>NC_073227.2:55245000-55899166 GCF_029281585.2 Gorilla gorilla gorilla | reverse complement strand
AGAAGATATGTAAATAGATAATTGTCCTTTAGATGTAATTATTCAATGACTAAAAGTAATTTTTGAAAATTGTACTTTATGATTTAGTCGACCACCAACTTGTCATCATACAAGTCAAGAAAAACATCGCTGTCACTTTGGTTCTTGTCCACCGTGTCATCAACCTTGCCAAAAAGTTCTGGAGAAATGTGGTCACTTGTGTCCCGCTCCGTGTCATGATCAAGCATTAATAAAGCAGACTGGCAGGGTAAGGGAATAATACTATTAGAGAAATAGTGCATTGCTGTGGGTTGTACTTTCTTGCTTTTACTTAGTTTTTCAACGAGCAATGATTAAGCACTTATTGGGAAGCACTGTGCTTGGAGCAGGGTACAAGGTAATCAAGACTTGATTTTGTTTTAAGCAACTCACAGTATAGAAAAGGAGTGAAACCATTGTTTGCAAATACAGTGTGATAGTTACATTATGATCATGATACAGGTGAATTTGGCAGTCCTCCTTCATATATTGTGGTTTAGGGTTATAGATATCTCCTATAACCTTATTTTAAAGATTTGTTCACTTTTTAATATTTTATTTAATATTTATTTATTTTTAGTTATTTAATTTTTTTTTTTTTTGAGACGGAGTCTCACTCTGTTGCCCAGGCTGGAGTGCAGTGGTGTGATCTGGGTCACTGCAACCTCCACCTCCCGGGTTCAGTGATTCTCGTGCCTTAGCCTCCTGAGTAGCTGGGATTATAGGTGCCTGCTACCATGCCCAGCTAATTTTTGTATTTTTAGTAGAGATGGGGTTTCACCTTGTTGATCAGGCTGGTCTCGAACTACTGACCTCAAGTGATCTGCCCACCTCCGCCTCCCAAACTGCTGGGATTACAGGTGTGAGGCACCACGTCCAGCCCAGCCTCATGAACATTTATTGAGCCCTTACTAAATATCAAGCATTTTTTTAGGTGCTGAGGAACAACAGTCAGTAAAATAGTGGAGATTATATTCAATTGCTAGATGTTGGAGTTTCCAGTTGTTCTTCTCATTTCCTTATTGGAAGTAAAGGAGGCGACACTGCCTTTGTTCTACCATTTATAAACTGGATTCTGTCTCAGTTATTAATATCAAATGTCTGTGGAGAGGAACAATTTCATTTAATACAGATAAAATGAAATATTTCAGTAAGCACAATTTATTGATTATTTGAAAAAGTTTCAACCTGCTTGAGCAGAGGATACATGGAACTATTTTCTTAGATTCTTAAAATGGCCATATGATTTAATCCCTCTGACTTAAAATTCTTATGTATTTTATTTGTAGCACCAGCCTACAGGCCCTTGGGAACAGCCTTCTGAGCCAGCATTTATTCAGACTGCATTACCGTGTCCTCCATGTCAAGTTCCTATTCCTACGTAAGTATTAGAATTTCAATTAAAAAAAAAACCAAAAAACTTTTGACATAGCTTAAAGGGTATCTGAAGTCAATCTCCCTTTTTTCTTAGTTCAGTTCGTTATTATTTCAGGCGTAGCCTATCAACTAGTCTGTCTGTCTTAACCTTCATTCTTTTCTAACATGTTTGTCATACTTGCATATAAACCTACTATAGATATCTTTTTTTGAGTCTTTACCCCCAGTTGGAGTTTGATGCCCTTCTTAGCTTTCCATAGCAAGTGCATGCAATTACAAAAACAAATCCAAGGAACATCATTTGTTAGTTTTCCCGATGATTCCCATACTGGATTGTAAGCTCCCTGAAGACAGAAGAAAGCCAGGTTTTAGATAAGGCAAACTTGGGGAATATTTGAAGGAAGCCTTGGAAATGAGAGGAAGTAGTTTCCTGGATGGGCCAGTGAATGACTGGGACTGAGCTCTAAGGAGCTGAATCTACAGTAATACGGAATCCTGGAATTTTTTATACTTCCAGCAGAGGTTATGGAGTATAGGGAAAAAAGTGCAGAATGCTGAGAAGCAACATAAAGTTAGAAAAGGGCCTGTTGTCTACAACTGAGGTGCCAAATTAAACATTGGTATTTCTGGTGTATTGGTCTTTTAAAGAGAGGATTGTTTTTGATTTTTAATTCTAAAAGCTTTCATTTCCACAACATTCCTCCCAGTTGAAATAGCATGTATATTTTTGTGTATTGGTCACACAGTCAAGTTGGGAGGCAAAGTGTTGTTAGGAGATATATGCACAAATGGGGTAATTTTAGTCTGTAGATTTAATGGAGGTGGGCTGTGTAGTTAGCAGAGAGGTTTTTCATGTAGGTATTCAGTTATTTGAGACTATTCTTTTACTGAGGACTTAAGTTATAATCATGAGGAACCAAGTTGTTGCTAATATCTCTAAGTTAGAATTATTAGTGGCCTAAAATTTTTCCTTGAGAGAAACAGAAGAAACATTGATATTATAATTCATAGGCACGAAAATCTTGTCATAATTACCTAAGTAATTAGGTCATAAGTACCTAATTACCATTGAGTTCCTTAGTCTGTTTTTTTTTGTTTTTTTTTTTTTTTTTTGAGACGGAGTCTCCATCACCCAGGCTAGAGTGCAGTGGTTCAATGTCGGCTCACTGCAACCTTCTCTTTCCAGGTTCAAGATGTAGCACAGCATTTGACAGAATCTGACACACTTTCTTGATAAAAACACTCAAAAAACGTGGAAGAAAAGATAATTTTCTTAACCTGATAAAGGGCATCTGTGAAAAGCCCACACAGTTCACATAATACATCGTGGTGAAAGATTAAAAGTTTTCTCCCTAATAACAGGAACAAGACTAGGATGCCTGCTCCTGCCACTTCTTTCAAGATTGTACTAGAATTTTTAGCCAGAACAATTAGGCTAGAAAAAGAAATTAAAAATGTCTTTTTACTTGGAGCAAAGAACTATTTGTATTTTCAGATGACATGATCTTGTGTGTGAAAAGTCTTAAGGAGTCCTCAAAAATGCTATTAGAGTTACTTAATGAGTTCATTACTGTTGTAGAAAACATCACTATACAAAGCCAGTGGAATTTCTGTACGCTGGAAACAATCTGAAAATGAAATTAAGAAAACAATTCCACTTATATAGTCTGAGGAGAACATTTTGTTTAAGAAATTCAATAAAAGAATATAAGATTTGTACAGTAGAAACTACAAAATCTAAATGAAAACCTAAAGAAAAAGTGCATTAACATTTATCCCTCACATAATTAGACTGGAAGTAGAGCAGCTCTATAGTTGTTTAATTTGGTTCATTCAGTCACACATCATCAAGAGCTCAGATTGTCTTTCCATTTTGTTATCCTCAGCGTGTCATCTTTGACCTCAGGCTGTTTGCCTTTCTGTTAACTTCTCAACCCAGACATGAAAGTTTCCAAAGGGAGAAATGGAAATGTGTATGCCTTCTGTGTGTCATCATCATCGCCTTTTCCTTTTCTTCTTTTCTTTTTTTAAAGGGCAAGGAAACTTCTCCGAAGCTCCACAGGAGAACTCTTTTGACATTTCATTAGACCATTTTTAAGCCAGTCCCTGGAAAGGGAAATGATGTGTTTATTTTCTTAAATAGGCTTTATTTTTTAAGAATGTGTTCACATTTACAGAGAAAATTGCACAGAAAGTATAGAGAGTTCCTATGTGTGCCCCCATACCACAGTTTTCTCTATTACCAACTTTCATTAGTGATACAATTTTTATAGTTGAGGAACCAATATTGGTACTTTATTATTAGCTAAAGTCCATAGATTACATTAGGATTTACTTTCTGTGTTGTATGGTTCTGTGGGTTTTAACAAATGCGTAGTGTCATGTATTTACTATTATAGTTTCATACAGAATAGTTTCACTGCCCTAAAAATGCCCTGTGCTATACCTGTTCAACCTTCTTTTCCCCTCCCCGTCTCAAACTCCTAGCAACCATGTATCTTTTTACTATCTCTCTAGTTTTGCCTTTTCCAGAATGTCAATAGTTGGACTTTTACAGTGTATAGCATTTTCAGACTGGCTTCTTCACTTAGCAGTATGGTTTTATGGTTCCTCTGTGTCTTCTCATGGATTGGTAGCTCATTTATTTTTATCATTGAATAATAATACATTGCATAAAGGTACCATGGTTTGTTTATCCATTTACCATAGAAGAACATTTTGGTTGCTTCCAAGTTTGGCAATTAAGAATAAAGCTGCTATAAACATTTATGTGCAGATTTTTGTGTAGACATAAGTTTTCAGCTCATTTGGGTAAATACTTAGGAGTGTAATTGCTGGATCACATGGTAAGACTTTGTTTAGCTTTGTAAGAAGCTGTCAAACAGTTTACTAAAGTGTCTGAATCATTTTGCATTCTCACAACAGTGAGTGAGAATTGTTGTTGGTCTTTATTCTCACCAACATGTGGTATTGTCAGTGTTTTGGATTTTAGCCATTCTATTTTTAATTGATACATAATAATTATACATATTTATAGGAAATGTAATGCTGTTTCAGTACATACAGTGTGATATACAGTGATCAGATCAGGGCAATTAGCGTATCTATTATCTCAGACATCATTTCTTTGTTTTGGGAACATTCAGTATCCTCTTTTCTAGCTATTTGAAAATATATATTATTGTTAACTATCGTTATCTGTAACTATAGTTATAGATATCTAGATCTATAGATATCCATTGTTATAGGTAACTATCGGTATCTATAGTTAACAATAGATAACAATAGTTTTATAGCACTGTAGGATAACTATAAAACACCAGAACTTGTTCTTCCTATCCAACTGTAATTTTGTTTTTTAACAAATCTCTCTTATCCCCTCCTCCCTCTACCTTTTCCATCCTGTAACTATTCTGCTTTTTATTTCTATAAGATCAACTTTTTAGCTTCTACATGTGAGAACATGCAGTGTTTAATTTAACATGCAGTGTTTAATTTCCTGTTCCTTTTTGCCCTTTTTTTTTTTTTTAACTCATTAATTAGGTTTACTGTTTACTATGGGCACAGTTTGTGGCACCCCAAAAGAATCCAATAGTAACATCAAAGATCGCTGATTACAGATCACAATAACAGATATAATAAAAAAGAAAAACTTTGAAATAATGCAAGAATTATATGAAAATTGTCATAGAGACATGAAGTGAGCACATGCTATAGGAAATATGGCACTGATACATGTGTTCCACATAGAGTTTCCACAAATTCTTTTTTTTTCATTTTTTTTCATTTTTATATTGTGTTATTTGCTTTCTTATTGAGTATATTTTGAAGACAAGTCCTTTACCAGCTGTGCATTTTCCAAGTATTTTCTGCCAGTCTGTGGCTTATCTTTTTAACCTTTTTTTTTTTGAGACCAGATCTCAGTTCTGTCACCCAGGCTTTTCATGGAGAAGGAGTGCAGTTGCTTCATCACAGCCCACTGCAGCCTGGACCTCCTGGGCTCAAATGATCCTTCAACCTCAGCCCTACCCCCATCCCCCTAGTAGCTGGGACTGTAGGCGTGCACTATCATGTTCAGCTAATTTTTTTTAATTTTAATTTTTTGTAGAGACAGGGATTCATTATGTTGCTCAGGCTGGTCTTGAAACTCCTGTGCTCAGGTGATCCTCCTGTCTCAGCCTCCTAAAGTGTTGGGATTACAGGTGTGAGCCACTGCACCCAGCCTTTGTGGCTTTTCATTCTCTAAATGTTCTTTGCAGAGCTGTAATTTTTAGTATAATGACGTCTATCATCCATTTTTATTTCATGGATTGTGCTTTTGGTGTTGTATCTAAAAGTCATAATTAAACCCAAATTACCCAGATTGTCTGTGTTTTATAGTTTTGCATTTTACATTTAGAGCTGTGATTCATTTTGAGTTAACTGTTGTGAAAGGCTTAGGGTCTGCCTAGGTTTTTTTTGCAAGCAGGTGTCTATTTGTTCCAGCATGAATCATTTATTGAAAAGAATGTCCTTTCTTCATTCAATTGCCTTTGCTCTTTTGCCAAAGATCAGTAGACTATGATTTGTCTGGTTCCATTTCTGGTCTCTCTGTTCTCTTCCATTCATTTATTTGCCTATTCTTTAATCAGTACCATTCTGTCTTGATCACTGTAGCTTTATAGTAATTCTTGAAGTTGGGTGGTGTCAGTCTTTGGACTTTGCTTTCTTTGGTATTGTGGTGGCTGTTCTGGGTCTGTTATCTTTCTATATAGACTTTAGAATCAGTTTGTTGATATATACAAAATAACTTGCTGGGATTTTGATTGGAATCATGTTGAATCTGGATCAAATTGGAAATAAACTACATCTTAATAATTTTGAGCCTTCATAACTGTGAACATGGAATATTGCTTCATTTATTTAAATCTTTGATTTCTTTCATCAGTATTTTGTAGTTGTCCCATAGAGATCTTGTATATATTTTGTTAAATTCATACCCAAGTATTTCATTTTTTGTGCTAATGTAGTGTTATGTTTTTAACTTCAAATTCTAATTGCTCATTGCTACTATATAGGAAATCAGTTGACCTTTGTATATTAACTTCGTGTCCTGTAACTTTACTATAATTGCTTATTCCATATGTATTTATTTTTTTAATGCTTGTATAGTTAGCATCTTTAGGTATTATTTTTGAATAATTTGTAATGTTTTCATTTTATTTTATTTTTTCCTTGTAGGGAATGTCTTGGGAAACATGAGGTAAGTTACAGGCACAATTTTTAAGTAAAGCTTATAATCTATACTGTTACATACTAGTATAACTTTACTAGAGTTGTTAGAAATAATAAAGTCAAAGTATTGTTATTTTACTGTTATAAAGAGTACAAGAGTTTATCTACTAATTTAAAAAAATATGTAGTGCCTTTATTTGAGAATTAGCCTGTGGATATGCATTCACTACAGAATCATATTGAATTTTTCTTTTAGGAGGAGAACATTTTGCTTCTTGGCATTCATTACTTTGGAATATTTTGATAGGTTACTTTGATTTTGATATTATTATTCGTGCAAACTTATACCTTTCTGAAACTTGTTCTCAAATGATAGCAGAGTAATTTTGGAAACATATAATATGTCCAGAAACGTTTGAGTAATATGTGCTGTGCTGATTTCCTTTATTTTTTAAGGTGAGTCCACTACCATGCCATGCTGTAGGACCCTACTCTTGTAAAAGAGTTTGTGGAAGAATCTTAGATTGTCAGAATCACACATGTATAAAAGAATGCCACAAAGTAACCAAAACTGATGGCTGCACTGGAAAAAACAAGGTAATGTTCTTAGATTGAATGTATATCTGCCCATAGTATTCTTGAAACGTTTTTTCAACAGTTATACCATAAATATTTTTCTGTTTTGCTTTAGCTTCCTGTCTCTTTTTTTGCCCTCATCCCTTTTCCTTCTTTTCCTTTCCTAAGACAGCTGGCCTTAAACAGCTTGGTGTGTATAGTTCTGTGTCTTTATTCCAACTCATAATAATGTGCCTTTTAATGTGGAACCCTTTACATACTGTGCCTGTGTTAATACATAGGATATGGTTTTATGATAAAAATACATAGGTTATGTATCTTCTTAGATAGTAAGTAAGAGTATCACCTCCATTTCTCTCTGTTCATATCTGAGTTTAGAGCATTTACTCTAAGTTAGTTTTCAAACCTGACACACAGGATGGATGATGTTCATAATTTTAATAAATTTAAATAAATTCCCAATCTTTTGTTAAAAGTAAAATAAATGGCATCACAGATGAGCAGTGTTTCTATGTGTATAATTAACTAATAGCATTTTACAAGTGTATGAGAACTCAGCTTTTCAAAGATCTCTGAAAATTGTCATCTTACAAGGAAAAGCAAATGTAGCTAGTGTTAAACTTTAGTTTTAAAATAATTTTTTTCTAGACTTCCGTTCTATAGGGAGTTGTAATACTAGTGTCTAAATGAGAAATAGGCCAGAAAATTTTAAGTGTCACTTTATTATTAACATTAAATTTACAACTATTTAAATTATTAATATGACTTATGTTATTGAAAATTTTAGTTGCATCGTTAGGTTTTTTTTTGTCTTTAATTTATAATACATGACAACATAGGTATTCTTCTTTTTCATGTGCAAACATGTGTAAATGTATTGCTTTTAATTTCTTCATTGATCCATGCCTTGACCCTCAAAAATGTACTCATGATAAAACAAAAAAGATACTAGAATTATAAAATCAAATGAACAAATAATGATACAAAATCATTTTAACTAGTTAGGGTGTAGCTGCTGTATGGCTTCCCTCTTCCAGATTTCCAGAATACGAAGTGAGTCAGAAAAAGCTTATTTTCAAAGCTGATATGACTATTAGAGATTTATTGTGGGTTATCCCCAAATTGCTTCCTGGGTTAAAGCTTCTGTTTTTCTTTTTAAATGAGAACTGCGTATGATATTTGACAGATGGACTTGCTGTATTTCTTAACTAAGATAGTCTTTCCTAGAAGACAGAACTTGATATTGGAAGTGATCCAGGAAGATAATTTAGTAAGTGTAGATTCAGTGATTTTTTTTTGTTTCTCCCATAGCTGGAAGGAGCTCATATTCTAAGTATACTCTTTGTTTTGCAGATAGGGAAACTGAAGCTCTGTGATTTGTCCATGATTCTGCAACAGGAGAGTAGCAAATCAGAAAGTACTGTGCCTGATCTTTTAACTCCCAGCCCAATGTGCTCTTCTACTCATGTTATTTAAATAGAAGATTTTTGTAGGTGTACCACATAGTTAGGAAGAGCAAATGAAATAAACTCTTTATGTTAACTTTGGTTCTTTTTGCATATTTTGTTACTCACTGCCTAATACTTGCTCAGTCTTTCCCATCTCAGAAAGTCATGTTACCATTTTTACCCAGTTGTGCAGATCAAAGACATAGGAATTATGCTTGATTTCTTTCTTGTCTTTGTTGTCCTTTTCCCACAGAAAATCCTGTTAGGTTTGTCATCAATAGATCCTGAATCTGACAGTTTCTCATAACCTGTACCACTACCACCCTCATCTAAGCCACCATTACCTTTGACTTAGATTTCTGCAGTAATTTCCTAACCAACATTTCTACTCACTTTGTTTTACTGCATCAGCCAGATTAATCTTTTAAAAAATTTAAATCAAGTATCATCTTCCTGCTCCATATCCTTTGGTAGTTTTCAGTCACTCTCAGACCAAAATTTAAATCCTTTTCAATGGCCTGTAAAGGCTCAGTAATGATCTAACTCCTGACTATCTTTCCCAACTTTCATCTGACTTCTCATCACTCTCTTGCTTACTCACTTCTGCCTCTGTTCATCCTGTTACTTGAACATTCCACATTTGTTTTTTCTTAGAGCCTTTGTACTTGTTCCTTTCCTCTGGAGCTCTCCTTTCTGGTTGTTCTCTCCCTCATTTAACTCAATTTCTATTCACATGTGATCTTTATCAGTCAGGCTTCCTTCTTGTTGCTGCCATCACTCTTTCTTATCCTGCTTTATCTTTCTTCAGAGTAGTTACGAAGACATTATATTCATGTTCTTTACCTCCTCACATAAATGTAAGTTCCAGGAGCCTATCTCATGTCTTCCCAGTGCCAAGAACAATGCCTGGCACATGTTTTTAAAAAATAATTTATAAAATAATATTTTTATAATTTGAAGCACTATTTCTTTTTAATCCTGTGTGTCAAAAAATAGCTTAGAATTTTATAATAACTGTTGTAATCATAGCTTCTCTTTGGAATGATAATAAAAATGTTTGACTTTTAAGATTTAGTATCCATGTCTATAGCTCTCTTATTTTACCTCAAGTATGACGTGAGAAAACAAACACTATCCTGAAATAAGTATTTTTAACCTTCTTTAGTAGATTGTAATGCTAGTTAATATTATTAAATCACTAGAGAAAAGGGAGGTGCCTTGTTAAGTTACATTGAGGTACATTTATTTGTAAAATGTAATTTAACTTTAATTCATTGATGTGCATTAAAATATAAACTACTGGTCATTCTTTTTTCATTGTGTATGTGTTTCTCTTTGGCAAGATGAGATAATTACCTCCAGACTGTTTACTGCTTTGGAATTTTTATTTATGTGTTAACAGTGTATTGATTTCTTTAGTTCAGTGTTGATTATTGTATAGAAACGAATGAACATTTTTACTCTGTATATTTTATTTCTGTCTTTGACGATTCTTTAGGAAGTAATTTACATTTTTAGTGGGATACTTTATATAGTCCATTTTAAGGTTCGTTTAAAAATGAGGCAGTTTGACTTAATGAGGCTCATAGGCAAAAAAATCTATATGAATAATAGTCATATTGACAATCTTGCTGTTCTTTAGTTTGACTATTTTTAAGATAAGTGAGAGCATGTACCATTTGATTAACTCTGTTTCTAAGAACTGCAGAAGTACTTTATTTTAATGGGATATATAAATTTTATAACTGTAACATATGGAAATGTTAGGCTTACCTTGTACTTAGGTGATTTATTTCCATGCTGTTTTTCAGGCTGGCCCAGAATGCCTTCATTGTGAGGAAGGGTGCTCCAAGTCACGGCCACTAGGTTGTCTTCACCCATGTATTTTGCGATGTCACCCTGGAGAATGTCCACCTTGTGTTCAGATGCTTAGAATAAAATGTCACTGTAAGATCACAAGCCTGTATGTGGAATGTAGGTAAGTAGACTGAAAAAAAAGTCTTATTTTATTACAATTAGTTGAATTGGTATCTTTTTATAATTAAGAACCCTTTATAGTGTACTTTGCTTAAACTCTAGATGCCTAGATTTTCCAGTAGAGACCTGGAAGGAAGACATGTAGAATACTACACTTTCTGGGTACTTCATCCTGAATTCAAACAGGGAAATTGTGCTTTTTTTCCATTTCGGGATTCTGTATAAGATTTTGTTATGAAAAAAATGGTTTCACTGCTTTTAAAAAAAATTTAAATACTCCTATACCTGATAGTTTGACTATGTCAAATTAGAATTTTTTTCAATCAAAATTTGACTTGTACATACAGGCACACCTTGTTTTATTGGACTTCACTTTATTGTACTTGGCAGATACTGAGTTTTTTACAAATTGGAGTTATTTGTCAACCTGCATTGAGCAAGTCTATTGATGCCATTTTTCCAACAGCATATGTTCATTTTGTGTCTCTGTCACATTTCGATAATTCTCACAATATTCAAGCTTTTTCATTTCATATCTGTTATGATAACCTGTGATCAGTGATCTTTGATGTTTCCATTGTAATTGTTTTGGGGTGCCATGAACTGCACTTCTGTGAGACAGTGAATCATTGATAAATATTGTGTGTGATTGAACTGCATCACTAGCAGTTCCCCTATCTCTCTACCTCTTCTTGCGCCTACTTATTCCAAGAAACAACAGTATTGAAATTAGGCCAATTAATAACTCTACAGTGGCCTCTAAGTGTTCAAGTGAAAGGAAGAGTTACATGTCTGAGTTTAAATCAAAAGCTAGAAATGATTAAGCTTAGTTGAGTCATGTCAAAAGCTGAGATAGGCTAAAAGTTAGGTCTCTTGCACCAAACAGTTAGCCATGTTGTGAATGCAAAGGAAAAATTCTTAAAGGAACTTAAAGTTCATTCCAGTGAACACAGAATGATAAGAAAGCAAAGCAGCCTTATTGCTGATATGGAGAAAGTTTTAGTGGTTTGGATAGAAGATCAAAGCAGCCACAACATTTAGAGATGTTCCTAACTCTCTTCAATTCTGTGAAGACTGACAGAGATGAAGAAGCTGCAGAAGAAAAATTTGAAGGCAGCATAGGTTGGTTCATAAGGTTTAGGGAAGAAGCCATCTCCATAACATAAAAGTGGAAGGTGAAGCAGCAAGTGCTGATGCAGAAGCTGCAGCAAGTTATCTAAGAAGGTTTAGATAAGATCATTGATGAAGGTGGCTACACAAAACAACAGATTTCCAATGTAGACAAAACAGCCTTCTGTTGAAAGAAAATGCTATCTAGGACTTTCATAGTTAGAGAGAAGTCAGTGCCTGGCTTTAAAGTGTCAAAGGACAGGCAAACTCTCTTGTTAGGGCCCTAATGCAGCTGGTGACTTTAAATTGAAGCCAGTACTCATTTACCATTCTCACAATTATGCTAAATCTAGTCTGTGCTCTAAGAATGTAACAACAAAGCCTGGATGACAGTATATCTGTTTACAGCATGGTTTACTGAATATTTTAAGCCCACTGTTGAGACCTACTGATCAGAAAGATTCCTTTAAAAATATTACTGCTCATTGACAATGTACCTGGTTACCCAAGAGCTATAATGGAGATATACAAGGAGATGAATGTTGTGTTTGTGCCTGCTAACACAACATCCATTCTGCAGTCCATGGTTCAAGGAGTAATTTCAACTTTCAGGTCTAATTTTTTGAGAAATACATGCCAGATGTAGGTGGTGATTTCTCTGATAGATCTGGGTAAATTGAAAACGTTCTGGAAAGGAGTCAGTCACCATTCTAGATGTCATTAAGAACATTCATGTCAACAGGAACAGGAGTTTGGAAGAAGTTGATTCCAGCCCTAATAGATGACTTTGAGGGGTTCAAGACTTCAGTGCAGAAAGTAACTGCAGATGTGGTGGAAATAGCAAGAGGACTATAATTAAAAGTGGAGCCTGTAGATGGGACTGAATTGTTGCAATCTCATGATAAAACTTGAGCAGATGAGAAGTTGCTTCTAACGGATGAACAAAGAAAGTGGAATCTATTCCTGGTGAGGATACTGTGAACATTGCTGAAATGACAGCAAAGGATTAGGATTTAGAATATTACCCAAACTTAGTTGATAAAGCAGCAGCAGGTTTGGTAGGAATTTTGAAAGAAGTTCTACTGTGGGTAAAATGCTATGAAACACAGCATCACATGCTACAGAGAAATCTTCCTGAAAGGAAGAGTCAATTGATGCAGCAAACTCTATTGTCTTATTTTTTTTAATTGCCATAGCCACCTCAATCTTCAGCAACCACCACCCTGATCAGTCAGCAGCCATAAACATCTAGGCAAGATGCTCCATCTGCGAAAACATTAAGACTGACTGAAGGCTCAGATGAGTGTTAGCAGGTTTTAGTAATAGAGTATTGTTAAGGTATACACATTGTTTTTTATGATGTAATGCTATTGCATACTTAGTATATTGCAGTATTGTGTAAACATAACTTTTATATGCACTGGGAAGCCAAAAAATGTGTGTGACTTGCTTTAGTATGATATTCGCTATATTAAGGTGGTCTGGAACTGAACCTGCAATATCTCTGAGCTATGCCAGTAGTTGACTTAGGCATAATTTTTTTTTTCTTTTTTTTTTTTTGAGACGGAGTCTCGCTCTGTTGCCCAGGCTGGAGTGCAGTGGCACGATCTTGGCTCACTGCAATCTCCGCCTCCTGGGTTCAAGCAATTCTCCTGCCTTGGCCTCCTGAGTAGCTGGGATTACAGGCACGTGCCACCACACCCATCTAATTTTTGTATTTTTAGTAGAGATGGGGTTTCACCTTGTTGGTCAGGCTGGTCTCAAACTCCTGACCTCGTGATCCACCCACCTTGGCTTCCCAAAGCATTGGGATTACAGGCGTGAGCCATCATGCCCAGCCTACTTAGGCATAATTTTTAAGTTACAGATTTAAAAGGTAGGCCTTTATTACAAGCGTTGCTGTTAGAGCACCTATCACACTAGGATATGACCAAACCAGTATGTTTTCTTCATTTAAAAAAATGCCAGTTTTTGCTTATGGATTATTTAGATAGAAGAAAAAAATTTCCCTTTTATTTAATAATGATATAATTTACCACTTAACTCTCCTGGCTGTTTCACTCCAGTCCGTAAAGTGAGCTTTTTGTAAATATATTTTACTCAAGTTTCATTTGGGAATATTACTTTATTTCATATTTTTTAGCATAATTACATTTTGAAAAATTCCTGTTCATATTACCTAACATTTTTGTTCCCTAAACTCTAGACTCATGCTTTGTTAAATTATAGAAGACAAATTTTATTCTTATCTTATATTAAAGTTATTTTGTTGAAATCTCAAAAATAAAGTATTATAATTTTTAGTCTTAGAAGTTTTGTAGGGGGAATTTAGAGGGCAATTTTACATTATTAATGGATGGTAATGAACTTGGGCAGTGTCACACCTGCATTCTGTCTTTATATAGCTTGTTCCTCATCAAACTTTCACCCACGAATTTTAGCATCCATTGATGATTCTGTTGTAAATGAGTTGTTACTACGATAACATTTGAGAAAATAGAAAAAGCTCTCAAGAACAACACACGTGCATGTGTGCCCAGATGCTTCATTAATGAAACCCTTGACCATTTAATCCCAGTGATACTACATAAAGTATTCTAGAGCATAGAAACCCATGGAAATAACCAAGTGTTTTTTTTTTGTTTTGTTTTTTTTTTTTTTTTTTTTTTTTTTGAGACGGAGTCTCGCTCTGTCACCCAGGCTGGAGTGCAGTGGCATAATCCGCTCACTGCAAGCTCCGCCTCCCAGGTTCACGCCATTCTCCTGCCTCAGCCTCCCACGTAGCTGGGACTACAGGCGCCTGCCACCACGCCCAGCTAATTTTTTGTATTTTTTTTTAGTAGAGACAGGGTTTCACCATGTTAGCCAGGATGGTCTCGATCTCCTGACCTCGTGATCCGCCCGCCTCGGCCTCCCAAAGAACCAAGTGTATTTTACAAAACAAATAAAAACTTGCCAAGTGGGAATTTTCTAACTCCATCTTCTACATTTATTAATTGACATTTTACTGTAAGAGCTCTCCCAACCTCATATGTTAATACTGGCATGAACCAGTGGATTCTTTATTTGGTGCTTTGCCATCGTTTTGATGTTTAATTTATTGAACATCAAAGGCCCACGGGAGTGTCTTTAAACTGGTTCTCATGTCCCTTTGGTGTGTTTCTATCTTTGTTTTAGTATTTTCGTTTTTTTTCTGGCTAATAAAAATGTCCCAGGCTCATCTTGTACTTTACATATCCTAGCCCAGGACTTAGACATTTCTCTAAGGGCCTTTTTAATGGGCAGTGATATTTAAAAACCACTTGATGTGCTTTTTGCTCCTTGTGTATCATTACTTCTAGGCTCTCTGTTTTAATAAGGACCATTTTTAAATTTATTTTAGTGAATTGGCTGTTGACGTCCTTCGCATATTTTTTTTTTCCTTGGGGTTTTGGTCTCTTTCTTTACAATACTTTTGCCTCATAATGGATTTCTGTCATCTCCTATCATTGGTTAACATCTCCAGTCCAGTGTTAAATAGTATTGGCCCTGCCTTGTTTCTTTCTTTAGAGGAATTACTTTCTGTATTTCTACATTATGTAAGATGTTGGCTTTGTCACCATGTTAGAGTATCCAACAATTTCTGTTTTCTTGAGTGTGTGTGTATATTTAAATAAGGATTGGATGCTGAATTTGCCAAATGATATTTTAGCATCTGTGGAGATAATCATTAGATCTGTTGATTTGGATTTGCTAATGTTTAGGATTTTAAAAATGTTCATTAATTGTATTAGTCTATCATTTTTAAATTTTGTATTGTCTTTGTCAGATTTGGGTATCAACGTTACGTTTGTTTTATAAAATAAACTTGGCTATTTCCTTGGTTTTCTATGCTTTAGAATATGTAGTATCATTGGGATTAACTGGTCATTGAGGGTTTTATGGAATTCCTCTATGAAACCATCTGGGCCTGATGTGTGTGTGTTGTTTTTGATAACTTTCTCTATTTTTTCTAATGAAAATTTCTCTCTCTTATGGGGTCATTTTTGGAAAACTATTATTTTCCTTAGAAATTATCTATTTCATCTAGATTTTTCAAATTTATTTGTATAAAAGTTTGGAAAGTAGTTGCTTACCATGATTAAAATTTTGTTGTTGTTTTATGATTTCCCCTTGTCATTCTTATTTTGAGTATTTTTGCTTTCTCCCTCTTTCTCGAGTGTTAGGTAGTAAATTTTTTTATTTTAAAAAACTTAGGATTTTGATTAACTGGATTGACTGTTCTTTTATGGTTTACCACATTTTTTCTGCTCTTATTTTATTATTTCCTTTAAAAAGAAATTTCTAAATTTCTTTAAGAAGAATTGAGAATTTAATTCATTTATTTTCATGCTTTCATTTTTATCATAGATGTGCTTAAAGCTTATGGATTATTTATTGCTTTAGGTATATTCCATATATTCATGTATATACTGCTTTCTTTGTATTTGAGAGTTTCTATGTCTTTACATTATATTTCCTCCTATACTCAAGATTTTTAAAATAGAAGATCTAGTTTTATTGCATTGTGATCAGAGCATGTGTTTGTAATATTTTTCTAATTTATGGAACTTAACAGTGCTTCCTTTGTAAAATAAGGTGATTAATTTTTGTGAATGTTCCATGTGCTTGAGAAGATGTAATATCGTAAAAATCAGGATATAAGATTTGGGTTGTGTGTGTGGATCATGTTTTAATACAGTAGCTTTGTCTTATATTGAAAATGCTGTATTACAATTCCATATTATTAGTGTGTTTCTTTTTGTTTGGTTTTTGTGTTTTGAGACACAGTCTTACTCTATTGGCCAAGCTGAAGTACAGTGGCGTGGTCATGGCTCACTGCAGCCTTGAACTCCTGGGCTCAAGTGATCCTCCCGCCTCAGCCTCTCAAGCAGCTGGGGCTACAGGCACATACCACCACGCCTGGATAATTTTTAAGAAACTTTTTGTAGAGTTGTGGTCTCATTGTATTGCCCAGGCTGGTCTCAAAACACCTGGGCTCAAGAGACCCTCCTGCCTCAGCTTCCTAAAATGTTGAGATTACAGGCATGAGCCATCATGCCTAGCCTGTTAGTGTGTTTCTGTATCTCTTTGCAGCTGCTGTAGTTTTTGCTTATAAAGATGATTAAGCTGTTATATGTCGTACAGAATTTTTAATAATTATGGCTTTTAGCGTTGAAAGGTATCCTTTGTTACATTTAATACTTTTGGCTTGAATTCTTATGCATCCCCTTTTTCATTTTAAGAGGCAAGTTAAGTAAGTCCTTTAACAATTTTTAATATCACTAATATCTTTGGTTTAGCTCTGAATTATTACTTTATGATTACTGTTTGTATTATGTCACTTTTTCTTTATGTGATACGTTTTCTTTGCTCTTACAATTTTCTCCTATTAAGGTTTGTTTTCGTTTAGTGGTTGATTACTTTTTTTTTTTGTACATTTTTAATGTCTTTAGACCCTTGTTTCTTTCATCTTTTACTAACTGGTTTGTCAGCTTTTAATTTTATCACCTGGTTCTCATTTAAGACTGTATGACAATCAGTGAGTTTATTTTCTTTGCCTTTTTTTCTCTCCTTCTCTTCTCATTGTTTAGTTGCATGTTTTATTCTTTTTCAGAACATACGACATTTATATATTATTCTACCCCCATTCTGACCTTTTTTTCTTTTTCTTTTCTTTTTTTTTTTTTTTGAGATGGAGTCTCGCTCTGTCACCCAGGCTGGGGTGCAATGGTGCGATCTTGGCTCACTGCAAGCTCCGCCTCCCGGGTTCACGCCATTATCCTGCCTCAGCCTCCCGCGTAGCTGGGACTACAGGTGCCCGCCGCCACACCTGGCTAATTTTGTTTTTGTATTTTTAGTAGAGACGGGGTTTCACCGTGTTAGCCAGGATGGTCTCTATCTCCTGACCTCGTGATCCACCCGCCTCGGCCTCCCAAAGTGCTGAGATTACAGGCGTGAGCCACTGCGCCCAGCCCTTTTTTTCTTAGATTTTCAATTTTAAATTTCAACCATCAGTCTTTTTGCTGAAATTTCCCAATCTTCTCTTGGTTGAATGAAGTGCATCCTCTAGTAGTTTCTCCAAGAGAGCTTGTAGTATAGTATTCCCTGAATGCTTAATTCTTAAACATTCCCTTGCATGTTTTAAGAATGTTTTGCTATAGCATTTACAATTGTATAAAAAGTCTTTTATTGATGCGTTCTTTCCTAGAGTTTCTTGTAAATGTTGCTCTATGCTGCTTTCGTTTATATTTTACTTTTGAGAAATTTGATGCCAGTCTCTTCTCCTTATGAGTTAATTGATCTTTTTTACCTGGGACCCCTAAAGTTGTTTCTTTCTCCTTCACTTCCCCCTCCTCCTCCTCCATCTTTAAAATCTAATGTTTTTATTAAGGTATGACTCAGGGTTAATAATTTTTGATAAATTTTTTCAGGTACCTGATTAGCCCTTTCAACATATTAGTTCAATATTTTTATTTTCCTGGATTATAGTTTTAAATACCAGATCTGTTTCATTTATTTTGTTTTTGTTTTTTAGTGATATCAATTGTGTATATGTTGGGTTTTCTTTTTCTGTCTCCCATTTCACTCAATTACTTCTTTGATACTTTTTTCTACATCTCACTTTTATCATCTAGGATGTTTTGCTGCCTCATTTCAGGGAGCCTTATTAAATTTTGATTCAAGTATGTTCTTCTGTAAATATGTTCTTCCATGAGCACCTTGTAATTTAGTTTTTATTTCTGATGTAATTTTATCTTAACTTTTTTTTTTTTTCCTGAATTCAATCAACCTTTGTTCATTTCTTTTCCATTATGTTCTTAGGTTTTGCTTTTCTGACTTAAGGTGGTAGTGTATTGAAGAGCCCTATACCATGCTCATATTAGGTAATTTGCCAGGACTCACAGGACTCAGCATATAGTTATACCTACTGCTATGAGTTATTACAGCAAAAGGGTAGGAGGCACAGTCAGCAAAGGGAAAAGGCACATGAGGTGAAGTGTAGGGCAAACCAGTCACAAGCGCCCAGAGTCTGCTTCCAGTGGAGCCACATAGTTTGTACTTAATTCTCCCAGCACTGAGTTGTGACAACACTTGTAAAATGTTTCCAACCAGAGAAGTTCATTAGAGACTGAGCACCTAGAGTTTTTATTGGGGGAAGGCTACGTAGGCAGCCTCACCTGGTACATACCAGAGTTCAGGGCTCTCAAGAGGGAAAGCAACTGTTCAGCATAAACCGTTTGATTTATACAGTTTAGACATAGTCAGCTGTTCTTACCAGTTCTGGGAATGGTGGAACCTTCCTGAAATCCAGATTCCCAAGCACCAGCCAAGGGCTAGTCTTACAAGGAGGCTTTTCAAAAGATAGTGGTCAGGTCTGCTAGGTTAACGCTTCTGTATAGGCAGTGTTTCATATAGTTAATTCAGTTTGGAATATTATGTTCCAGTTTTCTTCTTCTTTGTACTTCTTTTTTGGGTGGGAGATACAGGAGGGGATTTTCATCAGCGAAAAGGCTTTGGATGTCATTTTCTGTTTATTTTCTATAGTAGTTTTTTATAGTTGTAAATTACATATCTTTATGTTTTTGGACAGAGTTTAGTATAAGATTTCTAGTTGATGACCACTCTCTTGCCAGTGTGGGAAAATACAATTTTTTAAATGGTTGGCGTTTGAGGGTGGTGCTGAGAAGAGGAAAGGAGTTATGTGTCCTTATTTTACTTTTGTTTTCTTTGGTCTTGCAAAATCCTAAATTTCCCTTCTTCTTTTGCCGGGTCTAAAGAAGTCTGCCTAAAGTCTGCCTTTCCCTTTTTACCTTCTTCCCAGAGTGTTGCCTTTCCAAGATTGGCTACTTGAATCTTGTGTACTTATTTTATTTTATTTTGAAACAAGTCTGAAGTCTAAAGTCTGCCTTTCCCTTTTTACCTTCTTCCCGGAGTGTTGCCTTTCCAAGATTGGCTACTTGAATCTCATATACTTTTTAAATTTATTTTTATTTTTATTTTTTTGAGACAAGGTGTCTCTCTGTCTCCCAGACTGGATGCAGTGGCGCACTCACGGCTCACTGCAGCCTTGACCTCCCAGGCTCAGGTGATCTTCCCACCTCAGCTTTCCTAGTAGCTGGGACTACAGGTGCACACCATCGCACCAGGCTAATTTTGGTGTTTTTTTGTAGAGACGGGGTTTTGCCATGTTGCCAAGGCTGGTCTCGAACTCCTGGGCTCAGGCAGTTCACCTTCCTCGGCCTCCCAAAGTGCTGGGATTAGAGGCATGAGCCACTGCACCCAGCCTTGTGTACTTGTTAAAATCCATTCCCTTTAGTTAGTGCTGTGGTCTACCAGGGTATTTTCAGTATTTTCATATTTAGGGGGACCTTTTTCTGTTGTGATTTTAGCTCAGCCTCCTCTTCTGTTTTTCATTTAGTTTTTTTCAGAACTCCACTAGCTCTATGAAAATACTTGCATTGGGAGCTTGAAAAATAGCTCTCTCAGGAGTTTTTTTTTTTTTTTTTTCCTAGTTATAGGTAATTTGAAGTTTGTAGAAATTTGTGTCTTCTAGTTGTGCTGTGGTCGTGGGATTCAGTGATTTTGTTATTAATGAGCTATATGTTTTTTGAGGGGGACATGTGGATATATTTGGATTAAGGTGGCTTGCATTACCTCAGCACTACCGATTTTTTTTCTTAAATACATATTAAAGTATATGTTTTAATATAGAATTCTATCGCTTCAGTTCTAATAATTTCGTTTGCTTTCAATTCAGTGAATTATTTAAGTCATCTTTTCCTTTTAGTCCTGTGTGGAAAAAAACACAAACTGTTTTTCCTCTGCTCTTAAAACACAACAATCAACACAAAAGACTTTTGTGACCAAATGTGTGGGAGTTTCTTTCAACCAAGAAGAAAACAATCACTTCTGTAGCAGGCACCAGCTGGGTGTCCTCTAATTCATTTCTGAGACTACCTGGAGAAAGTGTCAGATCCTGTAGGTTGAGGGCTCAGTCCCACAAGACAGCCTTGCCTTCAGACACTAGTCTGAAGTTCAGGCCTCTGGAATTTCTGACTGACCGGCTTCAAGTTTAGGTTCACACAGCCCCCTCTTTGGGTTTGATTAATTTGCTAGAGTGCCTCATAAATCTCAGAGAAAAACTTATTTATGTTTACTGGTTTATTATAAAGGATATTGCAAAGTATACACATGAAGAGATACATAGAGTGAGGTATGAAAGAAGGGGTATGGCGATTCCATTCCTACCCCTGCCCCACCATTTGCATACCACCCTCCAGGAACCTCTGTGTTCAGCTATTCATAAGCTTTTCATACCCTATCTTCTTGGGCCTTTATGGAGAATTCATTGGATAGGCATGATTGAAGTATGGACACTCATGTAGAAGTGTGACTGGACAGAGGGTGTGATCTAATAATTATAGACTGAGTGGGGAAACCCAGCAAGGCCTGTTTCAGTTCTTTTTGGCCTGTGTGTACAGCATTCCTTCTTCCAGAGTATGGGACAGGACCCCTTCTGAAATGGGGTCTTATGACCTACAATCAGACAAGGTAGGTCAGAGAATTTCTTTACGGCCTGCTCAAGACAGAAAGGCGGAGGAAGGTTATATTTTTAGTTTTAATGGCATGCCTTGGGGAAAAATAACAGGGGCTGTGGGAGTGATGAGCCAAGAACCGTGGACGAAAACCAATATGTATATATTATTATACCATAGTCTTTTTCTGCTTCATGTTAATTTCTTCTGTAGAATTTGGATGTAAAAGATATAGAACTTGAAAAGTTAATTTATTCCTAAGTATAGAGTAACAGGAATAAAATAATATTAACTCTTTAAGTTCAGAGGTGAACATTATACTTGTAAGAATCTTAAAAATGCAAGTGTTTAATAGAGCCAGCATAAAAACTTTGTGGTATTAAGGGGAACTTTGCCAAGAAATATCTTAGAGTATATTGATAGCCAATTTAGTATGAATATTTAGATAATAGTTTTAATTAACATTAAGGAGACTGAACTTATGGTATATTTTGGCAGTTATGTCTGGTGAAAGCAAGAATAGGAAAAGTAAGAAAATACAGAATAAAGGAAAGGAGAAAAAAGGTATGGGAAACAGAAAAGTGAGATGCAAGTGATAGGGAGTTTTAGATTGTCACTAGTTACTGACTTCAGCAGTGTCTGTTGCAAAGTAGGTTTATTCCTTGGTGTTTGTGACTTTTTTCTGAATTACTCACTGAGATATAAAAGCATTTTAAAGTGCAGACTGTTCTAAAATGATCAGATCTAAAGTGAATTACTATTTTATTTTATTTTTTTGAGACAGAGTCTTGCTCAGTCACCCAGACTGGAGTGCAGTGTCGTGATCTTGACTCACTGCAACCTCCGCCTCCTGAGTTCGAGCGATTCTTATGCCTCAGTCTCCTGAGTAGCCAGGATTACAGGCATGCACCATGACACCTGCCTAATTTTTGTATTTTTAGTGGAAATGGGCTTTCACCATGTTGGCCAGGCTGGTCTCGAACTCCCAGCCTCAAGTGATCCGCCTGCCTTAGTCTCCCAAAGTGCTGGGATTACAGGTTAGAGCGACTGTACCTGGCCTAAAGTGAATTAATTTCTAATATTAATAGCTTACCCAAGCTTTTTAAATAAGTTAATTTTATTTCTCACCAAATAGCCTAAATTCCTCAATTTGAACATATTAAATAATTAGTTTTAAATTTTTTTATGTAGGGGCATTAACAATTGTAATTATGAATTATAATGATTAATCTATAGGGAAAGATAGTTACAGAAACTATTAAAGAGAGGCCAGGCCCAGATGATATTTTGTGTGTGTTTTGTACTTACTTCTTGCAGCGATTACACTTTTGGCATTTGACTTGTTAGTAGTAAAGGGCTGGATGGTTTGAGTTATCAGAACAGTTGAGTAATTTGAAGATAATTGTTACAGATAGAGAAATAATTAAAGTATTCCTTGAGGAAAAAAGATAATTTTATGGATATGCTTGAAATTATGAGTTATTTTTAGAAAAATTATGCTATAAAATGGATTTTTGTTTGAATGTCATCAACTTTCTTATTTTTAGAAAAATAACCACAGCTGATGTAAATGAAAAGAACCTCCTCAGTTGTTGCAAAAATCAGTGCCCTAAAGAGGTAAGCTTTAGTAGAACCTTTTAAATTGTATTCCTTGGGCATTGTTTCTCTTGGATTTTCTTTTTTCTTGTTTGGTCAAATTATTTCAGGTCTTCTCTGTTGTATCTTTTTAAATAAAAACGTAAGACATATAGTTAGGGTAGATGCATCTCATTTTATAAATTTGGTGATATTAGGACCTGAAATGACCCTTTGAAGATTTTTTTTAAGAAAGCAATTTTAAAGATAGCTTACATGATTTATACAATAAAGTATTGACCTAGTGCTTATCCCTCAAAATGTGATTCATACTTAAAGTATGTGGGTCATAGCAGTTAGACAGTAAATCCATAATAGGTTATTTTTAAAAATAGGGGTGCGTGTGTGTATGCATGTGCATGTGTGTGCATCTGTGGTGGAATAATGTGCGAGGATGGCTATTCATATCCACAGCATTTTGAAGATGGTGACGTAGAAGATACCTCTGCATTTTCATTGTGGCCTTTTGTGTTGGTACCATTCAGATCATTGAGTCTTTCAAGTTCATTACTATATTAATATAAAACATTCATCTATCAAGTTGTGTTTTTAAAGATTCTTGTGGTTGTATAAGCATTTTATTCAAATTGAAACTGTCAAAAAGTAGTTAGAAAAAATTGTGCAAAAGTAAAAAGGTAAAGAAACTCACTAGTGATTTATCCTGGTAATAATTTGAGAAACCAAAGCAGTCCTTCTACATTTGGCCAATCTGAAAGGGAAGATGCACTTTTGGATTTGGGAGTGGGACAGTTAAAATTACTTGATTTGGGTAGACATTTAAAAAGGAATCCTTTTGCCTTACAGATGTACTATATAGTATCTTTTTCCTTTAAATTGTCTTTATGCACTTATCTCAGTGTTTCTTACCTTATTTAGAGTCAGAAATAGATGACAACTAAGTGTTAAATATCATAATCAGTCTTTGATTAAGTATAAAACAGGAATCAATACATTACATACCTTTTTAATATTTTCCTTTAACTAAGGCTTTGGACCACTTTTTATGGATTTAAGATCTGTTGGAAATTGAGAGTTTTTAAATTTATGTAAAATTATAAGAAGAGAGGCCATTTGAAGTAATAAATGGTTATTTTAATAATCCTGTCTTTATAAGTGAAACTAGGGCATGGGATATTTCAAATTTAATTTTTTGAATTATTCAAATCCTGAACTTCCCTTGTTAAAATAAATTTTATTCTATCCCAATTCAGATTCCAGGTAATAAGTAGTTGGGAATGTTTTATTTTTAATCTTAGTAACCTGGTATGATTTATTAGGTAGAAATATGGTAATTTAATTTAGGTGTTGCTAATTTATAACTTAGAATTGCCTTAGCTATAAATAAGTTGTGATGCTATGACTTTTGGTGGGACTAGATGGGTCATTTTCATGATTGTGGATTCTAGGTCCTTCTGGAGCCCCTGGTATTGCTAGATCTCCTTGGGCTTTCTTGAAAAATGTATCTGTAGCCTGGGAACAATTCAAATGGCTGTTATAGTTTGGAACAATCTAAGAGTAGACAGGTGAATTTCACTGTGTCTAGTAGAACTCATTTTCGTTTATGGTCTCTTGACGTTGGTGACACCATAACAGTAATTCTGTTGCTTTAACATTCATTAGAATCACTTTAAGGGTTTGTTAAAACACAGATTGCTGGGCCGGGCATGGTGGCTCATGCCTGTAATCCCAGCACTTTGGGAGGCTGAGGCGGCTGGATGACCTGAGGTGAGGAGTTCGAGACCAGCCTGGCTAACATGGTGAAACCCCGTTTCTACTAAAAAATACAAAAAAAAAAAAAAAAAATAGCCCGACTTGGTGGCATGTGCCTGTAATCCCAGCTACTCGGGAGGCTGAGGCAGGAGAATCACTTGAACCCAGGAGGCGGAAGTTGCAGTGAGCCAAGATGGCGCCATTGCACTCCAGCTTGGGCAAAAAGAGCAAAACTCCATCTCAAAAAAAAAAAAACACAGATTGCTGGGCCCCCCTCTAGAGTTTTTGATTTTGTAGGCCTGGAGTAGGGCCTACATTTTGCATTTCTATTAAATAGTAAGCAATAGTGATACTGTTGGTCCAAGAGCACACATTGAGAACCAGTGTCAGCCAAGAAGTATATCACTTTGAATCTTTGTACTTCAAAGTTAAGGTATGGGATTCTGGTAAATTCTGATGTACTGATAAACTCTTATTTATGTTCTCGTTTCTTTCCCATACTGTAGATTGTCACGGGCAGGGGACTATGTCATATTTGTCTTTGTATCCAGTGCCTGTTACACAGGTTGTACACATTAAGCCACTGGTAAATGTTTATTGAATGTGAATAAAAGAATAAATTGTGGGAGTGGCATAAGCATATCCTTCCAGCTCCACTGTGTCTCTGATACACACTCTATGGATTATTAGGTTTGAATTTAACTAAATGAAAACATAAGGATGCCGTTAAGAACATACCTTTAAACTGTGCCCGACATATGCATTTCTGCTCTTTCTTAAAAGAGATATAAAGAGGAACAAAATGGAAGTTTTATTTTATTTTACATGGTATGGGGCTTCAGTTATTTTATTTTTTTTTAAATGTTCAAAGTTTTTAATTGATAAAATTTTGTATATTTATCATAGGCAACATGTTTTGAAATATGTATACATTGTGGAATGACTAAGTTGAGTTAATATATGCATTTTTTTATGGTGAGAACACTTAAAATCTCTCTTGGCAATTTTTAAGAATACAATGTATGTTATTAACTATAGTCATCATTTTGTACAATAGATCTTTTGAGTTTATTCCTCATATCTAACTGAAATTTTGTATACTTTGACCAACATCCCCCCAATCCCCTTCTGTCCTTCAGTCACTGGCAACTACCATTCTGCTCTTTCACTTCTATGAGTTCAGTTTTTTTATATTTCACATATGAGTGAGATCATTTGGTATTTCTACTTTTTTTGTTGTTTGTTTTTTTTTTTTTTTGAGATGGAGTCTCACTCTGTTGCCTGGGTTGGAGTACGGTGGTGCAATCTTGGCTCACTACAACCTCCACCTCCCAGGTTCAAGCGATTCTCCTGCCTCAGCTGCCTGAGTAGCTGAGATTACAGGCGCCCGCCACTACGCCCAGCTAATTTTTTGTATTTTTAGTAGAAACGGGGTTTCACCATGTTGGCTAGGCTGGTCTTGAACCCCAGAACTCGTGGTTCGCCCACATTGGCCTCCCAAAGTGCTGGGATTACAGGCGTGAGACATTGCACCTGGCCGGTATTTCTGCTTTTTAAAATTATTTATGAATTTGGTTGTCTCATTCCCATGCAAGCTTTTCTACTTTTTACTTGGGAAAATTAATTTAACTTCTGTGTAACTGAACTTATTCATATATAAAATGGGGCACTAATAATACCCACTTCAGAGTGCTGAGTATTATATGAGGTAATAACATGTAACGGACTTAGTTAATGGTAAGCGCTATATATGTGGTAGCTATGGTGATTATGATTATTTATCTACAAATAATATTGTTCTACAAGCGTTTCTTAGTTCTTTTGAAAGAGAGCTTTTCCTATTATTGGAATTAAAGTGGAACATTTTGATGCAGACAGTGTTGTTTGTAGGTAAACCATTTGGTATGACTTAACTGAAGTGCTAGCAGAATGATGTTGAGGGCTGAGTAGAGTAGAAAAAACCTGTCCCACTTTGATTGGGAAGGGTAATACATCTCATCTCTAAGTGAATATTTTAGAAAGACCTCTGTTTTTTGCTATGAAATCTGTAGTAAAGATAACCATCATTTTATCTTATGCATTCAAGTCAACTTTCTTTGTAACTACTTTTCAGTTTTTTCAGAATATAACCTGGCTTTTGAGATGACATATACTTACTTACACATCTAACAGGAAAATGATCACGATTTAATTTTTTTAAGCAATGAAATATCACATATATACCTAAAAATACATAATATAAATATGTATAGTTTAACAGTTAAAAAGTGAATACCATGTTAACTCTACCCAGGCCAAAAAATCAAGTAATGCTGGCATACCAGAAGTTTACCAAGGTCCGTGTCTGACTGTAGTTCCCATCCTCTATCCTATAGGGTAACCACCATTGCCTTTTTATAGTAATCCTTTCCTTGCTTTTATTTACAGTTTTTACTACCAGTATGTATATCTGCAAACAATATTGTTTGCCAATGTTAAAAGTTTAAAAGTATGCACTTTTGTGACTTGCTTATATATGTTTGTCATTTTTAATTGCATGTAGCTGTAGTCCACTGATTCCATTGTATAAGTTTGTTTTACTGTGGGTGGACATTTGAATAATTTCCAAATGTGGTTGTTATCAAAAATACTGCTGTGAACATTCTTGCTTTTGCATCCTGGTACATATGTGCACAGATTTCTGTAGGCATGCAGTAGTGTAATTGCTTGGTCATAGGGAATGTTTAATTTCAACTTTAATAATATCAAATTGATTTCCAAAATGGTTGTATCAATTTATAATCAGTAACTTTTCCAGTTACTGAAAAGTATCAGAAAGTTTTTCAACTTCCCATTGATGAAAGTTCTTCCTGTTTAGCATCCCTGCCAACATTTTGTGCGGTCAGCATTTTTTATTTTTGCCAGTCTTTTTGCATCTCATTGTGGTTTTAATTTACATTCTCTGATTACTGGTGAGTTTGAATACGTTTTCAGGATTAGAGGTGTTACTTTTGCCTGTGGGACATATGTTGGATACCAGCACAGTGTACACCTAGATGAGTTTCAGTTTTCCTAGTTGCAAATTGCAGAATCAATTTTGGCTTACTTATGGGGAAAAACGGAGAGAGAAGACGTTGTGGGGAGTATATGGAAGACATTGGGGAGCAATTCACAGATTCTGAAGGAAATGCTATACAGTCAAGCTTTGGGAAAGGCAGGATCTCTGCAGCCTAAGGGGGCTTTACAGTGAGATGACTACTTAAACCACCATCTCGCTCTTTTAAGTTTTTAGATTCCCGAGAGAGAAAACCTAATAGACTCACCATGGATCCAAGGGCTCCTTTTGGCACAGGCAGCCACAGTCAGGGAACTAGAACAGGTAGCATAGCCATGGCTGTGGCTACTGGGGGAATTATGGTGAACCAGGCAGCCATCCCAATGTATGTCTTCTACAAATTTTACCAGTATGTGGCAGGGTCAAATGAAGGGTTTAGAGAAAAAAAGATATATTTATTGAAGGCAGAAGACCTAGCCAGAGAAAAGACAGACTTTGAAGTCGTCAATGAAATTGTGAAGATGAGTATGAGGTCTTTTAGGAGGGAGAAAGATATAACATCAAGACCAGTGATTTTTAACTTTTCATCAACCCCCAGCGCAACAGAATACTGATTACAGTTAAAGGCGACACTATAGCCATGATCCTATGTATTTTCAAAAGGTCTTCCTTTATTGAATCTGATAAGCTTCCCTATTCACTTTCTCCTATAGAATCATTGATTTAAATGATAGATATCAGAGACTGAGAAGGATGGGGGGAAGGGGATGAAGTGATGTTGATTAAGGTATATTTCCAAATAGCTGGAAGAGAGGACTTGAAATGTTTGCAAAACATAGAAGTGATCAATACTCAAGATGATAAATACCCTCAAATACCCTGACTTGATCATTACACATTCTGTGTATGTAAGAAAATTACATGTGCCCTATAAATACATACAAATATTATGTATCAATAAAAATATAATAAATTTGAAGTGGAAGGGTTAGTTACTTTTTAAGAGAAAATGACTAATGTAATTACCTTAGAGATTAATTAAGGAAAGAGGGTATAGAGACGTATTTTGAGAGTAAGAATAAGTGGTGAGCTAATGCCAAATGTTTATGAAGTCTGGCTAGAGGCACTGGCAGGAATGAAGGTAAGAATGAAATTAAGCAATACAAAGGCTTGAAACAACCACTGTGAGGTAAGTGTTTGAAAATGAATAAATATTGAGCTTATTAAGTAGTATTCAGTGTCCAGTATTAGATAAAGGGAAAAACAAAACTGAAATCATTCAGAAATACCTGGACTTATTCTATTAATAGCAGTTCTCTGCCCTATAGTAGGATTAGTGGAAGTGTACAGTGTGAGTGATCTGAATTTAGTTTTAGTATGAATGCCTCAGCTAAAAATTAAAGAACAAAAAACCTAATCACACACTAGAAAGAGACTAAAGACAATGGAAAAGGATTCTAAATTTCTTTGAGTGGAGTCAGTAGTTTGAAAAATCAATCTGGTGAATCATAGAGATCAGTAATTAGAGAATTTAAATGTTTACTGAGGGTTCTACTATTTGGGAGGGATCTTTGTTAGGGATTATGACATGAGAGACAAAGAAATGCAGATGTTCCTCGGTTTATGGTGGGCATATGTCCTGATTAAACCCATTGTAAAACTGAAAAATTGTTTAAGTTACACCACCGTAAGTTGATGACTGTCTAAGACCATTGCCCTCAAGGAACTTATAATAATAACAACTTTTATTATAATAACTAAATATACTGAACTCATTTAATCCTCACAACAGCTTTATAAAGTAGTAATACTCTTTTACATGTGAAATTTTACATGTGAAACACAGAGAAGTCAGGTGACTTGTCTAAGATCCTGCAGTTAGTAAACAGGTAATCTGGGACTCAGTTCCAGGTAGTCTGACTTTGACATTTAACCCCTAACAAATAGTGTATTTTATTTGTTAGGGTTGGAGAGATAGAAATATATGAAGTGCCTAAAAAAAATTGTTTTTTTGCAAAATTTCAAGACACCACAAGCAATGTTACAATAGTTTAGAAACAGATTTCTTAACTACTATTATGTATTTATGTATAGGCAGATTTATATCAGGCCATTGTGGTGATTTAAGTCATGTCTTAAAGTGTGGATAAGATTTGAATAGACAGAGAGACCATGAACATTTCATCTTAACGCTTAACTAGGATAGGAAGACAGTAAACAATTAAAGACACGGAGCATAGACATCATGTCAATTACTGAGTTGTTTTGGCTACCTACATAATATTTTTTTAATATGTAGTAGAAAGGGTAAATGTTGTAGAATAAAAGGCTAAACAGTTATAACACCGTATAAGGACAGGGCATTTTCTTTTTTTTTTTTTTTTTCCCACAATGCAGTACAGGGAAGGTAGGTGTGTCATTGTATTCCATGTGTTCACCCATGAATCCAAGTCAGCTGGCGGCTCTGCTCTCTTTGGCATATGGTTTCCATTACTGCTCCAGCTTTCATCATTTCCAGGACATGGGGAAGAGAAGAACATGGAAGTATACTCTTGAAATGATCTGAAGCATGAATCACCTGTACTTGCTTACATTCCATTGACCAGAACTCAGTTATATGGCTATAACTAGCTACAAGGGGGGCTGTAAGATGTACTGTTGGAATGGAGCTGGGGAGAATAATTAAATATAATTAAATTATATATATAATTAAATTATATAAGTGTAATTAAAATAATTTATATCTAAAAGAAAAATAGTTTACAAATTATCCCATTAGCTAGGATTGGTTGACCCTTTGTGTGATGGACTCTCTTAAAATTGTTGGAGTGTGGGGGAAACTAGAGTATGATCAAGATGTAAGTATGTAATTGCTTTATTTTGATTTTATTTTAGCTTCCTTGTGGTCATAGATGCAAAGAGATGTGTCATCCTGGTGAATGTCCCTTTAATTGCAACCAGAAGGTAAAACTTAGATGTCCTTGTAAAAGAATAAAAAAGGTAAATATTTTAAGTTACTGAAAATACTTTTCTATATAAGTTGTTTTTGTGTGGTTTTCTTGTTCTTGTTTTTTGGTCTATGTGTTTTGTTAGTTGTTTGGCTTTTTTTTTTTTTTTTTGGCCTTTTAATTTTGAGGTTTTACTTCATAGAACCTTTTTATTATTAAAATGAGCCTACTTGTTCTGTAAACATTTATTTTAAACATAAGCTTTGGCGATTTAATTTTCTGCAATTTAACAGTAAAAGGAAAATTATTTTTTATGTTGGAACCAAATTCAATGCCCTGTTTTGGTCAATGTGCTTTAGATTTGAGGTCTTTGAACAAGGAACACAATGTAACAGGTAGAATGTTTCATTGCTTAAGAAATGGCTTGAGATTAACTTTGCTGCTGTTATTTATGAAATTCTTTTTACCATCAGTATTGTCCTTTGAAAATATTGCCATAAAAAGACCTCATATGAATAGCCTTATAAAGTAAAATAACATGTAAACTTGGAAAGAACTAATTTTAAGATAAAATGATGGTAACAGAGGAGTAAATGGGCAAAAACTAATGATTACAAAGCCTGATGGAAACAAACTATATACTGCTCAACAAAACTTATGAAGGAAAATATACTGTCCTAATAGTCTTTTTCTCAATTCTCTGTTTCCTTGATCTTCCCTGTTGGCAGTGCTTACTCCTTTGAAACCAACTTTTTTGACCTCTGATTTACCCTATCTCAGCTATAGTCGTAACTCCTTTTTTTCCTTCATATTCCTATTGTCATTCCCTAAAGCTTGTCTTTTTTGTCTCTTGAAATTCGCTTTTATTCATCCATGTGATGGATATGTATTGAGGATCTTTTATAGGTCCTTTGCCTTTCATTTATGTTCATAGTTTCTGATATGTTTTCCTAGGATAGGGAACTTCTGAATTTAAATTTATACACTTGGCCTTTTAGGGAGTGGAATCTTTAAGTTTTAAATATTTAAATTGACCCCCTGTACCTGAAAATAAATACTTGGTCAAGCCATTTTTAATGTGAGATGTCTCTTAAGTTTTCTTTGAAATCTCATGTCTTGTCCAAGTGCTGTATGCCACCCACCCGTTAGTACTTTGGAACAACTCTTTCCTGGGCTTTGGCCACAACTTCGTGACCCATTTCCTTTTTTTTTTTTTTTTGAGACGGAGTCTCGCCGTTGCCCCAGGCTGGAGTGCAGTGGCGTGATCTCGGCTCACTGCAGGCTCCGTCCCCGGGTTCACGCCATTCTCCTGCCTCAGCCTCCCGAGTAGCTGGGACTACAGGCACCCGCCACCTCGCCCGGCTAATTTTTTGTATTTTTAGTAGAGACAGGGTTTCACCGTGTTAGCCAGGATGATCTCGATCTCCTGACCTCGTGATCCGCCTGCCTCGGCCTCCCAAAGTGCTAGGATTACAGGTGTGAGCCACCGCGCCCAGCCCCATTTCCTTGTCTCTAGTCACACCACTTCCCTGTTCTAAATTCTTCAATGGCTCTTCATCACTTATGGAAAAAGTGCATTGTATAAAAAATGTGTATGTGTAGGTATATGCAGACTCGGCATACCAGGGAGGCTATGATAAGACATTTGCCTGCTTGTTCAGTCTCATCATCTAGCAATCATCTCTGTGAATCTGTTACTTAAGTGCCCTAATACATATATTGTACCCTCGCTTAGCTTAGGCTGTGGCAATGTGTATATATTTTTTTCCTGTGTAAAATACAATATGTTTTTCCTTTAGCTCTCTGCTTACTAGAATCCTGCTAATACTTATTGGAAGCACTTGCTTGTTTGAGAAGGTTTTCCTTCCCCAGGTTCCCTTGGGAAGGCTTAGCTGTTCCTTCCTCTTGACTTTCTTTGTACTGGGTTCATAATGTAGAGCTTTGTGATTCTAGGTATCTGTAACCTTGTTTCCTCATCTGTAAAATAGAGTTTATAGAGATTTATTGAAAGGAATAAAAGAGGTAGTGCTTACATAGCATTTAAAACAATGCTATGTTTAATAAATAGTAGCTGCCATTACTATAAAAGAGGTAGTGCTTACGTAGCATTTAAAACAATGCTACGTGTAATAAATAGTAGCTGCAATTACTATTGTTATTTATTTAGCACTTAACAGATGATTATACTGTTTATTTCTTACTGTGTTCCATTTCCCTGTCATGGTGTTTAGCATGTTATAGGCACTCTGTAAGTATCTTCTGAATGAGAAAAGATAAAATCCTCTTCTAAGCTGATGGACTTAATGTCTATAAACACACGATACTTATTTTTGTCTCCAGTGTTTGTTCATGTTAATTTTCTTTTTTTTTTTTTTTTTGAGACGGAGTCTCGCTCTGTCTCCCAGGCTGGAGTGCAGTGGTGCAATCTCGGCTCACTGCAAGCTCCGCCTCCCGGGTTCAAGCGATTCACCTACCTCAGCCTCCCAAGTAGCTGGGACTACAGGCACCTGCCACCATGCCCGGCTAATTTTATTTTTGTATTTTTAGTAGAGATGGGGTTTCACCGTGTTAGCCAGGATGGTCTCGATCTCCTGACCTCGTGATCCGCCCGCCTCGGCCTCCCAAAGTGCTGGGATTACAGGCGTGAGCCACCGCGCCCGGCCGTTAATTTTCTTATGTCTGGACTGTCTTTGGAGGACAAGACTATGTTTATCACTAAATCGAGCCAAAAATGAAGAACTAAGGAATAAAAAAAAAAAAAACCCCTCCAAGTAATAAAATTCCATGCCATAAAATGCTTTTACTAAATGCACTTTACTCAGGATTTGGTAATCTCATGTCTAAGCTGTGGTGGATTTGAACAAAAAACTAGAGTCTGAGGGTCTGGTGAGACAGGAGAAACTGATACAAATTAAATATAGTGAGAGTAAAAGTGATATTGGCAGCAATAAATGAATGAATAAAAGATAGATATACTACAAAAGGCAGTCTAAAACTAATATAAAGACGACTCTTCAACTCAGTAGGTCATCGTTTTATTCTGTCGTAGTACAGAAATTGGTCATAGTTTTGATGTCAAGACATCAAAAACAGTAGATCAGTGTTCTTTCATTAAGGAGGTAGTGAGGTGCCAACATAAGCTTTAGAACAATTTTCATCTAAACTTAAAAAAAGTTTAACAGTCGAGAGAAAAATTTGTAGCTCCCCAGAAAACTCTCTAGAGCTGCACTATCTGAGATGGTAGCCACTAGTCACATGTGGATATTTAAATGCAAATTGTAATGAATTAGCATAAAACAATATTAAAAATTTGGTTCCTCATTTTCACTACCCACATTTCAAGTGCTCAATAGCCATATGTGGCTAGTGCTACTCGGTGGACTAATGCAGATTTACATTTCCATCCCACGCACATACCAGGAAGCTCTGTTGGACAGCACATTTGTAGAACATTGTATTCCCTGGACACTTTGCAAGAATAACAAACAATAAAGAAAAGTAAAGAATAAAAACAACATGGGAGCTAAGTCCAATAGTGGCACGTAGTAATTATTAAGTTGATTTTTAAAAATTTTATGGTATTCTCTTTTTTAAGTTAAGAGAAAATAAGAAAGTAATCACTATTTGAAGCAGATATTTAATGCTTGCAACTATATCATCATTAAATATTAAGTCACATCAAATAATACTTATAACCTTAAGCTATCAGATGAACTTTGCTTTTTTATGGCAGACAGGTTTTTGAGGGAAAAATCATTTAAAATTTGAAAATTGGGTTGTTTGTAGGAATTGCAGTGCAACAAAGTACGTGAAAATCAGGTTTCAATAGAGTGTGACACAACGTGCAAGGAAATGAAGCAGAAAGCATCTGAGGTAATGTCTCGTTAAATATCATTTTAAAGGCTAGTGGCCTTTCCCTTCTTATTTTGTGCATTTATGTACTTATTAAAAACAACTTGAAATCTCATTTTTTTGCTTTTATAATAAAAGCCTAGTTTTATAGGCTTATTTTGAATGGCAGATTGGGATTTTCATTGCCTAGTGTATATGAAGGCTTTTCATCTTCTATGCCCGTTATAAGATTTTGAGATTCTTTGCTGCTTGGGTTATCTCTAGTGTTACTCTTCCTCGCCATCAACCCAATCAGTGACCTCTTGATTTTGTTTGAAAGTAAGGATTCCCTTCCATGATAGCACATTTAAGATAAATTTAACTCTAGAGAAACAGCAGTATTTAATAATTAATTCTAGATTCTTAATACAGCAACTTAAGAGGAAAAAAGGCAGTTTTAAAATTTGCTGTTACAGTGTTTTAACTCTTTGAATTACGATGTAATACCGATTTTACTTGTTAAGCTGAGATGCTCATATAAGGTATAACACTCCATCCATCACCACCTTCAATTTATTAGATAGTGCCTTGGTAAAACCTTGTCTCAGTATAGCATTTACATTTCTTTAAATGATTTCAAGCTCCTAAAAGTTGATATGGGTTAATAGAACCTGGATGGGTAGATGTTAAAATTCCATATAAAATGTGATGACTAAATTGTAAATTGACTTTTGTATGTGTATAAACAGATAAAAGAAGCAGAAGCCAAAGCTGCTTTTGAAGAAGAAAAACGAAGACAACAGGTAACCGAACAAAATACCCAGATTTATGTCTCTTAGCATCATTGCTAGATTTTGTGCAAACACACGGTATATTCCAAGGTCAAACTAAGGGCTAGTCTCTATTGTGAACTGAAAATAACATAGTTCTTGTAAACAAAAATGAGCCATCTACTAACTTGACTTTAAGTATACTGAAACTCTGAAAAGGTATGAGATCTCATATATTCCCAAATTTTTTTTTTGTATTTCCAATTTACTTTCTTGCCAATATCATCCATACTTCAGCCAGAAGAATTTTAATTCCTCCTTTGGCTGGGGAGTGAGAGTGAGCGAATCATCACCATTGTAAGGCATCTTCTGGAGACCATGACTTTACTTAACTAAAAGTATTTGAGTTCTATTTTACTGAGTTGCAGACCACCTATAACAAATAAGTGCAGTTTACTAATCAGTACATTTGTTTTAATAATACATTCCCATATTTCCCTATTAGATCTTTAAATGTGGGATTATAACCTGTTCTTTGTTGTTACCTAGATAACAAGTACATTCCTGATACTCCCTGTTTAAGTATTTACTTTATTGATCATACACTTGAAAGAGTGACTTGACTTTCTAATAGTGATGTATAACTTTTTATTATTATTTGTCAGTTTGTATCTTGAAATGCTTTATACTTATCAGATTGTATTGTGTGCCAAGCTACTGCCTTTATGAATGATGAGATTGAAACTTGCGTGATTTGCATGAATGAGGAAATTCAAACTTTGGTGAGTTGTAGGAACAATTAGAACAATTAGGAACATTAGAAACAATTCATGTAGTAAATAATGGTTGGCCAAGGTGACCTTTGAGATTTTATGGTTCTGTAAAGTTGATTTGCCTGATATCCCCAAAATAAGTTATCAGAGCTAATACAGTAAAACATAGGTTGGCTGGAATCCTAGGAGATTAAGTTATTAAGAATAGTTTAGTATGTTTTCTCCTTATTCCCTTTGCTATCTTTTTATAAATCATCATGAATGAAAATCTTAGATACATTCCCTGTTTACTGACTCTTTAAACAGAATATAATCAGTCCTTAGTATATGTAGGTTCTGCATCTGTGAATTCAACCAACCACAGATCGAAAATTTGTTTCAAAACAAGTAAAAAATAATAATAATAATAAATAATACACATTTTAAAATACAGTGTAACACCTATTTACATAGCATTTACATTGTTATGAGGTGTTATAGGAAATCTAGAGTGATTTAAAGTATACAGGAAGATGTTTGTGTGTTATTTGCAAATCCTCCACTATTTATGTAGAGACTTGATCATCCTCAGGTTTTTATATCCAAGGGGATCCTAGAACCAACTTCCTACAGATACTGAGGGATCACTGTATACAGCACATAACATATACTTGGTGACTGTGAGTCACCATTTAACTGTCAGTTATTTTACTGTGTCTGTAGTCCTCAAGTTTGCCTGCTTTTAAGATATTTTGACGTTTTTTATATGTCAGAAACTACCCACTTGGGAGTAGTCTGACATTTTGGCTCATTGAAGAATGCCACTTTGTATTAAACTAAGTTTATTATTAGATCTTTTTCAAGTGTGGTTTATGACCACAGTAATGGATATGTGAACTAAAGTTTACATTTTCTCCTGTTAAATAACCATTTACAAAGTTTTAGGTGGATATTATTAAATACATATATATTTTAACTATTGTCTTAATTACCTATGCACTATAGCATATTATATTACTTTATTATGCATAAAAGTTTAATAAGTACTTAGCAGTAGGATAAAAAAATCCCCATTTGATATTGAATGCAATTCAGTTATCGTCTTTTAGTACTAGTTTAAAATTTTTATGTCTAAAATAGTCATTTTGATTTTAAAGCATGAAGAATTTTTTCCTTTGAAGAATTTTTACTATTTTTAAAAAATGTATTTGGTAGAGAAGAAGCGAGTTCTGGCAGCTTTTTTCTCTTTACTCACTTGAATTTCTTTCTTAAAAGCCACTAATGTTTATTGCATGCATTGTAAACAACTAGAATTGTAGGTATCTTCATTCTCACTAGGCATCACAGCACTTGCTAGAAGCTTTATAGAATGCTGGTTCTATAATAATTGGGTTGAAGTATAATGGTGTCAATGTATAAGACCAGTGTCTATATTTTAGAGCACCCTGATTTAATAAGACGTTTTATTTTATTTATTCATTTATTTATTTTTTTTGAGATGGAGTCTCTCTCTGTTGCCCAGGCTGGAGTACAGTGGCGCCATCTTGGCTCACTGCAAGCTCTACCTCCCTGGTTCACGCCATTCTCCTGCCTTAGCCTCCCGAGTAGCTGGGACTACAGGCACCTGCCACCATGCCTGGCTAATTTTTTGTATTTTTAGTATAGATGGGGTTTCACCATGTTAGCCAGGATGGTCTTGATTTCCTCACCTTGTAACCCGCCTGCCTCAGCCTCCAAAAGTGCTGGGATTACAGGCGTGAGCCACCGTGCCCGGCCTAATCAGACATTTTAATATTTAGTATCATAGTCAGCCCTACAGTTTGAAATATTCTCTTCTGTTATCTCCCAGTCTCCTTTCTGCTTACCTAAACCCTGAATTTGTTGAATACAATCAGTAGTGGAGAGTGGTGTTTTAAAAAATCAAATCAATATATTGACTATATATCATTACTATTAAAACATTACCCAAATTGATTTTTATGTAAATGGAAACTTTCAAATCAATGTATGCATTGAATTTAATTAAAATGATGCTGTTTTTATTTAGGCTGAACTAGAAGCTTTTGAAAACAGACTGAAGGGTCGTCGGAAGAAGAACAGGAAAAGAGATGAAGTGGCAGTTGAGCTATCACTATGGCAAAAACATAAATATTATCTCATTTCAGTGTGTGGAGTTGTGGTTGTGGTGTTTGCCTGGTACATCACCCATGATGTCAATTAAAAAAAGTTTTGATCTTTTAATGTAACTCAGATTGGATTTAGATAAGTTGTTAAATTTGAAATATTAGAAAATGTATATTATAGAACATGATATATATTTACATTCATCTCTGTATTCTCTCAGCTGTTGTTAGAAGGACAGAATGTTAAACTTTATCTTAATTAGTATACTAGAAAGGGCAGTATAATACTGTTTAAAGTGAAGGCATGACTGAAACTAAAATATTTCATAAGGCTTAGCTAGAGGCAGAGTAACATGTGTTTTTGTTCATTGGGCTTCCTTGTACTTAGTTTTTTCATTTAATAATTCAAACCAACACTTTAAAAAATAATTCAGATGAGACTGAGCCATATCTGCAGTAAGATAAATATTTCTTAATGTTTTGGTTACTTATGATAGAGTACTTTTCTTGATACTGTTAACTTTGTGCTTTTTTAAAAAAGTGATTCTCTAACAGACCTCTTAAATTGTGACATGAAGGTATGTAATTAGATTTCAGAAGTTGGTTTATTAGTGAGGAATTTTTATCAATAAATGTCATGGGGCGTGTTCTTCAGAATATATAGTTATTTTCAACAAATGCCAGGCTAGATTCCTCACATGTGGCTATTTCTTATGTAAGAAGCTTTTAACTGAAGTTGGCATGTTTCGTAAAACTTGCGTGTCTTTTAAAAATAATAAAAGGAAGATGAGTATTTATGAAGAATATGTGCTGACAACAGGGCTTATGAGCTCTATGTACTTTAATCTCGTTTCTCCTTACCACAATCTTAAATAGATTTCAGCTGAAAATAATCAGTTCTTATGAAAACAAATAGAGAAATATCAGTAAGTCAAATCTGTTTGAATTATAATTCCTTTCAAATAGTTTTGCTATTTAATTTGTATGATTAATGTTTTCATTAAAATTTTTGATACCAAATTTGTAATCTAGAATATTTATTATTAGCTAAAATATTCAGGAGCCTATAATTTTAAGTTAGGCATTAGTGTCAATGTATGAAATTCTAATACTTCATGTGGAAGACAGTCATTGATGGATACCTAAAAGTATCTAAAAAGTAGATATGTTTTTTTTATTATTATATTTTTATTATTATTACACTTCAAGTTTTAGGGTACATGTGCACAACATGCAGGTTTGTTACATATGTATACATGTGCCATGTTGGTGTGCTGCACCCATTAACTTGTCATTTAGCATTAGCTATATCTCCAAATGCTATCCCTCCCCCCTCCCCCCACCCCACAACAGTCCCCGGTGTGTGATGTTTTCCTTCCTGTGTCCATGTGTTCTCATTGTTCAATTCCTACCTATGAGTGAGAACATGCGGTGTTTGGTTTTTTGTCCTTGTGATAGTTTGCTGAGAATGATGGTTTCAGCTTCATCCATGTCCCTACAAAGGACATGAACTCATCGTTTTTTATGGCTGCATAGTATTCCATGGTGTATATGTGCCACATTTTCTTAATCCAGTCTATCATTGTTGGACATTTGGGTTGGTTCCAAGTCTTTGCTATTGAGAATAGTGCCACAATAAACATACGTGTGCATGTGTCTTTATAGCAGCATGATTTATAATCCTTTGGGTGTATACCCAGTAATGGGATGGCTGGGTCAAATGGTATTTCTAGTTCTAGATCCCTGAGGAATCGCCACACCAACTTCCACAATGGTTGAACTAGTTTATAGTCCCACCAACAGTGTAAGAGTGTTCCTCTTTCTGCACATCCTCTCCAGCACCTGTTGTTCCCTGACTTTTTAATGATCGCTATTCTAACTGGTGTGAGATGGTATCTCATTGTGGTTTTGATTTGCATTTCTCTGATGGCCAGTGATGATGAGCATTTTTTCACGTTTTTTGGCTGCATAAATGTCTTCTTTTGAGAAGTGTCTGTTCATGTCCTTCGCCCACTTTTTGATGGGGTTGTTTGTTTTTTTCTTGTAAATTTGTTTGAGTTCTTTTTAGATTCTGGATATTAGCCCTTTGTCAGATGAGTAGGTTGCAAAAATTTTCTCCCATTTTGTAGGTTGCCTGTTCACTGTGATGGTAGTTTCTTTTGCTGTGCAGAAGCTCTTTAGTTTAATGAGATCCCATTTGTCAATTTTGGCTTTTGGTGTTTTAGACATGAAGTCCTTGCCCATGCCTATGTCCTGAATGGTATTGCCTAGGTTTTCTTCTAGGGTTTTTATGGTTTTAGGTCTAACATGTAAGTCTTTAATCCATCTTGAATCAATTTTTGTATAAGGTGTAAGGAAGGGATCCAGTTTTAGCTTTCTACATATGGCTAGCCAGTTTTCCCAGCACTATTTATTAAATAGGGAATCCTTTCCCGATTTCTTGTTTTTGTCAGGTTTGTCAAAGATAAGATAGTTGTAGATATGCGGCATTATTTCTGAGGGCTCTGTTCTGTTCCATTGGTCTATATCTCTGTTTTGGTACCAGTACCATGCTGTTTTGGTTACTGTAGCCTTGTAGTGTAGTTTAAAGTCAGGTAGTGTGATGCCTCCAGCTTTGTTCTTTTGGCTTAGGATTGACTTGGCAATGAGGGCTCTTTTTTGGTTCCATATGAACTTTAAAGTAGTTTTTTCCAATTCTGTGAAGAAAGTCATTGGTAGCTTGATGGGGATGGCATTGAATCTATAAATTACCTTGGGCAGTATGGCCATTTTCACAATATTGATTCTTCCTACCCATGAGCATGGAATGTTCTTCCATTTGTTTGTATCCTCTTTTATTTCAATGAGCAGTGGTTTGTAGTTCTCCTTGGAGAGGTCCTTCACATCCCTTGTAAGTTGGATTCCTAGGTATTTTATTCTCTTTGAAGCAATTGTGAATGGGAGTTCACTCATGTTTTGGCTCTCTGTTTGTCTGTTATTAGTGTATAAGAATGCTTGTGATTTTTGCACATTGATTTTGTATCTGAGACTTTGCTGAAGTTGCTTATCAGCTTAAGGAGATTTTGGGCTGAGATGATGGGGTTTTCTAGATATACAATCATGTCATCTGCAAACAGGGACAATTTGACTTCCTCTTTTCCTAATTGAATGCCCTTTATTTCCTTCTCCTGCCTGATTGCGGAAGTAGGAAGGAGGATTTTAAAATTATGCTGGATCTAATTCAAAATTTAGTGTCATATTCTTTTTTTTTTTTTTTTTTTTTGAGACAGAATCTTGCTCTGTTGCCCAGGCTGGAGTGCAGTGGCGTGATCTCAGTTCACTGCAACCTCTGCCTTCCAGGTTCAAGTGATTCTTGTGCTTCAGCCTCCCAAGTAGCTAGGATTATAGGCATGTGCCACCAAGCCCAGCTAATTTTTTTTGTTGTTGTTGTTTTTGTTTTTTTTTGTATTTTTAGTAGAGATGGGGTTTCACCACGTTGGCCAGGCTGGTCTCGAACTCCTAGCCTCAAGTGGTCTGCTCACTTCATCCTCCCAAAGTGCTGGGATTACAGGCATGAGCCTCTGCGCCTGGCCCTAAGTATTAGCTGGTGTCCAGAATTAAAGGACAGTCATTCCTTTCTTCGTGGGTGTTTTGATTTTAGAATTGTTAACCTTTCCCAGTGGTAGAATTACAGGGTTGGCATTTCAGAAGCTCTAAATCGGATACACTACACTCAAGTTATTACCTGTACTAACTAAAAGTTGAGTGTTAAGGGAACAACCGGGTGTCTACGTGGAAAGTCATTTCCATCTATGTCAGAATCTTGGCCTATTAAGTGAACATGAAACCTAGTTCATATCTGTTGTTTGTAGGGCTTCGGTACTAGCTAAATTGTTTTTCCTAATTTGGGGAAAAGAATTTAGGAGCAGAGGAAGGAGACTGAATGAATGATATATGAAGTTGTTTGTTGTTTTTTCATCTTTTTGGCTAGCTCAGAGTGTAACTTATTTACCCAAAGTCACACAACTATTCCTTCACTTATTCAGTCAACAGATGTGTTTCCTATATGTCAGGAACTTTCTGTGTTCTGGAGATAACGGTGATCTTTCCTCCTATATTGTTGCTAAGGCACAGACAAGCACAGGTAGGTAATAGACATAAAAAAATGAACGTGATTTTATGTGTGGTAAGTGGTATTCAAGAAAATAAGAGGAATGGTATAGAATGTGGTGGAAGTAGGGGATACAAGGACACTGGCTAATTTAAAATGGGAAAATCCCTCTGAGATGAGGATATTAGAGCTGTGACCTGAATGACCTCCATTTGAAGATCAGCGAAAAATCTATATGAGAGAAAGCAGTAAGTACAAAGTCCCCAGTTTGGGAAATGCTTGGCACACCTGAGGAGCAGAAAGAAGGGCTGGTGTGGCTGGAGCCTAATGAAATTTAAATTGAGAGGAGGATGTGTCTAGGCCAGTTTATGTCATGCTTGATAGACCAGGGTAAGAAATTTGAATTGTATTTGAGTTGCAATGGACAGCATTGGAAGGCTTTAAACAAGGAAGAGACTTTTTTTTAAAGACCGCTGGCTACGATATAGAGAAAAGACTGTAATGATGCAGAGACAAGTTAAGTTTTATCTAAGTAGTTATACTGATTTGTTCTGAGGGAAATAAAGTAATGCATATTGTCCTTTTAGCTTCAATCTGAGCGAATTAGAGAAGGAATGGAAAAAGTTACCAAATAGCCACTAACAATGGCCTAAGATTGTGAATGTGGTGGTCTTGTTTTCCTCCTTACTTGTGGCATTAACAAAGTGTATTAGCTTCCTATTTGAAATCTGTGGAATATGTATATTGAAATCTTTAGAGTTTTTTGGTTTAAATGCTTTTCGGAATTGACAAACTGTTTGTTTTTCAGTTAATTTCACATCTAAATTAAATGAAAACAATCCCAAATAAGTATAATTGCTACTGAAATTGTCAAAGGAATTTTACTGAGGCAAAGCAGTGAAAACATTTGCCTTCTATAAAGAAGTAATGATGCTTGAACTTAATGGCTATGAAGGTTAAAAATTTTAAATACAGATTAATCTCTGTGCTAGTGTTTAGAGAGAGATGACATATAAGAATTTTTTGGCTCTTCATGTTATTTTAAATGCTCATGAGTAATACCAGAAACAGGCTTTATATGGAAATAGATATACTATTTAAGACAAAATTTGAAGAGATTTATTTTAAAGTGTTCCATTTCTCTGTGAGAAATATTTTTTTTCTTTGCCTAGATACCTGGCACAGTGATGAACTTAATAGAAGATTCTGTCCTCACTATGCATATGGTCTGTGTTGTGGGTTCTTCCACATAAGCAAACAGGTGAAGATTAAGCCAGGCCACCCACCCATGTGGGGGATCTAGCCCACCGCCAAGGGTGACTTTTAGGGTGCTTGGGCCTCATCCATCCTTTTATAATCAAGATTATTAAAACAATGGGAGATGCTGTATGCTGATCTCCAGAAGAACAAAGAATTAGTTGGGTGTTAAACCAAGAACACTAAAAATGCAGCAGTAGCCAAAATTGCTGTGACCAGGTATAGGACAGTAAAGGGAAGGCTGTAAAAAGAACCTCTGAGGATCCAGGTGACTCTAGCTGTTAATGTCTGTCTGTCCTTGGATATTGGGAACTGAAGCAGATGTCTAAGCTGTAGAGCTAGAGTTGACATGAGATAGCTCTGTCTCTTCTTGGGTCTGTGGAAGTTGCAGTCTTTATCGAGTGGCAGTGATTAGACCACTCTAAGACCCAAGGCTTATGAGGCTGGGGAGCTTCCAGGGTGAGGAAGAAGCAAAGTACTGGCTACTACCTCCTAGAAAAGACGCGAGAATTTGGGAGTGGTGGGAGGAACTGAGAGACCCTGTGATCTCCAGCAACTTAAAGAGACAAGCAAGACCAGGTGTCCACCTGGGAAGCCATTTTTACGTATTTTAGAATCTTGGCTTATTGAACAAGCTCAGGTCTATTGCTTACTAAGCTTCTGTTCTTGCTAAGTTTCCAATTAGTAATTTAAGTCGTGCTGTGAAGGATTGCATGCAGTTTGAAACTCCACAGTCCAGATTCATTTGAGTTAACACCTCTGTATCCCATATATGTATTCTCTTAATACATCACCTAATATTTCCAAAGCCCCCCCGGTCACTTTCATCTGGTCATCCTCTATCTTCTCACAATACTTTTTCCTCATAGCACTAAATAGTACCTGTCCTCATATTAAGTGTCTGTTTATTATCTGCCTCCTTCCCTGGAATGTAAGCTTCATGAGGGCAGGAGTGCAGTTTTGTTTATTACTGTAACCTCAGAGTAGAGAAGCCTGGCCACATAGTAGATGCTAGTATTCGTTTCCTAGGGCTGCTGTAATGGATACCATACATGAGTGACTTAAAACAACAGAAATTTATTCTTTCACAGTTTAGGTGGCCAGAAGTCCCAAACCAAGATATAACAAATTATATCTGCAAAGCCTTTATTTCCACAGAACCACATTCTGAGGTTCTGGGTGGACATTAATTTGGCAGGGAGTAGTGGGGGGACACTAACCTACTACAGTGCTCAGTAAATATTTATTGGGTGAATGAAAATTCAGAGTGTATTCTAAGCTGTAGACCCCTTGGATGTTTTCATCACAGTCTTCTCTTAATAATTGCTACAGAACATAAGGATTAGTTTGTGGTCCCAGATTTTTTGGGCTCCAATTCTGCTTCTACCACTTTCTACTTGTGAGCTCTTAGGCAAGCTATTTAACTTTGTAAGCCTCAGTTTCTTCTGTAAAATGGTGACAATAAGAAATAACAGTAAGTGCCCAATAAGTTTTAACTATTATTATGTGTCTATAGCTATTTTAAAGCACTTTCTATATGTAATCCTCATAACAACATATTAGGTGAGCCTATTACACTTCTCATTTTATGACAAAGGAAACTAGATTTGTTTCAAGAATGAAAAACCTAGAAAATTATATGTCACTTTATGAAGTGCCTGGCACATAGTACATAGAACAGCTTAGCTACAATAATATAGATATGTGACTTTACCTCATAACTTTAAGACATCTCAAATTGATTCACAAATCAGAAAAAAAATCTGAGGCATCAGATGTGAGGTGAGGTGAGGTGAGGCATCTCAGTTTTTGCACATATGGTTACTGTTATTGAGGGAGCTCCATGTCATTGAGGGAGCTCCATGTCATTGAGGGAGGACTGGGTGGGATGCTGGCCAAAGGTAGGGGCATATTTAGGCAGTGAAATTGCAGTTATGGGACCCCTCTGTAGCACTAGATGTGTGAGAGGACTAAAAATAAAATTCCTTTGAAATTTCTTACGGGGTCATATATTACCTCCTTCCCAATGACTACTGTGGTATATTAGAGTAGGGGATTGATGTCCCAGAAATATTGTGTACATCAAACAGAAGATCTACACAAATTGTTTTATCAGATACTGAATATATCAATGGGCTAGAGTGTATTATAGTACATATGGGTATGTTGTTTTCCCCCTTTTGACTAAATAAACTCTCCCCTCTCTGCAACAGGTAAATTTCCAGTTTACCTTTTTCTTGCTGTTTTTAAGTTTTTTTATTTTGAAGGCTTTGCATCTTTATATCTCAGCTGAAAATACTACATTCTAACTCCCCAAAGCTATACTCACATTATTTGCAAGTATTTTTTCATAGTTTACATGTTTGTGTATTTGTTTAATACATTCCACAAGACTGAAAGTCTTGGTGAGGGCAGGAACTCTGTCTAGGTTGTTCATCTGGCAGCCAGCAAACCCAAAATAAGTATTAGTTGAATGAATAGCTAAATAGATGAGCCATGGGGTAGCATATCTGTTTTAGCTACTGCTTGCCTGTTGTCATCCTGTCATGCTGCTTGCTTCTCCGTGATCTCTTCTTGTTCTTAAATTGTCTTCAGTTGTAGTACTAAGTACTAATTTGATCTGTAATGTGATATGTGACTAAACTTTGCTCTGTAAAATCACCGTTTCCTGAGGTATATTCAATACCTTTAATTTTTCCATAAATCTCTTCAAGGTTTGTGTGTGTTTTCTTTTAAATTATCTAACTAGTTGGATGTATGCTTGAAGTGCTAGACAATAAAAGTTTCAATAGGCTAGAAATGTTTCTTTTTGTAAAATTATTTTAAGAAACTAGATGATGGTTGTCACTTGAAGCTGAAATGCAAATGTAGCTAGTTTTTTTTAAAGAATAATTCAAATAGGTCATTAAAGATTACTATGAGCACACTGCATATTCAAATCAGTTTGAATATGTTTTGAGACTTCTAATAGTTTATGATTCTTGACATTTTAAAAGTTTATTATAAAGAATATAAAACATCTTTACCCTCATTTTTTATGTCATTACCTTCATGCAAAGAATACCTCAGGTATTAATTCTGGTGCTGTTGGTAACTAGAACTGGTTGGGTTTTCTTGCTAAAAGGAAGTTTAAAAAATGTTTATTTTACACCATTAATGCAATTAGCTTTAGTTCTCAGAGGAACTAAAAGTGGAAAAGTGAGGGAGACTGATCGACCCTATCTCAAATCCACTGACGTAGCTACTTTAATTTCATAGTCCCTGTAGCACCTCCACCGGAGGGCAGAAAGTGGAAGAGAAAGAAGATGAAATAGAAACTTGTACTTGGCCTCAGAATGCCTGTAGAAACCTTAGCAATTGAATCCAGCCCTTATGTTATAGGCTGAGTTAACTGTGGCCCAGAAAGACTGTGATTTGCTCACAGTTCTTGATTCCCAGACTGGCACTGCGGTGATGGTGTGTGATGAGGTAGTATCTTAGTAAGAACACAATCCAGAAGTCACTGCCTCAGGGGAATCCCAGCTCAGCTTCTTGCTAGCTTGCGTAGGCTGGTTACTTCAGCTCCCTGAATCTGCTTTCTTATGTCTAAAATAAAAATAATAGCTTCTTCCTCAGAGTAGTTGGTGGAACTAAAAGAATACATGTAAAGTGCTTAGTATGACACCTGCCACATAATATGAACTGAATTATTGTGAATTATGATAAATTTGTCAGATACTGGTTTACAAATCGGATGTTAGAATAACATGGAATCAGTGTTTCAGTCATTTTACTATACATATGCAATATTTTCTACATTTGATCTCACTTCAGAAACAAAATACTGCCCCCCCCATTTTACAAATGCATATTTTTTTCTCAGCAATAATGTTCAAGAACAAGTGCTTGGCCCATATTTTGTTGTCTTTACATGGCTTTCTTTAAATAATGGGGATGGATTTATTCAATAACCTCATGAGTAATTTTCAAAATTTCCATTAAGATCTTGATTGAAATTGGATGAAAAATCATTTCTAAGAAAAACCCAATGAAGTGTTTTTCTTTGCCACATTTGACAATTGCCTTGGACTTGGTAAAGTAATCATTACTGTGTTGAGTACCTCCAGTGCCCTCCTTGACGCTGCCTTAGAAAAGGTAGCTGCTTTTGAATGACAGGCAGGAATTTGTTCGCCTTTTAGGTTCAGCCTGTAGGTGCCCTCCGCAGGAAATCAGGAACTAGGGTTTTGGAAGCAGTCAGGGTGGGGTTCTCCCTTGTCCCTGCAGCCTCAGCAAAGACTCAGGCAGTCTGGCAAAAGCAGTTTCTTCAGCATACCTAACAGAACGCAAGTTTCCATATGCATGATGCAAATAATGCCCTCCAAACGTTAAACCTTTTTTGAGATAAACTTGTTCTTTAATTGCCAGCGCCTGCAGTTAATTTTGATTGGCTACACTCTGGTTAAAAGAAAATGCTTTCGATGTGATATGGCAAATTTGGAGAAAAGTAACTCTTTTGCTCCCAACCACTCTTCCACAACTTAATCGTCCTGTCCTTTTCTGCTGCCCTCGTGGAGTGTAAGTTTTTGAGGGAGACCAGCAGAAACTGACTTTCCATATGCCCCTGAAGAATAACTTCTTTGAATGCAAAGAGGTGGGGACACGGAGGATCTGTCATTACGGGTTATTATGGGTGGGACCCAGAGACGGGAGTGAAAGGAGGGTGTGGCCCGCGGGTGGGATCTGTAGAGCAGACAAAATATGGGGCCCCTGGCGCTTAAAGTTCAGTTTGTCTCTCTTGAGCTTGGAGAAAATCATCCGTAGTGCCTTCCCGGGGGGCACGTAGAGGAGAGAAAAGCGACCAAGATAAAAGTGGACAGAAGAATAAGCGAGACTTGTTATCCATGAAACAGTCTCCTGCCCTCGCTCCGGAAGAGCGCTACCGCAGAGCCGGGTCCCCGAAGCCGGTAAGATCGATGATTCGCTGTCCTACCGCAGCCAGGTGTGATGGCCTCTTAGTCCCGGTGAATTCAGGGTCAGCCCCTCCCGCCCCCGTCCTCTCCTCCGCCCGATGGGCTCCTTCCCCAGCCGTCGGTGAGCTCCCGCTCTGACAGTCACGCGCTCAGCGCCCTGCGCCCAGTTCCCAGGCGCACGGCCCTGGTCCCGACCACCACCTGGGTCGCCCGGCGTCCGAGACCCTCCCAGGGTCATAGGCAGGGTTTCCTTCAGTGTTCGAGTCGGCTCGATCCGGAGACCCCGGTCTCCATGCCGGGGGTGATGCTACCTTTCCTGCAGAGTCCCTCCTCCGCACGGTGCCCTCCAAGCATCTAGTGGACTTGGCTGCACACTGGCGGCAGGGGAGGCTGCAGGTGGAGCAGCTGGAGCCAGCCCCTCGGGGATCTACAGCTTCCTGTCTGCGCGGGCGTCGCGGGCGCCGGGTGGCTGGAAGGACTGTGCAGCAGTCTTGCCTGCCCCAGACGTAAGCCCCCCCTTCCCCAGCTGCGAGCGCCTAGGTCTCGGTCCCTCCACAGCCCGGGCTCGCGCTTGGTTCCCCGGTCCCCAGTTGGTGCCTGGGGATCACTCGCCCGTCCGAAGTGCTGGCATCCCAGAACTGGCCCTCTTGCAGAGTGCTGGGAACTTGTAGGTCCCTGCGTGCAAACTTTCTCCGGCGTGAACCTGCCTAGGCACAGGAGCGCTGGCCGCCGGGGGCGCAGGCTCTGCGCTGTAGGATTTGGTTGGCTCCGATCCAGCCCTGGGAAGGGGCAGCGTTGGCTCTCGTTCAGGAGGAGAAAGAAAGGGAAGGGCACCACGGACAGTCCCTGGCCTGAGCCCCCAGGAAGAAGGTCTAATTTGCGGCTGCCCCTCTCCTTCGGTGTCATTAGGGCCCCGGAATCCGCTTGCTACCGCGAGGGTCCCAGCTGCTCCGAATCGGGGACCGACCGGTGACGCTAGCTGCAGGCAGAGAGGGCAGGCTGTGCGGGCGGAAGGGAGGTGGTGTCTTGTCGGATCTTACTGGGACCCAGTTCCTGAGCTCCCGTGGCAGGCGCCCCACTCCTGCTACTACCTGCTCGGAGCCAGTGGATGGCAGTGTACGCGCTTTTTGCACGGCTCCCGGTTCCTGGGACCGAGCCCTGGGAGCTCTGACTATGAATTCAGCAGGGAAGCTTCGGGGCTGGGCATTCCCAGGGAAGCTGTTCGAGTAATTCATAAAGTGGAGCTTTCCTCCCGCGGGAAACTTCTGAGAACGATGCGCTGCGAAGACGGACTCCTGTACAAGACTTCGACGACTGACATAGGCACAATTGTGGCTTCTAGTTTTTATTTTAACTTTTTATTTAAAGTAACTTATCGATGGAAGCGAAACTCTGCAAAGGAACGTCAGACCGCTACCAGAAAGGGGGTGAAATCAGGACTTACTGGTGATTATTGTCCAAGGACACATTTAAGCAGATAGTTTTGAAATTAATTTTGGCATAACCCTGAGACAATGAGAAGAAACAATGCATTTATAAAAAGTTATTAAACCATTTTTTTTGTCACAGTCAAAACATTCATTAGCTTGTTTCTATTATTAGGTGCCCAATAGGTTTGTTGTGTGAGATTGTGCTAAAAATTGGTCCTCAGATCCTGGGGCTTGAGAGGTTAGAGGAGGTTCCTGGGGCTTGCGAGGTTAGAAGAGATGTCTGCATAGACTCACGTGTGGGCTTGGCTGACCAGGCAGGTTTTCCATAGAATGCTTTCCAGGACACCAAGAATTTCAATAGGATGAACTATTTTGGGGTTATTTGGGTGTGGAAACACATCAACCTCAAAACCTCAAGATTCTATAAGGCATTTTTTAAGGAGGAGGGGACTCTTTCCAGAAAGTTCCTTTCAGGGTAGGCTTACAGGACCAACGATGAAAGCCTCTGTTAACCTTCCTGTGGGTTAAAAAGACACACCAAGAATTGCTCTATTAACCTCATCAAGCACATATGCAGGTATAGGGACACTTTCTTAAAAGATGCAAAATTCATTCCATCAGAAACCTTCCTCATAATGCTGCAGAAATCACAATAGCAACAGCATAGAAGGCAGGCATCAGTGCTTCCGCATCTTGCATTCCACAACCAGCTGTGGTTTCCTTTTGGAAGGGTCACATTCTCCACCATAGCTTCATGTGGATTTCAGCAGTTGCTAGTTCTATTGACTGGCCAGCCCCTCCGTTGACCTCCCCCACTGTTGGGGGCAGACAGGAAGTTAGAGGAGAAGCTGAGTGGCCCAGGAGCTTCAGAGAGTCACTTTCAAAAGCCTGTACTTTCAAATCTCCATACTGTTAATGAGGTACTCCTTTCCTTATTTTTCCTCTTTTCCGCACTTCTAGCCTCTTTCAACACAAAGACTTGTGGTCTTAGGGTTTCTGAGTGTCTCCACTGCTGGGGTAATAAGAGCTCTCTGAGGAGCAGGAGAGCCGCAACACTGAATTGTTGCTGAGCGTATCTGAGGGGGAAAGGTTTGTTTGACCTGCTACTTCTACCTAATAAGTTATTCAACAAGTATGCATTCATGCATCCTGTTAGCCCCATCACTATTCTTGGCATTCCATTTTGCTGGACCAAATGGAAAATGAGGCTGGCTGGCTAAAGGGTACTGACCTGATACTGGCTGGCTAAACATACTAGGTTCACACTAAACACTCAAGGGATTCCAAGACTTACCTGTTCCTCAGAGTCTACACACTCACATAAAGACACAGACAGACATAATACACTTGTTTGTTTTATGTCTGTTCAGAGAGGGTGGAAATGGCAGACCCCTTAAGAGTAGAAGGTGCTGTAGATGACCTGCCTTGGTGGGAAGAGTAGGAGCTTTGGTGTCAGACCTCTGACTCTGCCCCTTAAGAACCGCAAGGCTCTGGGCAAGTCAAATAATCTTCTTGCTGGGCCTCAGTTTCCTTGGTCAGAAAATGTAGATGGTACTACTGACCACTGGTAAGGACACTGCAGACTGTGGAATATGTACTAGAAGTACTTTATGTAATAGTGGTATATTCCGGTGAAGGTTCCCTAACCTTTTTTTAAAAAACTACTTTATTGAAGTATTGGCGAGCAAAAACCTGTATATATTTAATGTAAACAATGTGATAGGTTTGGAAACAAGTATACATCTATAAAACCATAACCACAATTAATGTCACAAACCTATCCATCATCTTCAAAAGTTCCCTTCTGCCATCTTTATTATTGTTATTATTATTTTGTTATAAGGACACTTGACATAAGATCTACCCACCTAGCAAATTTTTAAGTATAGAATATAGTATTCTTAACTACAGAAGCCATGCTGTGTAGTAGATTTCTAGGACTTATTTATCTTGCATTACTGAAACTTTATACCCTTGGTCCAATACCTCCCCATTTCCTCCTCCTCTGGGAAACCACCATTCCACTCTCTGCTTCTATGAGTTTGACTGTTTTAAGATTCCTCAATTAAGTGGGATCATGTAGTATTTGTCCTTCTGTGTCTGGCTTATTTCACTTAGCATAGTGTCCTCTAGGTTCATCTCTGTTGTCAGAAATGGTAGGATTTGTTTCTTTGTTAAGGCTGAGTAATATTGTACTGTATGTATATATACATACAGTTTATATATACCCCATTTTTCTTTATCCATTCATCTATCAGTGGACATTAGGCTGCTCCTATGTTTTGGCTATTGTGAATAATGCTGCAATGCACATGGGAATGCAGATGTCTTTTCAAGATCCCAATTTTAAATTCTTTGGTTACATATCTAGAAGTGGGATCATATGGTAGTTCTATACTGTATGCTGGTACCATATGCTGGATCATATGATAGTTCTATTTTTAATTTTTTTGAGGAACTTCCATACTCTTTCCCATAATGGTTGCACCAATTTACATTCCCATGAACCATATACAAGAGATGCATTTTCTTGGCATCCAACACTTGTTATCTTTTGTTTTTTGATCACGTTAACAGTGGCAAAGGGCTGAAATCTCTTTGTGGTTTTGATTTGTAATTCTCTGATGATTAGTGATGTTGAGCATCTTTCATATACTTATTGGCCATTTTTATGTCTTCTTTGGAGTAATGTCTATTTAGGTCTTTTTCCCATTTTAAAATCAGGCTATTAGCTTTTTGGCTACTGAATTGAAGGAGTTCCTTATATATGTTGGATATTAATCCTTTATCAGATATATGATTCACAAATATTTTCTCCCACTTTATAGATTGCCTTTTCATTTTGTTGATCATATCGTTTGCTATGCAGAAGCTTTTTAGTTTAGCATAATCTTATTTGGTTATTATTGCTTTTTTTTTTTTTTTGCCTATGCTTTTGGTGTCGTATCCAAGAAATTATTGCCGAGGTCAATGTCAAGACTTTCCCTTATGTTTTCTTTCAGAAATTTTACAGTTTCAGGTCTTATGGTTAAGTCTTTAATCCATTTTAACTTGATTTTTGTGCATGGCATGAGATAAAGGTCCAATGTTATTCTTTTGCATATGTATAGCCAGTTTTCCCAGCACCATTTGTTGAAGACATATCTTTCCTCCATTGTATATTCTTGGCATCCTTGTCAACCATGTATGTATGAGTTTATTTCTGGGATCTCTCTTCTGTTTGGCCATATGGCTGTTTTCATATGAGTACCATACTGTTTTGATTAGTGTAGCTTTGTAATATATTTTGAAATCATGACATATGATACCTCTAGCTTTTTTTTTTCTTGCTCGTAATTGCTTTGGTGATTTGTTTCCTAATCTGTTTTTACTTGAGGATCCAGTGTCATCCTAGACTTGGTGAGAAATGTCTCAAGACTTTTTCCACAGGCAGCTTTCTGTGACTCTAGAGCCATGTGATGCAATGGAGTAGCTCTTAGCCAATTGTGGTTGTTTAAATTTAATCAACATTAAATCAAATTAAAAATTTATTTCTTCAGTCTCCTTGGGCACATTTTAAGTGCTCAGTTATTTTATAAAGCTGGTGGCAACTGTATTGGGCAGCATAGATACATGATCTCCTTCATTGCAGGCTGTTCTCTCTCAGGCAGTTCTAGAGCTTTCTTTTGCTTGAGTGATGATATAAGATTTTAGGATGATAAAAATTTTCCTAGGCCAAGGCACAGTGGCTCACTGGGATTACTGGAGGCTGAGCCAGATGGATCACCTGAGGTCAGGAGTTCGAGACCAGCTTGGCCAACATGGCAAAACACCATCTCTACTAAAAATACAAAAAAATTACCAGGGCGTGATGGCACCTGCCTGTAGTCCCAGCTACTTGGGAGGCTGAGGCAAGAGAATTGCTTAAATCCGGGAGGCAGAGGCTGCAGTGAGCCGAGATCATCCCAGAGCACTCCGGCCTGGGTGATAGAGCGAGACTCCATCTCAAAAAAAAAAAAAAAAATAAAGAAACAAAAGAAAAGAAAAAGTTTTCCTGTAAAGCACCTCTATGTGCTTCTTTTTCTTTTAAGAAGTGGTTTCCTATAGCAGAATCACTTCCGTTTGTTGAGGTCTCTTACATGGCCTAGGCATTTGTTGAATAGTAAATGGCCAGATTGATGTATAAATCACTGACAAGTGAGTATTAGTCACATAATCCTCTGAGTTCTCCCCTTTAGCCTTGATGATTTTGCTTATGTATTGTTCTTTTCCCTCCCTATGAGCTTTACGGCTGATGATTTTCCTGGCTTTACAGCAGAAACTAATACAACAGAAGGAGGCTCTTCTCCCTCCATATGTACTCCTACATGTTGTACCATTTTTTACAAGAATGAAAGCACTATAATACTAAGTACAATGTTTGGGGGAAAGATCCACCAAGTGTTTAATTTAATCAGGCTTAAAAACTAATACTCCACCTCACTATGTAGGACCCCCTCTTGAACTCATCCTCATTTGACAAACTATATATTTTACTTCCATGGCCTTCCTGGTGTGTGTTTCTGTGTGTTCTCTTATTATAAGAACATCAGTCATATTGGATTTAGGCTTCACCCTAATCCAGTATGACCTTGTCCTAACTAACTTCAACTGCAAAGACCCTATATCCAAAGGAAGGACACATTTTGAGGTTCTCGGTGAACATATATTTTGGAGACACTATTCAACCCATTACAGATGCATAGATAGGTCAGTCTTTTCCCTAGCTGGATTTCTTACCCCATGAAGTATATTCTGTTCCTGAGGCTTTACTAAATCTGCTTTGGTGCAAGCACAATCTGTAATGTTTATTATTCTCATGGACAGACGATCATCATGCAGGTTGGGAGATTATGTTCTGCTAATAAGCGCTTTCTACCTGGGTGTGGAACACATGGGATGACTCACCTTGGGACTGCTGAATCAGCTGTTCTTCCCCAAGCCTCTCACTGTCCCCAGTTCTGTCTTCAGTCTCTACCCTTTCTCTTCACTCATAAAGAGCCACAGTCATCCTGGAGCAGTGGCTAGTCTGTTTGCCTCTTTCTTGAGCCTTCTGCATTGGCGTTTGGTCTGCTCTGAGCTCTGCTGAAGGGTGCCCATTAATTATGCCTTCCCTTCTGCCTGCTGGCAGTTGCCCTGATCAGCTCACCTTACAGCAGCTGTTTGCATATTCTCCTGCAATACATTTCTACATGTCCAAACCATCAGAGCTGGTGGTGACAAATGCAGTGTCAATGCTTGATCAGGCTGGTTGAGAATCCAAGATGGTCCTGTAGGTGATCCATCTTGTCATTAATGTCAGTGCTGAAACTCTGTAAGAGGCTCAAGATGACATCTGTGGAGAAGGGCCAGTCGGCCAACAGGCTGGCTTAGGAGCAGGGCAGAAAATATAGAGGCGAGTTGCGAAGACCATTTTGGTGTCTCCAGCTTGTGCTTCCTTAGCCCAGGGTCCCTTCAACCCGTTAACCTTTAGGTTGACAGCACTTGAAGAGTACTTTTTATTTGTAGCACTTTGGGGGAGTTTTAAAGTCCTATGCAGCTACGAAAGTAGGCGTCAGTGTCTCTGAAGCCACAAAAGTGTCATTCTGCTGAAGTGTCATAGAGATTGACAGTACCAGGAAATCTTAATCTGGGACTCCAAGAACCTCCTGAATGGTGAAAAATCTTTTTATGCATAGTTCTGTTTGAATTTTTCTGGTAATAGCACCACAACTTCCCAAGAAGTGAAAGCCATAGCTAGACCTAAATAGCTTTAATGTATGAGAATTCAACTATACAGCCTGGACAAAAAGAATACATTCATCTCCTTATTTAACAAACATTTATGTGACAGGTATATTATTAGGCACTTAGGAGACATCTATGAACAAAACAGGGATTCATGCACTTGTAAAGCTTAGTTTCTAACTAAGCAATAAACCCTAAACCATGAGTGCAGGGAGGAGAGATGAATGTTTAATTAATATGAGTCATTCTATTCAGTGTCCTGGAGTAAGAGCAAAAGATGAGAGAAAGGAATCTGCCATTAGTTTCAGAACCTGGTGCCTTTTATGTGTATCCTTTTTGCAGTTCCACGTGTGATCCTGGGTTTAAAGATTGTGCCATTTTATTCCTTAACCTCAAGCCAATTAATTAATCTGGTACTCAACCGATGAGCCTGTTCCAGCTCTGAAACAAAAAATAAACAAACACCATGTGGGATTTATTGTTGGAAGTTACATTGGTCTCCAATGTGACACTCTCTTAAGGCTTTTCAGGGATTAGTTTGACAGTACATGATTTTCATCTTCATGTGCCTATTTTAGAGCCTTTTTCTGGGAGCAAGATGCTACTTCTCTGTAGTGTGGTTTGGAAATCAAAGCTATATTGTTTTATTTACTATTTCTCTGTCATCCTTTAAAACAGTTTTGTCCAAGTCAAGCATCATCAGAAAGGGGAGTTCAATAAGAAGTTGGTATTAGGTTGCTGAGATTTTACAGAAGTCAGTTAACCTTTTAGATCCTGGTTTACTTGTGTAAAATGAGGTAGTTGGACTATTTACTCTTTCAGGGCCTTTTTCAATCTAAAGGCTATAATTTTTATGTGGCAGCAGAAAATGAGCAGGACACTGTCCCATTTTACTTTATTGTTTCTCTCTTCCCTTTCTGATAGCTGACAAGCTGGTGTGTTTTTTCCTTCCTGACACCAGATGCATGGTATCTTTCCTGACACCACTGCTGCAACTCTCTGACACCAACTGGGTGTCCAATAATTCAACTCAATTCTGACACTATCTACCTGGAGTTAGTGCCAGATCCCACAAGACTGCCCCCACTTTAGATGACAGTTGCAAGTTCTGGGCCACCTACACTTCTGACTGATTGGCCATGAATCAGGGGTTCCTATAACTCCCTCCCTCTTCAGGTTTGATAATTTGCCCTAATGGCTCACAGAACTCAGGACAACACTTAACTCACATTCACTGGTTTATGATAAAGGATACGAATGAACAGCCAGATGAAGAGGTGCCTAGGCCAAGGTCCAGAAGGTCCAGAAGGTCCAGAAGGGTCCTGCCCCAGTAGACATATAATGTTAGCCACAGATGTAATTTTAGATTGTCTAGTAGCTGCACTGAAAAAGCAAAAAGAAACAGATAAATTTGAACTTAATAAGATAGCTTATTTAACTCAACGTATCCAAAATTTCATAATTTTAATATGTAATCAACATAAAAATTAATGAAATATTTTACCTTTTTTTTTTTTTTTTTTTGAGACGGAGTCTCGCTCTGTCACCCAGGCTGGAGTGCAGTGGCGCGATCTCGGCTCACTGCAAGCTCCGCCTCCCGGGTTCACGCTATTCTCCTGCCTCGGCCTCCTGAGTAGCTGGAACTACAGGCGCCCACCACCATGCCCGGCTAATTTTTTGTATTTTTAGTAGAGACGGGGTTTCACCGTGTTAGCCAGGATGGTCTCGATCTCCTGACCTCGTGATCCGTCCGCCTCGGCCTCCCAAAGTGCTGAGATTACAGGCATGAGCCACCGCGCCCGGCCTACCTTTTTTTTTCATAACAAGTCTTTAAATTTCACTACCCTTACAGCATTTCTCCATTCAAATGAGCTACATTGCACATGCTCAATAACGACATGTAGCAAATGTCTGCGGTATGAGAGAGTACAGGGTTATATGGAGTGAGATGGTCTGAACAATGACCCCCGGAATAAACCCACATCTTAATCCCTGAGACCTGTGAATATTATTTTATATGTCAAAATTGTCAAAAGGGACTTTGCAAATGTAATTAAATTAAGGATTTTCAGATGGGGAGATTATCTTGGATTATCTGGGAGGTCCCGATGTGATCACAATGCCCTTAGAAAGTGCAGGAGCTTCTGTCCCCATGGAGTTGGAGTGCTCCCAGAATGTAGATGTGTTCACCAATTCAGAAACTCTAAGCCCTGACACTTAGGGGTTTTTATGGAGATTTTGTTCATCACACAGGCATGAGTATGTGGTTATTAATTCAATGTCTAGCCCTCTCTCCTCCCAGGAGGTTGGGGAGTAGGACTGAAAACTCTAGGCTTCTAATCAAAGTTTGGTTTTTCTGGAGACCAGCCCCTATCCTGAAGCTAGCTAGGGGTTTTCAAGAATCCAAGAATCACCTCGTTAGAACAAAAGTTAGAACAAAAGGTGCTCTTATCACTCATATCATTCAGGATATTCCAAGGGATTTAAGGAGTCCTGTGTCAGGAATTGGGGAAAAAAACAAACACATATTTCTGATTATGCCATAGGAGTGCTGCCTGGGTAAGGGGCATCCTACATGACCTTAGTGTCCACTTCCCTCTTAGTGGGCATTTGCTAATTCTTCTTACAGTGACCCTCTGCCAAAGTGAAAAATTGCCTGTTCAACCCCAAAAGACTGATCAGAGGAAAGCTGGGAGGCAGTGTAAACCACCATAGCTCTGGTTTCTCTGAGGGTATCTACTCTGGCTAGAGGTCAGATCCGAACATCTTACCTATGTATGCAGCTATGGGTGGTGAACAGAACGAGGAGAGACAGTCATTGGTATCAGGGCTCTTCCACCAGATGGCCCAGGATCAAGCTGGGTGCCAGGTGTGCCTCTGGGTGCTGAGGAAGTGTGACACAGGAGAAAATCTTCTTTAAATAACTAGGTGGGAAATATGCCCCTATGCATTCAAAGTTAAGAAATAATTTTTAAAAAAAACATAATAAAAATGTGCTCAGAATAGCAAAGGAGCAGAACTTTAAGGTAGAAAGGGAAAATCGTGAGATCTCTGAAATTTAGGAGGGTTGAAAGTAAAACCACTCAGGAAGTAGAGTGAGCCTGATTAAACCACTAAACCCAAACCAGGAAATCAGCCAGGCAGCCTTGGGTGCAGAGGTGCATAGACATGGGCTCAAGTTCTAGCTTATCACTTACTGACTGGGTGCTCCTCCAGCAAGTTAATTTCCCTTAGGCTCCATTTTCTTCTCTGAAAAGTTGGAATAGTACATCTCTTACAAGGCTGTAATGAGGACTTAATGAAAGAATGTATTAATGAAAATGCTTTATTAGAGTGCATGTTGCTGGATAAATGTATTTTTTTTATTGTTACGCTTATCTAGTTGTGCATATCCCTAATAAAATATCTCTCTTGAATTGAAATCTTAATTGCAGGAATTTAGTGGCTCTCTCTAGAGAAAGAAGAAATGTTGCTTTCAAAGTCTGGGCTCTCTTATAAGTAAGGCAAAAATAAAACAACTGAAAGTTAATGTCACCCTGCCTCCTTTATGGTCTGTAGTAGGACTGCTCCAATAGAAATATAATGTTAGCCACAGATGTAATTTAAAATTGTCTAGTAGCTGCACTTGAAAAAGCAAAAAGAAACAGATGAATTTAATCTTAATAAGATAGCTTATTTAACTCAATATATCCAAAATTTTATAATTTTAATATGTAATCAACATTAAAATTATTAATGAAATCTTTTACTTTTTTTTTCATAACAAGTCTTTAAATTTCACTACCCTTACAGCATTTCTCAGTTCAAATGAGCTGCATTGCAGGTGCTCAATGACAACACATAGCTAGTGTCTATGGCATTAGAGGGTACAGGGCTTTATGGAGCGAGATGTTCCGAACAATGACCCCCTAGATAAACCCACATACTAATCCCTGAGACCTGTGAGTATTATTTTCTGTGTCAAAAGGGACTTTGCAAATGTAATTAAATAAAGGATTTTGAGATGGGGAGATTATCTTGAATTATGTGGGAGGTCCTGATGTGATCACAAAGCCCTTAGAGAGGCAGAAAGGTCAGAATCACATGTGACAATTAGTGATGGTGGATGTAGAGATTGGAGGAGAAATGTGCTTTGAAGATACAGGAAGGGGCCACAAGCCAGGGAATAGACAGCCACTATAAGCTGAAAAAGACACAGATTTTCCCCTGAGAGCCTTCAGAAGGAAGCAGCCTTGATAACACCTTGACTTTAGTCCAGTGAAACTGATTTCAGACTTCCAACCTCCAGAACTACGAGACAATAAATTTGTGTTGCTTTAAACTACTAAGTGTATGGTAATTTGTTACAGCAGCAAGAAGAAACAACTATATAACTGATACACAAATATTCACATCATTTCCAAGCGTGTTTTGTGAAGGTGTTGCCCTGGCTGCAGAGTCTTAGACAATCACAGTTGTTCATCTCAGCTTGTGCTGGGGTAGGCATTTGCAGTCATTCCTAGGGTTTTTGTGCATTACTGCTATCTTCACTTAGCGCTGGGGTCTATTTCTTTCTCTGACCCAATTGCCGCCTTTGATGGCAAAAACTCAGTTGGTGTCTTATCACTGCCCTTAAGGACGAACAGAGGAAGGAGGTTTTCTTATTAGGGTTCAGTGTGCAGCAGAAAAAAGCAATGGTTGGCTGGATTCAGTGGCTCACACCTGTAATCCTAGCACTTTGAGAGGATGAGGCTGGCAGATTGCTGAGGTCAGGAGTTCGAGACCAGTCCGGACAACATGGTGAATCCCTGTCTCTACTAAAAATACAAAAATTGACCAGACATGGTGGCGGGCACCTGTAATCTATTAAGCTAGTTGGCAGGCTGAGGCAGGAGAATCATTTGAGCCTGGGAGGCAGAGGTTGCAGTGAGCCGAGATCACGCCACTGCACTCCAGCCTGGGTGACAGAGTGAGACTCCATCTAAAAAAAAAAAAAAAAAAAAAAGCAGTGGTTTGAAAAAGTTACTGGTGCTTTTTACTATCTGCTCACTTTTTTTTCTGGTAAGTGTAAAAATGTTCTAAAAATAAAGTTATTCATTTAAAAGAATTACTGCAATGTGGGCTTGGTGGGATTCAAGTGTTACTCTTACATCTTTATCTATGAATGTTAGCGAATGTGTGATTAGGCCAGTGATTCTGGAACTTTAGTGTGCATGAGAATTACCTGGAGGGTCTGATCCAACACGGATTGCTGGGTCCCATTGTCAGTTTCTAATTTAACAGGTCTGGGTTGAGACCCAAGAATTCAAGTGTCTAACAAGTCCCAGGTGATGCTAATCAGCTGCAAATAGGTGTGGTGTGGGAAAGCCCGGCAGAATACCTCGCCTGCAAGGGGGACTCCCAGGCCTCACTTCCATGGGGAGGGGCCACATAATTGCCAGGAAAGACTCTGAGGCTGGCTTTCCATCGCTGATCAGGACACTTACAGAGCCTTCCTCCAGCAACAAGTCCAGCAATTGGTTGCTAAGGAACTGGAGAGTCCGCACACAGCCTCTCTTGCTTGGCTCTGTTTTGTGTCTCGCACCCCGAGGCCTGAAGCAGATGACAATTCTGAGCTTCTCAAGTCTCAGTTAAAAATACCTCATTTGCCACAGGCCAGCGGTGTGCTCACATTTCCCAGCTGGAGTGACTCCCTGGACCTGCGGCTGCCCTGGTGGAAAGTCTGTAAGCAGATAACACCAGGTTAAAAATAGCCCTGGGGAGGCCCCTCAAAGCTGTCAACACCCAGCTGCCCACGTTGGGTAAGCAAGGCAGAGTGGGGAGGGATCTTTCAAGCTAGGAATGACTGAAGGACTGTCTGGCTGTGTCCAGTTTCATTCCCTAAAGAGGTTAGGACAAACTTGAGAGTTTAGCATTCTCTTTCCCCTTGGCCTTTGTGGTTTTTTGAATTCAAAATCTAGACTTGGATATACAGCTCTAATCTGGCCTGTGGTGATTTTTATTCTGCCCTCTTCTGCAGAACAATAGAATCATAACCATAGAATTGAGTTTCCACCCTGTTTGAAATTAAAACAAAGAAGGTGAACCTGGGGCATGGCGGCTCATGGCTGTAATCCCAGCACTTTGGGAGGCTGAAGGGAGAGGACTGCTTGAGGCCAGGAGTTTAAGACCAGCCTGGGCAACATACTGAGACTCTGTCTCTACAAAGCAAAAAAAGAATGAAAGAAAAGCTTTTCCTAAGGCATCCTGGTGAGAACGTGAAGTGGCCCCAACAAAGGACCTGCAAGATCTCACCTGGGTGTGCCTTGGTCAGTGGTCTGAGGTGTTTTATGACAAGCTCAGCTTACCTGTTTGGCCTCCTGGTAGCACTGTGTGTGTATTTTTTTTTTCTGTTGTTGTTTAACACTACCTCTATTAACTGAATGCAAATAAGAGGAACAAAAATGCTCTTTGAATAAGAAACATATATTCCTAACAATATTCTCAAATCATTTCATGTCAGCCACTCCTAAAAGTGCTCTTGTATTGTTATTCTTCTTTATATATGCTTTAGGAGAAAAAAGGAGTAAAAAAAACAAAAAAAGGAATAGCATTGATTGCTTTCCATAGATTTCAAAACTTTGGATTTTCCTATTCCTTGCTCCTTGGTGAACAACTGAGTCCTGAATGTGTTCAGTGGACAGAGTAAGGTGGGTTCTAAAGTGTGGGGAGGGACAGCAGCACGTCAGCCACATCAACAAGGACAGGTGGCCAGCAGAGTATGTTGGTGCCCAAGCAGGGTAAGGATGGTGTGTGTGGAGGTCAACCTAAGATGGGGGTCAGGGTCTGAGTAGGAGGAGGAAGGTGTCCATGCATAGGAGAGCCAGGGCAGAATGAGCACGGCGTCTGGGACAGGGTGAGCATGGCGCCCACATGGCAGCTGGGGCTGGGACATGGGAAATTAGTTACAGACTGGGGGATTGATCAAGCAATTAAATGTATTAACAACAAACCAGCTTTCTCTCTGTTGGAAAAGGGGTTAAAAGTATAGAAAGTATAGTAGATCTGGACCTCTGTGATATGGGATTGAAACTGGAGATATGTGTATAAATGTCTGGTTTTCAATGTGTAAAGATAGATATAGAAATAAATACAGAGGCCTATGTGTATGTGTACATATGTGAATGCACACACAATATAAATACATTTTTCCATATAGCTCTTTCTGCTGAGAGAAACTGGGAACACCACCACCCCAGGAACAATGAGCACATCCTATGCATACCAAGGGGCCCTCAGATCTTGTTTTTTAAATGTCATTTTCTACAAAAAGGAACCAGGATCCTTGGAGAAATGGCTGATTCCAAGGGTGATGCAAGGCTAGTACCAGATGAATTCAAAGCATCTTGTTCCAAAAAGCAAGAAAATGCTCAAAGAATGATGGGGCATGTCACAAGGACACAGCAGCCAGCTTTAATGAACTCCCATTGGCCAAATGGAGGGCAAATTGAGGATCTAAGTAAATTATGATAGTAACAAATTATAAACCATTGAATGAAATAGGAAAACAATAGTCCATGCTTATGTAAGTGAATAAAAAAAGAAATGGGGCCGGGCACGGTGGCTCACGCCTGTAATCCCAGCACTTTGGGAGGCCGAGGCGGACAGATCATGAGGTCAAGAGATTGAGACCATCCTGGCCTATATGGTGAAGCCCGTCTCTACTAAAAATACAGAAATTAGCCGGGCATGTTGGCACGCGCCTGTAGTCCCAGCTACTTAGGAGGCTGAGGCAGGAGAATCGCTTGAACCCGGGAGGCGGAGGTTGCAGTGAGCCAATATCGCACCACTGCACTCCAGCCTGGCATCGGAGAGAGACTGCCTCTCAAAAAAAAAAAAAGAAATGGAAAGTTTGAAGAGATGGTATATTAACATGGTTTCAAAGTACCTCACCACAAAATAATGTTACAATGGGGAGGCTTGACCCATCCCAACAGTATCATGTGATGGTTATGACTGTCATCAATAAAAGGACAAATTGATAGGATTCAATGAGAAAAATGCAACATCGCTTTTGTGTTATTTCTCCCAAAGATGTCTGAATTTAATCCTAAACCACAACTGAAGAACATTCTACAAAACAACTGGCCTGTAATTTACAAAACTGTGAAAGTCATAAAAGATAAGGGAAGACTGAAGAAGACTAAAGAGACATGAAAACCAAATGTAATTGTGATTCTAAATTAGATCCTTTTGGTAGAAGGGGTATTATTGAGACTAATGGAAAAACCAGTGGGGTCTGAGAATTAGGTGGTTGCAATATATCAATGTAATCTTCTCATTTTAATGGCTGTGTTGTGTTTAGGCAGGAGAATGTCGTTGTTTATAGGAAATATCCATTAATATATTCTGGAGCAGTGAGGCATCTGGTTAGCAACTGAGTATCAAACGGGTCAGAAGAAAAATCAGAAGAAAATGGGTCAGTTCCTTATACTGTACCTTCAACTCTTCTGTAAACATGTGTGTTTTAAATTTTTTAAAAAGGAAAAAAGTAAATGCATTTTGTTTAATAATTTCAGGAGATATTTTACTTTTGCATTTTTAAAAAATCTACCCTAAGACAAACTTTATTTGTAGTCATGGACATTTTTTTCTTTTTGAAAGTAGTGAACAATTTAGTATACTGTTAATATACAACTTAATCTTAAATGAAATATTTTTCCCCTAACTTCTTCAATTGAAAATAGGATTATTTATAATCCCTTAATTCACATCCACAATTCTTGTGTTTCCTTTGAAAAGGATAAAAGTTGATACATGAAAGCTAGGCAAGTATTAAACATTTATAGAACTCTTTTAAATTAATTTAGTCTGTTCTCATTTGGATCTTGAGGTTTGTCTTTTCATAAGCAAATTAGGTGCATCTATAATATACATAGTTTAAAACATTTATCATTTCTATGTTTGGTTTTGTCTCAAAGTACAGATAACTTTAGCGCTGGGAAGAAATGAGACAATCATTTAAAAAATATTTTCTTGCTTGGGAATACCAACTGTGGAAAGACGTCAAAACAAAATTTAAAAATGTGATGGATGGAACAATGGGATCTACACTCTCAAAAGCCTTCTTTTCTTTTTATCAACTTCTTATAATTTTAGAAAATGTTACGTAATTCTTAATACCTTGAACTCTGATCATAAATATTAAACATTCAGACAGTTTTTATTATAAGTATGTATTAACATATTATTTAAAATATTTAAAACCATCAGTGGAAAGAAGCGGGGAAGGTAAATTATTTGATTATGACTGAAATAATAATTCTAATATATATATATAAGTACCTATAGTAAATATTAATTAATATTCCTAATCATTGAAGTATTTTCAACATGAGACTGCTCTCTGTTGTAGTTAAATTGAACATATTTTAATAAAAAGGTTGAAGTCAGTTTGTAAGTTCATTTTGTTTTTTTTTGAGATGGGGTCTCACTCTGTCGTCTAGGCTGGAGTGCAGTGGCATGATCTCGGCTCACTGAAACCTCTGCCTCCCGGGTTCAAGCGATTCTTCTGCCTCAGCCTCCCGAGCAGCTGGGACTACAAGCACACGTCACCACATCTGGCTAATTTTTGTATTTTTAGCAGAGACGGGATTTCACCATATTGGCCAGGCTGGGCTTGAACTCCTGACTCCGCCTGCCTCATCCTCCCAAAGCGCTGGGATGACAGGCGTGAGCCACCACACCCAGCCATGAGTTCATTTTTCACATTGCCATAAATTATTTATGCTGTACTTTCTATAGCATTTTTTAATCATAAAAAGTATGACTCAATCTATAGCATTAATCACAATAGTAATTAAATGAATATTTGTGTAACAATTGACTCTATTTTTCCCTTGATAGTTTGTGTATTCCATAAGGACAGGGACTATTGACTTGTCTATATTCTATTTCTACCTCTTAGCACAGTTTATCAGATCACTTTCTCATGTGTTTTACATTTTTTATTGTGAGCTCATTTTTCAGGCAGGGGGCAGTTACAGAAGTGCAGAGTGGTTTTGGTTTGCTTCTGATAGGCACCCTAGTAGAATTACCAGTCTGAGATCTACTTTTATATTAATTTCACAGCTTGGGAATTCTACACTTGCTGTACAATGTAAATTTGTACAGCAAATTTTTCATTTCTCATAAGAGCTTTTTATTGTTTTCACTTTTACAGGGATACTTTTTTTTAGTCCTTTCCTTGGGCTAAGTGGAGCTTTCTAACTTCCCTTTCGCTGACAGTGTAGCATTGTGAAAGTCCTGGATTTATTTAAGGTTCTCATTTCCAGCTCCTAACCTAGTCCTTTTCTCAGGTCTCTTTCTTGGCATTCAAACCCCAGACCCAAGCTCCTAGTCTGACGTCCAAGAAAATTTCTCCCCCTCACCCTAATTATTTCCCTCTAACCCTAATTTCCAGGATGTCTTAGCCTCAACTTTTACTGTTCTGGCTTTCAGTTTTCCTTTCTTTTCTTGCTCCTAGAAATTCCTCTCTCTTTCTTTTGACTGCCACTATGTATTTAAACTGGTATGAACAATAGTTGAAACCATGGATGGTTCCATTTGAAAGAAGAATGTGTCGGGAGGGGAGGAAAGTGACACTTTCCGGAGTCAGGCACTTTTATACTCTGGACATTTCCCAAACCCTGGGAGATGGGGCTGCTTGTCTGGCTTCAGGATTGTAATAGCAGTTTCAATTAGGATCCCCCTGGATGGTCTATAAAATTATTGGGAGCATTCTGTATTTGGTAGCATTCTGATGATTATAGGTTATGAAAACCTCTTAGAACTGGCTAAACTGACGAAGGGGATTTTATCTTTGGCTTATTTGATGTCTCACAGATCCTAAGGGCAGGAAAGCAGGCAGGTACCAGGAGGGACTAGAATTTGGAGGTAGAAGGCTGGTGGGAATTAATGGAATTATGGGCATCAAGGTACACAGATGAGATGCAGGATGCCTCTGATCTTTGATTCTGAATCAGGATCTTGTGAAACCCTTATCCAGTTAAGGCTAATGGGATCATTTCTCCTCTCCCGTTATCCTTCCCATTTTTGGGAGACTCTGATTCCCTTCATGTCTGTCGCTGCTTCTGTCTCCTGCTTTTTTGCATAGGAATGGTTGGTTCCTCATATTAGCCTTTATTACTCCTTGTAAAGAGATTGTCTTTCCCTGGCTATTTTTGTCTCTGTTTGTCCCCTCTTCCTCTAGTAAGGCCCCGTTGAGTTTGCAAGAGTTTAACTTCCTTCTTAATTTAGTCATTTCCTATCTATATTTTCTGTAGGTTCAGTAATTTTTGCTCAGTTTGCTTTTAGTTTCTCTTTGTTTTCTGGCCATGATCTTTTCCAACTTGCTCTTCTAGACTTCCTTTGTGAAGTCTCCCATAGTGAGAAATATGAGTAGATTCTGGGTCTGCTGAGTGCTTTCATGTTCAAGTAAATCTTGTCTACCATTATCCTCCTGAGTTGGCTAATTCCTACCCAGAAGGTGTTCTCCTCTCAAATCCGCATCTAACCTAGGCTTGGACTCAATCTATCATGGGTTGCCCAGCTCCCTTTTAAATATTTTTCATTTTTGCTATGTCTTCTCTTTTTCCTAATTCCATAAATTTTCTATTATATTACACACACAGTACTTATGTACTCACCTATAATAACTGTGTCAGGCTGAAACTTGATACGTAAGAATTATTGGATAATTTTATGTTGATTTTCCAGATCTTACCCTGTTCAATATATCCAGATTTTCAAAAGCTGCTTGGCATAGTTGTCCAATTTTTTTTTTTTTTTTTCTGTTTTTGACAGCGTCTTTCTCTGTCACCTAGGCTGGAGTGCAGTGGTATGATTACATTTCACTGTAGCCTTGACTTCCTGGGCTCCAGTGATCCTCCCACCTCAGCCTCCCAGGTAGCTGGGACCACAGGAGTGCACCACCATGCCTGGCTAATTTTTGCATTTTTGTTAGAGATGGGTTTTTGCCATGTTGCCCAGGGTAGTCTTGAACTCCTGAGCTCAAGTGATCCACATTCCTTGGCCTCCCAAAGTGCTGGGATTACAGGTGTGAGCCACCTTGTCTGGCCAGTTGTCCGATCTTTTAGGCATGGTTCCTCAGTTGTTTTTACAATCAAATGTCTATCTGCAGCTTTTAAAAAACTGCCTTTTAGTAATTTATCATATCCTTGACCTTTTGGGGACAGACAATTCATTTGTTTTCTGAGATCTTGTCCTTCTTCCTCTGTTTGATTTCTTTGGGTTCCAGCCATACTTTATTGTCTAGTAGTTCTCAGAAGCATCTCTCTCTTTCCAATAAACTCTTTAAGCATATTAGACCTGGGTGCAACTCCTTTCTCGTCTATATCTATCCACACAGACCTTCAGAGTCTCACTTTTTCCTTCTTATCTGCTCAGCCTACCTGCTCAAAACTCAACCCTTCTCTTAAGGAAACTTATGTCTTCCTCTAATTTAGTAGTTTAGTCAACACTTTTTCTGAAAGTAAGACTGAACTATGTTTTTCAAACCATTCCAGATATTTTTTTGACCTCCTGAGATAAACATTCTGTAGAGACAGGAGGTTTAATGCACAGGCCTTTGAATTGCCTTTTTAGCCTTTGCATTTGCAAAAGTTTTATTGAGTTGTGTTCCTACTTCACCCCAAGAAGAAGGAATACATGATGATAAAGCCTTGTATATTTTTGTTTTCAAATGAAATCTACCAGCTGTAGAAGGGTAAATCTACCAGCTGTAGAAGGGTAAATCTACAGCTGAATCCATGAATTAGGTCTATGAAATCTAGAGACCGGGTCAGAGATTATTTGTTTAACAAATCCAAAGTGAACTTAGGATCATGTGATGGAGGGTGGCTAGAACCTGTGAACAAATTCTGTGCATCTTAAGGATTGAGATCTCCCCTTGTCTGTTTCTTTCCATGGCCCTGAATGTAGCTTAAAACAACATAAGGAGGAATAGAATTTGGGGCAGCCTTTATTCAGTTTAATACTTATTTTAAGACTGGCACAAATAGTCAAAACTAGAAGCTCACATCTACTTGAGAACCAAAGAATCTCAGCTGTTTTGTAGTTTCCAGGCAGCACCTTTTGTCCTGTTCACCTCCAGAGGCTAAGAACTTGATCCTACCTCAGCCACAGCTGAAACACTGGGAACTGGCATAGGCTGCAGAGACTATCCAAAGTCTAAAGTCCTACATGGACCATGTTTGGTATGGGTCCACCAAGGCTTAAAGCCTCATGCTATGCCAGATCAAGAAATAATCACTCCATGTGTGTTGTTCTACCCTAGTACCACTCCATACTCTCTCAAGACTCCTGGTTCAAGAGTAGTATATGTTAGTTATATATTATATATATATATTTTGTTATATATATATATAGTTAGTAGTATATGTTTTAAAGGACTTAATACATTCTGTCACTTCTTTTTGATTGATATTCGATTGAAGTTGACATTCAAATTCTGTGTTCTTTGTGTTCCAGGTAGGGTGATGATCACACACAATTAAGAGACATAATGATTATTATTTTTTAAATGTACCATACCTCTGTGGAAAAAAGGCATAAGACTTAGTACACCTAAAGAGCTAGTGTTTATTAATGCCTATAGGAAGGGTAACAGTTTGCTTACTTAGGGCTGTGCCTTGTATCCAGAGGGTCAAGCTGACCACACCGTATTGCTCAATAGATGATTGCTGAATGGCCCAAGTGGTTCTCAACTAGGGAAGGCAGTACTCTAAAGAACATTTGGAAATAAAGTAGGAGCTATTTGTTGGTCACAATGAGTGTGTGAGTATGTGTGTGTGTGTGTGCACGTGTGTGTGTGCATGTGCTATGGCTGGCATTTATTAGGTGGTGGCCAGGGATGCCAAATATCCTGCAATATGTGAGAGAGTCCATCAGTGAAAAATTGTCCTTCTCGGAATATCAATTACATTGCTTCTCTTTGGCCCCCCTCCTCCTTCAACCAACAGACATGTGCTTTGAGCCTCATTGGAATGAACGCTCAAGAAATACTGTTGTTACAGTGCAAAAGTTCACACCGCACCTATGGTTGATTTGTTGTTGTACTTTTTACATGTCTGCATTACCCTAGTCATAGGGTATTGAAGTCACCTGTGAAGCTGTATATCTTCTTGGAGGTAGGCTGTTAATTCCTTGAGGACAGGGACTATGTTTTCTTCATCTTTATAGCCCTATAACACAGAATAGATGTTACATAAGCATTTGTGGAATAAACCAAATTACTGGGATTTTAACATGTCACGTAGACGTGTTTTGTAATGGAAAGCTCAACACAGAATTTCTCATTTTTCAACTAGAATATTCATGGAACTATAGCAAAACATATGATGAATGTTAAGTTTGGAATTCATCTTTTGCTTTAGGTATTCAGAAAGAAATTGCTGCTTCATCTAATGCATAACATCATTACTTGTATTTTTTCACTGCAGGATTCCTTTTCAGCAGGTAGGTTCAGTAGGTTAATTGTTTTCAACATCTGTTTATGTTTTACTTTGCATTAAAATGCCTGAAATGAATTGTTGTAGAGCATAAAATCCACTTTGTCTTGTATGCTTTCCCTGATTATTTTCAGCTGTAGAAAGTCAATCTTTTAATTCTCTACTCACTTTGACAATCTGTTTCAATTTTTAAAAGTCACAACATTTCCATTGTTATAGGATTAGTGAGTCAATTAAGTTTCTAAGATTTGCACAAATTCAGGAGCCTCCTTAGCGCTAAATGAAATGTGGGTTTGGCTTTATGTTAACTGTTTGACTCCTTTGGATTTTGCCATAGCTTTCTTAGAGATGTAGTAACAAATAAGATGTGAAATTTAGAACATTTTTATCAATAAGTATCAAATATTTAATTTCCCAAGAAATGGATAACCCAACCCTCTTTCCCCCGTATTCTCTATTGTTTTAAAAAATATAGGCTGAAAAACTGACCTTTAAGACTCTCCAATATATGCAGAAAGAGTTCTGATATTGTATCTACCTAAAAGGAAACTTTATTACTTTAAAGTTTGTGTCTTTCATAAAATGATAGTATTGGCAAGTTTGAGATTGACGGCAAAGTCATCTCCAAAAAGGACACAGGATCCTATTTATCTATCTTGTCTGGATAATGAGAGCCTACTGTTTCTTCCCAAAATCATCTTCTGTAACTATTACAGAAATATGACCCTCCTACAGTGCTCTGAAGAAAATAGGATTTACCTAAAAGGCTAAACTATTCTCCTGTTGCCTCTGAAGATATCTCCTCATTTAAATAAAGATAATAACTTTCCTCCAGGGAAACTAAATTGAGCAAGCTCTGAACTATGTGTTAAAAAAAAATCGGGACTCTTGAGCTTTCTGAACTTGAAAGAAACATTTTTTTTTTCATTTTTCCTTTGCTTTACTAATTTCACTTTACTTTTGGGGTATTCGTGGTTGGAGAAAGACTTTTTATGCCTTATTTGCAGATATGGAGATACGGTTAAGAATGGAGGATGACTTTATAAGGTTACGTAGATTTTCAGTGGCTGAGAAAGTATTGTACAAGTTGCCTTTGAAACATTCCAATCTCGTCTCTCACAGTTCAGACTTCAGCTGAACAATGTATCCTCAAAACAGAAACGATAATGTTATATGGTGCCTGTGTACTGGGTTATTATCTAGTCTCCTTGATAGGATACATATTTTGTTGGTATTTAGTCTCCATATTGAATCTACATTCTGGGATATGTGATTCTGAAATTTGGGAGAGGACTATCTGGTGCTGTTATTTTGTTAATTTTCAAAGGGAAAATGTGGGCAGAGTTGGCTTGCAGTATCATGTGTTCTGGTGTGAACTGAGTAATTTCATTTTGGGAGACTGCATGAGTTATTTAAACTTCATATGCTTCAACTACATGCCAGAAAATGGGTTGAAAAGACTTACTGAAAACCAGATGCGTGTTCTTTATGCTTCCTGGGATATTAAAAACAAACATCATACCAAAAGACATGATGATTTTGGAGGCATTTTGCTTGTTGGTTGAGTGAGAGCTATTATTATTGCAGAGAATTGCAGATGCCTGGCTTGAGAACTATCCATATTATTAATCTGTTACTCAACAAATCTACTTTTAATTCATGTGAGGGTCACTTTCATAATTTCTTAAGAACAGAGTGGGAAGCATCTAGCACTGTCCATTTTTCATCTTAAATGAGGGGGTAACAATTGACTGATTTTTGCTCTACGGACAGAGTGGAGATGGGTTGGAAAAACTCCATCTCTATGACTGAAAAAAGAACACAAATCACATTTTGGCATAATGATTGTGCAGGACAAAGTTCCAAGTTGAATATCTAGCCGCAAGTAGAGTCTCAGTGTCTGCATTTCTATAGATTTGTGAGTATATTAATATGTGACACTGTAATGCCCCCACAGTGTTTAGACGGAGCTTCTGTGTCCTGTTTAGGACACACCAGTAGGAGTCACTTTATTATCCTTGAGGCTGGTCCTTGCTTTGCTGAAATGGAAGAGTATATTTGCAGTTTATCATCTTCCTACCTAAAGAATTAAGGTACTAAATTTGTCTCAAGCCAATACATAGTGTTGATTTTGGATGATTTTTTTCTTTTTAGTTGTTTGTTTTTAACATTGTAAGCAAATATTTTGTGATAAGACAAATGGTCATTGAATTCTGCCATAATTTTGCATACAATCCCATCTATTAAAATGAACATTCTCATTTTGGTTTGAGAACAGTTTGACATTTTGGCTTGGTAATATCAGAAACTTCAAACAATAAATAGAATTTTAGCTAAATCCACCAGATTGGCATATGAATTAGGATAACCTCTAGCAAGTACTGTTTGTACATCTAAATAAGGTTCACAGACTGTGTTGGCTAACCATCTTGTATTAACTAAGTCTACATAGTTTCATAATTTTATTTAAGAACATTTTGGTATTTAATTTTGGTAAGAATAATTTTGGTGTTTAATAAAATCCATGGTATAATGTCACATTAGGCAGGCAGAATTAATCTTCACATTTCAAAATATTCTGCTTATCAGAAACAGTTTAAATGCTGCCTCAAGTTTGCCTGATTTTGATGGCAATTAAACAAATCTTGTTTAAAATAAAAATATCAACATATCTCTATGTCTGATGCTGTACCTTAAGAAATAGCAGGCTGATGTTAATCTCTTTGTAGACAATTTCTCTGAGTGCATATTATTGCTTTCAGAGCTAAAGACAGCATATGTTTGGCAAAACCTTGGAATGGTCAAGGGATAGGTTTTGTTTTGTTTGTTTTTAAATTAGGTATTGGGAGAAATAAATAAGCAAGGACTTGGACTACGGTTTCCAAACTGTGCTGTTGTATTCCAGGTTGCTGCAGTGACTCAAGGGACTTTGCTGGATATTTTTAGTTTTTGAGGCAAATGCAGCGATACTTGACATTTATTGGTCATCACATGAAATACTAGCTTGAGGTAGCTCACAGTTTCAACATTAGATTTTGCTATATTCCTTTTGATATTGTCCTGTCTCCACAAAGCTGGGTTCTTGGTGGTTGCTATAAAAAGTTGTGCTATGAAAGAATCCATGTGGAGCAGGCAATGAGGGGTGGCGGTGTCTGATCTGATTCCAAGGTGTAAGGAGTTGTGCGGTAGTCAACAGGTGCACACATCATATTAGTATGCAATTGTGGTTATTATTTATATTTTTACTTCTTGCCAAATACATTTTCTACTTGAAGGATTTTTGGATGATTTAGGAATAGACTCTGTAAGAAGTAGTTATTTGCATAATTATGTACAAAGTAATTTTTATTTAGGAAATTTAATTAATTCATTTATTCAGTAAGTGTTTATCCACTCACTCCTGACCGTGTTCAGGTACTGTTCTAGATACAGAGCATTCACTGGTGAGAAAAGGGCAATATTTGCATATATAGCAAGAAATAGACTGAGTTGGTATGACTTCTGCTATGACTGTGTTTTTAAAGAAGCAGGAATAAATTTGTACTTTCTAGCTCTAAAATCTTATGAGTATTTGTTGGTTCCTATAGTCTATGATGCATGTTGTGGTATTCTTTCAGCTTGAATGTTTCTGAAACTAGTGCTTTCCTTTCTCCTGATGTAGTGCATATAGTATTTATTTATTTATTTATTGGACCCATGGTCTCGTTCTGTCTCCCAGGCTGCAGTGCAGTGGTACAATCTTAGCTCACTGCAACCTCAGTCTCATGGGTTCAAGCAGTCCTCCCACCTCAGCTTCCTAAGTAGCTGGGACTACAGGCAACCACCACCATGATTGGCTAACATTAATTTTTTTTCTTTTTGTAGAGAATGAAGTCTCACTATATTGTCCAGTTTGACCTTGAACTCCTGGGCTCAAATAATCCTCCTGCCTCAGCCTCCCAAAGTGCTGGTGTTATAGGTATGAGCCATTGTGCCCAGCCACATGTATAGTCTTGATAATTTTTTTTCTACTTTGAAGATTATTTTTATCTTTCAACCTTTTCTGGAGTAACTTTGCACTACAGCAACAAAGAGTTTTGTCTGCTAATTTACCCCCTGTACAATTATATCATATTTCATTAAAAGCCCTGATGAAGAGATTAAAATACAATTTTCTTAAAAGAATTTATATTTTAGTTTGATTATCAAATTAAACATACAAATTTAAAAATACACATATATGCAGATATACACTGATACACTACATCAGGGGCTCACATGCTTTTTCTATAAAGGATCAGATAGTAAAGATTTTAGGCTTTGAGTACCATATGATCTCTGTTGCAACTACTCAATGTTGTTGTAGTAGCAGGAGAGCAGTATAGACAGAATATAAACAAATGAACATGGCTGTATCCAATAAAACTGTATGTACAAAAATACTAGGTGTGCTGAGTTTGGTCCATAGACTAGTTTTCTGATCCCTGTTCTATATATTTAAGATGTAAAATTTATCCCAAAAGATAATCCAACCAATTAGAAAATAATCCTCGGCTGGGCATGGTGGCTCAAGCCTGTGATCCCAGCACTTTAGGAGGCAGGAATATTTGAAAGGACAACCATCCCTGATAGATGAGGACCCACCTTTGGTCAGGGGTATTCAAGTAGGTGCACCCCCCAGCTAGAACCTCCAAACAAGCTCTCAAATATTGTCTGCCATTCGCAGATGTGGATGTGCCCTCAGGAATGCACCATGTGTTGACAAAGTCAAATGCTGCCTGAAGGTAAAAGAGGGTAAAGACGTATGTATTTGAAATGTCAACTATAATCTCCTTGACCTTTGCAAACTTGATAAAATGGACTCAAAACCTCGTACACCCTAATGTAAATCCAAAGCCCTCCCCAGAACCTCTGGGTGCATGGTTCTCATGATCAGCTCTGGTTCCAGGCTCTGCATTCTTGAATTAGTTCAGCTTTGGGGTCATTTTTCATGTTGTTTTTTCTCATCATGCAAAGATAATACAGCCTCTTTCTTACTCTGGCTATAGTGTGGAGAACAGGTTAGGGAGTGCATGGATAAATATAGGTAAACCAGATAGGAGGAGGTATTTGCAGTATTTCAGGAGAGATATGTTTATTTTTACTATAATGTAGCATCTATGAGACTAGAGAGTTTCGTTTTGCATATTAATATATCTCAAGTGCCCAAACAATGCCTGACACATGATAGTTGTGCGATTACCTTTTTTGGGATCGCAAACCCTGGAAGAATACCAGATATGGGGATGAAAATTGTTTATTTGGTTCCAGACTTGTTGAGTTTGAGCTACTTTTACAACCTCCAATGAGGAGATGTCAAGTGGTCAGTTGCATATAATGGTCTGGAGATCAGAGGAAAGATCTATGGTTGTTATTTAAAGATGCGAGTCACCTATGGAGGGCTGCTAATTGAAGTTAAATGTGTGGGTGACATTGCCTGGGGAGCGAGTGAATGTGAGAATTGAGCCTACAGAAAGAGAAGGAATGACCAGAGAGGTAGGAGAAAGAGAAGCCAAAGGAAGAAAGTGCTTCAAGAAGGAGGAACTGGCTATCTGAAATTTTGACCTCTCAAATGATACCAAGATAGCATACACTTGTGGTACAATGGTACACTGTGCCAGTGTACATTATATAAAACAACATGACAGTTTTTAAAATAAATGTAGTTCTTAAGATACAAGAAATGCATTTTCAGTAACAAGATTAGTAAAACATAAGAACATTTGGAAGGTTGAGGTGGGTGGATCACTTGAGCCCAGAAGTTTGAGATCAGCCGGAGCACAATGGTGAAATCCTGTCTCTACAAAAAAATTAGCTGGGCGTGATGGATGGTGCATACCTGTTGTCCCAGTCACTCAGGAGACTGAGGCAGGAGAATCGCTTGAGCCCAGGAGGCAGAGGTTGCAATGAGCCGAGATCATGCCACTGCACTCCAGCCTGGGCGACAGAGTGAGACCCTGTCTCAAAACAAAACAAAACACCAAAAACAAACAAACAAACAAAAGCCCAAAACCAAAACCAAAAATAAAAACAACAAACAAAACACAAAAGAATGACATGCTTTACAAATATGTGCGGGTCCAATCAGATGCATCGTTCCCTACCCTTGCCATGGAATGCTGTGCCTGTGCTCAGCTTAGTTTCAAGGCTGAGGAAGGTGCTTGTGGAAGAGGGATGCCATTTGAAGGGAGGATTGTTTAGAGTCCATTGAAACAAAGCTTAAGGATGATTCTGGTTGTTCATTTCACCTGGCATTTACTCAACAGTGAAGTCTGAGAGTTGCCTTGTGTTCAGAGGAAACTCCAAGGGCCTGTGCACAATGTAGCATTTGCAACAGTCCTAAGTGGCCATGAGTGCAAGAGGAAAGTTATGCAAGTTATTCAAGAAAAAAGTGTTGAAGTGTTGAATTTCTCCTACCTATTTCTTCCTCCTCTCCCTTTGAAAAAAGCAATCAATTCTCTGGCTGGGCGTGGTGGCTTACACCTGTGATCCCAGCACTTTAGGAGGCCGAGGCGGGTGGATCACGGGGTCAGGAGTTCGAGACCAGTCTGGCCAACATGGTGAAACTCTGTCTCTATTAAAAATGCACAAAAAATTAGCCGGGAGTGGTGGTGTGTGCCTATAATCTCAGCTATTCACGAGGCTGAGGTAGGAGAATCGCATGAACCTGGAAGGCGGAGGTTGCAGTGAGCCAAGATTGTGCCACTGCACTCCAGCCTGGGCAACAGAACGAGACTCTATCTCAAAAAAAAAAAAAAAAAAAAAAAAAAAAAGCAATCAATTCTCTTGTCACTGAAGAAAATATTTGGTCTAATCATGAATATCGTTTTTGGAGGTCCAGTACTTGATATCTACTTAGATGACATATTAAAATGGTCCTCTAGCATTTTCTCCACTGACTCTTTACTTATAAATGCTAAATGAGATGTATCTGGCTCCAGGAGTCCAGATGGCAATGAGCCAAGGTTATTCCTATAATGCTTCTGTGATCACCTTAGCAAGGAAGCTTCTTCATTGTTGTAGAAGTTAAATACTTTGCAACTTTTTTTAACTCGTAACAGACTTTTTCAGGGGTACTTTTCTCAGAATTATGGCTGATTCAGGGTTGCTCTCTCTACAATGTCTTATGTGATCTTCCAGCAAGAAATCATATTTCTATCTTTTGAATTCTTATATCACTTTAGCTATAAGTGATATAAGCTATAAGCACCATGAGGTGCTTATCATTTGCTACCTTGCAATATAGTCATGTACATTTCATCTCTCCTACAAGACTGTGAGCTTTTGAGAGACAGTGGTTTGAAGTCATTGTCGTATCCATCACTATTATTATAAGTAAAATAAACAAGTATCAACTTGTTTCTGCCACTAACTTTGTTGGCCTGTAGTCCCACACTTTTATTTATTGATTGATTTTTTTGTAGATAAGTGTTGTACACTTATCTTCTTGTCTTCTTGAAGATCAATTGTCTTCTTGAAGATCAGTTGTAAATTAACTGTAAATTATAACACATTGGCTGGTAGCTTAATCCAGGTACAATGGATCAGTAAGACATTAACCTAGGAAATGAAGTTCTTCTCAAGTTAACAACACAAGTTATTTCAAATAATGTCTCTCATGGAGAATTCTTAAAATTACAGAAGGTGTCATCATATTATGTAGTGAACACTGCTTGCAATATGGGTTAGTGAACCTATATTCCCTTACAGAGAGAATGAAGCAGAAATGGGAATCACATATGCCTTGCAATTCAGAAGAACCCTTCAAAATTGCCTTTGCATCCATGGGAAATAATCAAATACTGGTCAGGAAGTCCTGAGAATATTACAGGGCCATTGTGTTAGAACAACTTCTTGATTATTATAAGGCTCTTTCTCAAAGGTCATTCATTTCTTTAAAAAAAGTTTGGTATTTATTAAGAGGAAGAACCAACAAAACCTGGTGATGTACGGCATAGGGGGATGATGCAATGGGGAGTCTTTGGACTCCACTCCCCATATTGGAATGGAGGAATTTCTGTAAACACAAATATGAAAGTCAGGAGAAGAACTAGTTTGAAGATAGAGAGAGAGAAGGTTTGTCTTAATTTTGGACTTGTTAAAAAGAGATGCTGCTACCCACCAGGCATTGGAAGTATGTAGTGTAACTCTGAAAGGAGTACAGGATGCAAGAGAGATTCAGGAGGTAGTTACACTGAGGTTATAGTTCAAGTTCTGAAACTGTCAGAGGAGAAAATGCAGTCAGAAGTCCAAGAGAGAATCATGAGAAATGCCTTCATTAAGGAGACCTGGAGAGTTTCTTGTAGTTATTCAAAGCCCTTTTAGTACCATCTCAGATGTTTTTTTGAAGTCACTGCTTTAAGCTAGCCATCTGTAATAAACGAATTTCCAGATATCATTTCTGGCAAGAGATTGAACTAAGCAAAATTTGAAGCATTTGAAGACAAGAACTTTATCTGAACCATCGTTGTTGCACTTTGACATCCTATCACACAGGATGGGCTGCACGGGTAGCATGGACAGCCGAGGATGTCCTCAGAGTTGTTAGCGTTTAATTGGCAATCAGGCAGGCTCCTCCTTATATTTCAACTTGTCACTAAATGCATGGTCAGTAACAGTGAGCCTGGCTGAATTATTAATGGCCAAAAACTTATTTTATCCAGATTCATTCACATTTGGTTTAGACTAATGAGACAAAAAAGAATGAAGTCTGGATAATATTCTGTCTACGCCTACTTACCGATTTTTTATCACTGTATTAGGCAGCCTTCACTTCTGTCATAGCTTTGGGCCAGGGTAAGGTTTTGCCATGGTCATTCATAGCCCTTTGGAATCATACCAAATTGACAAATATGTTTTAAAAAAGCAAAATGGGATATTGTTAAAAGCCTATGTACTTCTGAAAAATGTTTCAGAAATAGATAGTTTGCTCTTCCCTGAATGTAGATGTACAGTTATCTGTTCATTTATTGGCATGATTTGGTGACTAAGCTCATTTCATACCCTAAACCACAAACCGTAAAATCTTTTTGGAATGTGCTGTTCTAAATGGATAGCTGTAACCTAAAATTTCATACCATGTATCGTAAAACTAAAACCATGTTGCATTTTCCTCTTTTACTTTAGGTCTTGAGAGCTGATGACAATAACATGGGCAATGGCTGCTCTCAGAAGCTGGCGACTGCTAACCTCCTCCGGTTCCTGTTGCTGGTCCTGATTCCATGTATCTGTGCTCTCGTTCTCTTGCTGGTGATCCTGCTTTCCTATGTTGGTGGGTGAGGCCATTATTAAATAAAAATGAAGTTAAAGTGAAAATTAGCATGATTTAGAAGAGTGATTTCTACTTAGTACTTATTTAACCTAAAGTGTCAGTCAATGAGAGGATTATCTGTTGATGACGTTATGCAAATCTGCAGTTTCAGCTACTGTAACCACTCTACTGGTTATTATTATTAACATTAATGAATGAGTTTATGAATTTAAAACATTTAAGGAATGATTACTAGGTTGCAGGCATTTTGAAAGTTCCTGAGAACTCCAGGATGGTTAAATTAGTCCTTTCTTAGGAGCTCACAGTTGAGAGGAAGTGATGATTATCACACAAGGCAACACGTGTTTAAGATAGAAGTGTATATACAAGGTCCGATGGGCACATTCAAAGAAAGCATCATGGAGAGTTAATGTGTTAACTTCGGAATTAAGTTAATAGAAATTTAGGTTAGAAGACAGTAGTTCAGGAGTCACATTTGGCAGAGAAAATAACTAGTGCAAAACTATAACCCCTTGAAAGATGAACATAGATTTAGAAAACTGGGTGAAAATTTGGCAGTGGTGGGAAATGCAGCTAGATCAATAAAGTCCAAATTAAACAACATCTTACATTTTCATACTAAATACTAAGGGATTTGGGCTTTAGCTTTTAGATCACTGGTTTTCAAACTCTATTCCATGGTAACAAGGTTCTAAGGAGGAGACTTAAGGATTGCACAAATGTTTGCTTTGACTTTCATTAAAAAAAAAAATCTTAAAAACACACTCAAACTAAATATTACATACCACATTTTTAACCAAGTAAAAACCAGAAACCAAGTAATATGTGCTGACAGGTTAACTCATTAGTTAGCTCATTAGTTGCATCTTGCTATCTTTTTCTAAGTGAATGATACTTAAAGTTTGAAAAGTGAACTTTTTGGAAAAAGCAATAAACTATTATCACTGGTAGCTACCTAATGATATGAATCAGGATTTTAAAAAATATGTGCAATCAAATAAAACAGAGAAATAAATATCAAGACGATGCTGATCTAATTGCATTGCCAATGATTTTGAATTTTTAAGTTTTGCCAAACCTCCCTATTATTTTCTTACTGGTTTATAGAAGTTACACACTTAGATCTTATAAAGTAAGTTAACCACAATAAAATTCAGCTCATATCTATTAATAGATATTAGGCTTTTATATGATATTTATTTGAAAATAACATTGATCTGCTATAAAAATGATTACAAAACACTGCTATGGGTGGTGGATTACCGCTGGAGGATCTTTCCAAGAAAGAAGAACTCTGATTATTTTACATTTGCAAAAGGCGGTAGAACTGGATACACTACAGAGTGCTGGAGGCAGAAAGAAATGAAGGCAGAGGGAGACCAGTTCGGGCCTCTGACTCTGGTCTAAGTAAAAGGTGATGAGTGTTTGAAATAAGGCATTGGATGCATTAAAATCAATAGAAATCAAGACTGATTGGATTTTGGTGTGAGGGAGAGAGGAGTCAAGGCTGACTCCTGGATTTCTGGCTTGGGTAACCAGGTTTTTTTAAAAAAAATGTTTGTGGGTACATAGTGGGTGTGTATATTTATGAGGTATGTTACATACTTTCCTACAGGCATGTAAATAAGCAATAACCACATCATGAAAAATGGGCTTTCCATCCCCTCAAGCATTTATACTTTGTTACAATAATCCAATTATACTCTATTTTTTTATAATCCAATTATACTCTATTATTATTATTATTATTATTTTTTTTTGACATGGAGTCTCGCTCTGTTGCCCAGGCTGGAGTGCTGTGGTGCGATCTTGGCTCACTGCAAGCTCTGCCTCCTGGGTTCACGCCATTCTCCTGCCTCAGCCTACCGAGTAGCTGGGACTACAGGCGCCTGCCACCACGCCCGGCTATTCTTTTGTATTTTTAGTAGAAACAGGGTTTCACTGTGTTAGTCAGGATGGTCTCGATCTCCTGACCTCGTGATCCACCCGTCTTGGCCTCCCAAAAATCTTTTATTTTTATAATCCAATTATACTCTATTATTTTTAAATGTACAATTAAACTTCTATTTACTATAGTCTCCCTGTTGTGCAATCAAATAATATCTTATTCATTCTTTCTAACTATACATAATTTTTGTACCCATTAACAACCCCCACTCCTCTCCCCACCCCCCACCATCTTTCCCAGCCTCAGCCTCTGATAACCATCCATCTATTCTCTGTCTCCATGAGTTCAATTGTTTTGATTTTTAGCCCCTAAAATAAGTGAGAACATGTGAAGTTTGTCTTTCTATGTCTGACTTATTTCATTTAACATAATAACCTCCAGTTCCATTCATTTTGTTGCAAAATGACAGTATCTAATCCTTTTTATGGCTGCATAGTACTCCATTGTATATATGCACCATATTTTCTTTATCCAATCATCTGTTGATGGACATTTAGGTTGCTTCCAAATATTGACAAGTGTGATCAGTGCTGCAACAAACATGGAAATGCAGATATCTCTTTGATGTACAGATTTCCTTTCTTTTGGGCGTATACCCAGCAGTGGGATTGCTGGATTATATGATAGCTCAATTTTAGTTTTTTTGAGGAACGTCCAAACTGTTCTTTATAGTGGTTGTACTAATTTACATTCCCATCAACAGTGTACAATGGTTCCCTTTTCTCCATATCCTTACCAGCATTTGTTATTGCCTGTCTTTTGGATATAAACCATTTTAGCTGGGGTGAGGTAATATCTCATTGTAGTTTTGATTTGCATTTCTCTGATGGTCAGTGATGTTGAGCCCCTTTTCATATGCTTATTTGCCATTTGTATGCCTTATTTTGAAAAATGTCTATTCAAATCTTTTGCCCATTTTTAAGTGGGATTATTCGATTTTTTAAAATAAAGTTGTTTGAGCTCCTTATAAATTCTGATTATGAATCTCTTGTCAGATGGGTAGTTTGAAAATATTTTCTCCCATTCTGTGGGTTGTCTCTTCACTTTGTTGACTGTTTCCTTTGCTGTGCAGGAGCTTTGTAAGTTGATGTGATTCCAGCTGTTCATTTTTGCTTTGGTTGCCTGTGCTTGTGTGGTATGACTCAAGAAATTTTTGCTCAGACCAATGTCCTAAAGTTTCCCCAATGTTTTCTTTTAGCATTTTCATAGTTTGAAGTCTTATATTTAAGTCTTTAATCCATTTTGATTTGATTTTTGAATATAGCGAGAGATAGCAGTCTAGTTTTATTCTTCTGCATGTGGAAGAATATCCAGTTTTTTAAGCACAATTTATTGAAGAGACTGTCCTTTCCGCAATGTATATTCTTGGCATCTTTCTTGAAAATGAGGTCTCTGTAGGTGTGTGAATTTGTTTCTGGGTTCTCTATTCTGTTCCATCAGTCTGTGTGTCTGTTTGTATGCCAGTATCATGCTGTTTTGGTTACTATAGCTCTGTAGTATTATTTGCAGTCAGGTAATGTGATTCTTCCAGTTTCATTCCTTTTGCATAGGATAGCTTTGGCTATCCTGGGTCTTTTGTGGTTCCATATAAATTTTAGAATTGTTGTTTCTATTTCTATGAAGAATGTCTTTGGTATTTGGATAGGGATTGCATGGAATCTGCAGATTGCTTTGAGTACTATGGAAATGTTAACAATATTGATTCTTCCAATCCATGAACATCAAATATCTTGCCATTTTTTGGTGTCCTCTTCAGTTTTTTTCATCAGTTTTTAGTTTTCATTATAAAGATCTTTCACTACTTCAGTTACATTAATTTGAAGTCTGGGCCCATTTGTGTCCATTCTTCTTGGGAAGGTGTTTCAGGTCTTCTAAGGGACTTGGGCCTGCGACCCTATAATGCTGCAATTCTTGAAGACTCTAGAGAAAGGTACTGCCTTGGTGGTCCTGGTTAAAGTCTGGAAGAATTCTCTGAATTGCCAGGCTGAGACTCTCGTTCTTTTTCCTTACTTTCTCCCAAACAAACAGAGTCTCTCTCTCTCCCTGTGCTGAGCCTTCTGGAACTGGGGCAGGAACACAACATCCCCGTGGCCACTACCACTGGGACTGTGCTAGTTGAGACTTGAAGCCAGCACAACACTGAGTCTCACTCAAGGCCTGCTATAACCACTACTTGGCTACCACCTAAGTTCACTCAAAGCCTTAGAGTCTACAATCAGCAGGTGGCAAAGCCAGCCAGGTTTGTGTCCCTCCCTTCAGGGCAGTGAGCTCCCCCAGGCCTCAGGTGGGTCCAGAGATGCTGTCTTGGAGCCACGGATTGAAGTAAAAAGCCTTAGAACTTTAGCTGGTGTTCTATTCTACTGCAGCTAAGCTGGTACTCGAACCACAAGACAAAGTCCTTCCCACTCTTCCCTCCCATTTCCATTGGCTAAGGAGTCTCTCCCTGTGGCCACCACAACCACCAACCCATGGGGGCTTTTGCCAGGCCACCACTGATGTTCACTTAGAGCCCAAAGGCCCTTCAGTTGGTTTATGATGCATGCTTCCAGGCCTGGGACTCACTCTTCAGGACAGTGGACTCCTCTCTGGCCCAGGGCAGGTCCAGAAATGCTAACCAAGAGCCTAGGCCTAGACTCAGGGACCCTAAGAGCCTGGTTGGTGCCCTACCCCACCGAGGCCAAGCAGGCACCTAAGGTGCCAGAGAGAGTCCCCTTTACTTTTTCCCCTGCTTTTAATAGAGTCTTTCACCATAGCCACCACAGCTAGGAATGTGCAAGGTCACATCTGAAGCCAGCACATCTCAGAGCCCAAGGCCCACCGCATATAACCTGGGTATTGCTGTTGGGTATTCAGGGCCATGGGGCTCTTTGGTCAGCAAGTGCTGACTCCTGCCAGGTCTCTGCTGTGACAGAGCAGCACTGAGTTCAATGTGAAGTCCCCCAGTTGCTGTGCTCTCCCTTTACCAAGCACACCGATTTCTCCATGCCACACACCCACTGCTGGAGGATGAAGAAGAGGTGGCACAAGCACTCCCTTAGCCACCTAGCTTGTGTCTCAGTAGGTCATGTGTCTCCCAGTCCACCGGCTCTGAACCCAGCTCAGCACTAGGGCTTGCCTAGGAATTGCAGTCCTCGTGGCCTAGGCTGTCCCTCAAGTTCATTTAAAGTCCCAGAGCATTCCAGCCTGCAGTGGTGAGGCTTGCTGGAACTCAAGCTCTCACCACTGGGATGGGCAATTACCCTTTGGCCTGGGCCTGTCCAAATGTTCCCTCTGCTTTCTGCTGTGACAGGGCAGCACTGAGCTCAATGCAAAGCCTCATAATTGCTGCACTCTCCCTCTCCCAAGTGCCCACATTCTCCAAGCTGCATGGCTACTGCTGGGGGATGGGAGAGGTTGGTGTCAGCATTCAAGACTATCTTTCTTGCCCTCTTTACTGTCTTCTTCAGTGATATGAAGTTAAAACCAGGTATTGTGATTGCTCACCTGATTTTTGATTCTTGTGTTAGTGCCTTTTGTGTGTAGTTAATTGTTAAAATTTGCTGTTCCTTTGGGGTAGGGGACCAATGCTATAGACTTCTATCAGGCCTCTTGCTCTGCCTCCTGTATCTAACCAGGTTAGTTTTGATGCTACCTGTTAACATAGGAAGTAAAGGTGCAGAAGTCTGATACAGGCAGATGAAATAAAGATTGGAAGGTTGGTTTGTGTATTAGAGATACTTATGGGACAACCAAATACAATGGAATCATAGTTGAATTCAACAGTGAAAGCAGGTCAAGAAATGGAGAAAAATGAGAAATCCAACATGTTGCTTTCCTAAGGAATTTCAAGAGAAATTGTGACCAAATATGATGTTTGGCTTCTGTGACAGAGCAGCACTGACTTTAAAATTTAACTTCCAAGTCATTGGCATAGGACTGAAGCTAGGGGATCCAGGAGGGAGGTTGAGAAGGGAGTTCTGCCATGCATGCGGCAGTCTCAGTGGCAGTTGAAGCAGCAGGAGTCGATGAACTCTGAAGAGAAAATGCATTAAGCAGAAACTGAGGGCAATGCTCTGGAGGATGCTAGTGTTTAAGGGGCAGACAAACAGGAGGGAAAAAGAGATACAGGAAGAATAGTCAGAGAAGGAAAGGAACCCAGAAATGCTGGCTTTCACAGATGCCACAGGTCAGAGGGTGACCAAGTAAGAGGAAGACAGAAGGAGTGCCCCAGCCCAGGAAGACTGAGGGTTTTCTGTGGGAGATTTAGTCGCTTCTTGCTCTGTGGTGTCAACCGTGGCCTGCTCTCAGGCTAAGACAGTAAACCTTCCTGAAACTCGTCTCTGCCACTCTCTTCTTTTAAGAGTCAACACCCTTCCAGATCTGGCCTGCTTCTCCTCCCTCTCCAGCGCCCTTCAGTAGTTGTCTTTTTGTGTTTTGTCCAGAGTTTATAGTTATTATCCCCAGACAGATCTGTCTGGTAGGAGCTTCCTCAGCTATACCACTGTCATTTTAAAAAGTCTGTCATGAGACTATGTTCATTGGCTCACGTGCTTTGAGGAACACTTCCTTTCATTCTCAGGGTCTAATGCTAATATAAAATGTAAGTACATTTAAGTACATCTGTGCTTAGAGGCCTCTGAGGAGAGGGCAAAGGAGGAATGCTTTGCTTTAAGTGGGTTATTCTTATTAATTTTATTAATTAATTATTAGTTAATTAATAATTTATTCTTATTAATATAATATACCATTCAATCCAACCATTTAAAGTCTACAATTCAGTAGTTTTTAGTATATTCATAGATAATGTAACCATCACTGCAGTCTGTTTTAGGACATTTTTGTCATCTCAAAACAAAACTCTGTACCCTTTAGCTACCACCCAATCTCTCCCCATCTCCTCACCCCAACCCCAAGCAGACACTAATCTATTTTCTTTCACTGTAGATGTACCTATTCTAGACATTTGGTATGACCATATGTGGTATTTTGTGACTGGCTTCTTTCCCTTAGCATATGTTTTTAAGGTTTACTCACATTGTAGCACATATTAATACTTCATTCCTTTTAATGGCTGAACAATATTTCATTGTATGGATATACCATAGTTTATTTACCCATTTGTCAATTGATAGACATTTGGGTTATTTCCACCTTTTGGCTATTATCTATAATCCTGTTATGAATATTTGTGTGTATGTTTTTTTGGGGACATACATTTTCATTTCTCTTGGGTATATACCAAGAGTGGAATTTTGTGTCACTTATGTAACTGCTCCTATATGCTATTTTGTTTATATGTAGGCAAACTGTAGGAAGTGGGGGTTTCCCCACGCATCTTCAAAATCATTCTTTTAACAATTCAAGATGCAGAAAACAAATAACCTCATTATAAAGTGGGCAAAATACATGAACAGATGCTTCTCAAAATAAGCATACAAGTGTCCAACAAACATATGAAAAAATGCTCAACATCACTAATCATCAGAGAGATACAAATCAAAACCACAGTGAGATACCATCTCACACCAATCAGAATGGCTATTATGAAAAAGTCAAAAAACAACAGATGCTGTTGAGAAAAGGTATGCTGTTGGTGGAAATGTAAATTACTTCAGTCACTGTGGAAAAAACTTTTGAGATTTCTCAAAGAACTTCAAATGGAACTACCATTTGACCCAGCAGTCTCATCACTGGGGATATAGCCAAAAGAAAATAAATCATTCCACCAAAAAGACACACACACTCATATATTCATGGCAGCACTATTCACAATAACAAAGACACGGATTCAGCCTAGGTGTCCATCAGTGGTAGATTGGATAAAGAAAACATGGGAGACATATATATATACACACACACACACACACACACACACACACACCATGGGATACTATGCAGCCATAAAAAGAATGAAATCATGTCCTTTGCAGCAAAATGGATGTAGCGGGAGGCCATTAGCTTAAGCAAATTATCACAGGAACAGAGAACCAAATACCACATGTTCTCACTTATAAGAAGGAGCTAAACATTGAGTGCTCATGGTCATAAAGATGGGAACAATAGACAACTGGGGACTATGGAGGAGGGCAAGGGTTGACAAACTGTTGGGTACTATGCTCATTACTTGGGTGATGGGATCATTTGTATCCCAATCCTCAGCATCACATAATATACACATGTTATAACTTGCACATGTACCTGAATCCAAAATAAAAGTTGAAATTTAAAAAAAAGAGAAAAAAATTAAAAAACATTCTTTTAATAAATTCTGTACCAGATGATTTAATATAGCCATATTGAAGTAATATCTGTCCAAATAAATATTCCTTATTTTGTAACTGAGATGTTTGTTGTTGTAATGAGCAATACAAGCATTTTATATAATTGTTTTAAAAACCTCATTAAATTGCTTACTTTAAAAAATGTTCTGTTTGGTTTGAGTTTATAACTTTGTGCTCATACAAAGTTTTGTAGTTATTTCTGTGTACATTAGGGTTGCTAAGGGATGCTGAGATATCAGTGGTGTATAAATAACAGGAGCTCTAGCTTCAAAAGCCAAGGAGATAATAATGAGAAGATTATTGATTAGAAAAGATAAAAGCCTTATGCTAACAAACACAGATGTACTACGTGTCTCTAATTTTGTCTGTTGTGGTTTCCCTCATGCAAAAAGTCAAGATGATAAAACGATTTCTGAAGATACGAGAGTTGGGTTGTCAAATAATTGTTTTAGCAGCAGGCTATAGAAGAAAGCAGTAGTAAATTGTTTTTCAACCCAACCACTAAACTGAAGCTAGAGCTACAAAGGTTGTTTAGTTTTGTATTTCTCAACTCGGCAGATAGTCTGAGTTGTCCATATGGTTCCAAAGATTTGGACTCTAAAACAAGGACTCAGGTTCTTCAAAGAGAAATTGAAAAATAAAGTTAAATTATATGTAGGTTTTTATTTCATTAGTTATAGTCTGATACTGGTGGTCCATATGACAAAGAAGAAACAGCATGCAACTTGGCACTAGAAAGTCTGGCTTTAGGGTTTTACTCTTCCATTTACTAGACATGGGAGTTTAGGTAAGATACTTTATTTTCTACATGAGATAATTCTTTTTTGTATCACAGAATTGTTATGGAAGTCAAATGAAATGTTTGTGAAAGTGTTTTTATAAGTGATAAGTTCATTATAAAAGTAAAGAATTTATTTGATTATGAATAATTATCATCAGATAATTATTTTAATAAATAGTCATATTATACCCAAGTAACAATTAACTAAAGATGCATTTTGTCTCACATTAACTCTGTCCATAAGAATTAAAACCTTTGTGCTATGACCTGTTGTCATAGTAACCCCATGATCCATAACCCCATAGCCCTAGAAACAGGCTGTTGCTGCAAGATATTTGACTTGCCTAAAAGTAGCTAGGAAGAAATAAAGTTGACCAACAGTTGGATTTGTAACGTGATGGCAAGTTTGACAGGCCTTTTATTCTTAGGCCTGAGATTTACTTTCAGAGACTAATTTCTTTCTTATAAGAACTAAACCTGCAATGGTTTGTGCTGTCTTCATGTGACAACAAGTGTCACTTTATGCCATAGAGTACTTTGAGACTGAACTGATACCTTCCTCAAATTTTACATATACATATATAATTATTTACTATATTATAAATTCACAATATTATGTATTATAATTATATATTATATTATAACATATATTATAAATATACATCATCATGCAACATTTAAAGTAAAATTATTTTGATATGTTGAGAAACATTTAAAAGAAACAAAATTAGCTATAATGTAATACTATTCACCCCTTTAACAAATATGTATTGAGTATCTGTTATAGGCAACACAGTGTGCTATAGGTATGGGGGACAGCAGTGAATAAAGCCTACCCTCAGGGACTCCACAGTGAGAGAAGAAGGCATGAAACAAATGATCACTTCATTAATTAATTACAACAGAGTTTACTGCTATGTGGGAAGAGCAAGGTGCTAAGAGAACTTACGACAGGGACAGAAACTGGGCTGAGATGAGGGAAGATTCCCTAGGGAGTAAGTAGTTCTTTAAACATGAAATCCACAATAAGGATGTTGATATAAGAGAGTGACAGGGTCTGGTTGTAGCATTTATTTATTTATTTGTTTATTCATTCATTAAGCCCTTTTAATGAGGTATGATTGGCATACAAAAAGCTGCACATATTTAATGTATCACAACTTGATGAGTTGGAAACAAGTATATACCTGTGAAACCATCACCACAATTTCTGCAATAAACATATCCATCACCTCCAAAAGTTTCCTCACATCTTTATTATTTTTTTCCATGATAAGAACATTTTGCATAAGATCTGCCCTTTTAACAAATGTTTGAGTACCCAAAGAAGTATTAACCATAGTCACTATGCTGTATAGTCATCTCTAGAACTTATTTATCTTACATTACTGAAACTTTATGCCCTTGGATATCGCCTTATTTCCTCTTCCCCTCTGGCAATCGCCATTCTGCTTTCTGCTTCTATGAGTCTCTTTTAGATTTCTCATATGAGTGTGATCATGTAGTATTTGTCCTTAGCATAATGGCCCCCAGGTTCATCCATGTTGCCACAAGTGATAAGATTTTCTTCTTTTTTAAGGCCAAATGATATACCATTGTGTGTATGCCACATTTTAAAAATTTATTCATCTGTCAGTGGACATTTAGGCTGCTTCCATGTCTTGGCTATTGTGAATAATGCTGCATGGAACATGGGAGTGCAGATAGGAGATCCTGATTTCAATTTTTTGGATGTATACCCAGAAGTGGGATTGCTGGATCATGAGATAGTTCTATTTTTAATTTTTTTGAAGGACCTTCCATTCTGTTTTCCATAGTGGCTGCACCAATTTACATTCCTACTAACAGTGTACAAGGGTTTCAATTTCTTCACATTATCACCAACATGTTATCTTTTGTTTTTGATAATAGCCATCATAACAACCATGATGTGACATCTCTTTATCATTTTGATTTGCATTTCGCTAATGACTAGTGATTTGAGCACCATCTCATATACTTACTGGCTACTGGCTCTGTGTATGTGTCTTCTTTGGAGAAATGTCTATTCAGATCCGTTGCCTGTTAAAAAAATCAGGTTACCTTTTTTTTTGCTATTGATTTGTGAGTTTCTTATTTTTACATATTTTGAATATTAACTCTTGATCAAATATGTGGTTTACAAATAATTTCTCTCATTTTTTAGGTCCACTCAACCTCTGTTGATTGTTTTGCTGTGCAAAGTTTTCAGTTTGATGTAACACTGCTGGTCTTTTTTTTTTCTTTGTTGCCAGTGCTTTTTATGTCATGTCTAAGAAATCCTTGTTAATAGGATTAACAAGAATAAGTACTTAGGAATAAACATAACTAAGGAAGGGAAATATTTTTACACTGAAAACTATAAAATGCTGATAAAAGAAATTAAATCAGACAAAATAAATGAAAAGACATTTAATATTCATTGACTGGAGGAATTAATATTGTTAAAATGTCTATACTACCCAGAGTGATCTATAGATTCAATGCAGTCCCTAGCTAAATCCCAGTGGCATTTTTCAGATAAAACAATCCTAAAATTCATTTGGAGCCACAAAAGATCCCAAATACCCAAAGCGATTTTGAGCAGAAACGGCAAAGATAGAGGCATCAAATGTGCTGATTTCAAACTATATTATGAGGCTACAGTAATCAAAGCAGTATAGCACTAGAATAGAAACAGACATATAGACCAATGGAACAGAATATAGAGCCCAGAAATAAATCCACATGTATATGGTCATCGGATCTTCAACAAAGGTGTGAAGAGTACACGAGGGGGAAAGAATAGTCTCTTTGACAAATGGTGTTAGGAAAATTGCATATCCACATCCAAAAGGATGAAATGGGACCCTTATCTTATACCATCATACCAAAATCAAGTCAAAATGGATTAAAGACTAAAACATAAAACTGGAAACCATAAAACTCCTAGAAGAAAACATCAGGAAAAAAAAGCTCTTTCAAGGTCTTGGAAATGATTATCTTGGTTGGGACTTTTAAAAGGTGCCATTGGCAGCTGTATGGAGAAAGCGTTTCAGCTTTAAAAGGTGTCATTGGCAGCTGTATGGAGAAAGGGTTACAGCTGAGTATGAGGCAGGGAGTCCTATAAATGTATGGGGTATGGTCTGAATTAGTTTTTTCAAACTATTCTTCATCTCAATTTATTCACCCAAGTTATGTTCCAAAAATTCTCATTAGAATGCTCCTGACTTTTTCTTTCTCAGCCTGTCGAAGACTTGGTTTTAAATATTCATCTGCTTATTCACTCATCCATATATATCTAAAATAAATTTATTTTAGCCATAAGCTTATGAAAACTAGCTTAAAATTACATTTCTAGTTTTCTTAATATGATGGAAAATGTATGTATGGCTTCTTAATTTTTTGAGTAAATGAGGAAAAAAGAAAAATTATAGTGGTATGTAGACTATAGAAAGTTTAATAAACCATTCATTTTTCTTGAATTCAATAAAAATATTTCTCTTCAGAAATGACCTTTCTCCTCAAAAATGCTAGATGAACTGGAGATCATTGAATTTAAATACAGTTTTCTCTTAGTAAATTTCTCAGCAGTTTGTGGCTTTTACAAGAATTTGGAGTTAAAAGAATCTTAACTTCCTAACTTATAATGTATTCTTAGTATCACTTAAAAATAGAAAACCTCCCAAATTCTTGTTTCTTCACACCCAAAATTTAAGATTCTCTATGATCTTTCATGACCTGACTCCACATTACTTAAGACTTCAAATTATTTGAATAAATCTGGCTTTCTGTTGCAGATTCACCAGTGGAGGATTCTCAAGCATGACAATTTTTTTTCTTTAACTACTGAGGCCCGAGGTTATATGTTATGTCTAAAGCTTTTTGAAATGGTAGTCTAAAGCCTTGTTCTCAAGTGTGGCCCATGGACAAGCAGCATCAGCATCACTTGGAAGTTTGTGTAAAATGCAGAATCCAGAATCTCAGTCCTCACTCCAAACCTGCTGAATTTGAATTCTAACAAGAACCACCCCAGATGATTCCTATACGTCTATCAGTCCCCTTCTGATCATCTCTTTCACTTCTTTTCATACTCCTATATCTATACTTAGCAAGCCCACCAGTGTCTTTTTATCCAATGTGCTGCATTGGAAACCAATGTGTATTTGAACGAGACTTTGAAATGAAGAACCTATGTTTCTCTCTGTGTCTGTGTACATCAATTCATGGTAAGAATGTTCATTGTTAGTTGGTGCCAGCAATGCTTTCTTCTCCCCAGATGTGCTATGCACATATGATCTTCCTCAGTGTTGACTACTACTTTCATCTCATTATGCTCTTCAACTATGCCTTCATATTGTCACCTCTGATTGTCCTTCAGTATCTCTGCCTGCTGTTTCTCATTTTCCTTAAGCTAACCTTTCTTTAACTGTCCATTAAATGGCATTAAAAAGAGCTGTCTGTCCTCAGCTGTCTTCTCACTTTACACTGATACCCCTCTTGGCAATATCAGCCATTTCCATTAGTTCATTCATCATTCATACGTTCAACGAATATTTATGGAGCCCTACACTGGTGCTAGGTGTTCTGCTCGGGGATTGATGTATAGATGCATGGGACAGACAGTTCCACTTGAGTGCATATGCGCTACAATATAACCAGTGCGTGCTCTGGGAACACAAAGGAGGGACAGCATTGTGGGGGAGTCTGGTGAGGTATCTGGAGGAAATCATCAGATTGCTTCAGATTTGGGCTTTTCCTCCCCTGAATGTTTCACAGGCCCTTTATATTCAATAAAGTGTAACAACAACAACAACAACAACAACAACAACAAGCTCCTACAAATCTATTTTTCATTCTCTATTATCTATTGTTTTAGTCAAGATTGGCTAGACTCTGTCATGTAACAACAGCAAATCCCCCAATACTGGTGATTTACAAACAACAATAGTTAATTTATTACAATACTACATGTCCTTTGCAAGATGGCAGGGGGCCTGTGCTCATCGAGGTCCTTCAGGGACCAAATTGATGAACTAGCCACCATCTTGAGCCTTTGTGATGATTGTGTCAGAGCTCTGAAGGCTCTTACATCAGCAATTAAAAGCTTCTGCCTAGAAGCAACACTTTTTAGTTTTGCTTATAGCCTTGAACTTGAAGCAAGGCCTCACTCAAGAGGCCAGAGAATGCAATGCTCAGCTTATGCCCCAGTAGAAGGAGAGAGAACTGGAAATATTTGATGAATAGCACTAACGATATGACACCAACTCAGTTGGGGATATGTTTGTTTACTACATTATTCAAACCAGAGACCTCGAAGGGACCTTTCTCTCATGTTCATATGATTTTGCATCTTTGGAGCTTTCTCCTAATGTTCCCTTTGTCCATAGGGTTTTTGCGTTGGCTAAGGCCTTACTCTTTTCTCACTTGGAGTATTACAATAGCCTTCTAACTATCCTCTAAACTTTTAAATGTCACCCTGCTGCCAAAGTGATCATTCTAATATGTTTCACCCTATTTAAGACCTTTCTAAAATTTTCTATCACAAGGTAAATTCCAAGCCTTGTACAAGACCTATCCTGTCTGGTGTCTCTTCCCTTTTCAGTCTTTTCTCTTACCAGGCTCCTGTGTACTAGCCATGTTTTTAAATTACTTGCTGCTGGGCCTTTTCATATGGTTTCCCCTTGGCTTTATCTAGAAAATGTTTCACTTCCTCTTGCCACACCACTCTCCTCCTCACAAATACTTTGCTTAAACCTAGAAAATCCCTAATCATCTTTTAAGATTCACATTTAGGATACTCGTCTCTAAACAGGCTTTCCTGACTTTTTCAAATGGAATGAGGACTATCTCTCTACTTTTTGCTACCAGATTGTCCTATGCATATCATTCTCAAAGCACTTGTACCATAGTTTATATTAATATTTTTTAGATTGCCTGCCCGTCTCCCTCAACTAATCTATAAACATCTTGATAGTAAGGACCTCTTACTAAATATTGTGTTCTCAGCAGAGTAAGTATGAAGATCTTGGCACATAGAAAATGCAAAGTAAATGTGTTTCACATGGCTAAAGATACAAAGCTAAGAAATTAATTTTAAAATCACATTATAGGAAGATAAATTCTGCAAGCACATAATGGTTGACTTTTAAAACCTGTATGTTTTGTCCAGAATGAAAAGTGTGTGTGTATATGTATATGTCTATTTGTCATGTCCCAACTCAAATCTTGAGCAAGTTAATTCACTCTCATAAACTTCAGTTTCCATCTCTCTAAAACTCTGTCAAACGATTAATTATATTATCTGTTTTATAGGATTATTGGAAGGTTAACTCAGTTGATGCCTATAGTGAGGGAACTTAGCAAGGTGCTTGTATTAATTTTTTATTGCTCCTGTAACAAATTACCACAAACTTGGTAGCTTAAAAAGATAGTACAGATTTATTATCTTAGAGTTAAGAAGTTCAAAATAGGTCTCACTGGGCAAAATTTAGGTGTTCCTTCTGCAGACTCTATGGGACAATCTATTCTCTTGCTTTTTCTAGCTTCTAGGGCTTCCTGCATTCCTTGGCTTGTGGCTCTTTCCATCTTCAAAACAAGCAATGGTCCATTGAGTTTTTCTCACAGTTCATGACCCTGACACATACTCTCTTATCTCCCTCTTCTGCTTATAAAGACCCTTGTGATTACATTGGGCTCACCTGAATAATCCAGGATAGTCTCTTCATCTCAAAATTTTTACTTTAATCACATCTGCAACATCCCTTTTACCACGTAAAGTATGTAAAGCAGAATATTCACAGGTTCTAGGAATTGGGATGTGGCATCTCTGGGGGAGCATTATTCTGTCTACCACAGTGCCCCATCTCTTCATTACAAGGAATCAGTAAAGTTTGATTATTATTATTATTATAATTATATACTATTTCTTAAATATCATTACTTTTTTTTTTGGCTATAGAGCTGAAACACTTTTGAGCCAGACTATCTTAACACAATGTGACTTTCTATTAATAATTTAGCATGAAAAAGCCATAGTTTTCTCGCTCCAAATGTGGGTTAAGTGATTCACTTCTGAAAGTTAGCCATTTTGTGACACTGGGATCCACTTATAGTAAAATGAAATTGATATTTATCTAAAAGTACCTTAGCAGTCCTAAAGAAGACAATTTTATTGTCATTACCATCAATGTGTAGTAATGACTAACAGTTATGGAGAACTTTGTGCCAAAAGCCATTCGAAGTGTTTATATAGGTATTGACTGATTTGATCCCAATGTTGTAGGACTTTCTCCTTAGTTCACCTAAAAGCTGGGCTCTTGTTACACAGCCATGAAAGATTAGGCTCACAGACACTTTGAACGGTGAGAAAACTGGAATTTATCAGGCTAAAAGGGGAAAAAAAAGGGAAACAGGGACTCTCAGCAAAATGAGAGTCCTGCTAGCCAGTTTCCCGCCTCACAAGTTGAGTCCCAAATACCACCCCGGAACAGGAGAGGCCGGGATCCTCACCTCTGCAAACGGTGTGAACCTCCTGAGGCTCCACCCCAGTGCACGCTCCTCCCAGTGCGCAGGCCAGTCGGAGGTTCTGCCGGGGAGCCATTTTTACTTGGCTGTCTCACCACAGCCAGCCCCATGAAGAGGTATTTTATTTTTCCTTCCTTTACGGCAGTTAAGACTGTCCAAAGTTTTAGGGCAAGTAGTAGAGATGGGATTTAAACTCGGGTGGGCTGGCTGTGGAACCTGTACTTTTAACCATAGCACAATAAACATAGAAATGTAGAAAAGAATGAGGCAGTATTAGAAGAATAAATACTCTACTTTGGGCTAATATCTCTTAGCATTATTATTATTATTATTATTATTATTTTTGAGACGGAGTCTCGCTCTGTCTCCCAGGCTGGAGTGCAGTGGGGCGATCTCAGCTCACTGCAACCTCCACCTCCCAGGTTCATGCCATTCTCCTGCCTCAGCCTCCCGAGTAGCTGGGACTACAGGCGCCCGCCACCACACCCGGCTAATTTTTTTTTTTGTATTTTTAGTAGAGACGGGGTTTCACTGTGTTAGCCAGGACGGTCTCGATTTCCTGACCTCATGATCCGCCCGCCTCAGCCTCCCAAAGTGCTGGGATTACAGGCGTGAGCCACCGCGCCCGGCCTCTTAGCATTTTTATAGCTCATCATGATACAGGTTGAAAGCATTTAGTTGTATTGAGTTCTAATTCTTGTGCTTAAAAAAAAATGCATAGTAGACAACCGTGTTGGGAGTTGGTCAGCTTCCAGAGATACTTGAAAACAAGTTGTCCAGTGAGTTCAGGCTTTTAAAGACATGTCCTTTAAGTTTATTCTCTTTCTCTTCCCCCAAAATATACTTTAAAAACATTAACTACAGTACCTCTCAAATATTATCTTTCTGTTTATTCTGCCAAATTGCTTTCAATACATAAAGCCTAAGAGCAATGAAGCTGCGTTTTTAAAAGAAAGTTATTATCCAAGTCAGTGTTTTCTTAAAAATGTCAATGTTTCAGAGGACTTCTTAGGATAAACAGATGTTATGAATACTTTATTTTTATTTATTTATTTATTTTTGAGACAGAATTTCACTCTTGTTGCCTGGGCTGGAGTGCAATGGTGCGATCTCGGCTCACTGCAACCTCTGCCTGCCGGGTTCAAACAATTCTCCTGCCACAGCCTCCCTAGTAGCTGAGATTACAGGTGCCCGCCACCACGCCCAGCTAATTTTTTTTTTTGTATTTTTAGTAGAGACGGGGTTTCACGTGGGTCAGGGTGGTCTGGAACTCCTGACCTCAGGTGATCCACCTGCCTCGGCCTCCCAAAGTGCTGGGATTATAGGCATGAGTCTCTGTGCCCAGCCTGATGTTATGAACATTTTAAACACTGTTTGGTTAAAATGATAAAGGAAAGATTAAAATGACAAAGATTATTAATAAGGCTAATTATTACCAAAAAGTTAGGAACAAGTGTTCAAATATTTTATATGACAAGGAACTCATTTTAAGGGAATTACTCCAGGGTACAACTGTGAACAATTGGCATTTGCTAAAAGTATGTTGACAGAACTGGATGCCTACTCATAGATTCAGCAAGATAAGTAAATCAACTTAATGGGCCTATATATTCATTACAACCACATTAGCATAAATATCACCTTATGGAAAAAATCTCTTTATGCCAAAAATAAGCAAGGAAGAGAGCAATTAACAAATGGATGTAAGGAAAACTATAGGTAATTGATTAATTACTAATTATTCTGTATGGGTGAAATACATTTCCTATAGTAATTAAGCCTATCACATTTATTTTGATTAGGATAAAGTCTAAATCATTTTGAAAATCAATAACAATTAAATGAATTCCTTCATTTTACCTATTGCATTTGACTTTTACTCATGATCACACAGACGGTTTGGAGAGCATGTTACCCGCATTACATGGTCATGATTTAGCTTTTATGCTTCAATGTTTTATTTACAATCTTTTGGCAGATCTGTTGATCTCAGTTAGCTAGAAACAGCTGCTTTTCTATTTTTATTTGCAGTTAATGTTTTCCAAGTGTCAAGCATATGTAGAGAAATTTTTTCCATAGACTGATATTAAACATTTTATTTATGTTTCTTTTATTTTTAATGGTCCTTGGGACTATTTAGAAAAGTGAGAGCCAATTAGAGCATTCACTGTAAATGCTTTTAGAAAAGAAAATCTCCCTTGGCTATTTCTATCGATGGGTCAATATCACATTCATTTATTTTTGTGGCATGCTCAAGTACAATGCGATATTCTGGAAACACAATCTGCTGTCTATTTTGACTGAGTTAAAAATACATGATCTCTTTCAAAGTTTTCAAATGTTTCTTCCTAAAGACAAAGCAAGGTGGTTTTCAATAATCTTAGGTTTGGTTCTTTGTTTTGTCAATGAATGGATACCTTGAGAAAGTGGCCAGTTGATAATCTTAGTTTAATGAGTATGGAAAACCAAACATCGTATGTTCTCACTCATAAGTGGGAGTTAAGCTATGAGGATGCAAAGGCATAAGAATGACACAATGAACTTTGGGGACTCAGGGGGAAAGTGTGGAAAGAGGGTTAGGGATAAAAGTCTACAAGTTAGGTGCAGTGTATACTGCTCTTGGCATGTGCCAAACTTTGCATGGTGCATGGGTGCACCAAAATCTCACAAATCACCACTAAGGAACTTACTCATGTTACCAAACACCACCTGTTCCCCAATAACCTATGGAAATAAATTTTTTAGATGAGTATTTCTTATTTCATATAATTACATTTTTATTTTCTGGTCGAAGATGAAGATAATTTAGTTTCTTCTTTTAGTTTGTGCTTTAGAGGTTTTTTTTTTTGGTTCCTATGATACAAGTTTTGATAAATGTATGAGCCCTCTTATTTTTTATTTGCGTGTGATGCATAGTTTACCGAAAATTAGTGCAAAATGTGGGAAATATAAAGCTGATGGCAAGCACCATTGTGTCCTTTGATGACAGATGCAGAGAGAGGTAGAGCACATGTCCTGGGTCCTGAGTAGCAAACAATGACCGGTGAGATTAAGAAACTAAGGAAGCGAAAGAGAATGCTGCAAGATTCACCACATTTTATTGTGTGGTGAGTCTCAGGTGAGGTAGAATTACCCTACATTTTTGAAGCACCAGGAAACCTTGATAGGATACCCAGTTTCTAAACCGTAAGCTCTTGAGAAAGCCATGTTTCATCACAGGGCTGTGTGATTTGTGGTAGAAGAGAAACTCTTGGTTTTGTGGTTGTTGACCCCAAGAAGGAGGTCACTATTACGGCTTTCATCTTCGTCTTTGTGTTTACCTGGTTAGAATGACATAGGGAAAGTAGCTCTAGAGTTTTCTTAATGTTTTTTAAAATAAACACTTCTAGTAATGTTTCAAAAATAGGTTTTTTTTTGTTTTTGTTTTTGTCTTTCAGGAACATTACAAAAGGTCTATTTTAAATCAAATGGGAGTGAACCTTTGGTCACTGATGGTGAAATCCAAGGGTCCGATGATGTTATTCTTACAAATACAATTTATAACCAGAGCACTGTGGTGTCTACTGCACATCCCGACCAACACGTTCCAGCCTGGACTACGGATGCTTCTCTCCCAGGGGACCAAAGTCACAGGAATACAAGTAAGTCCAAAGGTGATACATGCTAGAGGCTTTTAATGTCCCACAGGTAGGTTTTTAAGTTTGGCAACCAATGCTTTTAGTTCACAGTCACTTGCTGGTCACACAGGAAAATCTCCACTCAGTTACCCGGTAAGCGTAGCTGAGTGCCCTATTTTGTTTTTTGTTGTTGTTGTTTTTCAGGCGGAGTTTTGCTCTTGTCACCCAGGCTGAAGTGCAGTGGTGCAATCTGACCTCACTGCAACCTCCGCCTCCCAGGTTTAAGCAATTCTCCTGCCTCAGCCTCTTGAGTAGCTGGGATTACAGGCGCCCGCCACCATGCCCAGCTAATTTTTTTTTCTGTAGTTTTGGTAGAGATGGGGTTTCACCATATTGGCCAGGCTGGTCTCGAACTCCTGACCTCAAGTGATCCGCCCACCTCGGCCTCCCAAAGTGCCAGGATTACAGGCGTGAGCCACCGCGCCCTGCTGAGTGCCCTATTCTTAAACATGAAATGCCATCAGCCCAGATGTTCAGGTAGGACTGAGTAAGAAATGAAAACGTATCAATGCCATTCAATATTTCTGAGGTCTGAAAATTTATGCTGCTTGCCCCAGTATAGTGGCATTGATTTTGTTGCGGTTCATCTGTGAAAGTTTGCGCTTCAGCTTTGAAGTTTTTGAAGTTTTAAGTTACTTATTTTGAGTTAATAAGTAAGTTAAGTCACTGACTTTGTGGTTGGTCCCTTGCAGGAGGACCAATTCAATAAGAGGATGCTGAGTGATTTAATGGGAGCTATCCCCCTATTTACCTTTTTTTTTTTTTTTGAGATGGAGTCTCTCTGTCTCCCAGTCCTGGAATGCAGTAGCACAATCTCAGCTCACTGCAATCTCTGCCTCCTGGGTTCAAGTGATTCTCTTGCCTCAGCCTCCTGAGTAGCTGGGATTACAGGCATGCGCCACCATGCCTGGCTAATTTTTGTATTTTTAGTAGAGACAGGGTTTCACCATGTTAGTCAGGCTGGTCTTGAACTCCTAACCTCATGATCCACCCGCCTCAGCCTCCCAAAGTGCTGGGATTACAGGCATGAGCCACTGCACCCAGCCCCCTATTTACTTTTGAGACATTCATGTGTCCTTTTTTCATCTTGCTTCCCTTTTCACCTGCTATTATTGGCTGTAAAATTTATTTTACATGTTGGTGAATGACAAAAAAAAAATCACACCTTGAGAAAAATGGCATGTGCCAAACTCTTCTGCATGAGGGCAAAGGGAAGGATTTGTTATTCCAGAAGAGCTGGGAGAGAGAAAAGACAGAAAGTGTGGACATGGGGCGTGATGAGTTGGTGAGAGGTGACAGATGATATGCTCTGGAATGTGACTCTACCTTTTGATAAAGTTACTGCCCTTCCGGAATACAGAATACTCGGTGGGAGTGGATTTGTATGGAAAATGCCAAGAAGCTTTGGGTGTGATACAACCAATGCTAATAAAAAATAATCAGAGCACAGTACAGCCACTGCCAGAATTTTCTCCATAGTTGTCTTGGCTCTTCATTTCTACTTTCTAAAACAAGGTTATGTGATTGAAAATTACACAAAGCCCATCCAACCATGATCATTTTCTTGTGTGTTTCTCTCTCTTTCATGAAAACCCACAAAGGGATATCACATCTTAAGCCTGAGATGGTGTATTTATTTTTATTTTGAGCCAGGAAAGAAAGGATTAAGTTGACTTTTAGCTATCATAGTATATGTTTGCCAGTGTTTGAGGAAAAGCAGGATTATTCTATTTCTCCAACCCAAAAGAGACAGACAGTTTGGATTCCACTGTTTCACAGAGCACCTGTAGGTATTAACTGTTTCTTGTGCATAGTGTTTACCAGTGATTCATATGGATTTGGGTTCATTATCTGACAGTATTTTTGCAAACCAGAATTATGCCAAGTTAAATTTATTTTCCTCATGGGTTTAATTGTGAGGTTTTATTTTCAGTCATGTCTTAAGCACTTCATTATTCTTAAGAACAGTGTTTTTCATCAGAAGTACAGAAGTAATTTAAACAAAAACTCAGTCAAGTTAATGTGGTTGCAATTACAGTAATTGTTATTTTCTTCTACTAAGTGCATTTGTCTTTATTTTGAAAGTTCCATTGTTTGTTAAGATTCAAACAGGATTGACAAATACATGTCCTGAAGAGTAAAGAAACATGTGGCTGTTGTTGCTCAGATAGGAAGTTTGATAGAAGTCTGTCTGACTCATTTGCTCTTCCTATGACTGGAACATTGCTTGTGAATATGAGCATAAATTGACATGTAGAGGAAATCCAGGTCAAATTAGAATGGCTAAATGGAGAAAGGCCAAATCCCTAGCATATGTGTCATTTTATATTGTTAATGTACTTGACAGTTAGCATTAGTCTTTCCTGTCTGGCCACATAGACTCTCAGTATACTGTTAATATCAACTAAAATTATTTATTGCAAGAAATTGGATAGCTTTCCATACATTTCAGTAATAATGCAAGCCTGTGATTATAGAACTTCTAGAGTTTTTAGGGAATGTTTGAATATTTTCTCTGTGATCTTTATAATTAACTGATGAAATACACCAGACAGGTAATAGCATACTCCATTTTTCACGGTGTGAATTTGAGGCTTAGAGAAATTAGTTGATGTATCCAGTATCACTTGCCTAGTAATTAGTAGACATGAAATTTTGATTCAGATCTTATGACTCCAAGATCAGTGCTCTTTCAAGTTTTTCATCATCATTTAATCTTATTGTTTTCTTTGCCGTAACATTATTAAACAAATTTTAAGTTCTTGGAGAGAAGAAAGAGTAGATTATTTTGTTGTTGTTTTTATTGCTGTATAGCCAATGTGTAATAAAATATTAGCTGAATGAATAAATAAATGAACTATAGTCATTTTAAATTTTAATATATGATTTATCACTTTTGCTAGAAGTGCCTGATCACACTTCTACGACTTGATGTTTATTTCACCAATTTTACTTAAAATATCATTTAATGTCTTAGATCTGTATTAACACCAAGCAGAGAGTTTATTTTTATCCTCCTCTTTTATTATGCTGAAATTAAGATGTTATTTTCAATTCCTGGCATATGTAAAAGCTATTTAAATATACTTCAGTCCAAAAATACAATGGCCAGACATTCGTTCTATTCTACCCAAATATCCTGGGTAGGAAAATACCAATAAATAGTCTTTCCCTAAGACATTTTTCTTGGCGGTTCTTCATGTCATGCCAAGACATAGAATCCTGCATTTTGTAAAGCACTATGTAGTACAGTTAGGTTTTGTGAAAGTGAAATAAGCTTTATGTGACATCTGGTACTTCTGGAGTTAACATTAGTTACATTTTGAAAACAAATTATAATGTGAAAAAGGAAAAGGCCCATAGTTAATGTTCATACTATGTTTCAGCAAGGACTTTTTCTAGGTTGTATTCTATATCTGGGTTTTTATTTTCACCATTTTTTCCTTATGTATTTTATAACTATTTAAATATATATTTAACTTTAAGGAAAGGGGAAACTTTTGCCAACCAAGACCTTTTGGGTAAAAGATAATATAGAACACAATAAAATAACCTAGTAACTCTGATGAGGAGTTAAAGTGACAAGAGAGTAAATTGATGTGCTGAAAGCTTAGAGTGTTCTGTTCTCTTATCACATCTTTGATAACCTGATCCTGAATCTTCTATTCAGACCATCACCACTATCTAATTTTAGAATATTCTCATCATTGCAAAAAAAAAGGCATATTCCCTGTTGCTTATTTCCCCTTTCCCTCAGCTCCTGGCCAAAACTAATCTAGTTTCAATCTCTATGGATTTTCTTATTCTGAAACTTTTATATAAAAAGCATCAGACAATATGTGGTCCTTTGTATCTGCCTTCTTTTATTTTGCATGATGTTTTCAGAATGCATCTGTGATATAGCATGTGTCAGTACTTCATTTCTTTTTAGTGCTGAGTAATATTCCGTCATATGGCTCTATCACATTTTCTTTATCCAGTCATCCATTGTTGGAAATTAGGGTTGCATATACATTTTTTAAAAGTATTATCAATAATGCTTCTGTGAATATTCACGTGCAAGTTTTTGTGTGGAAACGTTTCTGGTTCTCTTGGGTTTATACCTAGAAGTGGAATTGTGTTATTTCTCTGTTTCCTTACTTGTCTTCAGTCTAGTTGTTCTATCCATTATTGAGAGTGGGGTATTCAAGTCTCCAACTATTATTGTAGATTTGTCTGTTTCTTTTCTTTTTTCTTTCTTTCTTTTTTTTTTCTTGAGATGGAGTCTTGCTCTGTTGCCCAGGCTGGAGTGCAGTGGCACGATCTCAGTTCACTGCAACCTTCGCCTCCTGGGTTCAGGTGATTCTCCTGACTCAGTCTCCTGAGTAGCTGGGATTACAAGCACACGCCACCATGCCTGGCTAATTTTTGTATTTTTAGTAGAGACAGGGTTTTGCCACGTTGGCCAGGCTGGTCTTGAACTCCTGACCTCAAGTGATCTGCCCACCTTGGCCTCCCAAAGTGCTGAGATTACAGTCATGAGCCACTGCACCTGGCCTTCTTTCAGTTCTATCAATTTTTTGCTTCAGATATTTTGATGGTCTGTCATTAGGTGTGTAAATATTTACAATTGTTATATCTTCTTTTTATATTGAAACTTTTATTAATATATAATGTCCTTCTTTATCTCTTCTAACCATTTTTGATTTATTTTTCTTTTTTTGAGATGGAGTCTTGCTCTGTTGCCCAGGCTGGAGTGCAGTGGCATGATCTCGGCTCACTGCAACCTCTGCCTTCCAGGTTCACGCGATTCTCCTGCCTCAGCCTCCTGAGTAGCTGGGACTACAGGCGCATGCCACCATGCCTGGCTAATTTTTGTATTTTTACTAGAGACAGGGTTTCACCATGTTGGCCAGGATGGTCTTGATCTCCTGACCTCGGCCTCCCAAAGTGCTGGGATCACAGGAGTTAGCCACTGCGCCCAGCCACCGTTGTTGATTTAAAGCCTATTTTGTTGATACTGATTCTCCTCAACTTATTATGGAGTTATAGCCTTATAAACCCATTGTAAGTTGAAACTATTGTAAGTCAAAAATACATTTAATACATCGAACCTATAGAACATTGTAGCTTAGCTTAGCCTTCACCTTAAATGTGCTCAGAACATTTACATTAGCCTACAGTTGGACAAACCATCTAATACAAACCCTATTTTATAGTAACATATTGGACAGCTCGTGTATTTTATTGTACACCTTACTGAAAGTGAAAAACAGAATGGTTATATGAGTACTCAAAATACAGTTTCTATTAAATGTGTGTCACTTTTGCACAATTGTAAAGTTGAAAAATTATAAAAGTCAAACCATCATAAGCGAGTCATCCCACTCTCTTCTTTTGGTTATTATTTGCAGGGAATATTTTTATGTATCCTTTCACTTACAACCTATTTGTGTCTTTGAATCTAAAGTGAGTCTGTGGTAGACAGCATATAGTTGGATTATGGTTTTTTTAATCCATTCTGCCAATCTCTGTCTTTTGATTGAAAAAATTTAATCCATTAATATTTAAAGTAATTACTGATGAAGACCTACTTCTGTCATTTTGCTATTTGTTTTTTATATACCTTGTAGCTTTTTTTAATCCCTCATTTCCTGGATTACTGCCTTCTTTTGTGTTTAGTTTTTTTTTTAATATTGAAACATTTAAATTCCTTTTTCATTTCCTTTGTCATATATATATATATATAAAATCTCAAAGGATGTATATATATTCGATAGCTATTTTATTTATGGTTACCATTGGGATCACATTTAACATCTTAGAGTTATAGCACTCTAACTTGAATTTATACCAGTTAAACTTCAATAACAAACAAAAACTCTGTTCCTTTAACTGCTCTGTCCCACCTCTGAAACTTTCAAACATTCAATAGAATCCAGAGTTCCAAAATAGTTATATCAGACAGATTCTGCCAGTGCAATTGTTGTCTAGGTGGGGAGACAGATTGCTGGTGTTTCCTATCCCACCATCTTTCCAGATGCTCTCTAGTAAAAAAAAATTAACTTTGACAGTTTTTTTTCCCAGTGTTTTCACTGCTTTTGTGGAGGAGTAGATTTTTGGAGGATCTTACTTTGCTATTCTGGGATTATTTCCTACTCCTCAATTGTTTTTACCTTACTTATTCACTCTGATTTCTTCTTTTTCATTTCCTCCAATATGGGGAGTTGATTTTTCTCTTTTATATAATGTATGAATGTGATTATGATATATATGTTATTTGTAATTGAAGTTTTTATTTCCCATTTTTGCATAAATTCCTTCTTCTCCTTTCCTCTGCCTAAGAAGAACCTAATAACAGCCAAATATGTATGATTTTATAGTTTTCTCCATCCTCTTACAATCTTATATGAACATATACACATACATGTACACAGGATAATATTCACATAGAGGATTTGGGTCATTGTTTTTATTACTTTTTTTTTTTTTTTTTTACAAAATATCTTTCCCATCCAAGAATACTTCAAGTTCATATCTTCAAGGCAATAGCTTAATTCTAATCTATTGTTATAATGACTAAATAGTATTCCATGTTGTCATTATACCATAATTTATTTCAGCCATTTCCCCAATAATGGGAATTCACTTTATATCTAGCTTTTTCCCCCTCAGTGAACTACATAGTCTTCTTTCTGAAGAAAAAATGATTTGAATGATGACCATGATGCTGTCTAAATTGCAGTGATTTATTTACATTGATAACTAGACATGGACCGAAATGCCATAAACTCATACCCAAAAGTTACTGGGTGTAGAAAGCTTATGCACCAATTCAAAACCCTTAGGTTGTTCTTTCTTCTTAGTTTTATGTTTTTAACATGAGATGTTTTCATTAGCTTTAACATGAGCTCTACAAGAATATACAGCTGGCCAGGCATGGTGGCTCACACCTGTAATCCTAGCACTTTGGGAGGCTGAGGTAGGTGGATCACCTGAGGTCAAGAGTTCGGGACCATCCTGACCAACATGGTGAAACCTTGTCTCTACTAAAAATACAAAAATTATCCAGGCATGGTGGCAAACACATGTAATCCCAGCTACTCGGGAGGCTGAGGCAGGAGAATCACTTGAACCTGGGGACAGGTTGCAGTGAGCCGAGATCGCACCACTTCACTCCAGCCTGGGTGAAACAGCAAAACTCCATCTAAAAAAGAAAAAAAAAAAAAAGAATATGCAGCTAAGAGGATCAGAGCAGGCCTTGGAGTTTTACCTGGATTACTACTCATCAGGCAACTTATCTTAGAGGAGAGTTTGAGAAAGGGAGTCTAATTAGATATCTGAAATCTGGTAAATCTCTTACCCGTTAAGGATGTTGGCCAGGCTGGTCTCAAACTCCTGACCCTGAGTGATCCGCCTGCCTCAGCCTCCCAAAGTGCTGGGAATACAGGCGTGAGCCTCTGTGCTCGACCTATAACCATAATTTTATAATAGGGACAAGCATAAATAATATCTTGAAATGTTTGTAACAACTCTATATTGATGGAAATATCTGATTTCTAATTTTTTCTATAGTTGTTGCCTACATTGGCAATTTAATTATACTAAATTTCAGTTGGGTGTTATTGGAAATGGAGATGTTATTTTTTCCCCATACAAGTTCATAGACAGCCTAAATTTTATGTAGGGGCCATTGGTTCTTTGGATTCTGATTATGGGCACCTGCTGTAGAGGAAAAAAATATTTTGTTGGTACCTTGGAGGGTCTGAAGTCTGCCTAAGCTGCTTCTCAAGGTCTTAGTGATATTCCAAAAGTCACTGTAGTCATGACCTCTAGACGCCATTCCCATGTGCTCTGGTGGACACTAGTGTTAGACCCCCATTGTTCAGGTCCAGTTGGTTTCTCTCCTCTATATATTAAATCACATCCTTTATTCTTAAAGAACAATTATGAGATTAAGACATGGGCTTCTGGCTAACAGCAACATCTAAGCAAGAATGAGTGCAACATTTAAGTAATTGTTGCATGCTTGTTTGGTTGTTAGCATTCTAGTAAAGACTTGCACAATTCTAGAGAGAGAAAAGTAGCTCGAATATAAGAATGGACTCTCTTCTTCTCTTTTCCCTGATTTCCTTCCCTTCCTCCTCATTCCATCTTTAGATGATTCTTTCCCTAGGATGTATTGGGTTCCTCCCAGAAAGAGCAAACTCAGTCATCTGCAGAACTAGGCTTCTGAAAGCAGTAATGGAACAGTGACTGTTTCACTCTCCTTTGGGTACAGTTCTAGATTTCCTTTTTCGAAGATGTCTTGGCAAGACTCCTGACCCTCTCTCCTAAATGAATCCTGCAATATCCCCCAGGTGACAAATGCCCCCAAAACTTATATGTTTATGTCATATTAATACATACAGCAAGTGAGAGTCAAACAGTCACATCAAAAGGGCTTGTGGCTCAAATTTTTTCTCTCCAGCTTCATTATCACAATTTCCTCTTTAGGAAGAACAGCCTGATAATACCTTTGATTCACAGAGAGAAAAAAAGGAAAACAAGCAAAACAGTAGCATGTTAACAGCATTGTAAAAACAATACTGGTCAAAATGATCTTTTAAAAGTCAAAGGCTCAGATGAAAGTCAAAACAAAAATCAAAAAAACAAAAAAACCCAAACTGTGTAATTTACTTTTTTCCTCTGGTTCTGAAAGAAAATTGGCACTGTATGTAATCTTTTGCCTGAATTATTCAATTTGTTGACTGTCTCAGGTTTTAAGTATTTGTATAATTTTGTGTTGATAACAGAAAACCCATCAGTGGGAATCTGTTTGCTATTACTTGTGCCTTTGGAAAATATGCCTTTTCACTGGTAGCTGAAATGAGTAGGGTAATGAGTTTTCCAAACCAAAAGCTTTACATCTTTTCAATTTGACGCAATCCACTTCTTGTGTTTCAGTGTTAACACATTTTATTCTTCTATTTTGCTGCTCCAGATCATTAATCTAATATTCACATGTGGTGTTTGAATTTTTTTTTTCGAGACGGAGTCTTGCTCTGTCACCCAGGCTGGAGTGCAATGGCGTGATCTTGGCACACTGCAACCTCCACCTCCTGAGTTCAAGCGATTCTCCTGCCTCAGCCTCCCGAGTAGCTGGGATTACAGGTGTGTGCCACCACGCTTAGCTAATTTTTGTATTTTTAGTAGAGATGGGGTTTCACCATATTGGCTAGGCTGGTCTTGAACTCCTGACGTCTTGATCTGCCTGCCTCGGCCTCCCAAAGTGCTGGGATTACAGACGTGAGCCACTGCGCCTGGCCAGTGTTTGAATTAATAAGACTTATGGTATAGTACTTGTTTGTAATTGTATTAAGCTGTGCAAACCCATTCTCATGCCTGTGTACTTTTCTAAATTGTGTGAGATGTCTCAAATTTTGGAGAATCTAGGTTAATATTCTGTGAAGCACCATTTGTTAATCAGTAGCTATTTATTGGATGTCATACTCCAGGTTTTGGCTCTATGGACTATAAAGATGGATAAGACAGAAGTCCTGTCCCCAAGCAGCCAGTTATCTACTAACTGCCTTGCAACATGAACATATTCTTACAACTTGAGAAATAAAGTGAGAAATTCTATAAGACAGGTTCAGAAACAAACATGATCGATTTCAATTCTTTTTATTTTTCTAAAATATAATATTGCTAATTCATACCATTTTAATTCTATAATAAATACAACTTTTTTTGTAAAGTTTTCTTTACAAGGACAAAAATATATTTTATTTTAAAGGTCTATCCTGGAGCTTCTATTTTTAAACAGATTAAACTGCTTCATTTTAAAATTTAATAATTATCTTGAATCAATTGAACAGAGCCTTTAGTTTTCAATTTTGTCTGTAGAGTATGGGAAGGCCAACATTGCTGTTGCAGGTATTAATGGGAATGTTATCACCTCAGGAAGTGGGAGATATAAAATTTTGTAATTTTCTCATTGGAATTGCCTCCAAATTCCTCCATTGTTTTTTAAGTACTCAAGCTCAGAGAGTCTGTTTTGTTGTGGCTATATGTTTATAGATATGCACTCAATATAATCCTCTAGAATGTGCATTTCAGGAGACTGATTTATGATGTCCTGATGGCTGTTAAGCCACAGTAACTATGTTACCATATAATATGTCCTTTAAAGTTAATGAGAAATTTTTTTAAATGAATAATATGGGAGGTTGCTGTGGGAAAGAAATGGAGACCTGGTTGGGTGTGGTGGCTCATACCACATGCAGCAACTTGAGCCTGGGAGGCTGAAGTTCAAGTGAGCCGAGATCTCCCCATTGCACTCCAGTCTGGGCAACAGAGTGAGACCTTGACTCAAAAAAACCCCCAAAAATCCTAGCACTTTGGGAGGCTGAGGTGGGTGGATTGCTTGAATTCAGGAGTTTGAGACCAGCCTGGGCAACATGGCAAAACCATCTCTACAAAAAATACAAATAGCTGGGCATGGTGAGGAGTGCCTGTAGTCCCAGCTACTCGGGAGGCTGAGGTGGGAGAAGCACTTGAGCCTGGGAGGTTGAAGTTGAAATGAGCCGAGATCTTGCCATTGCACTCCAGCCTGGGCAACAGAGTGAAACCTTGACTCAAAAAAAACCCAAAAAACAAAAGACAAAACCCCAAATCCATAGAAATGGAAACCTTAAATCTAAAGTTTTTTCCTAGAGTTTCTCTAGCTTATTCTAGAGTTTGGGTACTGGCCAGTCGTATCACAGCCAATCATGAGAAGCAATGAAGCAGAAAATGCCTGGGGACGCATCAAAGGCCATCAACCTCCCAGTAGAGTTGGCCCTACAGGTGCCAACTTTCTCCCTCTTCAGCTGAGCTTCTGTGTCTTCCCTCCATCCACTCTCAGCACTTTCCCTCTGAAGATCTGTTTAAAGCATGCCAGTCATTAAGAAAATGTGGCACATATACACCATGGAACACTATGCAGCCATAAAAAAGGATGAGTTCATGACTTTGTAGGGACATGGATGAAGCTGGAAACCATTATTCTCAGCAAACTATCGCAAGGACAGAAAACCAAACACCACATGTTCTCACTCATAGGTGGGAATTGAACAATGAGAACACTTGGACACAGGATGGGGAACATCACACACTGGGGCCCGTCGTGGGGTGGGAGGAGGGGGGGAGGGATAGCATTAGGAGATATACCTAATGTAAATGAAGAATTAATGGGTGCAGCACACGAACATGGCACATGTATACATATGTAACAAACCTGCACGTTGTGCACATGTACCCTAGAACTTAAAGTATATATGAAAAAAAAAAGAAAGATAATAAATGAGACAATTATTAAAAAAACAACAACAAAAAAGCATGCCAGTCATCTCAGTCCCTCCAGGGAAGCTGTTCCACTTGTATGCGTCTAGTCGGCCATCTTGTCCTCTCTCTAATTTCTTTATTGTTAAAAAGAAAACATGAAATCTAACTTCTTAACAAAGTTTTGAGTATACATTACACTTGTTAATGTGCCCATTCATCTTGCACGCCTGAAACTCTATAGACATTGGTTAGCAACTCCTCATTTCCCCTTCTGCCCAACCTCTGGCAACCATCATTCCACTTTCTGCTTCTATGAGTTTGACTATGTTTGATACTTTAGATAAGTGGAATCATGCAGTATTTGCCCTTTTGTGACTGGCTTATTTTACTTAGCATAATGTCCTCAAGTTTCATGCATACTGTATCATACGGCAGGATTTCCTTCTTTGTTGAGGTTGCTGCTGCTTTTATAGAAGAAGCCACTGCAAGACTTGTCAATGGGGCTAGTCTTACAGTCTGGCACATGGTAAGAACTCAGAAAATACTAGCCAGAAAGGTCAGGAAGAGTCTACTTGCTCCCTTTTCGTCTTTGCTTTGACCCATGTACTACAATTTCCCTTTCGTGCTGACTCCCACATCCCTCACCAAAAACAAGCCAGACTTATGGCAGAGAAGCTGGTCATATTTTTAAGTTTATTTTAAAAGCTCTTTTAAAAATAATAATTTTATTATTTATCAGAATTATATATCTACTATTTAATTTAAGCAATATAGAAAACTGAAAGCATAAAGCAAGAAGGAAAAAATCATACCAAATTCCCCTACCCAGAAAGAAACCATGTTTAATAATATGAACTAAACATACTTTCACACCCGGGAGTGCAGGGCTCCTACCCTGCCAGCTGAGAAGGGAGTGGGGCTCCCACCTGTTCCTGGCTCCCACCGACTTCGGCCAGTGGAGCATGCAGCCCTGGCCATGCCTCCCGCACTGCAGCTGGCATCTTCTCAGCATCTACAGATGGGCCACCGCTGCCATCATAATCAGTAGTTTTAAAACTACCTATAAAAATCATTCTTACTTTTAAAAATTTATTTTAAAATCCCAGATAGTTTTATAGACAAGTTTTATCACACTTTTAAGGAACAATTAATCACCATTAAATGCAAAATATTTTAGAGAAAATAGAAAATGCCGATAGGTAGTTTTGAATCAAGTAGAAACTAGATATTTAAAGCAAAGACAATATGAAAATGAAAATTATAGATCAATCTTATGGACAGAATGTTTGTCTCCCCAAAAGGTATATAATAAATATACCTTTTATCTTTTAGTAATTAATAATAAATATAAAAGATATACCTTTTATCTTTCAAATCAATGAACCTGGTTTTAATAAATATATATACCTAGGTATACATTTATATACTAAATATATCTAGAAGGTATATTTATTAGAAGATAAAAGGTATATTTATTAAAAGAAAGAAATGACATGTTTTATGTGTATTTTAAGGAGACTAGAAGTTCATTTTAAATGTTTCCTTTTGAGTATGTAGAACATGCCTTTCCTTACGATCTTATTCTCCATAAAATCTTCCTTTGCAGAGTCAGAGAGTAAAAAGGTAAACAATTGCTCAACTTGATTCTGACTTATGATAGATTTTAAGTTTAGAGGATTCTGAATTAGAGAGCGTTATTTAAATGAGCCTTTTACAAATACATTAAGGACCACAATACCCAGCTGGTGTAATCCAGGCTTTGGTATGCAAACCTGCCCTGTTAGTCCTAGAATTCATTACTCCCATACTCAAATCTTAACTATTACTAAATGAGATTCCCAATAAACTACATAGGGCTGAAAGTCGACTGAGATCTCATCACCTTCATGAGTGGTGAAATTTAAAACAAACTACTAGTGAGGTAGTGGATTTTACAATAAATCCTTTCCTTATTGAACATGTTGCTCCAGTAAGTAATTTTTTATACTCTCATCATTATAGAATTTATTTTTACCACTGTTGGCATGAAAAACAAATAATTTCTATATGTGTTAAATTTTGGCTAAATATGTGAAATGTGGTCTAATTCCAAATTCTTTTTTTAAAAAAATTCTATAGCACTAAGTGCCTTTGTATAATAGAGACTCAATACGTATTTTTAAATGACTGTTTTAAAACGCTTACTTTTTTAAAAAAAATTATAACTCCCAGCATTGTTTTATTGTACAAGTAAGCAAAACTAAGTAATTCAACTTTGAATTTTGTTCCTATATAAATGAATAATTATTCCCTTTATAAATGGATACATTATAGAATCCAGAAGAAAAAAGCAGAATGAAAGCTTTCTGCCTCAATTTTCTTACCTATGTAACATGGATACAAATCTCTCCCCTGTCTAGTTCACAGAGTTTTTGTGAGTCACAAATGAGATAATAATAATAGCAAAAACTTCTGTATCACATACTATGTGCTGGACATTGCGTAAGCATTGTTTTATCCTTATAATAAACCTATTACACAGTTATTATTATTTCCATTTTACAGATGAGGAAACTGATAAACAGAGGAGTTCAGTAACTTGCCAAAGGCCACAGAAATATAAAATAGTAAGCCAGGATTTTGAATCAGACTGTGGAACCACCATATTATGTACAGAAAAGTGTATAACAAACTTGAAGACACTATATACATTTTAATTATTGTTATCATTCATTCATAATTCTAGGATGGATGATTTTATGGGGAAAGGTGTAGTTCTTTCAAAATTTATAAAAAATGCCTGACAGATGCTGCTACAGCTGCAATGTTAAATCTCACTTAATTCTATGGAATGTGAATAATTGATTTACAAAGAAATATTGACCCCTCACTGTGTTAAAGCATTGTCACAGTAAGTAGTTTCTTGAATGAATGAATTGCAACAGGTTATGAGCCTTTACTTATGATTTAAACATCTTAAAACCAAGTATAAATGTGCGTTTAGGAATAAGATAGAGACAATTACCTATCTATCTATCTATCTATCTATCTATCTATCTATCTATGTAATGTGAAAGCTTGAAGCTTGGCAAAATACATCACCAAGAGAATCGGGGTGCATTAAAAAGCGTTTAGTCTAGAATATATACAATTATATAGAAAATAAACTCCCAAACCTCGTATTTCTCTTGACAAGAATAGCTAGCTTTTACTTAACTCTGATAACTTACGTGACATTGCACAAAATACTTACATATTTTTGTATAACTTAGCAAGACATTCGCTTAACTGTGCCTTCACTATGTCTGTAAAGATTTTTTGCAAATGTTATAAATCACTCATTAAGAAAATGCATCTTTTGTTTCCTGATTTTCTCTTATGAGAAGTAGAATAGTTACTATGTTTAGGTTTGGTTTACAGTTAGTTAAGTCCTGAATAGAAAACCAAATACCACATGTTTTCACTTATAAGTGGGAGCTAAATGATGAGAACACATGGACACATAGAGGGAAACAATACACACTGGGGTCTATCAGAGGGTGGAGGGTGGGAGGAGGGAGAGAATCAGGAGAAATAACTAATGGGTACTAGGCTTAATACTTGGGTGATGAAATAATCTGTATGACAGCCCCCCATGACACAAGTTTATCTCTGTAATATACCTGCACATGTACCCCTGAACTTAAAATAAAAGTTAAAAAAGGAAGCTTAAATCTTCATGGAGAGACCCTGTCTTCAGTTTTATGTTTTCTCTTAGCTTACTGTAACCCTCTTACAGATCTTCCTAAGTACACGATACCCTTTCAAATTGATTTTTCCCAGAAATCATTCTGGCAAAATGTTTCTTCTTAGGTGAATTATCTAGAATAGAGAATGACCTTCATTATTCCACTCTGCTGATGTAGTCCTGACCTGAGTTGACTTCCTGGTACAGCCAGGAACAGGCACCAAAAATTTCCAGTCTAGTTGGTCCCTCTGTGAGGGCTCATAACCCATTTTTTCCCAATGCAAAATGCTGCCTTTATTTACATGAAATATGAAAAAAGTTGTTGTAACATCACTTGGATCTCTTTTTATTTTTTAACCTCAAATAATTTTGGGGGGTGAGTATACTTAAAATCTACTTTCTTAGCAATTTTCAAAGTGTACAGGGCATTATTATTAACTATAGTCACCATGCTGTACAATAGGTCGCTTGATCTTACTTCTCCTGTCTAACTGAAATTTTGGATCCTTTGACCAACATATTGCAATCCTCACCCTTATACCCCTAGTCCCTGGTAGCCATCATTTTACTCTCTGCTTCTATGAGTTCAACTTTTTAAGATTCCACATATAAGTGAAATCATGTGGTTTTTGTCTTTTTGTGCTTAGTTGATTTCACTTAACATAATGTTCTCTAGGTTCATCCATCTTGTCATAAATGACAAGATTTCCTTCTTTTTAAAGGCCAAATCATATTTCATTGTGTGTATATACTACATGTTCTTTATCCATTCATCCACTGATGGACATTTTTATTGACTCCATATCTTCGCTATTGTGAATAATGCTGCAGTGAACATGGGAGTGTAGATTTCTCTTCAACACACTGATTTTACATCCTTGGAATATACAGCTAGTAGTGGGGTTGTTGGATCGTTTTGTAATTCTATTTTTATTTTTTGGGAGGAATGTCCATACTGTCTTCCATAATGGCTATACTAATTTACAACCCTATCAACAGTGTGCAAATGCTCCCTTTTCTCCACATCCTCACCAGCACTTGTTATTTTCTGTTTTTTCATTTTTTTTGTTTTAGTAATAGCCATCCTAACAGGTATGAGGTAATAGCTCATTATGGTTTTAATTTGCATTTCTCTGATGGCTAGAGATGTTGAACTTTTTTTCATATACCTGTTGGCCATTCGTATGTATTTTTTTGAGAAATGTCTATTTAGGGCCTTTTCCCACTTTTAAATTTAGTTATTGTTTCCTAACTACTAAATAAAATTCCTTTTGTATTTTGGATATTAACCCCTTATCAGGTGTATGGTTTGCAAATATTTTCTCCCATTTTGTAAGTTATTTCTTTGCTGTGTTGACTGTTTCCTGTGAAGAAGCTTTTTAGTTTGATGTAATCCCATTTGTGTATTTATACTTTTGTTGCCCTTGCCTTTGGGATCATATTCAAAAAATTATTAACCAGACCAATGTCACTGAGCTTTCCCCCTATGTATTCTTCTAGTAGTTTTATAGTTTTAGGTTTTACATGTAAGTTTTTAATTCATTTTGAGTTAATTTTGTGTATGGTATAAAAGACTAATCTCATTCTTCTAAATCTTTATATCCAGTTTTTTCAACACTATTTATTGAAGAGACTATTGTTTCCCCATTGTGTATTCTTGGCATCTTTGTTGAAAATCAGTTGATCATCAATGTGTGGATTTATTTCTGGATTCTTCATTCAGTTACATTGGTTTTATGCTTATACCCCAATATCATGCTTTTTTGATTACTATAGCTTTATAGTGTATTTGGAAATCAAGTAGTGTGGAACCTTCAGTTTTCTTTTCACTCAATTTTTTTTGGTTCTTTGTTTTTTGTGTGTTTCCATATGAATTCTAGGATTCTTTGTATTTCTTTGAAAAATGTTATTAGAATTATAATAGGGATTGCACTGAATCTGTAGATCGCTTTGGGTAGTATGAATATTTTAATGAGATTAATCCTTCCAAACCATAAATACAGGATATTTTTCTATTTATTTGTGTTTCCTTTCACTTCTTTCATCAATGCTTCATCATTTTCAGTGTAAGATCTTTCACCTCCTTGGTTAAATTTATTCCTAAGTATTTTTTTTGTAGCTATTGTAAATGTGATTGTTTTCTCGATTTCTTTTTTGTATAGTTTGTTGTTAATGTATAAAAGCAGAACTGGTTTATTTTTATTTTTAATTTAATTTTATTTTTCTCTCCATTTCTGATTGAAACAACTGATTTTTTATGTTGATTTTGAACATACTACTTTTACTACTTTTCTGAATGTGCTTATTCTAACAGGTTTCCTTGTGGAATCTTTAGGTTTTTCTAAACATAAGATCATGTTGTAACAAACAGAGACCGTTTAACTTCTTTCTTTCTGATTTGATTGCCTTTTATTTCTTTCTCTTGCCTAATTGCTCTGGTTAGGACTTCCAGTACTATGTTGATTATTAGTGGCAAGAGCAGGCATCCTTGTTCTCTTCCTGATCTTAGAGGATGGCTTTTCTCTTTTCCCATTGCATATGTTGTTAGCTGTGGGTTTGTTGTAGATGGCCTTTATTGTGTTGAAGTACATTTCTTCTATACCTAATTTGTTGAAGATCTTATCATGAAAGGATGTTTAATTTTCTCAAGTGTTTTTTCTGTCTTTTGAGATGGTCGTATGGTTTTTGTCTTTCGTTCTGTTAAGGTGATGTATCACATTTATTAATTTGTGTATGTTGAAACATCCTTGCATCTCAGGTGTAAATTCCACTTGATCATGGTAAATGATCTTTTTAATGTGCTGTTGAATTTGGTTTGCCAGCATTTTGTTGAGGATTTTTGTATCTATATTCATCAAAGTTATTAAGGTGTAATTTTCTTCTCTTGTAGTGTCCTTGTCTGGCTTTGGTATAAGGGCAATGCTGGCTTTGTAAAATGTGTTTACAAATGTTCACTTTTCTTCAGTTTTTTGGAAGAGTTTGAGAGGAATTGATATTAGTTCTTTAAATGTTTTGTGGAACTAATAGTGAAGACGTCAGGTCCTGGGCTTTTCTGTGATGGAAGACTTTTTGTTACTGGTTCTTTCACTCGAGTCCATGAGAAGAGACCACCGAACAGGCTTTGTGTGAGCAACAAGGCTGTTTCCTTCACCTGGGTGCAGGCGGGCTGAGTCCGAAAAGAGAGTTAGCGAAGGGAGATAGGGGTGGGGCCGTTTTATAAGATTTGGGTGGATAGTGGAAAATTACAGTCAAAGGGGTTGTTCTCCAGAGGGCAGGGATGGGGGTCACAAGGTGCTCAGTGGGGGAGCTTTTGAGCCAGGGTGAGCCAGGAGAAGAATTTCAAAGGTAATGTCATCAGTTACGGCAAGAACAGGCCATTTTCACTTCTTTTGTGATTCTTCAGTTACTTCAGGCCATCTGGATGTATACTTGCAGGTCACAGGGGATATGATGGCTTAGCTTGGGCTCAGAGGCCTGACAGGTTCAATAAAAAAAATTATTGGGCTGTTCAGATTTTCTGATTTTTCGTGAGTCAGTCTTGTTAAGTTGTATGTGCCCAGGAATTTATCCATTTCTTCTAGGTTATCTAATTTGTTGGTGTATAATTATTTATAGTAATCTCTTATGATCCTTTGCATTTATGTGGTGTCGATTGTAAGGTTTTCTCTTCTGAGTTTTCTTTTTCTTAGCATCCTATTCTCATTTATGGATGCAATACCTATTTAAATCTATATATCTTGGCTCATAGGAGACAGTCATGGTTTATATTTATTTTCCTGGCATAGCTATTAATAGCTCATTGTTATCATTCTTTAAATTTTCTCAGGTAGGATGATAAATTACATGGGCACTTTACTCTGAAGTCATTGATGATTTTTTTAAAAGTTCTCTTCTGTCTTGAACTATTTCTATTTTTTCAGAGTGACATTTTCAGTTATTGTTAACCTTATCTGTGGTACCAATAGCCATACCAGCTTTCTCAGTTTTCAGACCATTGTGTAATTTCTTTAGAGATAGATGAATATTTTTCTTTTTTTTTCTTTTTAATGGTGGTAATTTTGTGGCTGTCTTGTACTCTGTGCGTGTGGGTGGAGTGAGGAGCAATTGTTTCATATACAGATCTTTAGTATCTCCCTTTTTTAGTTCCAGTTTTTGTTCTTCTCTGCCTTATCTGACAACTCAAGTCCAGAAGCTCTCCTAGGTTCTGCTGGGCAGATTGACTTCATCCTCTTCCACAAACTTCAAAATTTCTTGCATGCTCTTTTTGGCTGGCAGAAATTTGCTAAAAATATTTGTCTTCTGATGGAAGCCCCTCTCCATGCTCTTTGCTGTTATGAGTTTATGCCTTTTTCCCCTTTACTATTCTTTTTTTGGTGAAATGTCAGGAGGGAGGATATGTGCTTAATCAAACATCTTGAATAGGAAAATAGTTGTACCTTTTTTTTTTTTTTTTTTTTTGAGACAGAGTCTTGCTCTTTTGCTCAGACTGGAGTGCAGTGGCATGATCTCAGCTCACTGCCAACCTCCGCCTCCTGAGTTTAAGCAATTCTTCTGCCTCAGCCTCCCGAGTAGCTGGGATTACAGGCGCCCACCATCACGTCCGGCTAATTTTTGTATTTTTAGTAGAGATGGGGTTTCACCATGTTGGCCAGGGTGGTCTCGAACTCCTGACCTCAGGTGATCCGCCCACCTCAGCCTCCCAAAGTGCTGGGATTACAGGTGTGAGCCACTGCGCCCGGCCTTTGTTTTCTTTTATAATGAGTATAATGATGCCTTCTCTATTTATTTTTCTGGCAAAGGTTTCTGGTTGAACACCAGTATTCATTCTCCTTCATTTGTAATTGATCCCACTCCCCATTTTTATCTGGGCACATGACAAACTGGAATAATCCTAGCCTCTCATGCAACTAGATGTGGCCATGTGATGACATTCTGGATAATAGGATATATGTGGAAGGGTCTTGTAGCAGCTGGAACTGTTCTTAAGAAATAGTAAGAGTGTGTGCCTTTGTCCTCTTTACTACTTCTCCACCCTTCTGTCTGGACTGTAGATTTCACTATCTTGGGCCATGAAGTTAGGGCTACATAAAGAGCCTATGTTTCTGGCACCACGGGATCCAATTCCTGTCCTGGACCACTCATCTAGACTTTTATGGGGCAGAGAAATTTTGTTCTGCTTAGAGCAATGTTATATTCCGTTTTCCTTCACTACAGCCAAACCAAACCTAACTAATACAACCTTAAAAGATAAGGGTAGAAGTGGTTTGTAAACTATAAAGGGGTATTGAAATGTCAGATATTATCATACCTTACTCCAGATTCGATTTTGAGCTTTGCCTCTGAACTGGCTACTTTTCAAAGAAAGCCCCTTTTAAATATTTCAACGGCTGGATTAAAGTAGAATAAAATATATTCATCTATTAAATGATTATATAGTTGTTAGTTCTTTAAAATGATTTCAAAACCACAAAACTAAAGAAAAAGTGTTATAATATTTTCAGTACATTAATCTCCCTAATAAGGAGTTTATAAAAGTAGAAAAAACACCCCTAAAAGTCAGTAGGAAAAATCTTCCAAGCATATGAAACTGAAGACAAAATGCAAATGGTCCTTAAATATATGAAAAGGTGCTCAACTTCACTGGCAACAAGTTAAATGCAAATGAAAAATCACCGTACAATATAATTTCTCACCTATCAGATTAGCAAAAATCCAAAAGTTTGACACTGTTCTCTGTTGGTGAGACTGAGAAAGCAGACATCCTCATACATTGTTGGCGAGAATGCAAAATGGTACTTCTCGATGATGGGGGAATTTGACAATAGCTACCAAAATTCTGAAAGCATTTATCCGTTTACCCAGCAATCCTACTTCTGGGAATCTATTGTACATCTCAGGCATATGTACAGGTTACTTATTACAGCAATATAATAGCAAAAAGTTGAAAACAGTCCAAATATTTATTAAAGGGAGATTGCTTAAATAAATCCCAGTACAACAAACATATAGTGGAATGTTATGCAGCAGTAAAGGAAACAGTGAAGCTCTCCAAATGCTAATATGGGAAAATTCCTAGGATTCTTTTTTTTTTTTTTTTTGGAACGGAGTCTCGCTCTGTCGCCCAGGCTGGGGTGCAGTGGCGCGATCTCAGCTCACTGCAAGCTCCGCCTCCCAGGTTCACACCATTCTCCTGCCTCAGCCTCCCGCCACCACGCCCCCGACAACGCCCGCCACCACGCCCGGCTAATTTTTTGTATTTTTAGTAGAGACGGGGTTTCACTGTGTTAACCAGGATGACCTCAGTCTCCTGACCTCGTGATCTGCCTGCCTCGGCCTCCCAAAGTGCTGGGATTACAGGAGTGAGCCACCGCACCCGGCCCCTAGGATGTTTTCTATCTTGCATTTTTTAAATGATCTCTTAATATTCAGTGGTTTCTTTGGCTGAGTGGAGGGAATGAGCCTTTTAGTATTCTAATTGCTTCAAATATGGGCTTCCATCAAAAGCATAAGCCCAAAAGCTGATAACCCCTAAATAAAATAATGTAATTAAAAGTGATAAAAAGATGTGGTCAAAATATACAGGTGTATTACATATTACTATACATACAGACCTTGAGATATGTCATTATATGCTTTTTAGCCTCTTCCTTTCATGAGCCGTTAAGAATTATCTTAAGAACTATTTTTAATATAACCCTCTACATTAGCTCTAAGTAATGGAAATTACTCAGAAGACATGGGTTTCAGATCTGAAATTTCTACATAATGGCTATGCACCTCTAGGCAAATTTCTTAGCCTTCTAAAAATTGAGTTTTCTCATGTATAATATAGATATGATTTCATGTAACTGGGTCTTGAAACTGAGGTGATTGTGAATAAGAGAATCTTGTTTAAGCAGCAACAATAAAAGCAATGAATCTTTATACAGACAAGAGAATAAGGAATAAAAAAGAAAATGTGGTCGATTCCTAAAATCCCATCATATGAATGCATGTCAACATTTTTGTTTATATCTGGTCAACCAGGCAAATTTCTGGCATGAAGGCATTGGAAAAGCCATGGATATGGTGGTGCCCAAAAGAGCCAACTATGGGAGAAGATAATGTCAGAGGCTCTGAGCTGCTCCTGAACTGTTGACATAGGCGGGATTACAAATCTTTGCATAATTGTCTGTTTTTAAAACAAGATCATTGTATACAAATTGTTTTGTGACTTCCTACTTTTATTTATTATATTATGAGCATCATCCCTTGTGATTAAATAGTCTTCTGAAGCATCTTTCATGTACCTAAATTAAATATTCTATTGTTTGTTCCATATTCTAAAGAACAATTCTTTTTGCTGAATATTTAGATGATTTCTATCTTTTAAAAATTGTAAACTATGCAAAGATCAAGATCCCTGTAGATAAATCCACATTCACAAATATGATTATTTCCTTAGGATAAGTTTCTAGAAATGACTTGACAATGTCAAAGAATATGCATGGTGAAGAGAGTTTTTTGGATACATATTTCCCTGCCCAGCTGTGATCCAAAAGAAAAGGTGATTGCCAGTTTATATGCCTACTAGATATGTATGAAGAGTATGTATTTTCCGCACATTTTCCCAGGACACGAATGCTCTTCCTCTGTAAATATTTGTAGCTTGATTTCATTATCATACACATACACATACTTACATGCACCTATGTGTATGATTGCATATCTAAATTTTTTCTTGTGATAAGTATACTTTATCTTATAAACAAATATTAAATGAGTTTGCAAACATATACTTCTGATGTGTCCACTCTTAAATGTGCATGTCTTTACTTCCCAGGTGCCTGTATGAACATCACCCACAGCCAGTGTCAGATGCTGCCCTACCACGCCACGCTGACACCTCTCCTCTCAGTTGTCAGAAACATGGAAATGGAAAAGTTCCTCAAGTTTTTCACATATCTCCATCGCCTCAGTTGCTATCAACATATCATGCTGTTTGGCTGTAGCCTCGCCTTCCCTGAGTGCGTCATTGATGGCGATGACAGGTATTTCAGAACCCAGATTATTCAGTGATAAGAGTTGGTTATAGCAGAAGTGTCCTAGGAGAAAAAAAATTATCCAAACGACTCCCTTTTATTTTGGTTGTTATTAGACACATAAGTCATGGCTAGTTCTAATTCTTTGAAAATAGAAATGTTTTGAAAATCTGGAATAATTTTATTTATGGGAAAAAATTATTCACAATGTTAGATTGATGCTATCAGAGGAATTCCATAATAGCTGTTCCAGTGAGGATCCAGCATAAGACAGACAACACACTCAAAGGGGTGATAAGAGATTTTCTTGAAGAGACTATTTATGGAGCTGTGGGCAGGGTTAAGAGAACAAATAAGTGATGGGAGGCACCAGGGTCTCATGATACGGGGATACAGTTCCACCACCCAAGATTGAAGGGGAATAATGGCCAGCAGCACCTAGAGAGAGTTAGAGAGAGTTGTATCTATGGGTAAAGGGTCTCAGACAGGCCAGGTGCTATGACCCTAGGCAGAGGAGCACGGCCACTGCCAACCCTTCAGTCTTGCAGTGAGAGAGAAGGAAGGATAAATACCGTGACCTCACTCACCTCCCACCCTCCCATCTGCCAGTGCCTCTCATCAAATGAACTCATCCACAACCGGAGGACAAGGGTGCATAATTCATGTGAGCATGGTGGATGAGATCCAGAATCTCAACTAAATCTCATCAGTTCAAAAGTCCCAAATCTTATACTTTAAAGCAAGTGTGAACCATACATAGATGTTGGGTGGTTCTTCCACTCAACACTGGGAGGCAGAGCAGGGCAAGAAGGGCAAAGTGTAGACACAGAGAGATAAACAGAGGCTATCCAGCACAGTATCAAACAGGATCAGGGATAATTTCAATAAGTACATCAATCAAAAGTATATCATGGAATTTTTGAAATATTAAGTATACACTTAAAAAAATTTCAAAGCATGTATTACTTATTCACATATAACATCAATTATTTTCTGAATTAAAATGTTACAAAGTTTTAGAATAGTAATACAAGAATAAGTTGCATTTTTTCTGTGTGTTTGAATTCCTATTTATGTTAAATTGGCAGATAAAATTGCATGCATTTACTGTGTCAACATGATGTTTTGAAGTATACATACATGATGGAATGGCTAAATCTAGCTGATTAACAAATACATCACATCACATTGTACCATTTTTGTGGTGAGAACACTTTACATCCATCGTTTTAGCATTTTTTAAGAATACTACACATACACATATACATACAAATATACACATATGTGTGTACATATATATACAGACACATACATATATGTATGTGTGCATATATGTGTGTATACATGTGTATATATACATTAATATGTGTATATATATATGTGTGTATATATGTATATATTTGTGTGTGTATATATACACACTTAGAGATGGGGTCTTGCTATATTGTCCAGGCTGGCCTCAAGCTCCTGGGCTCAAGCAGTCCTCCTGCTTCAGCCCCTCAGCTAGCTGGGAGTATAGGCACACACCACCATGACCAGCTAAGAATACAATATGTTATCAATAACTGTAGTCACCATGCTATACAAAAGATCTCTTTAACTTATTCCCCCTAGCTAACTGTAATTTTGTGTCATTTGACCAACATTTCCCCAATCTTCACCCTCGAACTTCCCCAGTCTCTTTTAACCTTTATTCTATTCTCTATTTCAATGAGATCAAATTTTAAATACTCTATATATGAATGAGATCCTGTGGTATTTGTCTTTCTGTGCCTGACTTATGCCACCTAACAAAGTGTCCTCCAGGTTGATCCATGTTGTGGCAAATAACAGGATTTTTTTCTTTTTTATGGCTGAATAGTATTCCATTGTGTATATGTGTGTGTGTGTGTATCACATTTTCTTTATGCATTCATTGGTTAGTGGATACTTAGGTCGATTCCATATATTGACTATTGTTCCATTGTCTCTCTCCCTCGCCTGGGGCCTTCCTATTCTGCGAGACACAGTAATATTCAAATTAGGCCAATTAACAACCCTACAATGGCCTCTAAGTATTCAGGTGAAGGGAAGAGTGTCATATCTCTCACTTTAAATGAAAAGCTAGAGATGATTAAGTTTAGTGAGGAAGACGTGTTGAAAGCCAAGATATGCTGAAAGCTAGGCCTCTTGCACCCAACAGTTAGCCAATTGTGAATGCAAAGCAAAAGTTCTTATAGGCGACAAACAGTGCTACACCCGTGAACACACAAATGATTAGAAGGCAAAACAGCCTTATTGCTGATATGGAGAAAGTTTTTGTGGTCTGGATGGAAGATCAAAACAGCCACAGCATTCTCTTAAGCCAAAGCCTAATCTAGAGCTAGATTGTAACTCTTCAATTTTGTGAAGGCTGGAAGAGGTGAGGAAGCTGGAGAAGAAAAGTGTGATGCTAGCAGAGATTGGTTCATGAGATTTAAGGAAAGAAACCATCTCCATGACATAAATGTGCAAGATGACGTAACAAGTGCTCATTTAGAAGCTGCAGCAAGTCATCTAGAAGATTTAGCTAAGATCATTGATAAAGATGGCTACACTAAACAGCAGATTTTCAGTTTAGGCAAAACAGCTTTGTACTGGAAGAAGATGCCATCTAGGACTTTGCTAGCTAGAGAAGAGAAGTCAGTGCCTGGCTTTAAAACTTCAAAGGACAGACTGACTCTGTTGTTAAGGTCTAATTCAGCTGATGACTGTAAGTTGAAGCCAATGATCTTTTACCATTCCCAAAATCCTAAGGCCGTTAAAAAGTATGCTAAATCTACTCTACTCATACTCTATAAGTGTAACAGAAAAGCCTGGATGACAGCACACCTGTTTACTGATAGACCAATGGAATGGAATGGAGATCCAATAAATAAATCCATGCCTTTACATCAAACTGGTTTTTGACAAAAGCACCAAGAACACTCAATGGAGAAAGGACGGTCATTTCATGCAATGGAGAAAAGACAGTCAATAAATGGCATTAGGGAAACTGCTTACTGATTATTTTGAAGCCCATTTTTGACACCTACTGCTCAGAAAAAAACAGATTTCTTTTAAAATATTACTACTCACTGACAATGCACCTGGTCACCCAAGAGCTCTACGGAGATGTAGGAGGAGATGAATGTTGTTTTCTTGCCTGTTAACAAAATATCTATTCTGCAGCCCATCAATCAGGGAATAATTTTGACTTTCAAGTCTTGTTATTTCAGAAATACATTTCATAAGGCTGTAGCTGCTATAGATAGATTGTGATTTCTCTAATGGATCTGGGCAAAGAAAATCGAAAACCTTTAGGAAATAATTTACCATTCTAGATTCCATTAAGAATGCTTGTGATTCATGACAGGAGGTGAAAACATTAACATTAACAGGAATTTGGAAGAACTTGATTCCAACACTCATGGATGACTTTGAGAAGTTCAGGACTTTAGTGGAGAAAGTAATTGCAGAGGTTGTGAAAATAGCAAGAGAACTATAATTAAAAGTGGAGCCTAAAGATGTGACTGAATTGCTACAATCTCATGATCAAACTTGAATGGATGAGGAGTAGCTTTTTGTGGATGAACAAAGAAAGTGGTTTCTTGAAATGAAGTCTATTCCTGGTGAAGCTGCTGTGAACATTGCTGAAATGACAACAAAAGATTTTGAATATTACCTTAACTTATTTGATAAAGCAGTGGTGGGATTTGAGGTTTTGATTTGCATTGCCCTGATAATTAGTGATGTTTAACATTTTTTCATATACCTGTTGGCCATTTATATGTCTTCTTTTGAGAAATGTCTATTCAGGTTTTTTTGATCATTTTGTCATCAGGTGACTTGTTTTCTTGCTACTGAAGTGTTTGAGTTCCTTATGTATTTTGGATATTAACCCTTTATTAGATGTATAGCTTGCAAATATTTTCTCGCATTCCATAGGTTGTCTCTTCACTCTGTTATTTCCTTTGCTGTGCAGAAGCTTTTAGTTTGATGAAATCTCATTTGTCTACTTTTGCTTTTGATGTTTGAGCTTTTGGGATCATTTCCCAAAAATCATTAACCAGGCTATAGGTTCCCCCTATGTTTTCTTTTAGTAGTTTCATAGTTTGGGCCCTTACATTTAAGTCTTTAACCCATTTTGAGTTCATTTTTGCATATCCTATGCGATAAGAGTCTAATTTCATTCTTCTGCATGTTGATAGGCAGTTTCCCTAATGCGATTTATTGAGTGTCTTTTCTCCATTGCATGAAATGACTGTCTTTTCTCCATTGTGTGTTCTTGGCACCTTGTCAAAAACCAGTTTGCTGTAAATGCATGGATTTATTTATTGGATCTTGGTTCCATTCCATTGGTCTATGTGACTGTTTTTATACCAATACCATACTGTTTCAGTTACTATGTGTTATTATTCCAGTCTCACACTGCTATAAAGGACTGCATGAGACTGGGTAATTTACAAACGAAGGAGATTCAATTGACTCACAGTTCTGCATGGCTGGGAAGACCTCAGGAAACTTATAATGGTAGAAAGGGAAGCAAACACATCCTTCTTCACATGATGGCAGGAAGGAGAAGTGCTGAGCAAAATGGGGAAAGCCCCTTATAAAACCATCAGATCTCATGAGAACTCACTCACTATCACAAGAACAGCAACATGGGGGTAACTGCCCCTATGATTCAATTACCTTCCACTGGGTACTTCCTATGACAAATGAGGATTATGGAAACTACAATTTAAGATGAGATTTGGGTGGGGACACAGCCAGACCATATCATTATGCTTTGTAGTATATTTTGAAGTTAGGTAGTGTGATGCCTCCAGCTTTGTTTTTTTAATAGGCTTGGTTTGGCTATTTTGTCTTTTGTGTTTCCATGCAAATTTGGGGATTATTTTTTCTGTTTCTGTGAAAAATGTCATTGGTATTTTGATAGGAATTGCATTGACTCTAGATCACTTTGGGTAGTACGGACACATTGAAAATATGAATTCTTCCAACCATGAACATCCATTTCTTTCCACTTATTTGTGCCTTCTTCAGTTTTTTTCAATGTTTATAGTTATTTATGTAGAGATCTTTCACTTCCTTGTTTATTCCAAAGTGTTTTTTGTAGCTATTGTAAGCAGGATTGGGTTTTTAAAATATATTTTTCAGGCTGGGTGTGGTGGCTCACATCTGTAATCCCTGCACTTTGGGAGGCCAGGCGAGCAGATCACGAGGTCAGGAGATTGAGACCATTCTGGCTAACATGGTGAAACCCCGTCTCTACTAAAAATACAAAAAAATTAGCAAGGCATAGTGGCAGGTGCCTGTAGTCCCAGCTACTCGGGAGGCTGAGGCAGGAGAATGGCATGAACCCGGGAGGCGGAGCTTGCAGTGAGCTGAGATAGTGCCACTGCACTTCAGCCTGGACGATGGAGTGAGACTCTGTCTCAAATATATATATGTGTATATTTGTATATATATATATACATATATATGTATATATATGTGTAAACTCATTTTGATCATTCTCCTGATTATAATTCAATCTCTACTTGAATACTAGCTGTAAATTTTTAGTTAAGCTGCTTACAGTTTTCAGGGCACTTTTAGGTACAATTTCCTTTTCCCCTGACCTGATAAGTGTGCTAATATGGTAATGTTTTACTTTCTATTTTCATGGATAATGATATCCATTATTATATTAGCTTTCAAGTATCCTTTGGGGACTTATTTTATTTTTTATTGTGGCATTTATTATTATTATTTTTTGAGGCAGAGTCTCGCTCTGCTGCTAAGGCTGGAGTGTAGTAGTGTGATCTCGGCTCACTGCAACCTCCGCCTCTTAGGTTCAAGCAATTCTCCCTGCTTCAGCCTACTGAGTAGCTGGGATTACAGGCGCCCACCATCGCGCCTGGCTAATTTTTGTATTTTTAGTGGAGATGGGGTTTCACCATATTGGCCAGGCTGGTCTCGAACATCTGACCTCAAGTGATACACCCGCCTCAGCCTCCCAAGGTACTGGGATTACAGGTGTGAGCCACCACTCCTGGCCCTGCATTTATTATTATATTTAATTTTATAATTGCACTTTCAGACCAATGCTTCTTGCTGTCACTTAGTGTATGTGTGGGATCTGCAAGCTAAATTTAATAAGCAAAGTGAGTTCAGAGAAGTAAAATGTATTATAAAAAAAATTCTAAAGTCAAATATATTTTTCTTTTATATTTCATTATTTTGGATCATTCATCATACTGATTTCCCCTGCTAACCAAATAATGAAGATTTGCTTGTATTTCATCCTAGAGACAATACCTACATAATACTATTTAAAACTTGATTTAAAAATATTATAATGGTATGTGTAAATGTTATAGTTTTTAACTTGATTCCTTTGAGACCTCAGATCCTGATCAACTATATCATATGTTATAACAATGAACTTTCACAGTTTCTCCTTTAGACTGTGTCTGCTTTTAATAAATGTACATATCATGTACTGCAAAACAGGCTAATTGAAATGGAGGAGACCCAGCAGATTATCTCCAGCTTGCTTATATGTTCCAGTACATTGCAGAGATATTCCATGCTCCTGAAGTGAGATTTTAACTTTAAGAATTTGATGTGTTGGTTATTTGTTTTTCCCTCTGACATATTGATTTGCCATTAGGTCCTAAACAAATATTCTTAATATCTAGAGCAATTATATAAAAAAATTACTTAGCCACATGACTAAGATTAAAAATTACACCTGAAGCATGGGAACTACATGTTTTCTGTCATGTACTCAATTTTCCGTAGTATACTAGTTTTCTTTAGTGTACTTAATCCTTGTAGGTTTGCAGTGAGAACCAAATGAGTTTCCTCAAATGAGCTTCTTGAAAAACACCATGCTGTTACCCAAATTTTATATTATGTGTGTTCACTGAAGATTAAAGAATTTCATCTGGCAACTGCAGAGAATGCGCTTGAAAGTTTGCGGGCAGATTACATTTGATTCAAAGCATAGCTCTGCCCATTGCCAGTTGTAAGTCCCTACCATAGTTTCTGAAGCCCTTTTTGCTTCTCTAGTGTTGTAGACCTGGCTCCAGTTGCACTGACCTTCCTTTCTACCTCTCAAAAATGCCAATCTCTTTCTAGCTTCCTTTGTGTATAATGTTCCTTTTACCTGGTAGTATCTTTCTCCTCACACTAAGCCCTCTTCTCAGAAGACATCTCTGCAGACAAATCTCTGATCACCCTCAATAGGGCCTGTTATCTTTCACCATGGCACAGTTATAACCCCTTTTTCCTGTCTGTTTATTGCCTCTCTTACTTTACAAGCTCCACAGTGGCAGAGAACTTGTTGACTTTGTACATCATTGTATACCCATTGTTCAGAACACTTCCCAACACATAGCAGGTGCTCATTAAATAGCTGAGTAAAGGAATAAATGAACTCTTCAATCAGTGAACCCTCCTAAATGTCTAGGTTAATGAGAGTTCAAAATATGTTGACCATAGTTGTACTACACTTTTTGTATAATTTATATGTTCCTAAAATTTTTGCATAAATCAAATTTTGTGTGTATATTAAGGGAATTGAAACTTTAAGGCGACTTGGATAATATTTCCAGAGATAATTTAGCTTCCTTCTGAAGCTCCTAAGCTTCCCTTTTTAAAATCAGGCAACACTGATGATCTGGTTGGCAGAATAACCAGCTAACAGACACTAAATTAACTCTCACTTCTCCATCACTGTTAAAATCCTGGACCTAATGGATGAGGAATTACTAGATTGTGCCTGAAGACTGGCTTGGCAGCTCTGTGCTTCTTCTTAATATTAACTCATATGCACTCAGTTAAAAAGACTTTCTAATTGAAAATTTTGGCATTAAAGTTTATATAAAGAACAGAAAGAAAACAACAATAAAATATCTAGAGAATACTGATGAGAATAGCAATTGAGAATCTGTTCATGTGAAGAATACTTGAGGGAACTGGGGGTGTGAAACTTTGAGGGCATACCATGGCCGTTCTCAGATGTTTCTGGGCCATGAGATGGAAGGGGGAGCATACTTTTTCTGTGTTCTTCCACAGGGCAAACATATTAATAGAACTAGTAATTGAAAGTCATTGAGAAGTAAATTCCTACTTAGCTAAAGGAAGAATTTTATGGATAATAAACTTGTGTAAATATAGAATTGTTGTCTCAGGAAATGGTGAGTTTGCTATTACTGGAGGTATTTAAACTGACTGATGAGAACTTACTGGAGACACTAGGGTAAGGAATCCAGCATCCTAAGGTTACTTGGTTTTTCACTGGGTTGAGAGGCAGGTCCATTTACAGTGGCCCATGGCACTGATGAAGAAAGAGCTCTAAAAACTCATGAAACAAGATGAAGAAAATTAAATTTAGCATAGGTTTTCTCAAAAACTCTTTTATGTTTGCTTTGGAATACTAATCAGAGAATCTACTTGAAGGTTTTGGGGGGCATTGTGTCGACATATGATGGATCATATCCAGTAGCAGCAACTGGCCACCTAACTGCCTTCAGAAAGAATGGGCTGAGTTAACTGCAGGACTTCTGGTTTACTAAGTTGAGTTTGCAAATTGGGTCCCTGCTACCTAAAGTCCTGTTTCTCTTCAGTGCAAATCTCAGTTTCTCAGCTAAATAAATATTAAACAAATATTTAAAGAGTATCACCCTGGAGAGGAGCCAGGTCATCTGCTTGGACCCCTCTGTGTATTGGATGGATTGGTCTTTGCTTAAACAGTTCATGGTAGAAAATAGAATTTCAGGCTCTAGGTGTTAAGTTACATATGTCCCAAATTGTTTCACATTTGGGAATAAATGGAAACATTAAGGAATTAAATACTTTCATATTTATAATTTTTTAAAATGTATATAGATCAGTAGTCAAACAAAAAAGTTGAGCACTGTTGCTGTTACCAAAGAAATATTCTGAAGTCATTTGCTGCTTACTTTCCTGAATTTATCTGCTAACCTGGAAACAGCAGTCAGCCACATGAGTTCTGGCAACCTGGCTGTTTAGGCAGCTGGTTGTAGCAAAGTTCACTTTTCAACATCAGGCAACACTGGTGACTTAGTTGCTTTTTTGGCATTATACATAAAATATGAAGTGATAGATGAGGTTTCATTTTATGAGCCAAAATAGCTCAAAGCATAGGTAAGATACTGTCATATAATTCCAATTACTTTCATTTTACAAAGATGTAAAGCTAGAGAATCAGGTCATGACAGATCAAATATTTCTAAAAATGCCTTGTCATGTTACTGACAGTGTCACAAGCACACACATTTCATTAAGCTCTGTGCAGGTACTTTTCTCCTCAATAATTCATCGGTATTATGTGTTGAGGAAAGTGAGGGACCCTGAATGGAGGGACCAGCTGGAGCCGTGGCAGAGAAACATAAATTGTGAAGATTTCATGGACATTTATCAGTTCCCAAATAATACTCTTATAATTTGTTATGCCTGTTTTTACTTTAATCTCTTAATCCTGTTATCTTCTTAAGCTGAGAATGTACATCACCTCAGGACCACTATTGTACAAATTGATTGTAAAACGTGTGTTTGAACAATATGAAATCAGTGCACCTTGAAAAAAAACAGAGTAACAGCGATTTTCAGGGAACAAGGGAAGATAACCATAAGGTCTGACTGCCTGTGGGGTCGGGCAGAATAGAGCCATATTTTTCTTCTTGCAGAGAGCCTATAAACGGACGTGCAAGTAGGAAAGAGATCACTGAATTCTTTTCCCAGCAAGGAATATTAATAATTAATACTCTGGGGAAGGAATGCATTCCTGGGGGGAGGTCTATAAATGGCCGCTCTGGGGTTATCTGTCTTATGCGGTTGAGATAAGGACTGAAATACGCCCTGGTCTCCTGCAGTACCCTCAGGCTTATTAAGGTGTGGAAAAGATCCCGCCCTGGTAAAGTTGAGGTCAGACTAGTTCTCTGCTCTCAAACCCTGTTTTCTGTTGTTTAAGATGTTTAACAAGGCAATATGTGCACAGCTGAAAACAGACCCTCATCAGTAATTCTAATTTTGCCCTTTGCCTTGTGATCTTTGCTTTGCCCTTTGCCTTGTGATCTTTGCTTTGCCCTTTGCCTTGTGATCTTTATTGCCCTTTAAAGCATGTGATCTTTGTGACCTACTCCTTGTTCGTACACCCCCACCCCTTTTAAAGTCCTTAATAAAAACCTGCTGGTTTTGCGGCTCAAGGGGACATCACAGATCTACCAATATGTGATGTCACCCCTGGAGGCCCAACAGTAAAATTCCTCTCTTTGTACTCTCTTTATTTCTTAGACTGGCCAACTCTTAGGGAAAATAGAAAGAACCTACATTGAAATATTGGGGGCTGGTTCCCCCGATAATTATGTAGCTCTGACTAGAATGTATAAATAATACTTGTGATTCAATTCATTTGAATATCCATATTTATGGCATCATTTTATAATGTGTAAAAATCAAAACAACTGCAAAATAATTCAACAATTGCACATTTCTTTTGTGATCTGTTAATCTCTCATCCCCTGGGCCCTGGTAAGTATGCCAAATTTTAATGAGAATCAGGAATGTGTTGGTTAAAAGAGTATGGACTTCTATATTCTCTTTCAGAGTGGCTGTGTCATTTTTACATTATTCATGCCCATCTTAATTCAAACTGTGTTTATCTGTTAGTATTTTCTAAGTTTCTGTATTTTAAGAGTGACACACTGCTATTGGCATAACAAACAAGACCCTCAGTCTGTAGGCTTTTCATTTATGACAGTTTTACTGACATTTAACTCTTACATGGGCATTACTTAAATGTTGAATAGTGCACGTAGAACCTGCCGACCTGAAGTGGAGGGCACCTCTTGGGCAGGGTAGTGTGAGCTTTTGTATTCCCCATTAAGTTGGGAGTTAGGTTCTCCTCCCAACTTTGCTACTGACAGCTTTATCTCAGGCAGGAATCACCTCTGCATGTGATTCATTTACTTATTCAACAGATAATTATGGAGTGCTTGACTGTGCACAGGAGGGATAGAGCTGCAGATGAAATAAACAAATATCCCTGGCTTCACAGAGCTTATGTTATGCCGGTGAGAGATAGGCAGTAAGCAAATAAATAGACAGATAATAAATACTCGTTTAGTGGATAGTGATAAGTGCAATGAAAATAGCAAAGCAGGGGAATGGAGAGCTTTGGGAGGGTGGAAGTATGGTGAAAAGAGGTGCAATTTTAGGCAGTGTTTTTCAGGAAAACTCACTGCGAAGCTTACATTTGATCTATGAGGATCTGGAAGTCCGGGAGGTGAGGGAGAGCCGGATATACTGAGCATCCTGTAATTGATTGAAGTGGGAAAAGAGGTCATGATGGGATCAGTCCTGCAAGCAGTTACTGTTGCCAAGGTTGGGAGTGTGGGTCGGGGGGCCTGACATAAGGGAGGGATAGAGGGTCTTTCTAGGAACTAGCGCTATCTCACCTCCTGGCATCAGTTTATTCAACAAAGATACCTGGAAAATTATCAATTTATTCCTTTAGCAAACACTTATTGGTGCCTATAATGTGCCAGGCATGATGCTAGATGCTGGGTTATGCAAATGAATAAAACATACTACTGTCTTCAAGGGACTTAGCGTAATAGAGGACCAGACATAAACACAATTAAATTGCTGTAAAGTGTGATCAGTTTACAAGGCATGGAGGTAACACAGAGAAAGGGGAGGAATTCATTTTATCTGGCATTATTAGGGAAGGGTACTAGCAGGGAGGAGTAACTGCTGAAATTAATTTTGGAGGAAGAAGAAAAATTTGCCGTGTAAACAAGGTGGGGTAAAAAGGCAATTCCGGTGAAGTAACAGCCAGATCTACCATATATTAGAGAGAGTACAGCTGGCTTAATTTTTCTAGAAAATAAAATGGGAGAGAAGGGAAAATGGATTTGAAGGATTTTTAGGAAGTAATATTGGCAGTATTTAGTGATTATTTGCATATGAATGTCTAAGTTGACTGGAAGGCAAAGGCTTTTGGACTTGGAGACTTAGGTAGATGGTATTACCACCAAAAACATAATGTATATGCAGTCAAATGCTCTACCCCTGAGCTATACTCCCCGAAAAAATAATGTATGTGAAGGAGGAGTGGTAGAAGTGGTGGAGAAGGAGTTAATATTGAGATCATTTCTTATGTGGATTCAAGAAGTTCGTGGCAGTAATTTTCTTTTGAGTGGAAATGAAAACAGCTTTCCTTCTGTAGTAGATGACAGGATTTAGACTTTTATTCAGTGGTGTGCTGGTAAATTGGATCCCTGAGGAAGAAAAAAACAAACCAACAACAAAACCATTATTTGTATAATTTGCTAATTCTTGTGGTGTAAACAGTCCCACCAGATGTCAAGCTAATCATAGTTTAACTGTGTGCTCACACATCACTGTGTTTCATCCCTTGACAAGTATTTGCTGAACTTTCACTAGGTGCAAGGCATGCAGCTTTGTGCTGGCTGTTTCTCATTTACTTCTCCATATCTACTTTCCACTCTCCTCCATCCTAACTCTTCCCAGGGGAGGCCACTTCAACAGTGGCTACTTTCTAGCTTCCTGTTGGGTTCAGCCAATGGAAGCCACCAGCATGAGATCATAGTGTGGGAGAATAGACAGTTTGGGTAGTGATCCCCTGGTTTCCTTTCTGCCAGGTTACATGGGTTAACTGCAACCCACTCACTGTAAGAGGCCACGACCCCTATCAAGCAGCCTTCCCCATACAACTCTCTCCAAGTTCCAGAAAATTCTCTTTCCCCTTGTCTCTTAAACCTAGGGTGCTAACAGCTCCCTGCAGCAGCCTACTGTACTACCCCTTGTTGGTTTATCTAAACCCTGCCTGTACCTTTTCCTTCTGTAGGCGATCAGAGCCCTTCATTAAACATTCTGCAGTGAACCTGCTTTAGTGGCTCACCTCTCTCCTGGTAGGATCATGACTATTACAAATGAAGAAAAAGAAAGACACAGTCCTGGATTTTAGAGTCAGACCAATGTGACCAAAAAATACCCCAAATGCTTCCATTATTTATCTTCTGATGGGAGACAATGACACATGTAAAAATTCCCTTGCACAGCTTTCCATCCCCACGTTTAGTGGAGTAGAAACCAAAGAAGCCTCTTTTCTGCTTCTCATACCCCGCTAAGCCTAACCTCTTATATGGTCTCTTGAGGTCGCAGAAGATGCTGACATAGGAAACCAATGCTGTTCGCTTATCATAGGGAGAACAAGCCATCTATTGTTATTTGGGTTTTCCAGTAGTGTTGTCATCTGTTGATTTATGTTCCTGTGTTATCTGTTGCTCATGGATTGTGCAAGGAGGTCAGATAGGCAAGATATTTGGGAGCACTGAACTGGAGTCACAGTATTTGGCTATGAAATCTGTTTAGGCTTCAATTTCCTCATAATGCAAAAGGAGAAAATGGGAGTAGATTATTTTCGAAGATCCTTCCAGCATTAACATTCTCTTCACGACTAAGTAAGTTCTGCAGCTCTGGGAGGTGCCTGTGACTATGATTTTGTGAGCATTTTTCACTGAACAGCTCAGACTAACAAAGACAAACTTAGGAATGTATTTTTAAAAAGATGATTGTGTGAGTCTTGTCAATGAATAGAACATCAAACTCAGTAGCATGCCTCTGACAATGTGATGTGTCAAGAAAAGTGTATTAGTTATATATTGCAAACTACCATAAACCTATCAGCTTAAAGCAACACACATATATTATTATACGGTTGCTATGGGCCAGATATCTGGGAGTGGCCCAGCCAGGTCCTCTGCTTTCGGGTCTGTCACATAGGTGAAATAAAGATGTTGGCAGGGTTGGGGTCTTATCTGAAGGCTTGACTTGGGAAGGATCAACTTCCAAGCTCATGTGATTCTTGGAAGAACTTCAGTTCCTTAAAGGCTTTGGTTGGAGGGTCTTAGTTCCTAGCTGTCTATTAGCCAGTGGCAACCTTCAGATCCTCGCAGTGTGGGTCTCCTCAATATGACAAGTTGCTTCATCAAAGCCAGTAAGGGAGAGAGTCTGTTAGCAATACAGAAGTCACAATCTTATGTAGACTAATGATGAAATTGACATTCCATTACCTTCTGTTGGTTGGGAGCAAATCACTCAGGCAACCTACACTCCAGAGGAGGGGATTAAACAGGGCATGAATACCAGGAAGCAGAGATCATTGCAGGTCATCTTAAAGTCCACCTGTCACAAAGATTCTGTTTGTTTTTTTTTTTCTCATGAAAAAAGAGTTTTAAATTCTGAGTTCTCCTAATAATATTTAAAGATTAGTTTATTTGCCAAAAGTAAAAAGTGACAATTGAATGCAATGTGGGATCCTAAATGGAGATCCTGGCAAAATTCAAATAGGGTCCTTAGTTTTGTTAAAGGTATTGTATCAATGCTAATTTCCTGGTTCTAATAATTATGCTACAGTTATGTAAGATGTTTACCTTAGTGGAGTCTGGATGAAGGATATATGGAAACTTTCTGTACAATTTTTTAACTTTTCTGTAAGTCTAACAGTAGTTCAAAATCAAAAGTTAAGAGAAAAGTGATTTATAAAACTTAAAAATCCATTAACCATATAAGCCTGCTTTGTGGCTATGACTTATTTCATAATTTAAACTTTATGTCCTTATCAGAACTTGTTTTTTGCAGATAAAATCTATATATTAATTTGTATATATACTATAACAAAATTATTTGAAGATAAATTCTCTAACATTTTTATAGATAAACTGTACAAGTTTTGGTAGATAAATAATTTTATAACAGCCTTCCTAGTGAAAACACCATAAAAACTTCACTATCACTATATTGTAGTATTATTTATAAAGCTATCAAATGTTTGAACAAATAATTATAGAGGAGGTATAAAAGCTTTCTGCTTTAACTTTAGTTGAAATGTACTAGGTACTTTTGCACAACACCAAATGCACTTCAGACATCAATTTAAAATAATCACCCTTTCTAAAATAGTTTTTAGATAGCTAAAGTGGTCTCCTTCCCTGTGCAGAGCACTGTTTTAAAGTCATCAATCTGTTTGTTGCTTGGATATAGACACATATTCCAAAATAGTGTGGCCTATCTCACCACGCTGTTCCATGTGATGAAAAGCAAAATGCTTCAACCTTCCATAGGCAGTTGAATTTTATGCAATGTAAGAAAAAATGACTGCACATTTTGCTCACTGTTGGAAAGTGTTGCTAGTTATTAATACCCCATCACTATTTCACATATCCTGGTCCAGCAATTTAAAGCTTATGGGTCTCAGTTGGTTACACCTCTTAAGAGAACTATTTGGAAACACAGTAGACATTTTTCTTAGGCCCTATTTTTAGAATGGAGGGCCTAATGGTATTTTAATGTCTCTATATAGTCCCAGAACAAATCTTGAGGAAAATGCCTGTTACCTTTTGAAATTTAGCAAATCTGGGGGGATTATCAATGCTCCTCTGAGAAACATTGCCTTAAAGAATGAATTTTGACTTACAGAATGTTAGTAGTAAAAGGACTATGAAAAATGGTCCAAACTCCAGCTCTTCCAAAACCTTCATTTTTCAAATGAGGAAACTGAGTTTTGACATGAGTGAGCTATTGCCCAAGATTCAACAGTGGAGGAGTGGCCATGTGAAAGTTGCAGGGTGATAGACTGAGGCTTTCCTGTAGAAAAATGACCACCGTAAGAGTCAATGACAATGATTCCATTTCTGAATTAAAGACTTAACTTTAGAACTTGAAAACAGTCTGCTGGCCTCCTGTGTGAAACTTCATTTTTGTTACCCTAGAAGGTTCTAAGAAAAGATGTAGAATGATAAATAAAATAAAATAAAATAACTCAGTTCAGAAATGAGGAAAGGTCCAGGAACCGCTTGGGAGAGGTGGGCTCCAGAGTGTTGTTCAGTTTGCAGACATCTTTCTCATCTTCAAAAAATGCTGAATTTTTTTTTCCCCTTTAAATGGTATCTGGAATTTCATCAGTTAGAGATTCCATTGCCCCAGTGAGCAGTCTTCTTTTAAAGATGCAAAAATCTCTGGGAGGGTTAAGTGTTCATCTATTATTCTGTGTTTATTTCATCTATTTTCTTATTTAAAAGCTTAATTGAGATCAGCTGCAATTGAGAGTACTGTTTTGATTGTAGGAAGGGAATAATATGTTTCAAGCACTCTGGTAGAGGTGACCATTTAGGTGGGGTGCTGGCATCGGGGTGATCACAATGGCATTGGGACCCTGGGACCTTGGTCAAGAACTAGAAGGCAAAGGAGGAACACCAACGACAAGCCTAGCTTGTTTTATAGCTTTACTGTGGGCTGGCTCACACCTAGAGAAGAAAGCACAAATGTATTTACCCTTTCCTTGTGTTTCTTAGCCCCTTTGACAAATACTGATTCAATGCACATTTGTAGGCTTTTGCAGAATGGAGATCTCACCCATCACGTATATGATGGTGCCACTCACAAAGTGCATATCAAGATTTGCACTCTCGGCTGGGTGCGGTGGCTCAGGCCTGTAATCCCTGCACTTTGGGAGGCTAAGGTGGGCAGATCACCTGCGGTCAGGAGTTTGAGACCAGCCTGGCCAACATGTTGAAACCCTGTCTCTACTAAAAATACAAAATTAGCCGGGCGAGGTGGCGCATGCCTGTAATCCCAGCTACTCGGGAAGCTGTGGCAGGAAAATCGCTTGAAACCAGGAGGCAGAGCTTGCAGTGAGCCTATGGTGCCTCTGCAGTCTAGCCAGGGCAACAAAGCCAGACTCCATTTGAAAAAAAAAAAAAAAGATTTGCGTTGTGCTTGCAAGACATGCATTCATGAAATTAGGACTTACTCGTAGTACAGTAGTAAATAGAATAGGTCCTGGGTCAATCTGCCCGAGTTCTAATCCCGGCTCTGACTCTCATTCCCTCAGTGAACTTGGACAAATGTCTTATTTGTCTGTGCTTCTTTCCTTATTCGTATATTGGGGATTAGTAATAACACCTATTACTCATCCTGTTCTGAGAAATCAGTGAGGTGATGCATGTGTGGTACTAAGAACAGTGCCTGGCAAACATAAGTAACTGCATGTAGTAATTTTATGTTCTCCACCTTCCTTTACTGTGTATCCTAGTTTTATTTGAGAAAATATATTCGCTAACTTCTCTGGGATAAGATTCAGGACAGGCAGGAAATATTGAAAAACAGTGTTATTTAAGTGATCCTTTCTTAGTCCCAGAAATATCTAATATATTTCGGGTGTCTTCTTTATACCAAGAAACTTGCCTGAACCAATTCATATTTTATATGCTGAAGCTAATTCTTTCAAATACAAAACCTCTTATTCAACATCCTCACTATTGAATTTGGTTACATATTAATGTATGTAGACAATTATATGAAGATCAGTATTCTAAAAGATACTCAGTTTTAAGGTGACTTTCTGAGAGGAAGGTAAAATATTTTTATCTGAATGTAATTGTTGAATTCCCTTTTTCCATTTTTATGTACAAAGATATCTGCCCTAAGATTATTTTACAGACCCTATTAGTTTCATTTGATCTCAATGGCTGGCCTATCCCCTTATGTTTTTGTAATCTGTAGAAGTATGAATGGGGTATTGTAAATGTGCTTGTTTGATCAAGGAGTTTTAAAAGCCCAACTATTAGGTCCTTAGAAGAGAAGAGACAGGGAGAGTAGGTAGAATGTGTCCTGAAACTTGAAACACCAGGATTCTATTCCTGCTTCTGCCATTAGGAGCTATTTGACCTCAAGTCTGTCCTAGAATCTCCCTGGAACTATCTCATATGAAGGATTTGAATAAGGTATTGTTTAAGGTTTGTTACATATCTAATATTGTACGATTCTGTGATATCTTATTGGCTCCACATTTGTGAAGTGTATGCTTTGATTTAACTGACATGTCTATTTTCTTTCCCAGTTTCCTTAAAACTATTTGAAATGCTTTTAGCAATTGACCAGCCAGGGTGAGAGATGCAGCCTTCAGCTGTAAAGTAGAAACAATTACCTGGGTCTGCAAGGAAACAAGTCTGTGGCCTTGACTTTGTTAGTATCCCATCTCCATTCGCAGAGCTGTGGATCTAGGACTGTTTCATGGCATGTTAAGTGAATAAAGATAAGCTCTGGGGGCATCATTACTCATACTATTAACAGACAATTGTGTGCATTTTTTTTATTTTGCAGATGACAGACTAGAAATCTGAAAAGATAAATAACTGTACAAGGTCTTCCAAGTTGCCACTCATCTGTATAATGTTCATTTTCCAGGGAGGCTGGGGAAGTTAATAATGGAACAGCTTACTCTCTGCTGCCACTCAGAGATACTTGAATTTCTCAAAGGGAAGATAAAAATACAAGAATAACATATTTTTGACCTACTTCTTCCTTTGCAATCTGAGGGCCTTCATTTCCACGTTAATTTTCCCCTTTGGATATTAAATAGAGCTCTTTTAGGCTGACAACTATATATTTTAGCCCAGTAAATATTAAACAAATTATTGATAAATGTTCCTACAAGAAATAGTTAGATGATGTGGAACTAGCTATTTCTTCTAGAATCAAGATCATAGAATAGCTAAAATCACTGTCATAGGACTGAATGTAAAAATTTAAGTTGCTGACTATAGTAAGTATAAATTAAGATAATATCACAACACAGGGGCTAACTTTAATTTCACTATTATTTCAAAACCTATTCTGTAAAGACACTAATTTTCACCTTTCTCTTTTTTTTTTTTTAGTCATGGACTCCTGCCCTGTAGGTCCTTCTGTGAGGCTGCAAAAGAAGGCTGTGAATCAGTCCTGGGGATGGTGAATTACTCCTGGCCGGATTTCCTCAGATGCTCCCAGTTTAGAAACCAAACTGAAAGCAGCAATGTCAGCAGAATTTGCTTCTCACCTCAGCAGGAAAACGGAAAGCAATGTAGGTGTCTGTGTTTCATTTCATTTTTAGAAGATTTTATTTCAGTATGCCATTTATACAGGAATGGATATAAATAATAAGTGTACAGTCTGATAAATTTTAACCAAGTGACAAGATCCATGTAACCAGAACCCAGATCAAGGAATAGAATATTAACAACATTCCCAGAAATGCCTTCAAGCCCGCTGCCTGTCGTATCTCACCCTTCCAAAAGAAACCTCTATCCTTACTTCTATCACCTTAGTTTTGCTTACTTCTGAACTTCATATAAATGGAATCATACAATATGTAACTTTTTAAAACCTGTCTTCGTTTGCTCAGCATTATTTTCAAGAAATTAATTACATCTTCATATTGTGGTTCATTCATTCTCATTGTTATACAGCATTCTAATATATGATTGAACCAAAATATATTTTTCCATTTCACTGTTGATGGACATTTGCATTGTATCCAATTTTCAGCTATTACAGTGATGCTATTACTATTCTTGTGCATGTCTTTTTTTTTTTTTCTGGAGACAGAGACTTGCTCTGCCACCCAGGCTGGAGTGCAGTGGCATGATCTCAGCTCACTGCAACCTCTGCCTTTCGGGTTCAAGCAATTCTCCTGCCTCAGCCTCCCGAGTAGCTGGGATTATAGGTGCACGCCATCATGCCTGGCTAACTTTTGTATTTTTAGTAGAGACATGGTTTCGCCATGTTGGCCAGGCTGGTCTTGAACTCCTTATCTCGTGATCCACCCACCTTGGCCTCCCAAAGTGTTTGGATTACAGACATGAGTCACCTTTCCCAGCCTCTTGTGCCTGTCTTTAATTGAATATGGTTATATTTATTCAACAAAAAAGTTTTCTAAAGTGGTTGTACCAATTTATGCTCTTACCGGCTCCTTATGAAAGTTGTAGTTGCTCCAAATCCTTCCCAATCTTTAGCATTGTCAGTCTTTTTCATTTTAACAATTTTGATGGGAGTATTGTGAAATGTCTGTCCAAATATTTTGCCTATTTTTTGATGGTCTGTCTTTTTGTTTTCAGTTTATAGTTTTGTATGAATTCTGGATACAAGTCATCTGTTGGATATATGTATTGCAAAGATCTCATGCCCTATGGCTTGCCTTTCTACTCTTATTAGCATCTATGATGGAATAGAAGGTCTTCATTTTAATGGGTCCATAATATCAATCTTTTCTTTTGTGTTTTTTTTTTCTGTGTCTTAAGAAATCTTTGCTCACCCCCAAACATAGAAGTTTTTCTCCTATGTTTCTTCTAGAATCTTTATTGTTTTGACATTCAGTTTTACATCTACTATAATTCTAGAATTAATTTTTGTGCATGGTGAAAGGTAAAAGATAGGAATTAATTTTTTCTATGTGTATATTCAATTGACCCACCATCATTTAATTATTTAGAAGACAATTTTTCCCTCTGCACTGTAATATCACTGCTGCTATCAATCAAGTGAATGATTACATGTATATCTATTTTTGAACCCTCTAATTGACAGAATAGAGACAATACCACACTATCTGGATTACTATAGTTTTATAGCATCTTTATATTGAATATTATATGTCCTCTATCTTTGTTCTTCTTAAAGATTGACTATTTTTGGCCCTTTGCATTTAATGTAAATTTTAAAATCACTATGTAATTTCCACAAATGCTGTTTTTGTTTTTGTTTTGTTTTTAAATTGGGACTGCATTAAATATATAGATCAAATTCAGGAAAATTTCTTTACAACAGTCAGTCTTCCAACCATAACAATTATATACTATGGTAATATTTAAGTAGGTATTTTCAATGAGGCATTTTAAAATTTCTCTCAATTATGTGTTATAGGTTTAACCATAGAGATCTTGCACATCTTCAGATTTATTTGTGGTATCTGGTATTTTTGATGTTATTGTAAATTATATATTTTTAAAACATTTCCTTTATTTTCTGTTTTTATGTATCCAAGAAATTTGATAAATCACTCAACAATTTTTATAATTTGTCTGTAAATTCATTTGAATTTTCTAAGTACACAATCATGTCATCTAAAATAATGACAATTTATTTCCTCCTTTTCAGTCATTCTGCTTTCTGTTTCTTCTATGTCGGAAAGAAGATTTTCAATATGTCACCTTTAATTCTGATGTTTGGTGAAGGGTTTTTAGGATACTCTTGGTCAGATTAAGGAAGCTCTTTCTATTTGTAGTTTGCTAAGACTTTTTTAAAAATCCTGAATGGGTTTTGAATTTTATTATTTTTTTCTATATCTATTAAGATGATGTATTATTTTTTCATATTATGCTAGTTACCTTTTAGAAATGCCAGCTTTACTGAGATCATTCACATACTATAAAATTCATCTGTTTAAAGTATATTATTAAGTGGTTTAGTATACACACAGAATTGTACAACCATCATAATAATCTATAATAATTTCAGAATGTTTTTATCACCCTAGAAAGAAACCTACACGCATTAGCAGTAAATTGCCATCCCTCTCCTCAGCCCCTGGTAAACACTAATTAACTTTCTGTTTCTATAAACATGACTATTTTGGACATTTAATATGAATTAAATCATACAGTATGGGACTCTTGTGACTGACTTCTTTCACATAGCAAAATATTTTCAGGGTTCATATATGCTGTAGCATGTATTATTAGTACTTCATTCATTTTTATTGTCAATTGATACTCCATTGTAGGAATATACCACATTAAAAATCCATACATTAATTGAGGAATATTTGGACTGTTTTCACTTTTGGACTGTTATGAATAATGCTATCTGTATAATATTTGCATATAAGATTTTGTGTTTTTGTGTGGACATACTGTTTTAATTCTCTCAGCTATATACCTAGGAGTAGAATTGCTGTGACTAGTATTAACTCTATGTTTAACATTTTGAGGAAATGCCATTCCTACAAACAATGTATGAGGGCTCCATTGTTTCCACATTTTCACCACACTTGTCTTTTTTGTTTATAGCTGTCCTAGTTGGTGTGAAGTGGTATCCCATTGTGGTTTTGATTTGCAGTTTGCTAATGACTAATTATGTTGAGCAACATGTCATGTGCTTGTTAGTGTTAGCCATTTGTATGCCTTATATTGAGAAATATCTATTCAAATACTTTGCCCATTTTAAAATTAGGTTGCCTCTTTAAATTGTTGAATTGTCAGGTTCTTTATATATTCTGGATGCAAGTGTGCCTTTTAAGCTATATAATCTTCAAATATCTTCCCACATTCTTCGGGGGCTGTTTTCATTTTAACAACAGTTTTTAACTTTGAGGAAGTCCAGTTTATCTGTCTTTTCTTTTGTTGCGTATGCTTCTAGTGTATGTATTTTAAAAATTGGCTAATACAAGGTGACTAATTATTTATTCCTTTGTTTTCTTTTAAGATTTTAATAGATTTAGCTCTTATATTTAAGTCATTGATCCATTTTAAATTAACTTTTCTGTATGTTGTGAAGTAGGAGTCCAACTTCTTTCATTTGCATATGGAAATTCAGTTGTCCTAGTATGTATTGTTGAAGAGCTATTCTTTCCCACTGAATGGACTTGGAGCCCCTTGTTAAAAAACAATTGGCCATAGATGTATGGGTTTATTTCTGGACTTTCAATTATTTTTTATTGATCTATCTATCTTTCTTGATTACCACAGTTTGCAATACATTTTGAAATTATGAAGTGTGCATACTTTAACTTTTTAAGGATTACTTTAGCTATCCTGGGTCCCTTGCCTTTCTGTATAAATTTTAGGATTAACTTGTCAATTTCTGAAAAAAATTCAGCTATAATTTTGATAAAGATTACATATGTAAATATACCATTCAATCTTTGCTAAAAGAGCTGGAATGGCTATACTAATATTTGATCAAATAGATTTTAAAACAAAATTGTTACCAAAAAAGAGGAGGGATTTTTTAATGATAAAGGGTCAATTCATCAGGAAAACATAACACAGAGCCAGAAATACTTAAATCTGACAGAACTGAAGGAAAAATAGACAATTCAACCATAATATTCCACTGTCAATAATGAGTAGAACTAGGTAGAAGATTAAAAGGGAAATACAAGACTTATAAAGCACGATAAACCAATGAGATCTAATAGACATCTGTAGTACACTCCACCCAGCAATAGAAAATATGTGTAAACACATAGGCACCTAAAAATTTCCATTTTTGAGCTTACAACCTATTTGTGTTTCTGAATATAAAGTATGCCTTTTACACACAGTATATAATTGAATCTCATATTTTTATCTATGAGACAAATCTCTGCCTTTTGATTGTAGTGTTTAATTCATTTACACTTAATGTAATTATAAGTATTTGCATATGCTGTTTTGAAATTTGTTTTCTCTATGACTTTTGTATTTCTTGATCTTTCATTACTGACTTTTTTTGTGTTAGATATATTGGGGTGTGCCATTTTAAATTTCTTGTTGCTTGGCTATTTTTTTTAGTTATTCTTATTGGTTGTGCTGGAACTTAAAATTAACGTCTTAAGTTATAACAGTCTAGTTCAGATGAATCCCAACCGAATTTCAACAATATCTACACTTTGCTTCTGTATAGCTTTGTTTCTTTTTCCTTCTTTGTACCATTATGTATACAAATTACATCTTTATATAATATAATCTCAACATAGGTTTACTGATTATGATTATAAATTATTGATTTATGCAGTTGTTTTTAAGAATCAGATAGGATAATAAAAGATTTATAGAAAAATACATTTCTTTTATCTTACTTTTACCTATTTAATTACCTCTACCAATACCTTTTATTTCTTCATATGGATTCAAGTTGCTGTATACTGTCCTTTTATTTTATCCCAAAGGACTTCCTTTAGTACTTCTTACAGGGTGGTTCTGTTAATAGCAAATTCTCTCCACTTTTGTTTATCTGGGAATATCATAATTTGTCTTTCATTTTGAAAGGATATTTTGCTGTACATAGAATTTCTGTTTGACAGTCTTTTATTTTCAGCACTTTGAATATGTTATCCCACTTCCTTTTGGACTCCTCAGTTTGGATGAGAAGTCAGATGTTAACCTTTCTGAAGCTCCATTTTATCAGATGAGTTGCTTATATCCCAGTGTTTTCAAAATTTTCTGTGTCTGATTTTTGATAGATTAATTACAATGTGTCTAAGTGTAGATCCTTTAGAGTTTATTTGAATTTTTGTACTTCTTGGTTATGCAGATGAATGTTTTTCTCCAAATTTGAGAAGTTTTCAGCTATTATATCTTCAAACATTCTTTCTGACTCATTCTTTTATCTCTTTCTGGGACTCCCATTATGAGTATGTTGGTACATCCTCCAAGTCATTAAGGACCTTTTAATTTTTCTTCTTTTTTTTCTTTCTGTTCCTTAGACTAGATAATCTCAGCTTACTTATCTTAAAGTTTGAGGATTTTCTCTTCTGCCTGATCAAGTCTGCTGTTAAGTCTTTCTAGTAAATTTTTAATTTCAGTTATTATATATTTTACTGCATAATTTCTAATATTTTAAAATTATGTATCTTTATTAATATTTTGTATTTTTTGAGCCATTGCTCTTATACTTCCCTTTAGTTCTCTAGAAATGTGTTCCTTAGTTCTTTGAATGAGTTAAAATAACTGATTTAAAAGTCTGTCCAGTAAATTCAATGTCTTAGCTTCCTCAGGAACAGTTTTTGTTGACTGTTTTTTCCCCCTGTATATGGGCATATGTTCCAGTCTCTTTGGACATCTTGTAATTTTTTGTTGAAAGTTGGACATTTAAAATAATATAGTGTTCAACTCTGCAAGTTGAATTCTTCCCCCCAACATTTGTTGCTGTTTCTGTTTCTTGTTGCTTTAATTATTGTTATTTATTTGTTCAATGAGTTCCCTGAAACAAATTATGTTAAGTTTGTTCTTTGTCATGTCTGGCCACTGAAGTTTTTGCCCAGATAGCAGCCTAGTGGTCAACTAATGATTGGACAGAATTTCCTTAAATGCCTTTAACAGGTATATATCCTAGTCTTTGCCAAGGGATTCTGTGCATGTTAGGGTGCATAATCAGTACTGTAGCAGAGTCGACACTATAGCAGAGTCAATGCTATAGCAGTCAATACTATAGCAGAGTTTACAGCTCTGCCTTATCCTTAAATTTCTGCTTGTACAGGGTCTCAATGTCTGCCACAGGTGAGATATTTGGGCCTTTCTGGGTCCTTCTTAGGTATATGCATAGTCCTGCACATTCATGGGATCTTCTAGATTCTCAGCAACGTATTAGAGCTTTTCAAATTTTCCTACAGGAATTCCCCACATTTTTCTTTTAATTTTTCTGGTTAGCTTCTTGTTTGCCCCGAGTGATATCCCCACCTCAGACAGTTACAGTGTTAATCGATTATTAAAATTTTTTTTTAGAAACACCCCGGGGAAAAGGCTTTTGCACTGAGTAAGCTCTTATTCAGGTCAAATAATCACATTTGCTCTGAGGTGAGTTTCCAGGGAGCTAACAGACGAGAAAAATAATGACAATTCTTTGGTAATGGGGCATTGTGGAGAGCTCCAAGCATGTTTTGCCCTTTCTAGTGGCTGCTTGGCTGCTAATTTTCACAGCTGATGTAGTTGTGAGGTTATCTAGATCAATAACCATATCTTATCACCTGCTTTCTGAGACCATGCCTGACACTAGGTGCTAAAAGTTGAGTTTTCTGGAAATAGTAACTGAGATGGAGTTTGGTGTACAGAGTATTTATTAAGCTTCAGCCTTTAAGGGAGGGAGAGAAAGCAGAATTGGGCAGAAGGAGTTGAAATATGATCCAGGCCCATCAAAGCCTCAGCTAAATCCTTGGGGAGTTCTGGAATGTATTAAGCCTACAAGAGTTATCTCATGTTGATCCAAAATAGTCGAGTCTATGTGTCTCCACCTCAATCAGTCATTGGATGTGGTCCTTCCTGGGATGAGTGTGCCACTGAGTGAGGCAGATCTCTTCAGTGTTCCACAGCTGAGGCAAAACCCGAAGGATCTGACAGCTAAAGGCGGTGGGCCAGCAAATGTAGCAATAGATTCTTGAAGGGTAGACATATATGGCCAGATCGTGTATGTGATATGGGCCAGACACATATATGATCACACGTATGTGCCACATATGTGATCACTAGTCACATATGGGGCCAGATAGCCTTAATTTAATCAGAGACTAAGCTGATTTTGCCTCATTGTTATAAGGCTCCGTCTACCTCTGGTTTTTCTCCATTCTGAGAGTGTGGTTCTCCAGTAGTCTCAACTGAGAAACTGGGAGGCTTACTATATTCCCTTCCTCCTTGGGTAGTTCCAAATTTTATTTTATTTTCTGCTCAGAGCAGTATAATTTCTGTGATTTCCATTCTACTTTTCTGAAGTTTTCTGCTTAGTTCTTTAGGCTCCTGCCCTCTGTGGCAAATGCCTTGCAAGGCAACCCTCCCAAGTGGTAGATCTGCTTCTCTATGTCTCCCCTTTCACTGCTTACCTGGCCCCTTAGTATCTGGCTGCTTCACAAAACCAAACTCTAATTTTTATCTCTTTGCCTTTGTGGAATTGCCAAAAGTTCTGCTGGCTTATCTTCTCTTTGCAGTGGTCACATGTGTAGCACCATGCCAAGAACCGGCAAGTTCCATGAAGGACAAGGCATGCACAGATTGTAGACTCTTAGGGCATGTTCTCACTTAGCTAAATGATGAGAATACATAGACACATAGAGGGGAACAACTGATACTGGGGTCTACCAGAAGGTGGAGGGTAGGAGGAGAAAAAGGATCAGGAAAAGTAATTAATGGGTACTAGGCTTAATAAGTGAGTGATCTGTACAACAAACCCCTATGACACAAGTTTACCTATATAACAAACTTGCATATGTACTTTTGAACTTAAAATAAAACTTTAAAAAAGAATGTAGACTCTTTGTTCTACAGTTATCTTCTCTCTGGGACCTTGGCCACTCACATCTTAATTATCTCATCAGCTCTCAGATGCCTTCAAACAGATGTTTCTTGTGTTTTATCTGGCTTTTCTAGTTGTACTTGACAGGGGCATTGATCTGCTGCAAGTTACTACATCATGGCCAGAAATGGAAGTTTGTTTTCTTTTTCACACATTGTTTAGTAGAGGTCTGCTGCTAAATTAGGATTCCCTCCAAAAGATAGTATATAGCTAAAAGCCATTAGAAGGCTGAGTGAGTAAAACTGAAAGAGAAGTCCTTTAAGTCTTTTCTGTTTTAACTGCATTTTCTCCTGTTTTATAAGAATGCTTACAGTCTTCATTAGTGGTCATTTGGAAAATGTAACCCATTGATACAGGATTTAAGAATTCATAGAGAAAACTTGAAAATAAAAAAATCATCAGTGTTATGTAACACTGTTGCTCAAAACATATCAGTTCTTGAAAATCAAAATAACATTATTAGTATCCTTTTTTTTTTTTTTTTTTTTTTTTTTTAAGATGGAGTCTCTGTCGCCCAGGCTGGAGTGCAGTGACGCGATCTCTGCTCACTGCAAGCTTCGCCTCCCGGGTTCACGCCATTCTCAGGAGAATGTCTCAGCCTCCGAAGTAGCTGGGACTACAGGTGCCCACCACCACTTCCGGCTAATTTTTTGTATTTCTAGTAGAGACGTGGTTTCACCGTGTTAGCCAGGATGGTCTTGATCTCCTGACCTCGTGATCCGCCCGCCTTGGCCTTCCAAAGTGCTGGGATTACAGGCGTGAGCCACCATGCCCAGCCCATTATTAGTATTTTTTAATAAAAAACTAAAATGCCACTTAAAACATTGCCTCTCTAATATCAGAGGATATTGCAAATATTCTAATCTTGGAAAAGATTGATGATCTTGGAAAAAATCTTAGAAAGATTGATGAAACATTTATATTTAAAAATGTATGTTTAAAGAGAACAGAAATTTCCAAAGTACACTCATCTGAGATTCTCTACTTGTCAGATAATCTTTTTAGAATTCTTGGTTGTAATATTTTTTTCATGTAGAGATAATTCTCCAAAAATGCATCTGATAGTTGGTGTTTGATGTAATATTTACCTAGAATTTAAAATAAGTATTCTGTCTCTTGCTTTATGGGTAAACAGGATGCTAGACATATTCATAGTTTGTGTGCTATAGAGAAAGTTACTGCCAGCTACAATCTTTGTATATGCATAAGAATGTAATTTCTTGTATACACCGACATAGTTACTAAAAAGTGTAAGAATATATTGTATGCCAACCAGAAAAGTGTTTATTATATAATACAGTCTTAATCATATAAGGGATTATGCTATAGAGCCACTTTGTAAATACAACTAATGTAGTTTTTCTTTCATTTTTTCATTCAATATTGATTGAGCACTTTTTCTTTTCTGCGTATCATTCCAGGTACTCTGAACAAGTAAAAGTAATTATGATGACCATAATTTTAATCTATATCTGTTTAACGCATTGGTTCTTAACTAGGGGTGATTTTGCAGCCCCCATTTGGGAACATTTGGCAATGTCTGTAGACATTTTTGGTTGTCACAACTGTGAGAACAGGGGGAGTTGCTACTAACACCTAGTAGGTAGAGGCAAGATATGCTGCCAAACATCCTACAATGCACATGCAGGACAGCCTCCCACAACAAAAAATTACATGGCCTAAAATGTTAGGAGTGCTGCTTTTGAGAAACCGTGGTCTAGGGCTATATGTTTTGCAAAGTACTTTCTAACAGTAGTAATAATAATAATAGTTTAACATACTGCCTATCTTTAAGGAGTGTTAAACCTAATCTGTGATATCCACGTGTAAGAAACAGAATGTTAAAAGAGCATTAATAACTACATGTAAACATGCTGTGATACAGAAAGTATAAAAGGACACAGGTTAAATGTCAATGGAATAGAGTGAAGTCAATTACATAAATGAATCCTGAATATTTTAAAAGAGAAAGGCTCCTACTTAGCAAAGAGGATGGAAGAAGGTGTTCTGGTGGAGATGTTTGGCACTGTGGATTTGCGTTGGGTGTCAGGTTCCTAATTAGCCAATGAAATGAATGGTGACTAAAAGTTGACTCTTGTCTCAATCGTCTTCTTCTAACTTGTGAAATCATTTGCCCAAGGAAATAGTAATTCCCTCCCTTTACATTATGTACCCCATTCTCCTTTCTGAAGTGCTTTCACAGCTGTTAGTTCAATTTGCTTCCAGAGTAAATCTCCAAGGTATTATCATCTTTATTTTATAAATTAAGAAACTGAGGTTCAGGAGGTCATTCCCAGCTTATTTTAAATCCAGTCCCCCAGGCTCCATCCTCCCCCAAATAGTCCACCATCCTGGGACCATCTTGAGATTTGATTATTAATCCTTATTAATACCCACCACTACAGCCCCCTTCTCACAAGAGCTCTCACGTGTCTTTCCAGAGTGAATCGAGCCAAAACCCACAACTTGTAACAGCTGCTTTTCCCAATGCTTAGCTCTGTAAATTCGATTCATCTTCTCTTAATATCCTTTAAGTCAGTCGTAACTCCTAAGGTATTTTGTTCCCATATAGAAGGACACACAGTTGTCTTATCCTTTCTATCTTATGTTGATGCTAGGTCTTGTAAAGTAAATAGTGTGCTAAAGTGATAATGCTGTGGGAACTGTTCGTCAGAGGTTTTAAAATAAACATTTGTGTGTTTCCATAGTTGAGATGTGAGAACTCAGGGGGCTAAAGTTCAGGACCTATCAATCATGCTGAGCTTTCTGACTAATCCTTTACCTAGTCTGTAATCATATATGGAAAGTTGATTTTAAATCGTATTTCTGTGGGCCTGAAGAGATCTCTCTGCCATGAAAGAACTTCAGTTATTTATTCATTCATTTTCCTCTTCCTTTTCATAGCACCTTATTTGCTCTGCCTAGCTCCGGTTGCTGCTAGCAACTATTTCAGTGCACAAGCAGCAAAATGATAGTTTCAGGATCCTCATAAAACACATAGTCCGAATTTCTCCTATCGAATTGTGGGTTTATTTGGAAGAAATAATTTAATACTATTTCTTTGAGGTACTTACATCAATATTTTGCTAGAGATAGATGAGGTACTTGTATGGATATTTTGCAAATAGCATCGTGAAGGCGCTGAGCATGTCTCTCAAGCCCTTTAAACCTCTATTGCTCCAACTTTACAATAGAAATAATAATACCTAAGTGGTAGAATTGTGTTATGGGCTAAATGGGATAATGTATTTGAGATAACTTTATTTGAGAGAAGCCACATGCCCTGTGCAAATGTAAATCCTTCAATTCAACAGACATGTAGTAAGTATATTCTATGTACCAGGCAGTTTACCAGGAACTGGAGAAGGCATGAAGACAGGCATATTTTTAAAGAGTTCATAGGCCAGTGGAGAGATGGACATGGGACGCACAGACACAGACCTGAGACAAGGAGTTGAGCCATGGTACATTTGGGAGAGACGTGAGACAGTGGTGGGGTGGGGGTCACGGGAGTGGGAAGGGAAACAGGCCAACAAAGATTAGATTACTGGCCAGGCGTGGTGGCTCACACCTGTAATCCCAGCACTTTGGGAGGCCAAGGAGGGTGGATCACTTGAGGTTAAGAGTTCGGAGACCAGCCTGGCCAACATAGTGAAACCGCGTCTCTACTAAAAATATAAAAAAGCCGGGCGTGGTGGCGTATGCCTGTAATCCCAGGCCCTCAGGAGGCTGAGGCAGGAGAATCGCTTGAGCCTGGGAGGCGGAGGTTGCAGTGAGCTGAGGTTGTGCCACTGCACTCCAGCCTGGGAGATGGAGCAAAACTCCATCTCAAAAAAAAAAAAAAAAAAAAGAGTAGATTACTAAACCAGCTACCATAGTGGGCAACTGGAGCAATCCCATGGGAAAATCTGGGAACTAGTGTACAACATATGGTTTAGAATTAGTCTACTAGAGGGGTGAGGGAGCTGGGGTATGCACTTCCTTTAGTCTTTGAAACTGACAGTATCTGTTACAGCCCATAAGGACAATGTCCTGTAGGAGAAGAGATGTGGGGTTGTGAAGGAGGGAGTATAAACTTGGCTGCCCCCTGCAATGGAAGACTTTTGTCTCTGTTGGTTTCTTCTTCATTCGTAGCACTCTTTGCCTTTGGTTTCTAGCACATTGCTATTCTGATCTGCCTGTCACTGCCCTGGCCACCCTCTAGTCTCCTTTCTTTTTCTACTGGCCCCTTAAATGTTGATATTCCACAGGATACTATTTTCAACCTTCTTTTCTCAACATCTTATATATCTTCTCTGGGAAATCTAATATTTGCTTATAGCCAAATATGCACTGATGATTCTTAAATCTATCTATCATCCCCAATTTTATTCCACTTCCCTAAGCTTCAAACCTCCATTCCACTGTCCTTGCTTACACCTCTCAAGAAAAACTCCTTTGTCCCCACATCTCCAAGGGTCTCTACCTGTGTGGCTATATCCCACAGTAGTTCTCAGTAGTTTTTGACCTCCAACAACATTTGCTAATTTTTTTTTCTTTTTTTTTTTGAGATGGAGTCTTGCTCTGTCACCCACGCTGGAGTGCAGTGGTGCAATCTTGGCTCACTGCAACCTCCACCTCCCGGGTTCAAGCAATTCTTCTGCCTCAGCCTCCCAAGTAGCTGAGACTACAGGTGTGTGCCACCACACCCAGGTAATTTTTGTATTATTGGTAGAGATGGGGTTTCACCATGTTGGCCAGGCTAGTCTCGAACTCCTGACCTTGTGATCCACCTGTCTCAGCCTCCCAAAGTACTGGGTTTACAGGCGTGAGCCACCGTGCCCGGCCAGCATTTGCTACATTTAATCACTCCCTCCTACCTGATAAACTCTTCACCTGACTTCCAATTGGGTTTTCCTCTTTCTTTGGCCACTTATTCTAGTGTCCTTTGTGTTTTCTCTTCATTTCTCTCACCTGTAGACACTGGAGTGCCTCAGGCCTTGGATCTCTCTCCTTTTGGTGATCTAATTCAGGCTCATGGCTTTAAATACCACTGGTACACTGACAACTACAAATGCGGATCTCTAGCCCACATCCCTCCTCTGACCTCTGGACCTGCATGCATATGTATGCTTGCAGCATGCAGACACACACACACACACACACACACACACACACACAAATTTGCCTTCTATTTGTTTCTATTTGAGTTTCTAAAAGGCATGTCAAACGAAACAGATACAAAACCAATCTGATATTGCCCATGCACTTTCTCTTCTCCCAGCTTTTCCCTCCTTAGTCAGTAACAATGTAGTTCTTTCAGTTGTTCTAGTTAAAAACTTGGGGTCATCCTTGACTCTTCTTTTTCTCTTTCACGCCATACCTGATTTGTCTGCAAATTTTAGTGGTTCAACTGTCAAAATGTATGCGTGATCCAACCAGTGCTCACTATCTCCACAACCACCGGGCCCAGCTCACTTCGACTTGTGCCTGGATTATCCTTCCAGCCTCATTATTGGCTTTCTTGCTCCCTCCCTCTGCCCCTTTGGGCTATTACTGCCTCTTCCTTGATACCTCCCTATGCACATAGCAGAGAAAGGGATCTTTTAAACTTTCACATCTATTCTCTCTAAGTTTCCTAAGGCTTTCCCTCTCACTCAGTATAAAAGCCCTTGGTCTTTACAACTGTCAGGCCTTCATCAGTATTGCTGCATTGCACAACTGCGGGAGAATACCAGTCATATAGAAAGCAATGTGAATAGTAAAACGGGAGAGTTCCCTGATTCCCCTCTCAGCACATGCAACAGGGGTGTCTCCTGTGTGGTCACCCTGCAGCTCAAACCCCTAGGGGGAGCATGCAGATGGGCAGGTGCAGAGGCCTGCAAGAGTGCTTTTGGGCTCCAGCCCCACCGCAGGGTCTGGGGGTGGGTGTCTGTGGCTCCTGAAGCCCAAGTGGGCAAGCTCTTTTTTTTTTTTTTTTTTTTTTTTTTTTGAGATGGAGTCTCACTTTGTAGCCCAGGCTGGAGTGCAGTGGCACAATCTCAGTTCACTGCAACCTCTGCCTTCTGGGTTCACGCAATTCTCCTGCCTCAGCCTCCCGAGTAGCTGGGATTACAGGCAGCCGCCACCACGCCCGGCTAATTTTTGTATTTTTAGTAGAGATGGGGTTTCACCATATTGGCCAGGCTGGTCTCGAACTTCTGACCTCGTGATCCGCCCGCCTCAGCCTCCCAAAGGGCTGGGATTACAGGCGTGAGCCACCGCGCCCGGCCTGCAAGCTCTTTTAAATTTGCCTTCTGCGGACAGCTTGTGTGTTAATCAACTCAATGGACCCTCTGCCTTATCGCAAGGGCAGGGAGCCAGTGTGACAGCCTTCTGTACCCCAAGTTCTTGCCCAGTGTACTGGAAGAATTAGATCACAAGTGAGCTCCAAGGATGAGTGCAAGGTTTTATTGAGTGGTGGAGGTGGCTCTCAGCGAGGTGGATGGGGAGCCGGAAGCAGGGGAATGGAGTGGGAAGGTGGTCTTTCCCTGGAGCCGGAGCATCCAGCGGCCAGACTTCTCTGCTGAACTCCCCTCTGTGGCCGAACCTCTCTCTTCTTTCTCTGCCAAGTTGTTCCGTTTTCGCTGGTCTGCTGGTTCCGATATTCAGCCGCTCCGTGTGTGTGCGCGCTAAGGTCTTGGGTTTATATGAGGGCAGGATGAGGGGTGTGGTGGGCCAAAAGGCAACTTTTTGGGTGTGAAAACAGAAATGCCTGTCCTCACTTAGAGCTGCGGGTCTTCCAGCTTAAGGATGGGGCCTTTGTTGGGGAACCGCCCTCTTCTACCCAGCATTTCCGCCTCCCGTCTGTATCATTTGTGCCTCCTAGAGTTGTGCAACATAGACATCCCACTCTACATTATCTGGCCCTGATTGCCTCTCTGACTTTTCTCCTAATGTTTTTGTTTTTGCTCTCTAGGCTGTAGCTACTCTGTTCCATCTGCCTGCGACGTTCTTGCCCCAGATATCTCCCCTCAGTCTTTTAATCAGCTGTCAGAAACTGTCTGTAGGGCTGTTACATAGAACATGCTAGGGAGAGTGGTGAAAAATGAGATGAAGAAGAGAAGCTATGTAAGGAACAGCTGTCATTATTGTTGTTATTTGGGTAGTGATAGAGCTAAGGATATGCCAGAATTCTTATGAAGAAACTTCATGATCAACTTTTCTGGTATTTAACATTTCATTTTGCTGTAACTTGAAGCTTTAAAAATACTTTTAAGTCCCTAACAACTTATTTTGATCTGTGACCACGAGAAATGCTCATCCTGTGGATTTCCACTGTTTTTCTGGGAGAATTACAGGCTTGTTTTGACTTTGCTATGCCACATACCCAGGATAAAGAAGCAGTGCCAGATAAAATCGATTTCTTGTTGAGCCTAAATACTACCTGTTCTCTACGGGCTTTGTAATTCTTGTTTATAGATCATTTGAGATTAGGTTTCTATTCTCTGCCAAATATTGCTTTGCTTGAAGTGGCACAGTGGTTCCTAAAACAGAAATATAGAGGTTTTCTTTCCTCATCTGCATTCATTCTTCTCACTCTCTTGCCAAGCTAGCTGCTTGGCTTACAGGTTGATAGCTCAGAAGCTCAAGATCATAGGTTGATCCTTGGGCTTCTTACAGAATATTATTTTGTTCAGTGGCTGGAGACCAAGACCATCTTCATTTTGTCAATATTATGCCTCTGAATCAGAAATCAGAATCACATTTCAGAATCACAATCAGAAATCCACATTTGTGGTCTTACAGATTACAGTAGAATATGGAAATTTTTAGCAACAAGTCAAAAGTCTGATATTATTTAATATGTATGATCATAAGTGCACATCCCTGAGTCTATTTTGGTCAATAATCAGTTCTGATTACTCTAACAAGAATACTGCTCATTTGCAATTCAAAATATCATCTATTTTAATTCTGTATTCAGCTTTGTATGCCCCATCATGGTCAATTTAATCATAGCCGATAGATCTTTACAGAACGAGGTAAATGAAAAACAAAATGCTGTTTTTTTTTCTTTCACATAGCAGAAATATTAGCTCAGTTCTAAGTTTCATATTTGTTTCCCAAAATTCCTGGGAAAGGATACTATCTATGTCTTTTAGGTGAACATTATTCTTTAAGCTTAATCAGTTCTTTTTGATATTCTCAACAGTAATGTGGCAGTTATCTAGTAATTCAGACATCCTAGAGTTTGAACTGTAAACTCTGGGCCACCCGCTGAAAATAATGCATGATTCAGAATCATCACATGAAAATCTATGAATCTCTTTTGAAATTGTGACTTCATTCTGCTAAATAGCCTTGTGAGCTTCATAACTGCAATTCCATTGAGCTCAGCAATTGGGAAGTAATTTGAAGTCTCCATTCTCACCTGCTCTATCCATATGTTTATTTTGTGTCTGAAACCCTGCACACATTTAAACAAAAAGTTAAGTTCTTATCGAGGAGGCAGTGCAACATAGTGTTTTAGATATGTGGTCTTCCAAATATTTTTGCTGTGTACCCTCAAAGGATTTTGACAAAGTACACAGCCCTTGTACAATTTTAAATTAATATCTACAAAATTTTAACTGTGAATGTAAATAGTGTCAGATAATAGAATTTAAAGAATATTATAATAATTGACATATAACTATTTTAAATGTGTCTAGTGAAACCTAAATCCCATAGTGCCTTCACATTCACCAAACATTAAAAAATTATAAGCTCCTCTTGTAACATTCAGCAAATTTTACTTTGCTCCTTTTTCTCTCTGAAGTCATTTCTGTTTCCTTTCAGCTACAGAATTTCATTACAGTGTAATATCTTTTTAATGCTTAGATTATTTTTATCCCCCTACCATGCATCTCTAGAACAAAACTGTGCATAAAATGGAAATTATTACTTTAAAAAACTTTCCTTCAGTCATAAGACTCTGTCAACAGTTTATTTTCTGATTAATTTATCAAAAAGTTGTACTTTCAATCTATTATAAATGTTTATAAATAATTACTAACCTTAAATGTGACACATATTAGAATTCCATATCTTGATGTATTAGATGCAGTTTATTTTCTTTGAACACTGGTTTGTGTAGACTGTATCAGAGTTTGGCATCAATTGTGTTCCTACTTTTTTCTTCTAGATGGTAGTGCTTTGAAAACTTATTCATATGATTAAACACATGGGCATAGAAAGAGTTTTATTGAATAATGGCATTCAATTATTTGAGAAGCTTCCCACTGTACTGTCAAAAAGCAAATAGTAATGATTTATCATTAAAATGATTTGTAATGATTAGATGACAACTTGATTAGATTCTCCTTCCATTTTTGAAAGCACAGACTTGGAAAGCACCTTACTTGCAAATGAATTTGTTACCCAGTCAGTAAAGCCATTCACGGTCTCTACTTCTGAGAATATTGCCAGGATTTATCAAATATCTGTTTATTACTCTTTCACTTTGAGGCACTTTGTTTAGCTCTATATATTCAGAAAAATTTATAAAAAATGGAAATATTGGTTAATTTCAATTAATCTTTTCTAATACAATATTTTAATAAAATGCTTTTTATATTATTACATGCTTTAAATATGTATTTATCAAAACTTGGAGCTGTCAGTTTTGTTCATCCAGTTTATGTAAAATTTATCTAACTGGTAATGCCAGTCTTCAATGTCAAACTTATTCATCAAATCAGAGTTACTTTCTGAAAGAAATAGGCTGACTTTAGTTTTTATGTTTAAATTTCCATACAATGAAATTCACTGTATGTGTGTGTATATATAGTTCTGAGTTTTAACACATGCATAGATATTTGTAACCACCACAAAATTAGATTACTGAACAGTTCTATTATCCTACATATATCATCTTTGTCTTGTCCTTTATGGCCAAAACCACACTCCAAACCTCTGGAAACTGCTGATCTGTTCTCCACATCTCTGGTTTGGCTTTTCTAGAATGTCATACATGGAATCATACAGTATATTCCCTTTTGAAACCTGTTTCTTTCACTTAGGATAATGCCTTTAATATTCATCCATGTTGTTACATGTATCAGTGGTTATTTTTAATGCTTACTAGTATTCCATTGTATGGCTGTACCTCAATTTGTTTATTTGCTCATTGAAAGGAATTTGATTGTTTCCAGTTTTTTGGTAATTGTGAAAATTACTGCTATAAACATTCACTTACAGTTTTTATAGGCAAATTTCTCTAAGATGAATACCTAGATTGGTATCTGTCAACAGTTTTTCCAGAGTGGCTGTATCATTTTGCATACCCATCAATAACAATGTATGCAACTTCCAGCTGCTTCACATCTTCACCAGTACTTGGTATTGTCAGATTGACTTTTGTTGTTTCTGTTTTGACCATTCTAATAGGTGTGTAGAAGCATCTCACTGTGGTTAAATTGGCCTAACAATGAATATCTTTTAATATGCTTACTTGCCATCAGAATATCACCTTTATGAAGTGTCTGTTCGTATCTTTTGCTCATTTTATGGCAGGAGTGGGGGGTTGTTTGATTTCTTACTGTTGGGTTTTGAGAGTTCTTTATATATTCTGGGTACAAGTCTTTTGTTCAATATATGATTTGGGAATATTTTCCCACTCTCTGTACCTTGTCTTTTCATTCTCTTCACAGTGTCTTTCACAGAACAAATGATTTTATTTACCAATTTTTTAATGCAACATACTTTTGTATCATATAAGAACTATTTACTTATCTCAACTGCATAAAGATTTTCCTTCATAATTTCTCCCAAGCCTTTTTCAGTTTTCATTTTATATGACCTGCATTGAGTTACTTTTTGCCTAAGGTATGAGGTATAGGTCAAGTGGTATTTTTTTCCTTTTCCAAATGGATGTCCATTTGTTCCAGACACATTTGTTAAAAGGCCTATATTTCTCCTATTAAATTGCTTTTGCACCTCCATCAAAAATTAATTGACCTTATTCTAGTGGGTCTATTTCTGGACTGTTCATTCTGTTTCATTAATTTATGTGCTCATTCCTTAACCAAACCACATTGTTTTGATTAGTATGGCTTGATATTAAGACTTAACAACTAATAGTATGAGTTTTTCCACTGTGTTATGTCTCAAAATTTATTTTTCAGTTGTAGTTCTTTGCCTTTCTATGTAAGTGTTAGAATTAGCTTGTCTATGTCTACAAAAAAAAAAGTGTTCCAAAGATCTTGATTGGATTTGTATTAAAGCTGTGGATCAATTTGGGGAGACTTGGCATCTTAAACATATTCTTTCAAACCATGAACTTGGTTTATCATTTATTTAGGTCTTTCTTGATTCTTCTATTGGCATTTATAATTTGCTCATATAGGTCTTGCACATATTTTGTTAGATACTTTGAGAGCTATTGTAAAAGGTACTGATTTTAAAACATTGAGTTCCCATTGTTCATTGCTTGTTATGGTAAAGATGGTTCCCAGGGTTCCAGTTCTGTGGTTCACTCACCCTGTATAATCCCCTCACCTCTGAATGTGGGGATGAACTGAATATGATGTTGCAGTCACTCCTATAATTAGATTATGTTATTTGGCACAGCTGACTTTAAGAAAGGTAGAATACCCTCAGTAGACCTAATCAGGTAATCCCATAAACTAAATCTCATTTTCTAGGAGTTTTTATTATGAAAGATGTTGAATTTTATCAAATGCTTTTTCTGTATGAGTTGGCATGATCACGTAGTTTTTCTTTAGCTTATTAATGTAGAGATTACATTTATTACTTTTTGACTGTTACATTAGCCTTGCATTCCTGAATAAATTCCAGTCCTGAATAAATTCCTGATTATTTTGATTTTATTTTCTTAGTTTATCTTATCTGGGTTCTGCTGAGATTCTTGAGTTCCAAAAAAATTCCAAAGATTTAGATTCTTGAGTCTAAATTTATATCTTTCATTTGATTTAGAAAACTTCAGCCATTAAATTTTCAAACTTTTCTTCTGTACAAATCTCATTCTCCTTCCTTTCCCTCCTAGATTTTTAATGACATCAATATTGGACCTTTTGATAATATACAGCAGGTACCTGAAGTTATGTTCATTTTTTGAAAACTTTTCTCTCTTTTGCTCATATTAGATAATATCTATTAATTTAGCTATAAGTTCACTTACTCTGTCTTGTCATCTTCACTCTGCAATTTCAGTGTCTTTTAAAAATATTTTAGTTATTTTATTTTTCAGTTCTGAGCTTCCATAGCTGCTATTTCCTTACTGATAACTTCTATCCTTCATTCACTTCAAATTTGTTGACCCTTACTTCATGGAGTATGGTTATTACAGCTGCTTTAAAGTAAGTCTTTGTTGAATAATTTCAACATCTAGGTCACTTCAGGGGTGGTGCCTATTAATTATCTTTTCACTTAGGGGTTGCTGAGAATGCCCTGCTTCTTTTTTTTTTTTTTTTTTTTTTTTGAGATGGAGTCTCACTCTGTCACCCAGGCTGGAGTGCTGTGGCGCAATCTCAGCTCATTGCAAGCTCCCTCTTTCAGGTTCACGCCATTCTCCTGCCTCAGCCTCCCTAGTAGGTGGGACTACAGGCGCCCGCCACCATGCCCGGCTAATTTTTTGTATTTTTAGTAGAGACAGGGTTTCACCGTGTTAGCCAGGATGGTCTCGATTTCCTGACCTTGTGATCCCCCCCTCGGCCTCCCAAAGTGCTGGGATTACAGGCGTGAGCCACCGTGCCTGGCCTTGCCCTGCTTCTTTGTATGTTAATTAATTTTAACTTATATCCTGGGCATTTTGAAAATATTATGATATTCTGGGGCCTGTTAGAATTCTCTGGAAAATGCTAATTTTGTTTGTGTGTTTGTTTCTTTTCATAGTCAGTTGACCCAGTTAAGTTCCGGTCACAAGTCACATTATGCCTTCTAAGGGCTTTGTTTCCAATGTCAGTTCAGTTTTCAAAGCCTTTGTAGTGCTCTCTGGATCCTCCCCATGAGTGTATTTCCCAGGGATCAGTCTGATATCTGGGCCATGGATTACATTGTTGCTTACTTCTCAAAGCTTTTGGTATTCTATTACAAATCATTTTCATGCATGGAGACCTGAGGGATAAACCCAGGCAGGACTTTATACATAGCTCTGTGGGATCTTTCTTCTCAAGCTCCCTCTTCTCTGTGATCTCCCTGAAACTCTCTGACTTCCAGGGACCATTTGCCCTGGTCCTCTGTCAAAAAAGCTCTAGTTTTAGCCTTTTGCACTGTTGTAGCGAACTCTGGGGCAAATAGGCAACCTTGGCTGCTGCTGCCACTGTTGCATGAGTACAGCTTCCATGAGCACAGCTTCTAGGGCCCCCTCCAAGGGACGGTCAGGAGAGGAGATGTCTCAGGGGACTCCCCGTCCTTTGGTTTTGCAGGGCCCCTCCTGCTTATTCCTCTGACCAAGGAGAGAGTTTCTCTTGGTCAAGACTGCTGCACAGTTCCATGATTTTGTTGCATTCATTCTATGTTGGGAAATACGAGTAGAAAAAGAAAAACACCAGAAAGCTCACCTCCTTATTACTCTTTTTTTAAGTTTTTATTTCCCTTCCTAGTCCGCTTACTGGTCTTTACTGTTTGGATACCACAGACAATTGCTTTGTGTATTCTGTCCACAACTTTTAGTTACAATCACAGGGGGAGGTAAGGTGGGACATTTTTACTCCATTTTAACTGGACCTAGAATCTTAGAATCCCACGTTTCACTTCAAATTTTAAGATACGTATTTCGGTAGACAGATGGACAGACAAAATAAAATAAGTTTGTTGCCTGAAATGAGCCTCCGGTCCTCTGCTTTTGGGGTTTATTTGTGCTCTTTTAACTTTGTCTTTCAAAGATTTTCCTTCAGGAACAACATCTTCTCTGACAACATTTGGAGAATGAGGAGGCAGGATAGCAAAATGGAAGATATTTTAAATTGTCTGTGTGTTTGGAACTCCAGATGTTTTTATACCCAGGAGCATGTGCCATAGCAGGTTTGAAATGTTTAAAAAGTGTCTTTCTTTTGTCAGATGAAAAAAAGGAACATTGCGAAAAGGGCGGTAAGAAAGGAAATACTTAATGACGTTATCCTGCATGTGCCCTCAGATAGGCAATGATAGAAAAGAGGGAATTTAAGGGTGTGGAAATTGATTCCTTTAAAACTATCTCTGCCTGTAATATACCCTTGGAAAGCCCTTGTATATCTCTAAGGAAACACCTTCCACAGTTAGAAGATGGCTGTTGTAGGATCAAGCAGACCTGGCTATTATCCTGGTTCCACTTCTCCAGTGATAACTTATGTGTGAAAACAGGCAAACATTGGATGAAAATGGAGCGTGAGTGATGGGAATACATGTACTCATATGCAAGTGATTGCATCAGTATGTGTGATGAATACTAAGCTCAGAAAAATGCTGAAATTGTGAAGATGGAATAGCTAAATGTTAGAAGCTTGTGGGGTCTGTGGAAATAGTGTTTGGATTAAAGATTTGTAGAATAAAAAATCAATTAATTTTAAGCCATGCTGCACTCTGGTGAATATGGTTAAGGTAGTAACAGAATAAAACAAACAAAATGAAGAAACGATGGCCAGACTTCGCAATTCAAATAATGGTGTTTTCCTAATAGTGTTTAATAATAACTGTTATCATAATAGTATGTATCTTGCTGAGCATTTATTATGTACTAAGTGCTGTGCTAAGCCCTTTAGATACGTGTTCTTATTTACTCCTCCCAGCAGCACTGTGAGGATTATGGTTATTCTTCCTGTGATGAACTGCGTGTTTGCATCCCCCACCCACAAATTTACATGCTGAAACCGTAACCCCAAGAGGATGGTATTAGAAGGTGGAGACTTTGGGAGATAATTAGGTTTAGACGAGGTTATGGGCTGGGTGCAGTGGCTCACGCCTGTAATCCCAGCACTTTGGGAGGCCAAGGTGGGCAGATCACCTGAGGTCAGGAGTTCAAGACCAGCCTGGCCAACATGGCAAAACCCCATCTCTTCTAAAAATACAAAAATTAACTGGTGTGGTGACACACACCTGTAATCACAGCTACTCGGGTGTCTGAGGCAGGAGAATCACTTGAACCCAGGAGGTGGAGGTTGCAGTGAGCTGAGATCGCACCATTGCACTCTAGCCTGGGTGACAGAGCAAGACTCTGTCTCAAAGAAAAAAAAAAAAAAAGAAAAAATGAGGTTATGGGGGTGGGGCCCCCGTGATGGGATTAGAAGTGCTCCTAGAAGAAGAATAAGAGATAGAGCGCTCTTGTGTGCTCTCTCTCTCTCTCTCTGTCTGTACAGGCATCAAGAGAGGCCACGTGAGGACTAAACCAGGAAGAGGGCCCTCACTAAGAATGCCACTGTGCACCCTGATCCTGGACTTCTACCTTCCAGAACTGTGAAAAATAAATGTTTCTTGTTTAAGCCACCCGGTCTGTGGTAGTCTGTTTTAGCAGCCTGAATGGACTGAGGCACTTCCCATTTTATAGATGACAGAACTGACAGGGAGATTAAGTGATTTGCTCAAGATCATAGAGGTGGAACTTGACTGAGCTGTGATCTGAACCTCTTTGAATCTGGGCCTGTTAGTGTTTCAAAGACCTAGGACTTCACTGTCATAAACATAGTGTACACATCTTAAAAGGAGTAAAAAGGATTTCTGTGTACATTTAGCTTAATAGCATTCAAAGTTGGAATCAAATGGTGGTTCTGTATGCAAAACTACTTATTTAAAAATCATCTCTTGCAGGCACTTAATAGCATAAATTAAAGGTAGACCTATAGCATTCAGCCCACGAAAGAAGGGATGAGTTCGTCTCATGCAAGAAGTAGATGTGTAGGGGTAGCTCTATGTAGATGTATATAAAAATAGCACATGATTGCATATAAAAGCAAATACTACTCACTAACCTTATAATTTGTGATGGATAACGAATAGTTATCTGCGTGTACCCCACTCTTTTTCCTGGGAATGTTCCTATTTTTCTTTTCATGGTTGGCAGTTTGAATAAATCTCAACACAGTACCAAAAAGAAGTGGTTATTTAGTTTAGAACTGCGAATATTGACCTGGAGAAAAAGAAATTTAGAGGTTTGGTCTCAGTCATCTTGAACAAGATGTAAGAAATATATGGCTTAATCTTGGCTAAGACTTTGCACTGAAAATAAGTCCACCTGTTGGATGACTTCTAATTGAAGAAAAGATGTAGTGTTCAGATCTGCCCAGTACAGAATAAGTAGTGATAAAAATAAAAGAGCCTCAAAATATTTTTATTTCATGAAGTCTTTTATTTTGCAAGTCAAACACAGATGCAGGCATGAATGTACTTTCCTTTTATTTATTTGTAGCACATTTTATGCTATTTTTATGAAGCAAAGCAATGCAAGTTGATTTGACTATAGACTTGATACAAAGAAAAAGGCCAGGCCACATACTTTCTAGCAAGAATGCACATCTATCCTTTAGAACCCTATACTACTACAACTAATTCAAATAAAAACGTTTTAAATGAAAAGTGAGGCTAACCACTCAAAAGTCGTGGGCAACATATGACAAGTTACTTCTGTCCACCAAATAGCATATAGAATATTTGAAAAAATTTTCTGAAAATGTTTTCTGAAATTGCCTAACATGCCCAGTGAGTGGCCCCACAGGATCTGACTTTTTACTCCATAGGATATTATGAAATATTATTCTTTTCAGTTGCTAAGCTGTTTCCAATTTTCTCAACCCCTTGCTAAGTATAACTTGAATAGAGGGTTTTTACAGATTTTTACAAAGTCTGAAGACTGAAAAACTTCTTGTTTAGCTATGAAACTCAACCGCCAGAGGACTAACATTTGAACATTGTAACAAAACACATAATGTCTTGTTGTTCTGATAGAAAACAAACCTGCATAATATGGTTTAATATTCTTATTTATAAGAAGAAATTATTAGAAACATTTAAGTAAAGGAGAATAATTTGTATGTTGTTCCTGTTTTGTGAGAATGCAGCTTAAAGCATCCAGTCCTTCATATAGCAGATGGTTATGGAGCGGTAACTATGCACTATTCATTTATATAACAAATATGTACGGAGTGCCTGCTATGTGCTGGGGATTGTTTTAGTCACTGGGGTTGAGGAACAAATAAGGCAAAATCCCTGTTCTCAAGGACTCACATATGGAGAATTTGGTGGTTCACTGGGAAGAGCAAAAGGTAGAAGGAAGGATGACCACCAGGTGGTTGGTTGGGAAAAGGTGAAACATGTTTGTCATACTACTTGCCAAAGTAGAGACCACAAGGAAAAGAATAGTTTATGATAAAGAATAATTTGGAGATGTAAATTTCCTGGCATAACAGTTGGTTGTAGGTCCCTGAAATTCAGGAGAGAGGCTTGAGCTGCAGAGACAAGAGCTTGGGAGTTATTCATGTTATGTGTTGGGCTAAAATCAAAGGAGTGAATGAGCTCATGGTGGGGGCAAGTGAAGTGCAAAGCAAAAAGTCAAGAAGAAAGAGGACAAATATCTCAGAACATTTAAAAGGGCAGGTTGCAAAAGCAGTTCTGATGACAACTGTCCTCTGTTGGGACCCATAGGAGTTGTGGGTAATGACTCAACAGACTCATCTTTTAGCTACAACACGGACTAAGGAATAGACATCCTCTGCTTTAGTACTTTTCCTTCCCCACTCATGTTTTTCCTCTGTAGTGTTGATTAGGAAACAGGCCAGCAACCTGTTGGATTCAGAATTGGAAGGGAGTTGCATGAATTCAGGAAAACTGAAAAACAGTGGGATTCATTGTATTCGATAGGAAGATAGAAAAGGCATATAAATATTGTTTAGTCTAAAAATTAAATTTTCTAGTTTAAAGCTCACGTTAGGTTACAATGACAACTGTCATCTGCTAAAATCAAGGTTCTTATAGTAATAACAATGACAATAATCATAGCTAACTTTTATTGCACGCATGCTGGATGCCAGTGACTGCTAAGTGGTTTACGTGCCCTGTCTCATTTAATTTTCATTACTACCTAATAGTTACATAATTATTATCCTTATTTTACAGATGAAGAAACTAGGGCTCATCATTTCAGGATATTCTCTGACAAGATAACCTTGATACTCAGTGTATTTTTGAATGAGAGAATGTATAAAGGTGCTCTTAGCAATGAAGAAAATAGGGTCATTGAATTAATCCAACCTTTCACATGGTAACTGGGAGTTTCATTGGAATTAGTGTTGGGAGCAACAGAATAAGTAGGCTAATCCTAATGTTTATTGGAGGAAACAAAATAGACTTTTGGAAACTAAGTCTAATGAGATAGTGCTTTGTGTTGCTAATGTTGTGTGTCCATTTCAGCACTTGGCACATAGCCAGATGGCTTGTGTTCTGCCTGGCAGGAAGAACTCTGGTGACTTGTATTCCTACTGGGAATACTGCGCCCATTTGCTTCCCAGTTTCCCCTCCCTCCTGTATCCATCTCTGTTCCTCCTTCTCACTTCTCATTGCCAGTTTATCACTTCGGTGGTGTGATATGGGGTTGTGTGTGTCTTTGTTCATCTTGTATCTAGTGCTTAACATTCCCACTATCTTCTGCTTCTGTCATGGTCCCTAAAGCAATATCAATGGACATTCCTACAACCTGCAATCATAAAATATACTACAGTGCCTCTCTTTTTTTCGGTCTTTAAATGTAATGCAGATACTTTTCTTTCATTCTGTGCTATGCCCTTTAGAGGTCTAACAGATTGAACATGAAAGACTAAAATACTTGAGAAATTTGATGCAGGGGGCCTGGTCCTATCTCATAATCTCTTTTGTACAGAGCAAATAGCATTAGATTTAAAAATAGAAAGAAGCAAACAAAAGCAGTTGGATATTTAACCTAATAAGTTGAGGTTGAATCCCATTTCAGGGGCGAAGTCACTGTTGAATGTGGTCTGAGCCAGTGTTGGAAGTGTAAGAAAAAGGATGGATGAAGGATTGGGGACAGTGAATCAAAGGGCTGAATGAAGGATTTCTTGGCTGGAAGATTACAGACTGGTTAGAGAGGAAATGAAAGCTGAGAAAACTAGAGGAGGCCTTTGAAGCTGAGATCCCGGGAGTCTGCATTTGATAAGAACAATAGAGAAGCCACAGTGGGGGCAGGGGTGACCTGGTCAAAGCTGTGGGTGAGAGAAAACAATTTTTACCAATTGGTAAAATTGAGTGTGTACTGGTTCGTATACGTGAGTTGTCTATTAGATCCATGTGGTTGCTTGAAAAAGCCTGGAGGATGTTACATTGGAAAATAAAAGAGAAAAATCTATGGTTCTGAGATTTTTGAGTTTTAACATAAAAAGTGACTTTTCCTTTAAAGAAATTAAATATAATTTCTCTTGTTCAAGGGGTAGGTATTTTTTTGGATCCTGCCAATTGAACTTTTAAAAATATGCTTTAGTTCTAATTTTCATAGTATTCTTTCTATAGAAATTTTGTTTGTAACATCAGTTACAACTAACAGGTATTTCTCTACTTTCCATTGTAATGAATGTGGTATATACATGTCTTCCAACAGTATTTTTTTTTTTAGTTAACATGTTATTTTTAACAGTATGAAAGTGGCTTCATTTTTATTGACTTTGTACTAATATTTATAAAGTGTCAACATTATTATGTGATAGTTGAAGCTGGCTTTTTAAAAGTTGATGCACAGAAATAAAATGCCTATGATCTATATTGAAGAAATTAAAATTTTCTCATAGCTGGATTTAGCTATAAATTTTAAAAGCATTCTAAGTGAACATATACAAGTAGAAAAAGTCATCTATATGTATCATATATTTGAACAACATTATTCTGTGTGCTTTAATATTGTATTGGATCGTTATATAATCCTTTAAATATTAAGTGAAAAATTTCCTTTACTATGTAAATAGAAAAGTTAAAAACAGACAATGATACTGTGATATTAAAGAAACAGCTCTTATTGTGTCCTGACAGAGGGCAAGGGTGTTTACACAGTTTTTTGCTAACACCATCAGAGAGCCCTTTGAGTTGCAGAAGTTGTATACACAAAACTTTCATAGTTATCACTCAATCTCTCATTCATTGGTATAGCTTTATTTTATGCCCTTTTTTCTTCCAAAAATCATTCAGTGAAACCAAAGCTGAGGTGTGTGAAAGCCCAAGGAGAAATCAAATATTGGAAGATCATAGTTGTTTGCACTAAGCACTGAATACTCTGAATGCGTCATTGTGTAAACAGAACAGATGTTGGGAGCAAGTTAGTACAATGTAATGAACCCAATTCCAATCATAGATCATCCTGTTACTCTTTAGTGCCTCCAAGGTAGATGTTCAAAAGTAAACAACCAATTTACTACTAGGGAGCAACACAAGTGTTAGGGAAAATAGAGTACTACATTTAGTTCAATTGAGTATGTCAAATTACAATTTGAACAGCTCCCTTAAAATTCAGATGTTGAAAATTCTTCTACTTCCCTTTCTCTTGGGGAGGAAACCTCAGGCCAAACAGATGCAAAGTTTAGACTCTCTCAAAGCCTCTCTAGAGGAAGCTTGAACACTATTCCTTTGCCAACCCGTTCCAATATGTCATACTTCTTAGGAACAATAAATTTATCTCTGCCTCATATTGCAGCATAGTTATTTCTTCACATTCATCCTCAGTGCAAAGGAAAAAGCATATGGTCACCTTCCTCCATGAGATCTTTCTTTATGTGTCTGAAGAATATTATGACGATTATGATCATGGGGCCAATGTTATCAGGAGGTCCTGACACAAACCAGAAAGCCACATTTTTGGAGGTGTTCTTATTTCTGGTAGATTATTCCTGGTTCCAATATCATGCTCCATTTTTTTTTTTTTTTGGAGACAGAGTCTTGCTCTTTCACCCAGGATGGAGTGCTGTGGCATGATCTCAGCTCACCTCCGTCTCCTGGATTCAAGCAATTCTCATGCCTCAGCCTCCCGAGTAGCTGGGACTACAGGCATCTGCCACCACACTTGGCTAATTTTTTGCATTTTAGTAGAGACGAGGTTTCGCCATGTTGCCCAGGGTGGGTCTTAAACTCCTGAGCTTAGGCAATCCGCCTGCCTCTGCCTCCCAAAATGCTAGGATTACAGATGTGAGCCACTGGGCCTGGCCCCAACATCATGCTCTTTGATTCTGACTTTAAGGATGATCTCTTGGAGAGATAGGTTCTAATGTAAAAGTACTACTTGGATAGATAAGACATGTTTTCAGTTGTAATCAGTAAATTTTGATGGCAGTATTTACTTATTTCTTTAGGTTAGAACACTTTTATCTTTTCCATAGTATTTTCTGTTTTAGTTTTTGCTTCATTTTATGTGTACTACTATTTTAGTTCTCTTCACTGTTATTATTTAGCCAAGATAATTTTGAATTCCAATTCTTTGAGTCTCCTCCTGCTTTCTTAGAGCTTCTTTTTTAGATTATCCTAATTGCTACTAAGTAATAAAATAATCTTGAGGTCAAGATTTATGTTTATTAAACACTATTTTAAGATGTTAGTCATAATAGCAACATTTAAGTCTCATTCTTCTGAGTTCTTTCATTGTCACACAGCTTTTCTAGTGCATTGGCAATAGAAAGCAGAAAGATATGTTGATTTGGAATTATGTCCATCATGTTTCCTCTAGCTAAAAAATCTGTTAACTTCTTCTGGATCAGGGGTCAGCAAACTATAGCCTGTGAGCCAAAGACAGCCTGCAGCCTGTTTTTCTGAATAAAATATTATTGACACCCAACCACACTCATTCTCTTACATATTGCCTATGGCTGCTTTTGCTCCACATTGGTGTAGTTGAACAGTTGTAACAGAAACTGTATGCATCACAAAGTCTAACAATTTACTATCTGGCCCTTTACAGAAAATGTTTGTCAGTCTCTGTTCTAGGTTAACTCTGAATTGGACATTAGAAAATCGTAGTTCCAGTTCTACCTCTAGTTTCTAATTAGCTTTATGACATTGGCCAAGTCATGTTTACTCTCCAGCATTGGTTTCCTCATTTCTGGGATTGGAAGCAGGACTGTGTGATTGATTGCCAGTCTCTTCTAGCTGTAAAATTCCAGAAATCTAATGAATCTTATTTTACCTAAAATAATCTAAAGTAGATTTTTTTTCTTACAGATTAAATTTTGGGTTTGTGTTAATCACTTTTGAGTATATTAGACATACATACAAATGTCCATACATATTCAAAGATATAAAAATAATACTAAAGTTTGTCTACGTAAGCTCTATATGTGCCAAGTATAAAGGCAGGCACAATACTGTATTTCTTTTAATCTTTAAAATAACTCTGCATCGTGGGTGTGTATGTTCACTTTTTAAAGAGTAAGGTGTTGAGACTCAGAGACAGCTGGTAAGAGGCAGAGCTGGGGCTTGAACCCAGTTCCATTGGTAAAACCCCGTGTCCTTTCCACTATAGCAACTGTCTCCTTTCATGAGGTACCTCTATTTTAATTCAGTCATTTGAATATATGGCCACACCTCACTTCTCCAGAGATTGCTACCCAAATTACTCAGAATATAAGTAATTATTAAAAAGCAAAAAAACAAAAGTGGTTATGATCTAAATAGATGTTCATTTATGCCATTAAAAAAAAAAGATTCCCTGAGGCCCTCTTTTGGAGCTTGTTCACTTTTCTTTAAAAAAAAAATTAAAAATTTGCTTTTTTGGGTTTCCTAGATCTCTGTAATTAATGGGAAATAGATTGGAAATGTGGAGGGGTACAGTCACTGGTGCAGGGATATGGGCACTGGTAGAGATCGGGACTGCTGTGATTACATCATGGAGAAGAGCGACACACTCTAAATAGCAAGAAAGTCTTAGGCAGGTTAGCACGGGGACAAATTCACCCCAGGAGCCTCCACGCAGGGCTGAGAAGTTTTTGCTGTTCACCAAAAGTACCCTGGAGCATTAAGAAAGTGGTTAAAATTAACACACTACATTTCAGAAAGTAGAGAACAGGTTTTCCCTTTAACAGAGTTTTAATAAAATCATGAAAGAATTTACAACTCTTAAGTAGATAAGCTTCAGTTGTTTGAATGTTTCCCTGCATGGGATATTTTCTTCCTTAAAAATGCTGAGTGGATGAAATACTTCCAAGTCTAGGTTATTTAAGAAATCTTTCCCCAGATGTTCAACTACTTCTTACTTTTCTGTTGTTTGTTACTGTCTTATTCATTATTCACGTTCTGATGACGGTGCTCTAGAGATAAATAAGCAATTAACAGTCTGACTTCTTGGCTTCATCTCTTCGCAGATTTTTCTCCACACCTAATTAAGTCTTAAGATTTTTCCATTATCTCTTTTTATTCCCTATAGCTTTGAAGAAAGTTTTATTGTTTTCTTTCTATTCTTCTAATTTTTTTCAGAGTAGAAGCCCATTTTTCCCCTCAGTTTTTAAAAACTGCCTTACCCTGATCTATGCGTATTATCTACTATAAAGTTAATCCTGTAAAAGCAAAACTTATTTCTTCTATTGTCTTTCAGGGAAACCTTACAGTGATCTCCAGAATGAATCATGCCCACTCTCCACTTTTGGCAGCTCTTCCTTTTACGTTTCTCTCATGTACTGAATTCTTGGTTTCTTCTTTCTGATGCACAGGCATTTCTTTCCTTGGCGATTTCTTAACCCATTACTTCTAATTGACTAGTTTGAGTAATATTTTAACACCTCATGTATTTTTGAGGTAATATTTTATGCAGTTTGTTTTGAAAAGACTTGCTAAAACTTCTTGTGGAAACTAAGAGATTTGTAAACATTTAAGTAATTTATCTCTTATCCCTCTCTGTGTGGCAGTCAGGAGAGGAAAGATTGTTGCCCCAAGCCTGCTGCCATATACTTCCTTAAAATAAATGATATCAGCCGGGTGCAGTGGCTCACCCCTGAAATCATAGCACTTTGGGAGGCCAAGGAGAGTGGACTGTTTGAGCCCAGGAGTTCAAGACCAGCCTGGGCAACATGGGGAAACCCTGTCTCTACAAAAAATACAAAAATTAACCAGGCATGGTGATGCACACCTGTAGTCCTAACTACTTGGGAAACTGAGGCAGGAGGATCACTTGAGCCTGGGAGGCAGAGTTTGCAGTGAGTGGAGAGTGTCCCACTTAACTCCAGGCTGGGCTACAGAGCGTGTTCCTGTCTCGAAATAAAAATAATTAAATGATGTCAATATATATGACATATTATCATATATATCATGATAATGTGTCATATTATGACTATATTATGATGCCAGTTTAATAATGTCAGTAATAATAAAAAGATCAAATTGATTGAAAGCTCATTTGGTATCAGATGCTATGCTTAATTGTTCACATATATTATCTCAATTAATCTTCACTACAGTTCTATGATGTAGGTACAGAATTCCAGGAAGATTTCAGCTAATAAATTGGTTGCATTTCAAAGTTATATTTACAAATTGGTTATTTCAGATATGAAAGCTGTTTTCTCATAGAAGCAATGTTGTAGGTACAGCCCTAGGCTGGACTGGATTGCCGAAGTCTGTCACATTTATAGCTAACATGAGTAAATGAATGCCTTTGTGGGAAAGTACTTTCAGAGTTCTCATTGTGATGTGAAGAACCCACCCACCTTCTTCCCAGGGACCTTACTCTCATACCAGGGACTTGATCTTATTTTCAGACCTGCTCAATGAATAGATCAACAATGGGAATGAACCCTCTCCAGATTCAAATTATGCAAATACTAAGCTGCCATAACAATAGAGATCCCAAAATAGAGTGGCTTAAATAAAACTTTTTTTTCTCTGTTAAGCAAGAGATCCAAGGTGAGCTTTTCAGTTTGCCAAGTCAGGCTTACCCCATGAAATTATCCAAAGACTTGGGCTCCATCTATTTCTTGCTTCACCAATCCCTAGACTATGGTCTTCACCTGTGTGGTTGCAGCTGGCTGAGCCCTGTATCTGTGTTCCAGCTTGTGGAATGGTACAGAGAGGAAGTACATGGCAGCACGTCTCTTTGAAGGAGGTGAAGTAGAAGAATGACTTGCTCCCATTCTGTAGGAGAGACCTTAGTAACATGGCTGCACCTATCACAAAGGGAACTGGGAAATGTAGTCTTTGGCTGGGTACATGGAGGCATCTTAAACTCCATTACTGTGAAAAACGTGGGGAGTGCATTCTGATGACAACCGGCAGTCCCTGCCACATTATAGTCATGGTTCCCTTGTCTATAGAGTGACTCCTGCAGGATGGACTTTGGTGGGTGTGGCAGGAGAGATGTGGGTGGAAGATGGGTACAGTGATCAAGGGGTCAGGTTTGAGGGGTACTGGGATGCTGAGACCCCTGCCAGTGGGACTTCTTAGGGGACTTCTCTCAAGCTTTCATCCCACTACCCTCCTTGACATTCTTTTTTCTTCAAAGTCTGAGGGCAGGGCTGCCTTCATGGGTGGGTGACTTCTGCAGGGGCACAGGATGCTACTCTCAGAAGGGATCAGCATTTGGTTTAATGCTCTGTTGTCACTGCCTTAAAATTCTTAATAACTTTATCCTTAAACTTGCATTTTGCAGGTAAGTTTGATGGGTAATAGATCATGCATGTGAGCAGTAGGGATAGACTAGATGGTATAGTGTGTGCATCAGGGGCACATAGGCAGCATGCATGTGGGATAATTAGCCTGGCTACCCAAAGCCCATGCTTGTGCCACACCTAGTTACAAACAGGACTGGGAAATGGAGTCTTCAGCTGGTAATCACAGGGCAACAAGGTGGCCGGGCCAGTGCCTGGGCACAGATTGGCAACAGCAGAAGCAGCAGGTATGGTAGCAGCGGCCAAGGACAAGCGGGGAAGGAGGAACTCTATAGGGGGACAGCACTGGTACCCCTGTGAGGCCAGCCTGGCTGTTTGTCCCCAAAGTCCGTCTCTGTGGCATCTACACAAATATTAACTCTTTAGCCTGAACCTTGGGACAGAAACTGCTTGGCAACATCAGGAAATAGACGTTATTAGCAAATTATTACAAAATAAAGTCATACACATGAACATTGCAATAAAGCATTTATCAAGGAATTATTAGAGCTCTTTAAAGATTTTAGAATCTTTGGATTTAAATGCTGAAACATTGCAAAATGAATATCCACAAGCTTAGAAACAAGTTACATTTTACATTCTCAGTGGAAAAGAACGTTATTTTCACATGAACTTCAGATGGACCAATTATTAATGAGGAAGATAAAATAAAATGAAAATTTCCCTTGAAGTTGAAAATAGAGTTACAGAATGTATAAATAGGCACTTAAAATTATATACAAATCATGAGGCTACTTTCAATTTCTTGTACAATCTCCACAATTTTCAGCAAATGTCAGAAGAAACATCAAAATGTCATTGTATAAATTTACACTTAAAATTCAGACTTACACAAAACTGACTCATATGAAGAGTTAAGTCTTTGTATTAAAATTGTTCCATGAGACTCAACTCTAGACATACTAAAATTTGTATTTTGAAATAATTTATTGAAATTTATCCCAAATGTTGTCATAGCTTCTAAAATATTCTTAACAGCTCCAGTAACAGTTGCATAAGAAGAAAAATCCTTTTCAAACTTAAAAGTTAACAAAAATTGCTTGCAACCTTGTCTGTGTGTAGAGCTACTAATGCCATTTACAGCTATTCAGAATGAAAATAATTTTGCTACAGTACAATTTTGATGGCCTAAAAAATAAATTTTCAAAACATTGAGTAAGAAAAAAAACCTTATAATCAATTGTGATGTCACATTAATAATGTATTGGTATTTATTTTATTTATTATTTTTAAAGGAAAAACATATTTATATTTTAGTATCTTTAAAGCACTTCTGGCCAGGTGCAGTGGTTCATGCCTGTAATTCTAGTACTTTGAGAGGCTGAGATGGGTGAATCGCTTGAGCTCAGGAGTTTGAGACTAGCCTGGGCAACATGGCAAAACCCGTTTTTACAAAAAATACAAAAATTAGCCAGGTGTGGTGGTGGGTGCCTGTCGTCCCAGCTACTTGGGGACTGAGGTAGGAAGATTGCTTGAGCCTGGGAGATCGAGGCTGCAGTAAGCCAAGATTGTGCCACTGCACTCAAGCATGGGCAACAGAGGGAGACCTTGTGTCTAAATAAATAAATAAATAAATAAATAAATAAATAAATAAAGTACTGCAAATTATGTAGCCAGCCCTGGCTGAAGGATTTATCTATCTGTTCAGCTTTCTGCAACTGCCTCTTTGCTGTCTTTTCTATGTCTGCTGCAGAACAATATGACATCTCCTACCTTATTTTTTTGTCCTGAAATATATTGCTCTTTTGGGGTTTCAAAGGGATTTGGGTTGTTAACGACAAATGGAAAGGGAGGGAAGTCAAGGCTAAGCTCCTCCTCAGGCCATTGCCCTCTTCTGTTTCTTGCTCAGCTTTTGCTTCCTGGGAAAGTCACAAGCACTTGTAGCTGATAGCTACAAAAGCACGGGGAACACTTAGTTGAACCAAGGCCTGATGTCAGATTTATTTACATTTTAGAGTATTATTCCCCAGTCTTTTGAACATTCTCATTACAGGAGTAGGATCTAACAGCAGTTCTCCTCCCACTGATCTTGCATGGCCAAGATGGCTGCCACCCTGGCTCCTCGCTGTAGGAGAAATGAGCGAAATAAGACCAGAGGCAAAGATTTCGACTAGAGAAAGATTCCAGGCTGCAGCATTTCTGACAAAAGCAATAGGAGGGAAGAAGAGGGCAGTCAGCAGATGGGAGAGAAGGCACACTTGCTTGAGTCAGCCATTTGCAGGTGGTTGTTGGTATGGAACCCAGAGGCACATAAAAAATGAATAAGATATTAAGGCACCTGTGGTAGGGAGAATAATGACCCCCCAAAGATGTCCATGTCCTAAATCCTGGGACCTGTAATTAGGTTATGTGGCAATGGAAATTGAAGTTGAAGATGGAAATAAGGGTGCTCCTCATCTGACCTTCAAATAGGGGAATTCTGAATTATCTCATTAGGCTCAATGCAGTCACAGGCATCTTTAAAAAGGTAGGCAGAAGAGGAGAGTCAGAGAAGGAGATGTGATGACAGCCCTAAGATAATACAACTGCCATGTTACTGGCTTTGAAGACAAAGGGGATCCCTGTGCCAAGAAATGAGGGATGCCTCTAGAAGACAGCTTTGCCAACACCTTGATTTTATCCCATTGAGACCCCTGTTGGACTTTTGACTTCCAGGATTGTGGGAGAATAAATTTCTGTCGTTTTCAGCCACCCAATTTGTGGCAAATTTTTATGGCAGCAATAGGAAACTAATACGGCCCTCTTGAGCATTGATATTAACAGCATGAACTCTGGAGTCAAACTGCTTAGATTCTGATATGTAGCTCCACTACCTATTAGCTATTTTATGGGGAAAGTAACTGGAGCTTTAGTTTCATCCTCTAATCAATGAGGTTATCACCTCTTGAATGTGTTCTATGGAAAAATGAAGGTAAAGTCTTTAAGACATATACTGTGAAGAGAAAGCACCAGATAAGTATTAGCTTTAAAAGGATCATGGATGCCTGGCTCTTAGCATGGCAAAGGACTTCCCTCCACTCTTACTCCCTTGTAATTTACTACTCCCCTCTTCTTTAGCCCCTGCTAACCCCACACTGACCCCTGGTCCTGTAGGGTCAGTACCTACCCAGGTATATTCTCACCAGGGCCCCATTCTTTAGATGCCACCCTTTCCTATTTTCTCATCTAAATTCTCTAATGTCTTTTAAAAAGTAGAAATAAAGAAGATGAATATATTAAGTGCTATCTGCTGAGGTATTAATCACTGATAATGGCTTCATCTCTTAAGGTCCTGTAGTTTTGCCATGTCCAGGACTGTGCCTTTTGTGGCGAGCCTCTGGAAATCTTGGTTAGTTGCAAGATAGAGGAGTCCTTAGGAATTGGCTTTTAATTGAGGACTTTTGGCTTAAGTTAAACGAGTGGGATTCACAGTGAGGAATTTCAGCTGGGAAATATTTTAAGCAGAGAGACCTCCCAGGATTCCTTCAAATTATACCACATTTTATGAAGTTTTTGGCCTCCTGTTTTGTCTACTTTTAAGCAGTCTTGAAATGACTGTCACAAAATTTTCATAGGATAGTTGCTGAGAAAAGTTGGTAGTTTTCTTTTTTTCTCTTCTTTTAAGAATTTATTAAGCCTATTATACCACGCAGTATGTTTTATACACTAACATACAACTCCCTAATAAGATAAAGCAAAGATAAAAAAGTTTATCTTATTAGAAACAAGATACAACACCACTTATTGTCTTCAAACATTATTGCACTTTAACTTTCTTAATTTGACAAAGCATTCAAGAAACATCTGCAGACTAGTTTTAACAGACAAATAACACCTGTAAGCAGACATGACTGTCCTAAATTGTTTATTAGGTATGAATTTTACAAACTTTACTTGTATTAGCGGTAACGGTGGAGCTGGAGAGTATTGCGCCTTCTCCAAGCTGCCCGGCGAGAACCACAAATAGTGTGGTGGAACTTATGGCCCTTTCCAAGGCCACGTCTCTTTCGGCCTGCAGATGTCAGCCCACGCATCTCCCTGTGCTTGTGGACTGGTTTGGTGATCCATGGGGTGTCAGGATTTCTTCTGATAGCTTTATGGAATGGATCAATGAGGATAACCTCAAAAAATTTGTATGTGGAATCTTCACCAACCCAGTAAGAATTCAGGACTCCCAGAGCCCCACAGTGGCGTCCAGCTCGCTCCTCCGCAACAGACTGAAGGCTTCGAGCAAATTTTAGCTGGTTAACACCATGATGGACAGGCTTGCCGTAAGTTGCACCCTTAGGAACTGGGCGTTTTCGGCCACCACGGCGAACACAAATCCTATGTATAACGTAACCTTGCTTGGCCTTGTAGCCCAGTTGGCGCGCTTTATCAGGCCGGGTGGGGCGGGGAGCCCTGTGAAGAGCAGAGAGCTGGCGGTACTGCCAGCAGGGGACCCTCAGAAGAAAGCGCGTGACATCAGACTGCTTCTTTCTCCATAGCTCCTGGATATACTTGTATGCACCCATCTTGGCTTACCTGATGGCTGCCGCCAGACGGAAAGGCAAAAGTTGGTAGTTTTCTTGAAAGTCCATAGAGTAGAGCAGTTTAGAGCTTATGATACCAACAAATTTCGGAAGAACTTTTCTACAGCTGTGAAGAATTTCATTTCAATCTGGATACCACGGTGAGAAATTCTAACAGGGATTTGTAATGAGATTATCTTGTAATGAGATCACCTGCTGAAAAATCCATTCAGCATCCACAGAAATCACATTGCGTACAAATTACAGTTGTAAAAATGTATAAAAAGCCATTTGAAACAAAACTGGCTGAGTAAAAACTGAATTTCTGAAGTTATTGTTTATTATGAGAATGTAAAAGGCAAATTCTAAAATAAATGCACAAAGAACATAGTTATTGGTTTATGAGGATTCATATTTTTGTGTTGGCATGTAAAATGCAAAATGATTTTTAAAAGAGCTATTATTTTGTTTTAAAATAAATACTGAAAACACATGAAATAGGATGGTTTTCAAATACTGTTACACACGGTGACACTTCACAAATATTTTAACGGGCCATGTGCTTGAGTTTATGATGTGGTCTCCCTCTTGTGGTAGGTGTTAAGAAAGGTACTGGCTTCAAAGCAGTTAATAAATTTCTTTCCCTTTTGCTGAAATTTGAATCTGGAAAGCATTTTGAGAGGTCAGGCTACGTATTTTACATTTTGACTATGGCTTTTGGGAAGCTTGATTATTTTAACAAAAATCAACCGATCGATCAATCTGTCTCCTCCCCCTATGGCCATGTCGAAATCAGTTTTGACTATTAGGAAATCTGACCTAGTTTCTCTATCTTGTGGCCTGTTTTTGGTGTATTGTGGCCAGAATGTGTCTCTTAATTTTGGCAGTAGTATTTTCCATCTGCTTTAGAAAGGCTCTAGGTGAATGCAAAGTTTATTTAGTTCATGCTCTACACTTGTCACTCTTCTGGGTCCTTCAGCCACAGCAAGAAACCAAACAGGTAAAAATCACTGCCCTCACAGAGTTTTTGTTCTATCACAAATATAAGCATGGTTTATGAAGACATAAACCATAAAGACTGACATGTTAGACTTCACATGTTTGCAAAACTTTCGTGTAGCTGAAGAAGCTATAGATTTAAAAGACAAATACATGAAACGCTGGGAGAAAATAATTGCAACACAAGGAGCTCTGATAAACCAGTGAGGGGGAAAAAAAAGCAATAGAAATGTGTGCAAACAGTAGGAGTAGGCATAAACTGTGAAGGGTTTTCACTTACCTTAAGTAATCATTGGTAGAAGTGGGATTTCATTATTTCCGATTTACTCAGTCGCAATCACAAGCCAAGTATGCCCTTCAGAAAAGATATCTCTTAGCTGAAATCCACTGGGTCACCATACCTCTCACCTGGTGAGGGGATTAGGCTGAATTCTTCCCTGTGTGTGCCTCATACGTGCTGAGTATGGCTGCCATCGTGTGATACGGCTTGGAAACTGCATGTGTCCTACCATTTTGTCAAGTGGAAAAAAATGAACCTTCTCTCAGAAGTATCACGTGTATTCTGAGTTCAGCCCCTCTTCCCAAACCCTCCACCACTGACATATCTTCATGTTATGAAACCTCTCGGGGTTAAGCATATTCAGTTGATCAATAGCGTGTTTTTAGAGGAGACTGTATCTGCTCAAATTGCAGCAATGAGAGTTCATAGGAATAGGAGCACAGTTTTTGACTTCCTGTTATCTGCTCAATGCATTCCCTCTTTATGGATAAAGTAGACCATTCTCTGCTTGACTCAGGGCTAATCTTAAGGCCAGATATTTTCTGTACATTTCTTCCCCTGTAGTCTCTCCTGAAACTTCAACCTCTTTGAACCTCTTACCCCTTATTGCCCTGGCTCATTCTGTCCCCTTGATTGGATGGCTATAGATTGCTCACAGGGGCCATCATTCCTGTTTACCAGTATAAAAGAACATGTGAGTCCTGTGAAGATTCTAGAAACATTTTAGCAGTTTTTCTCCCCTCCCTGCTGAGTGTTTGGTTGTTGTGTAACCAATCCTCTAGACTTAGCAAATTGGGAGCTATGACTCTGGAATGTGAGTTAATTAAATTGTGCTTGTATTTAGTTTTACGCAAGGTTAATTTTTTCCCCCCCTGTTAGGTTTAGTCTGTGTGGCTTTGTTATATGCAATCCTGGTAACTAGGGATACTGAGAGCGATTTTATGTAGTGTGCTGTGAAAGGCATGTGGTAGTAGAAAAGCGGAGGAGCCTGGGAGAAAGAATCCAGAGACCTCTGTGTTCCACCAGTGTGTAAATCATTTAACAGGACACAAACGATTAAACAGTGAAAATCAACTTTCCTGAAGCAATTGACTTCCTTTTCTGTTTATGAGCCAAAGAGAAATTAGTATTAAATAATTCTGTTCCTAGATGTTGTTGTATTAATGCCTGTGTGTGTTGATCACTTGAGACCACTTTCTCCTCCAGTTATCTGGGTTGTTTCAAAGAACCCAGGTGCCCCTACCTTCCAAGTCTAAGTAGGTATGCTATATCCGTAAGTTTGGGGGTTAGGACCTCAGCTTAACTGCAGGTTAACCCTTTAAGCAAAAGGCGTTTTTCAATAGTTTGAGAGGGCCATCTTTCAGAGGTGAGTTGTACACTTCCCAGCCTTAGTAAGCAGAACATACTGGGCCTTACCTGATTTGGTGCTCGGCACTTTATGTCCATTACTGATTAATATACTCAGAGACAATCCCAAAGTAGGTGGGATTCAGGTAAGGAAACTGAAGCTCAGAAAAGTTAAGTAATTCGCCAAAGCAGCGCAGATAGTGTAAGTTTAAATACCAATCTCCGCTTTTCTACAAGATTACCTTTATTTTGCTATCTCAGGTCATGATTGTGAATAGTTTCTTTTCTGGTCTGTAGATTCAGTATTAGTGTGGATATCAGGGTGTTTATGAACTCATTTCCTCACCATTAACTTTTTCTCTTAATTATGGTAGTGTTCAGAATAGAAGTTATCTGATTATTCTAGGGTAGTTTAAGCATGAAGGGTGAGATGTTCAGAAGTAGCTAGGTTTTCCCAATTCTACCTTGACCCAATGAATATGTGCTGTCACTACCGGCTGCTGCATGGGAGCTGGTGGGTGGGGTTTGTGTGGTGAGTGAAGGGAATGGAGAGTATAGGAGGGGCTCCAGCGGAGTGCTGACCTAGGGCTTCAGAATCTTGGCATCCAACCGCTGGTTATCCAATCCGGAAGATAGTTGAGGTCCTACAGTACCAATATCCTGAAGATCAGTGGATTTTTAAAAATGCTAATGCTGAGAAATACCTAATGTAGATGACGGGTTGATGGCTGCAGCACACCACCATGGCATGTGTATACCTATCTAACAAACCTGCACGTTCTGCACATGTATCCCAGAACTTAAAATATAATAAAAAAAAGAAAAAAAAGAATGCTAATGCTTTGAAATAGTCAAGTTATAGTAATCAACAATAGAGAGTAGGTAGGAAAGTGATGCAATACATTCTTCATGGGATTGGAAGTGAATTTTTAGACATTAGGGTAGAACCGTAATCTGTTTTTGAAAGATATTTTTCAAAGTTCTTTTCACTGTAAATTTGAAAGAAGCATGTTTTTTTTTCTATTTCTGGTTCTCAGGATACATAATATTGTAAAGTCATAGGCAATTTATTTTAGCTTTTAAATAGCCAATGCATAAAATGGACTAAAAGAAACTGTGATTAAAAATAAGTTTGGTTAGAGTTGAAATGAAGTCCACAAATTGTTAACTTGTAAAATGAAATTTGTTCAATTTGTACAGTATAGCCCAACAAATAAGAAAAATACCATGGGATGGCTCTTCAAACTGATGATTTTTCTTTGTTTATGTTTGTCCTAAGTCTTTCCATAAACATTGTGACTGAGTTACACATTTAAAAAAGGTCTAGAAAAAATACTGATATATATATAGTTTTTCAGATACTACCATATGTATGCAAGAGACTATTTTCTTTCCAAATAAAATATATCTCCTTTATTTTTCTTAGATTTATATGCAATCATTTAACTCTTTTATAGAAACCATCCTGTATTTGTTTAAAATTTGTCAGAAGTAGTTTATATGTTGTTCCATTGTTATCATTTTATGATTCATAGTGAATAAATGCAAAATGTCACTTGAAACAGCCTTATAATTGGAGAAAAGTCTCAAAAATATATTAAAGTATTATTAAACACAATTTTTTTAAGAAACTAAGTGTTTATTTCCTAAAACAAATTCAGAAGGTAGCATCTCCCAAGAAACCTAAATGAGAAATTATCTTTGAATTTAGAAACATCTGTCTGTCTCATTGAGAGGCAGATAATAAGCAAAAAAGTTTAAAAATTGTCCATGTTCTTTAGAAATTTGAAATTATGTTACTGCACTTCTGTTCAGGAAATGATAAATAACAGAATCATGATGTACATCTTGTTTTCCAACGATTTAAAAAAAAATGCTTCCAGGTCATATTTAGGACTTCTCCCTCACCCCTCCCTCCCTCCCTTCCTTCCTTCCTTCCAAAATTGAAATGTAATTAAGATTCTTTAGATTTCTGCTTGGCCGTCAGTTTCTGGCAGTCTCTGATCATAAAGCTTAGCTTCCTGCTTTTTACTCTGCCTTTTAAAAAAAACTTTCTACTTTGTTTAATTAGATTTAAAATCTACGGGGTAGGATTTTTTACTGTGACTGTACTTGAAATGTTGAATGATGACATGGAAATGCTTTCTAAATTCTATTTACATTCTCTCTCCTATCAAAGTGCCACCAGTTACAGATCTATTCTGTTGTTTCTTGACAATGTTTTAGAAAATGTTATGATGACTAATTTTTTTTTTATAGAGTAATAGCTCTTCTGTCATGCTATCAGGCAGGCAATAAGTATACTTAGCTCTTATTTTTAGGAATTTAAGCTGAAGGCCAGATGGCAAAGTTTTCATTGAATCAAAGCATAGCTTTATTTCAAAGGAAAAAAATGAACCAATGAGTTGACTTAATTTCAGGAATTGTTTGGGATTTTCTCTGAACATTTGTTTGACAGAGACAGTTTCTCACTAATTAAAAGATATATAAATGACACCAAGGGACGTTGAATGAAAGAGTTGTATTGTTGTCAAGGGGCTGATTTTACCTTGTCTTTGCAGCAAGGTGAAGCCTACAGCCCATAAAAGAAGATGTCACCATGACATTGCCTTTTTTAGAATATTGATGTTAAGAGCTCCTTAAGTGCATTTATTCAGCAGGCATTTACCAACCACCTATGATATGCTACTTTTCAACAAAAATGTGTAAGTTAAAAGGTACTAATGGAGACCTTTGCATTCTCAGTAATGAAGGAAACATTAGTATAATAGCACCATCTACTAAGAAGACAAAACAAAAAAAAGTGTGTTTTCATCTCTGCAGCCTCCGGAAAGGGAAAGCACCATTGAGGAGGGAAGGACTGAGCAGAGATTGTGTTGGGTCACCCAGGTTGAGTGGCATGGAGAGAAATGTCTGGAGGGTGGCGGAGGAAGCAGGGGGATGTAGGAGACATACCCTAAGGCTTTGGCCTTCCCATTATATAGCAGAGACCAGTGCTCACGTGCTTGTAGAAGAGGCTGGACCTCCAAAAGGAATGGCTGTGTGGGGCAGCCAGGAAAGCTGGACCCTGGGGACCATGGCCCTGTACCCTGGCTTGGCACAGACACAATGGTGCGTTCTGTCTAGCACTCACTTGAGGACTTAGAGGCCATGAGCCTCTGGCAGTTCTCTGAGGAATGAAAGCTAGAAGTCCTTCCTTCGTTCTTCCAGGTTCCATGTAAGCCCCTTGCATCCTTGTACCATCCTAAGGAGGGAGAGATCCCTGCAAAATATGCCTGAAAGATCTTTCTCATCAGCTTTTTGAGTGGGGAAGTATGAATTTACTTTAAGAAAATATTGTGGCTTTTCTTGTACCCTGATGTAATAGCGTTGAATCCACACACTGTACACCTTCAAGCAGGGCTATTCTGAGCTCATTTGTGGGTCCAGGTGTCACTTCTTACTCTGAGTCTTCATGTTCTATACCTTTCCTGAGTCCCCCTCTACCCCTAAAAGTCACTCATTCTATGTTTCATTTCTCAAGTCTAAGTACAATGAAAAGCTAATGATAACATAAAGCTAAACAGTCTATAATTACATTCAGAACTAAGTGTTCAACTGAACACAAAATCTTAAGGGTGAAGGAGTTTTCAAACTTGTTTTTGACAACAAAAGCCCATTTTCAAAGAAAATTTTCCATGGACTCATGTGTATAAAGCAGCCAACAGTAGAGCTCTTTGGTTGAAATGGAGTAGGAAACTGAATACACCCCTTTAATCCATGATGTGGCCCCAAAGCCCCTTTCCTTGCTAACCTAGAGTTCTTCTAAAACCTACCATTTTAACCCAAAGTGTGGGTAATGTGGGTGTCAGGGGTGGAATGTTGACACATCATCGCAGGCCAGTGGGGAAGATTATTTTCCGTAGAAGGGCCATCTGTTGTCCTACTAAGAGCAAATGCCACTCATAAACCAGATGTGTCTGCAGGCTTGAGTGAGCATCACACTATAACACAAAGGGATTTTTATTCCTGCATCAGTAGTTTATTCTCCTAGCAATGTAAATAATAAGTTGTAAGATATTCATTGCCATTGAGAGCCAATAAATAGGAACGATCATTTAGTCATGCTCCATAGACACCTCGTATTCTCAGTCTTCATTTATTTATCCAACAGATATCTAACTTGCACGTATAATGTGTCAGTTCTATTCTAGACTCAGGGTATAGCAGTAAGAAAAACTGATAAAATGCCTTTCTTCAAGGAAATTGCATTCTAGAAGGGAGAGAGAGACAATCAGCAAACAGAAATCTTCTGTGAATATAAATTATGTGAGCTATAATAAAACAGTTTTTTTAAAGAAGACTGCAATTTTGATGGTCTTGGGCACTGGCACTATTAGGAGTGGTTAGTGTAGTGCCTGCCCTGCATTTAATAGATGTCTAAGAAGAGAGTGAGAAGGATTGCTTAGCTTGGAACACAGATACTTCTGAGGAAGCCACATTTAATGATGGGATTAGAGGGACAGAAAGACATAGATTGAATTAATTTTTAGATCATAAGTATATTCTTGATGTGGATGATACTCTGTTTTCAAAAGAAAGTTTGAAATTTCCCAAGCTCCTAGATATTCAAGGATGGTCATTGTTTATTTGACCTGAGCCAACCTATAGTCAGAAGTTAGTACTGTCAGTCATATATTGCCTAACGATGGGTATACATTCTAAGAAGTGTGTTGGTAGGTGATTTCATCATGTGCAAACATCAGAGTGTACTCACACGAACCTAGATGTAGAGCCTACTACACGTCCAGGCTATGCAGTCTGGCCTATGGCTTTTAGGCTACAAACCTATACAGTATGTTACTGTACTGAATACTCTAGGCAGTTGTAATACAATAAGCATTTATGTATGTAAACATATCTGCACATAGAAAAGGTACAGTAAAAATTTGGTATTGTAATCCTATGGGGCCACTGTTGTATATGTAGTCCATTGTTAAGAAAAATGTTGTTACGTGGTACATGACTTGTACATCCAGCATCCACTCATGTCGCAGTACCTCCACAGCTACTCAATAAATAGACTCCCAGCTGCTATCCCTACTTCTTCCCTTGTCCCCCTAGAGTCTATTTCCAACACAATAGGCAGAGCAATCCTTTAAGAATTTCAGTCAGATCATGCCACTCTTTACCGAAAACCATGTAATGACTCTTGTGTTAAAGTTACAAAGTCCTTACAAGGGCCTGCAGAGCCTTGTGTGTTTGGACCCTCCCTTCTGCTTGGCCTCATTCTTGTGCTTGGTCCCTGCTCATGCTACTCTAGCCACACAGGTCTTTTTGCTGATCCTGACACCTGCCGGGCAGACTCTTGCCCGAGGAACTTTGCACTAGCTCTTCCTTGAATCTTCCTGAGACTCCCTCACCTCTTTCAAGTTGTTGCTCAAATGTCAGGTTTGAGTGAGGCCTGCCCTGGCACCCTAATTAATATTGGGTGCCAATATTAATAATATTAATGTTATTACCCCACTCCTATACCCTATATCTCCCTTACCCTGCAGTACTCTCTTCTTCATAGCATTTATTAACATCTTGTGTGTTATATAAGAATTTTAAAATTATGCTTATTGATATAGTTTGTCATTCTAGACTACAAGCTTCCCAAGGCAAGGGAGCTATTCTGTATTCAAAAATACATAATACAGAATAGTATTAATTATTCTATAATAATTAATTATTATAGAATATACAGAATAATAGTTATTCTGTAATAATACAGAATGTTAAAGAAATGAGTGCATAAATCAGAGGGCAACACAAGCCTTGCAGATGGAGGAAGGCGTGTGTTATATCTCCAGTTCCTCATGAAATAACTTAAAATATGTCATTAGATATTTCTATTTTCCAAAAAATGGAAATACTGTACTTCTAATGGAGACTCAGCCACCTTTTCAAATTTCTCTCTCCCCCAGCACAGTGCCCAGCAGCACCAGCTCCTCTTTCTCCTCATGGGAATTCTCACTCCTCTTATTTTTTATTTTCATTTTTATTTTATTTTATTTTTTGAGACAGAGTCTCCCTCTGTTGTCTAGGCTGGAGCACAGTGGCATGATCTTGGCTCACTGCAACCTCCGCCTCCCAGGTTCAAGCGATTGATTCTCCTGCCTCGCCTCCTGAGTAGCTGAGATTACAGGTACATGTCTCCATGCCCAGCTAATTTTTGTATTTTTAGTAGAGATGGGGTTTCACCATGTTGGCCAGGCTGGTCTTGAACCCCTGACCTCAGGCAATCTGCCCGCCTCGGCCTTCTAAAGTGCTGGGATTACAGGCATGCGGCACTGCACCTGGCCCCTCACTCCTTTTGTACTCAGAGCTTCCAGACCCTCATCCATACCTACTGAAAATATCTTAATTTCAGCAGAATGAAGGGCCTTCCATCTAATATGACTCACCTCCTCAGAAGGCAGGGTAAAGTCCATGTTGGGTTGGTTGAGCACACCCTTAGATTTTCTCTCCCCTTTCTCACCTCTTGTCTTTTACCCCAATCCTTTTACCAATCTATTGTGCCTACAGATACAGTGCTCTCCCCAAGAAGTATTCTTGTATCAGCTGCTGAAAGATTACACTCAGCCTTTTTCATCTAATGACATAACCTTGTAAAAGGTAAGGGCAATAGTGGTTTATAGTACTTGATTTCGAGCAGCATGGAGAATGCAGTGCTGACAGGCTCTCAGCACGGGCCCATGTGATGTGCAGAGCTGTGTCAGCTTTCTCTTCCGAGGTGGAGTTGAAACTGAGCTTTTGACTTTCAGCAAGGACTCAAAGACAGGGCAAGTAAGGGCACCATACAGTCCATGGCAGGCTGGTGGATAATTTTTGAAAAGGACTCTAAAAGTTAACAACCAGAATAATGAGAGCATTTGCCAATTAATATTGATACACAGACAGAGAGAGCCTAGGAAGCTGGAAGCAATTGCAGAAAATCTCAAGGTGATTTCAGGCTAGGGATTATTATTTTAGCAGTCTGTTGTCAGAGACAAGAATACTAAAAAGAGCTGATCATCCTTTGGGTATGTACTCTTCAAGATCCATGTCATTCTGAAGTCCAGGGGATCCATAATTGTCCCCATCATCTGGACATGTAAACTAGCTTTTTAGGCAGTATAACTTTATATACTGCTATTTTTGTAGTAGTATTAATTAACTGTCCCGTGTGTAATGGAAGTCAGCTTTGGCAGTGAAGTATCTTTACTTGGTAAAATTATCTTCATCAGATGATGATCAATAGAATATATGCTCTATTTGGGGATTTTTTTTTTGTTTTCTTCTCTGCTATATTACCAGAGGCTAGAGTAGTACTTTGCACATAGTAGACACTCAGTAAATATATATTCAATGAATGAATGAATGTTCCAGTTATCAGTCTGCCATTGATTTAAATTCCAACATATACCTCTTAGAATTATAGTTAGTGGAAATAGTTTCAAGATTGTATAGCATGACTTCTCGTGGAATCTCCCTTTGTCATCCTAAGGGGCCACTCAAAAGCCTGTTGGAAAATGATCGTTATAAGACAGTGATATTTATGGTAGAAAAATCTCTACAGAAACCTGATAAGAGCTCTCTCAGGGTGTTCAAAAAAAGTAGAACTGACATGGAATGTCATCTCATCTGGATCCAATTCACTGCAAGACAGGCATTTGTGTTTTGTTTAGAGAGAAAAAGACAATGTTGAAGTTTTACTCAAACCTAGTGCCCTTAAACTGGCCGAGTATCAGCCGACTACACTATTGCACAAGTACCAGGAACAGGGGAGTGGGTGTGGCATGGAGGATTGGGCCCGGATCATAGACCTTGGGATTTGGGGTGTTTTTCATCTTTCCTTAATTATGTGGCTTTGGCCCATTTCAATGTTGACCTCATGACACTTCATTTCCTTCATTTGTAAACTACCAAATAAAATATGTTTGTAGTACTTTAATAATTGAACAGTTTTATACAAGTAAAGTGGAAATTCTGAATACAGGTTAAGAAGAAATCAAACAGAAAGATTATACGAAAGTTATTCTAGTTTTATAAAAGTAATATTAACTACCAAAACTGTGAACTTTCAAAAAAGAACAAGAATACAGTAACAATTTATGTCACCCTAAAACCAAGGACAGCCACACTTCCAGATGAGGAAACACACAAAAGAAGTCAGTTTCTGCTGAATCAGCCAAGACAGGGGCTATCAATAATCAAAACAAATGCAAGCTGTGCTGGGTTTTAAATTTGATCCAGATTTGAGATGACCATATGCAAGAAATGGCTTTACTGGAGTCAAATATGTAGGGTCTTAAAGATAAAATCTAGAGGTTAGGAGCTATTGAATGTTGAGCTTTCAGTTCCATTTCCTGAGGAATCATCGGAGCCATAGGTGGGGAATGCAATAATTCTTGTGAGGCATTGCAGCTGCTAAAATGCAAACATATGGAATTTTTGCACTCTCTAGTATAATACAGAAACAATCTCACAATAAGATAAACCCTCCTTTAAAACTTTCTCTTAACCCTAGAGAGAGGATATTGTACAGACTGGATAGGTAAAATCTTAGTATTTTGGTTTTTCATTTTTAGATCTGGTTTTCTATGAATCGTTTAGGAGTCTGTATTTGTAGCTATAGGAGTGCACTCCTGTGCGGAATCTTCTGACACCATACTAAACATGTTGGATATTTTGGCAGTTGAAATCCATAGATGTAATTTGTATTGATACTGAAATTATGGACTATAATGGAAAACTGGGCTTTTGTTGTTGATATTGTGAAGATGTTACATGAAGTAGCATCATAAGAAACTTACCAGATCAACTAATGCTTAATGTTCAATGAGTTGTAATGCTGATTTCCTTGATAGCATTGGGAAATAATTCATTAATTTTGTTTTTTTCTGCTTTATGGAAATATATTGTTCTATTAAGGATTTAGGTAACTTTTTCCATTGAATCGAGAACCTCCTGAGTGCCAGCCACTGGTTGGGTCCCAGGAACATGGGTGGGAAATATATTAATCGAGAACCTCCTGAGTGCCAGGCACTCCGCTGGGTCCTAGGAACATGATGGGAACTATAACAGACATGGGCTTCATTGACTGGAGCTTTCAGCCTGTACTTTTCTCTATTTCTATTGCTGAGTTAAAATGTTCCATATTCCTGGATTCCATGTAACTAGTCAACAAGGTTCATCTTATCAAGGAATACATACTGCAGGGAATGGTGGCAGTGACCAGGCAACTGACCACACAGTCAACACACACACACACACACACACACACAAGCTTTGGTGGAAGGTGAGAGAGAGACAGAAGGAGATTTTTGAAGGTTCTACTTAACTTTTTTTTTAATCTGAAACTAGAGCTCATAAAAAAGTTATTTTTTCCCAGCTAAAAAGATAAAACATCATCATTGTAAGAAAATTTGTAAAATGCAGAATACAATACAGTAAAAAGTAAACTTACTTTAATCCTAATACCAAAGATAATATACCTCTCCCGATGCCAAACTGTATTTTGTTTTCTAGGACCAGTTGGTGTTTTCTCATCTAAAGTAGCTTGAACTTTGTCCTAGGACATTAAGTATTTTCTACAATGTAGTTTTCAATGGCTGTAACAGTATTCCTCATTATGGTGGTATCAAAATTTATTTAACTAGCCCCTGAATATTGCATAGTGGTTATTTCATAGTTTCCTCATTTTAAACAATGATGGTATGAATATCATTAAACATAAAACATAAATTCATAATGATTTCCTTTTTGTGAAGTCTAAGAAATAAGATGATTCCTGAGTCAAAGATTATGCACACTTAAAAGGCATTTGATGCACATTACCAAATATTTTTTATCTTAACATCCACTTTGTTGAGCTGATTTATCCTTTTATTAATGGTCTTCCTGAAAAATTTTGTATCTTTTTGTCTTAAATTTATTGTCTACTGTAATTTTGAAGCAGTGGAATACTTATTGCATTTTGAAGAGAAAAAGAACACCAAAATATTAAAAGCAAAAATATAAAAATGTAACTGTGTTAAGGAAAAAGAAATGAAAATTTTATTAGTGAATACCATTTCCCGTTCCTTATGCCAAAATAGACGCTGACATTTTAACTGGCATTTTCATTAAGGCAAGTAAATACATTTCAAATACAGGGCACTGGGTCTCTATGCTATGTTCAAACACACATCCACTTACTGACTCTGTTTTTACTGGAACTTTCTCTGTGGTACATAGAGAGCTTTTTAGAAAGGTAGACTTTTTAAATGTTGGTTCAACTAGTAGCACTTTACTTGGACATAATTTTCAATTATTTAGAAAGATACACCCATTGGGTATTCTCCCCACATAAATTGTGCAAATGATGAAGCTACCCTCTTGCTCTCTGAACATGGATGCCTCACTCTGCAAGCCCACTGGTGAACTATCTCCTGCTTTCCTCAGACAAGCAATCACTCTTTGTATTATTTCCAGGTAATTTTTCAATTAATGTGCTAGGATGCCAAAGAAAAATTGATGACAATAAAACTGAGGGAATTTGGAAACAAATCTGTTGAATAGCAAAAGAAGATTTTCTATGTATTTATCTTTTGTAATCTTAAAAGAAAAAAACCCCATCTTATTCTGACATTATTTCCTGCCCTTTTTTTTTAGTGCTCTGTGGAACGGGTGAGAACTTTCTGTGTGCCAGTGGAATCTGCATCCCCAGGAAACTGCAATGTAATGGCTACAACGACTGTGACGACTGGAGTGACGAGGCTCATTGCAGTATGTGACAAGCTGTTTAGGGTTTGTCTGAGTGGACAGGGATTCTCAAATCCTGACAATCATCAGCATTTGTGTAGACTGCTTTTTGTTTGCCTTTCTAAAGCGAGCAAACATGTTTATCTTCCCCCAGAATGACAGCAGCATGTTTGCACACCTTTCAAAGGCATGGTTTATTAGGAGCTCAACAGGTAGAGGCTGCATTGGAACAGATGAGGGATTGCAGCGTTTTTGCACAAAGTGGTTTAAATTGGGAGAAGGCTTTGGTTTATTTTGAGTGGGTGAGAATTTTCATTTTTGTTTATGAGTATAAAGGTCAATTTTTTTTAAAAAAGGACATTTTTATAGCAACATTTTCACCCTAATGATTCTTAACTTTCATGACACAGTAAATACAAAGCCTCTTGTTTTTTTTTTTATGCTTCTTCCAAACCTGGAGATAGTCAATGGCACTAACTGTTTAAAATCCACTAATCAGTAGATTCAGCCTTATGTGTCCTCAATTTATTCCCCATTGATTGGTTAGTCATTTTGACTGAATTGGCCAGTGGTTTGTCCAATATAGATTCAGATTTCAAGTTGTTTTGCACTTACAAACTGGAAAGAAGGGGAAAACCATCCTGAGGAAGTACATTGTAATAAGCAAAGCTAGTGTCCTATTTGTTCACCCCTAGTAGGTTAAAAAAAGAAAACAATTACACTGAGTAATCTGTATTCAAAACAGAAGTATCTGCAATTAGAACACTATATGCAAGAGTTCTAATTGTTCTTTAAGGGTTATATAAACAGCCACAGTTAGTATGGCAAGAGCTGTGTTTCACTCCTTATGGGAATTGCCAAGATGTAATAAGTGCTTGAGAATACTGATCTTAATCAAAAAATTCTTCTGGTCTGTTTGCCAAATGGACCAACTCATCTTTCATCTGAGTTCTAATTGTTCTTTAAGGGTTATATAAACAGCCACAGTTAGTATGGCAAGAGCTGTGTTTCACTCCTCATGGGAATTGCCAAGATGTAATAAGTGCTTGAGAATACTGGTCTTAATCAAAAAATTCTTCTGGTCTGTTTGCCAAATGGACCAACTCATCTTTCATCTGATGGGCTAGGACGCTCCTTTGTCCTGCTGAATGGCAGAACTACTGAATGGCAGTTTATCATGGTAACATTTCAGGTCAATGTTTCCAAAACTGATGTTTCATATAGTATCTGAGTCTGGAATAATGCTTGAAAAAAAAAAACTTTGGGAAATACTATCAGATCTACTTCTTAGAGGGTTAGAATACACATTTGTATATTAGAGGTTCTGAGAAATCCTGTAGTTTTAAAAAAAGACATTTGCCTAACTTTTTATTTCATCAGAATTCTCATGTGAATCTTCACCTTTATTTATTCATTTATTCATGCATTTTTTATTCTGCCTACTATCTAGCATCCCGTGGAACTTCAATTATGCCACGCATATTTCAGGAAACGTTCTTTTCAGTAAGACATTTGTGTTTTACGACTTGGAATTTTCTTTTCAAAACAACGCATGGCACACAATTTTACATAAAAACATTTTTATAGGCTGTGTATTTACACTGGGAAGTGTTGCTGTGGGCTTAGCAGAAGATGCTGTGCAAAGCAGCCAAAATAGGGAACTTTAAATAATTCAATGTAACCATATCCAATTTATGGGAATTTGGTAGAATCTCTAGCTATTCTCCCATTGTGGCCCACGTTATGGCATTGTTCAAATTCTGCATGTGCCTGTATCTCCTGTGGTGGGCCAACTATGGTTTTTATCATATGTTCCTCAATAGTACTGAGCATTGCACTCCAAACCCTGCAAGTGCTTTCTGCTGCATTTGTTAACATTAAATTTGAAGGGGCTAATTTTCCTTGTCAACAACGTGTTACTGTTCTGCAAGGCATTTGCCAATGTCTGAGGAGCTGAAGCATTTATTAAGGAAAATAGATATGGCCCTTTCCCATGAACATATCACAAAAATGATCTATTTGGTCCATTGGGGAAATACATCCCTTCAGAAAACTTCTGTATGAAAACACAGACATTGAAGGCTTCATATGCAATTGTTTTTGACCTTACAAGAACATCTGCTTTTGAGCTTTAAGGTTGAGTGCTTGTGGTGTTTCCGCATGAGTGTTTATGGAGGGTGCCATACTCCTTTTGTCACCACCCTGTGGTGAAGGAATAGTGTAAGTCTGAATTAGGCCTTGGATGTGAACCAGAGTGTGAATGCAACCCACAGATACTCATGAGAGGAGAAGGAAGTTTTGCTGTGCGTTCTCAGTGAGGAACAGAAGAAAATGCCTAGTTCCTAAGGTTCTCGCAAGTAGGCAAGAAGGAGGACTGTCAGAGGAGATTATGCTTCTATGGATTAGATGCAAAAATGATCTCTAGCTAAGCACTTGCCTGCTTTTATAAAACATGGGTCATATTAGGTGGCCTGTGTAGTTCATTGAGTTATTAATTTCCTTTTTAGTCAGGTTCAAAGGAAGGGAGAAAAGGGACTTATTATTTGTGAGTTACCTCATAAACTATGCTAGAAGCATTTACCTACATACTTTGATTTAATTATCAGCATAGGAAGTGTTATCTACCGCCTTTTGTACAGGTGCAGAGACAGAGCTTAGGGCAATGAATAAATTTGCCCATGATTCGCTAAATTTGAACCCAGTCTTAAATGGTTCAAAATCTAATGCTTTTTCTTTCAGCTCGTCTGCCTTTGACTTGTCCTTGTCCATAAAAAAGTTCAGATTTAGTGAGATTATACTCTGATCATTCATATTGCAGGAAAATGTTTTAACTGATTTTGATGTATTACGGCTTTCAGAGGTAATTGTTTATTAAAGAGCACTCCAGGTATCTGTGACTTTCTGACTTTCTCCCCTAACTGGTTTTGTCTTGTCAATCTCTTCTTAAGTATTTGTTGGATGAAAAGATTTCCAAACACCTGAAACAATTTTAGTGGTGCAGTAGAAAAATTTTCAAAAACCAGGAAAATTTTAGAAATGTCTACCTCTGTGGCTTTAGGCAGGACACTTCTGTAACCCTGGCTTTCGGTATCATCATGGATGGCTGCATGCTGGCCTCCTCAGGAAGCCCCATCTGCAGAGATTTTGATTCAGTTTGTCTGCAGTGGGGACCAGGCAGCAGTACTTTTGTAACGCTCTCCAGGTAATTCTAATGGACAGCCAGACTTGGAAGCACTGGGCTAGAAGGTGCTTGGTGTCTCTTTTGTTGTTAAGATTCTATAATCTTTTGAGTCTATAACCGGCTCCTAGAATAGTGCCTAGGACGTAGCAAGTGCTTAGTAGATGAATACTTCTTAATTTTAAATTAGAAACTCAAGGAAAACGTTTTCACAGCGAAATAGCTGCCACAAAGTTCACACACTTTATGACACATAAAAACCACTATCAAATATTTTTGAAAATCATTTTCTGTGAATTTTGGGTAAAATTGGTTGACTTATTTTTGAGGATGGTGGCTATCTAATTATACACCGAGTGTAATACGGTGTAGTAATGACTACTATAAGTTCTTGAGTCAGGCTGCTTAGGTTTCAATCTTACCATTTCCTGCCTCTGATAACTTAGGCAAGTTACTCAACCTCTCTGTGCCTCAGTTTCTTCAGTAGTACAATGGAAACAATAAATCGTGAATATCTCTCAAATTGTTCAGAATAATGATTCACTGAATATAAAGCATATAGACCAATGTCTTGCATGCAGTAAGTCTCAAAGAGCACTAGGATTTGTGGTCGTGACTGTTGTTGTCACTGTTGTTATCTTATTGTTCCTCCACTCCCACCCAGCACCTCTTGTTACTAGGTGCAGAGAATGACCACTGGAAGTCGTGGGGACAGCTGATAATGTCAGCTGATACATGTAAGGAGGAGAGAAACACTAAAATATGCACAACAATTTTAAAAGCAGCACCACGTGAAGCTATTTTAGAATGGAGGCAGCCTAAACAGCACAAAATAAAAATTGATATTCCAAATGATGTTTGAATCATCAAAAATGACTGTATCTATAATAATCTTTCTACTAAGATGTAGCTGCAAGTAAATACTAGAAATAGTTTCATCAAAATTATAAAAATAAAAAAACTCACTCTATGCTTATGGAAGAAGTACTAAATGTTTGCAAATTTTACTTTTTTGTATAGTGGCAATCTGATTATACTGAATCAATCAAAGTATTGAATATTCTTTAATTCCAACTATGTGTGAATCATGTTTTAGCTACCTAGTAAATAGAAAGATACTGTTAAGCCATGGTTTCTTTCTTTACGAGTCTTTTAATCAAATCAGGGAACTAACATATACACATAGAAACTATTAAATATGTTTTTAAAAATTTTTTTTGAGATGGAGTCTCACTCTGTCACTCAGGCTGGAGTGCAGAGGTGTGATCTCAGCTCATTGCAGCCTCCACTACCCGAGCTCAAGCAATTCTCCAGGCTCAGCCTCCTGAGTAACTGGAACTACAGGCGTGAGCCACCACGCCAGGCCTGATTTTTGTATTTTTTGTAGAAACAAGGTTTTGCCATGTTGCCCAGGCTAGTCTCAAACTCCTGAGCTCAAAGCGATCAGCCTGCCTCAGCTTCCCAAAGTGCTAGGATTACCGGCGTGAACCACTGTGCCCAGCCTAAATATGGTATTTTAAAACAGTATAACACAAGCAATATCACAAAGTCAAAAAAATTGAGGTAAACAAGCAAACAAAAAAAGGCAGCAGCAGGGAGTCCTAGTAAAAAAAGAGTAAGATTACTAGAAGCTGGATTGCACAGAGAGCTGTTGGAAAAGATGGGATTAAAGCTAGGCCTTGCACTCAGGTGATGTTTGTATACTGTGCAACATGATTTTCAATTCTCTAGGTGACATTTTGCAATGCATGGAGACTTTTTTTTATTGTCACAACTGTGGGAGTGGAGGGAGGTGCTACTGGCATCTAGTGGGTAGAGGCCAGAGATGCTGCTAAACAAACTATCCTGCACAGGGCAGCCCCCAACAACAAAGAATTACCCAGTCCAAAACGTCAAATGATACTGCCGTTGAGAAACCCTTTTCTAGAGCTGGAAGCCAATAGTAGAAAGAACTCAGAGAGTCAAGAAGCCTGATTCTTCTCATGGTTCTGCTGTAAATGAGCTGAGCAACAGTGGACAGACCGTCTAACTCCTCTGGTCATTTCAGAATCAGAGGGTTGGATGAAATAACCTCTGGTCCTTTCCATATTTAATCTTCTGTGGGTGGAAACTGAGCATCCGTACTTGCATCTTGAGTTGAGGCAACACATTCATGTTTATAGTCATAGAGACTGTACAGTTGAAAGAAGCCCTTGAGAAAAAGCCTTTCTGTGTGTTAGTTTTCTGCTCTAATTTAACGATAATTTTGAGAGACAAGAATTAATAGTGTGCGTATGAGATGCCAAACTGAAATCAATATTAACATGCAAGAATTTCAGAAGAAACATTTTGTATCAAGCTCTCCTTAAGAAAAAAAAAGGTGTGTCTAGAAAAACATCTACCTTAGGTCATGCAAAATTATGCTTGTTATTGAGCAAGAAAATCACAGCAAGCAGCTTTTTCAAATTTTGATTTGCTGGCCCCAAATTGCACTGACAACATCTCTTTCCCGGTCAAATAAACATTTATTTCAGTAAAAGGAGACACTGTGATCTTTGCCATTTGCTACTGTATTTGCATTTGCCATTTGTATTTCTGGCTTTGCAGTGCCTCTGGTTAAGATTTTGCGTGTTTACTAATCACACAGACCTTAGGGAAGTAACAGATTGTTTTCCAAATGCAGCTCATTTTGTATCTCACTTCTAAAAATGGCTTCTAACCAAGCAAGTTATAATAGTAGAAAGTTGAATCCACACCTGGGACAACAAGGAGGATTTTTAAAAAATGCCTGAATCCTCTCCATTTATGAAGTAATTTAATAAATGAGGACATCAATTTTTAAAATATCTCCAATGCAGTGTTTTAGTATGAATTACCAGGGGTCCTAGAATGGGCCTCATAGAAGACAAATAAACTTTTGGAAATTTTTGGTGTGTTCTTAGGTTAATCAGATTCTGAAAGGGGTATTTGATTCCCTAGTAGTCCTACCGTCAAAAAAAGTGAGTGTAGTGCTTACAAAGAAATTAACTCCTAGGGTTTAAAATGTGCTGAAACACTGTCCCCCATCCTCTGGGTGAATGCATGCGTGTACTTTGCACTGATCGTCAAGTTGAGAAGCCTTATTTCCCTGGCTATTGCTGATTCTAGCATGTTGACTCAAAACTTCCCACAAGAGTAATTTAGATTAAGACAAAAAAACATCAAAAAGATCTTTTAGAATTTCACAAGGTAGTGTATATATCTTGATGCACGAATTCCCCAGATCTGCCCTGTGGGCAGGAGAACCAGTGTCATAACCTTTCCACTCAGCTGTCACATGTGTGATAGCCTCATTCAGCAGTGGGGGTGCAGGGTGGGGAAATAGCGCCCTCTGCTGAGTGGGATAAAATACCGTTGTCAAGGTGATCGCTAGGACTTCTTAGTTCTTATATTTTCCCCTATGGTGGCTGTCCTTATTGGAAAATTATTCAGGCTGGGGGAAGTGAAAAATAAAAAGTACTTACAAAGTTCTGTATGCTTATTAAGTATGGACTTACGTGTATATATGCGTGTGTGTGTCTGTGCACATACACACCTTCCTAATGAAGACACTGAACAGGTGATTTCTAAGGCCCATTCCATTCCTAAAATGATGTGATTCTAAAAACTTTAAGTTGTTTTTTTTTGTTTTAGAAGAGTGCTTTTTTGAAACAGAAATTTATGATTCATGTATATGTAAGTGTCATATTTTGGCATGCCTAATGTTTTAACTGATCAATGCCAAAGGCTTTGGATAACGAATCGTCATCTAGTATGGGACGTTTACAGTAAAGTGGTGGCTGCTACTTGTATGAGATACAGGCTTCTGCTTGAGGAGAAACAATCAGCTGGAATTCAGGAGATTGAACCATTGACTGCTTGATTTCTGGCTTTCATCAGTCAAGTAGACTGATCTTCAAACGTGCCCTATTTTTTTGCCTCTTTCCTTTGTTCTTGCTATTTCATCTGCTTGAAATATGCTAAACTTTTCATTACATCCACCCTATTGAAATTCCGCCTATTTTCTATATTCCTTCTCCAGCCTTAAGCAAACTGTTTTGCACTTAATTTACTTTAAATAAGGGAAATAAAAACTCCTATATTTAAGAAATCTAGTTTCTGTAAAATGCAGATTTCTTTACATATATTGATTTTAAACATTTTTACAGCTTTATTGAGGTATAATTTACATCCTATAAATTTCATCTATTGATTTTTAGTAAACTTATAGAGTTATGCGACTAACCTCACAATACAGTTCTAGAATGTTTGCATCTCCCCCAAAATTTATCTCCCACACATTTGTAGTCAGTCACCAATTCTAATCCCTCAGCTACTGTAACTACTTCTCAGGTTTCTGTTTCTATAAATTTGTTTTTTCTGGGAATTCCATAAACGAGTCATATAATATGTAATTTTTGGATCTGATTTCTTTCACACAGCGTAACTTTTTGGGGTTCATCCATACTGTCACATATATTGGTAGTTTCATCCTTTTAATCACCGAGTAGTATTTCACTGCATGAGTATTACGTTTTGTTCGTCCATTCCAGTTAGTGAGTAGTTGGATTTTTTTCCAGTGTTTGGCTTATGAATAATGCTGCTGTGAACATCTATATATAAATCTTCGTGTGGATATATGTTTAATTTATCTTGGGTAGATTCCTAAGAGTGGAATTCACAAATTAATTGTATGGTAAGGTTACAGTTACCTTCATAAGAAACTGCCAGTTTTCCAAGGTGGCATTATTATTTTATAGTCTCACCAGAGATCCATGAGATTCATTTTCTCAAAATCCTTGCCAATACTTGCTATTATCCATCTTTTCCATTGTAGCCATTTTAAGGGATGTGTAGTTATATCTTCTTGTGGTTTTAATTTGCCTTAGCTTATTTTTTTTCTTTTGTTTTGTCCTGCCCTCTCACCCCCCGCTGCCTTTGCTTAATGACTAATAACGTTGAGCACCTTTTCATGTGTTTTTATGTCTTTCATGAAGACTTTCTATTCAAGTCTTTTGACCATTTATAATTGAATTCTTTTTCGTCTTATTATTGAATGTAAGAGTTCTATAGAGACTCTGGATATCCAAATTTCTTTATCATACATATAATTTGCAAATATTATTCTAGTATTGTCCCAATACCATTTGTTGAAAAGAACATTCTCTTTCCATGGAATTGCCTTACACACACTATTTCATTAAACTCTTCTTTCAAACCCTATTAAGTGGCTGATTTTGTCCCAATTTCATACATCAGTTCACAGACTCCTAGACTTGAACTAACAATAACACACTAAAAGTCCCATAGCTAGTAGGTGGCAGAACCAGGATAGGAGTTCTGGTTTACCCAAGGACAAGACTTTATTTTCCTATTAAAATCAGGAAACCATTTGCCCTGGATGTTGTTTATTTCAACATTAAACTATAAGCATCCTGAGATTACATAGCACTTCTCATCTTGCCACCATAGTCTTTGGACAGTACTTGCTTATTTGAGGATCACATTATGAAGCACTCAATTGGCTTAAGCAGTAATGTTTATGTGAAAGGAAATAATAACTCCATAATCTAAATGACTTATTTTGTTATGTTTATGCTTTCTACTGACAAACCTAGACTTCAACTCTAAAGAAAACATAAGAGTTACTAAAGTCTATTCTGCATGAACAAGAACTTCATTAGGAATGATGGTGAACTGAGACTGTCTTTTCTCATCTTTAACAATCAAGGATCGTTCAGGTGACATAAAATGGAAGTCAGAGAAACACATCAGAAAGTGATAAAATCACCTGGCTTGGGAGCCACTTGTTCAAGTGGCCTTGAACAGGTCATTGTATCTCTGTGTGCCACCTTCTCACCTATAAAACAATAGGTGTGGACCAGGTTACCATTAGGGAGTCCCTTCCATGATTGGCTTTTGTTAAATATCGTACTACAATAGCATTCTGTATGGCTCTGATGACACACTGGTGGCTTCTTTCATTTGCAGACTGCAGCGAGAATCTGTTTCACTGTCACACAGGCAAGTGCCTTAATTACAGCCTTGTGTGTGATGGATATGATGACTGTGGGGATTTGAGTGATGAGCAAAACTGTGGTAAGTAGCATTGTTTCCCCAAAGGTTTTAATTTAAAACCACAGGAATTTATAACCAAAAACTTATAGTTCATTATGTGTTAATATGATTAGCAGTTTAAATTACAAAATGATTGGTTTCTTGTTTTTTAGAAGGAGGAAGTTTGTTCAATCACTGTCCTCAGTAATGTCTTATGTGTAAATGTAATACATAAAAAATCATATTAGTAAAATGTTTAAGAAGTGGGATGGGAAGACTGGTAAAGGTTGTTAATGCATTAATAGTTTTTTTCCTCTCCTCAAATGTGTTCTGTTTCTCCTCTGGTTAGAGCCAGTGGCTTACGTTAGATTTGGGCTTTTGAGCAAACTTTGAGGGCAGATATATTGTCTGTGCCTGATTCCCTTGGTACATGCGACTGAAGTCCCCTCCTTTATTTAATCCTCAGATAGTACAGGGACCACCTGTTCAGCAGCTACACCCAGGGTTAGGATGATGCATTTGTTTTGTGTACACATGCTGATCTTATCTTTTAAAGAATAACCCCACTTTTTAAAGAGTCATGTCCAATTCTGAATGCCATCTCATGAATTAAAATCAGCAAAATTCCTCTTGCTCATTTACTTTTTTGGCTTTGTGACTAGCTTCAGAATTTTTAGGTAGCATATTATTGAGTGACGTAGGAACTTTGCAACATGAACAAAAGGGCAAACTGGGATGAGGATACACCCTGGACAAATGATATGAGACAATGTCCAGCATTAGATAACATCAAAATGAGTGTTTGGGAAGGATCAGCGGTATGGTCAGAGGAAGGCATTGGAATCGTGAATGTTAGGAATAACCCCATGCTGGGAAACCTGGTGGTTTCTAGGAGCGCTGTCTAGCTGCCACTTGCTGTATCTGTAAAAATATTTGAAAATGTATGTGTACAAACCATTCCTGTGTGACTAGATAGAGGTGGGTTATTGTTTTTTTCTGATAATAGTTTATTTTTATTTTATTTTGACTAATAATAGTTGTACATATGTATTGAATACAGCATGATATTTTAATACATGTATACAATATGTAATGATCAAATCAGGGTAATTAGTGTATCCATCACCTCAAACATTTATCATTTCTTTGTATTAGGAACATTCAAAATCTTCTCATTTAGTTATTTGAAAATATGCAATAAATTATCATTAACTATAGTCACCATCCAGTGCTATAAAAACCTGCAACTTGTTCCTCCTATCTAGCTGTAATTTTGTATCAGTTAAACAATCTCTGTCTCTCTCTCTTTTTTTTTTTTTTTTTGAGATGGAGTCTTGCTCCGTCACCCAGGCTGGAGTGCAGTGGCGCTATCCCGGCTCACTGCAATCTCCGCCTCCCGGGCTCAAGTGATTCTCCTGCCTCAGCCTCCTGAGTACCTGGGACTACAGGTGTGTGCCACCACGCTCAGCTAATTTTTGTATTTTTAGTAGAGATGGGGTTTCATCATGTTGGTCAGGCTGGTCTCTCACTCCTGAGCTCATGATTTGCCTACCTCGGCCTCCCAAAGTGCTAGGATTACAGGCATGAGCCACCGCACCTGGCAGCAATCTCTCTTTGTCCCTCCTCCTCCATACCCTTCTGGCCTCTAGTAACCACTGTTCTACTCTCTATTTCCATGAGATCAACTGTGCATATGAGTGAGGGCATGCGGTATTTCTGTTTCTATGCCTGGCTTATTTCACTTAACAGAATGTCCTCCAGGCTCATCCATGTTGCTACAAATAACAGGATTTTATTCTTTCAGCATGGCTGAATAGTATTCCATTGTGTAGATGTACCATATTTTCTTCTCCACTCATTTTTTGATGGCATAAATTGATTCCATATCATGGTTATTGTGAGTAGTGCTGCAGTGAATGTGGGGGTGCAGATGTCTGTTTGATATACTGATTTCCTTTCCTTTGGGTATATGCCCAGTAGTGGGATTGCTGGGTTATATGGAAGTTCTGTTTGTAGTTTTCTCAAGAACCTCCATATTGTTTTCCATAATGACTGTACTAACTTACATTTAGATGTGGGTTATATCCTGGGACTGACTAGTCTTGAGAAAAAGGATGAGAGGAAATTGTAATTATATAGATCACAGAAATTATAGTTGCAGGAGGCCTTGGAGATCATCAGATTCAACCCTTCCCTTTACCAGTGAGATAATTAGGAAATGCAGGGGATTGAAAATGAGTGAGTGTCGTTTGGTAGTTGGATAGGTTAGTGGAGAGGGCCAGCATGCAGGTAGCATGTGAGAAAAAAATGGTCTTAACAGGCAACATAATTCCTCTGAAGATAGCAGGCTATCGTGAAGTTTGTGTGTCTGGATGCCAGTTGTCTCCATCTAATAGCAATAATTATCACTTTCCTTCAGACTAGCCTCTGCCCTGGCTCCCTGTGCTCTTCTGGTTCCTGCCTAAGCACCTCTTGTGCTTTTCTTCTTTTCTCAAACCTGTGTCCTCCCTATACTTTCCTCTGTTGATCCAAAATACGCTTTAAGATCCATGGTCACTCCGGAAGTCTGTCTATGACCATGGCACTGTTACTAGACTCATCATACTTTCTCATGGAATCTATTATTCATGAATCCACATACATCTTCTAAAACACGGCTTATATTCAGGGTATAGCACCTCTCATGGCAAAGCATCCTATGGATTCTGCCCTTTGTGAGAGCAAACTTATCACTTAGTTCTTTTTCACTAATATATAAATTGGGACAAAGTTGAAGTCCAGGCTAAAAAGAATCATGAATATAACATAAATATTTTGCATGGCTTACCTAGCAGTTCTTTTGGATATAAGGCCAGGCATGCTGGCATATTCCTTGTAGTCCCAACTACTTGGAGGCTGGGGTGGGAGGATCACCTGATCCTAGGAGGTTGAGGCTGCAGTGAGCTATGATCACACCACTGCACTCCAGCCTGGGAGAAAGAGAGAGACCTTGTCTCAAAAAAAAGATAATCAATTAAAAACTTAAGCTTAGCATCAGGAGAGATGACAAGGAGATACTTGCCTTCCCAATTTGCCAGACAGGTAAGTTATAATTCCTAGAAACGTGAGAGAGCTGTTACAGATACATCAAATCCGCTAGCTGCATTGTGAAACACAAATCACAGTTCTGTTTTTTGAACCAGGGTAGAAATCATAAATTTTTCATAAGGAAAGAAAATGACAACTAAAGAAAACAAAAGCCAACAACAATAAGAACAAACTACGGGTCCTGGGGCAGCTAGAGTAGTTTCTTATCTGAAAAACAGACCCATCTTACCCCACAGTGATGGTGGTCAGTGGGGCACATGAGTGGGGAGGGCGTGGCATTTTAATTGGGCCAGACCTATTGTAGAAATGTTATTGAAAGTATTGGAGCCATTGGAACAGACTCTCTTCGATGGGAACTGGGAGCCATAGAATCCTGCCTGTTTGTCATGCTGGTTCTCTGCATGCTCGTGAGTTTTCATTTCTCCAGATTGCAATCCCACAACAGAGCATCGCTGCGGGGACGGGCGCTGCATCGCCATGGAGTGGGTGTGTGATGGTGACCACGACTGTGTGGATAAGTCCGACGAGGTCAACTGCTGTGAGTGCTCTGAGGACGTTTGTTTTGCTTATTTTTCCATTTCTGGTTCTTTAGGCTGTACTCAAGGTTGAGACTGTACTTAAGACTCACTATATACACAGCATTCCAAGGGAAAGATTCTTATGCTTTGGTTCTAGCCTGTAAAGATCACTGAGTCGTGGGATGACAATAGCAATGGAGTGTATCTGACTTCCACACCTCTCCCTACAAAACTCCAAGCTTCATTTGGCTGATCTAGCCAAGTGGGTGTCTGTTTTCTCTCTCATTGCTCCATATGTCTCTTTTATGCTTCTGTGACTTTGTCAAAGGTGATGCTCTGCCCACAGAATGGGGAACCTTTCTTCTGCACACAATATATGAGTAGTTAAGCTTCCCTGCAGGAGTGCCCTAACATGTTTTCAGGGGCCATTTGTGGAAGAACATGGAAAGAATCGTCAGAGAGAAGAGAGCCTTTAATGTTCATATGATGATACAAAGAGAGCATAATAGGCCGGGCATGGTGGCTCATGCCTGTAGTCCCAGCACTTTGGGAGGCAGAGATGGGTAGATGACCTGAGGTCAGGAGTTTGAGACCAGCCTGGCCAACAGTCTCTAGTAAAAATACAAAAATTAGCTGGGTGTGGTGGCAGGTGCCTGTAGTCCCAGCTATTCAGGAGGCTGAGGCAGGAGACTGGCGTGAACCAGGGAGGTGGAGATTACAGTGAGCCAAGATCAAGCCATTGCCCTCTAGCCTGGGCAACAGAGTGAAACTCCATCTTTAAAAAAAAAAAAGAGAGAGAGAACGTAGTAATAATATAAATTTATAGACTGTTGTGTTTCTGAGTGAATGAAAATCTTCAGACAGTTGTTATACTTCAAACTAATAACAAGTATGGCTATTAACACTTTTTCCCCCTGGAAAATATACTATACCCATTAGAGGATAATATACATGATTGAATAGAAGCTGTCAGGTGTTAAGAGAGAGTGCAGTTGACCTGAAAGAGTTAACGTGATACGTTCTTTTGCATGTTTGAATTAATTATACTTTTCATTTCATCTTTTTGTGTCTAGTAAAAGTAAGAAAGTTGATTATATATATGAGATTGAATATTTAATTGGCTTATAATTTGAGGCAAAAATAGAAATGTGGATTACATAGTTTTTATTTTGACATAAGAAAAGTCATATAAAAAGTCACAATGCGTAGCTCTCCTCTTCCCTGAAATGGATTTGAAGTGGAATGTCCTCCGAGTCCTTGCCTAGTGGACACAGTGGAACAGAGTGGACTGTATCTCACTAGATCTTGGAGAAGCAAGGACATGGTGCTCAGGTAGAACACTTCTGGTGTGGAGTCTTGACTCAAGAACAGAGAGGTCATAATATTAGTAATTCAGTGAAGGCTGAGGTCACATGATCCATGGGTTTCCGATACTCTAAAAGACAATAGGTATAGAATTTAGAGAACCAATAGGCATTAGAAGGTTAATGGATATTAGGCCATCCCTTTCAAATATCAGTTGTCATAAACAAGTGTTGAAATAAAGTGTTTATTATGTGTTAGTTACTATGCAAGTTCTTTCCCATATACTATTTTGTTGGCTTATGAGGTCAAGTAGATAAATAATGAAATATTGGGGCTGAGAGTCCAAAAAGCTTGCCTTCACATTCTGGCTGTAGCTCTTAGCCATGGGACTTTGAGCAAGTACCATGCTCTGTAAACTTTAGTTTCTCATCTGTAAAACAAAGATGATAGTATCTACTTTACAAGATTTATATGAGAATTTGAGATTATATATACAATGCAGTTAGCACAGCTCTTGCCATATAATGAACCCTTTACAAATGGTCATTTTTATTAGTAAGTAGGATCATGATACTTCTATCACTAAAAACAATCACACAGTTCTCAAGAAAAAGTTAATCTTGGTAAGTGCTGTTCAATAAGGCAGGAAAAATTCTAGAAATAAAATCAATGATATGTTCATTTGTGTGTGCAGAACACCTTGTTTCTTAGCGATGCTTGATAAATGGCTGTTGCTTATTTGATGTGCAGATTGAGAGAGAAGAATTAATAAATAAAGTGAATATTGTTCTGGCCCTTCCTAGCCTGTCACAGCCAGGGTCTGGTGGAATGCAGAAATGGACAATGTATCCCCAGCACATTTCAATGTGATGGCGACGAGGACTGCAAGGATGGGAGTGATGAGGAGAACTGCAGCGTCAGTAAGTGTGTCCCACCACCCCAGAACATTCCTTTACTGGTGGTCCTCTCCTTGGGAACAAAGGAACACATTTGAAGTTGCTTAAGTAGGATTCCCATGTAAATAATCCCAGATTGCCTAACATAGTGGTCCTCACAGCCCTAGTCAGCCAGGAAACACTTTCTTGTGCTAAACGTAATTCTCAAGCAACTTACACTGAAAACCATTCCTCAGGTGAGACACCTGAACAGCATGGTCAGATTCACTTAACTGTTCGATGGTGAAAGCCGTGATAAAGAGAGAAGTTTAGTGTATAGCATCCAATTAAATCAGATTAGATTCCCGTGAGAAGAAATTGGCTTCTGAAAGGAAACGTAATGTCTTCCTAAAATAATCATGTTCAGAGAAGCAGTTTAATGCCTCTTATTACCAAGCAATACACTTTAAAAGGATTTGATATCTGCATGTGAATCTCAAAAAGAAAAACTAGATCCAATAAATTGTTTTTTAAATGTAACTATTTCTGTCAGAAAAGAAAGTTCTATGCAGCTCCAGTGTGTGTGGAAGCCTCTCAGTAGGGTCCAGGGAAGAATATGCCTAGACTCAAAAATCACATTTGTTTATACTACACGGGCATAGCCTAGTTGTTAACAACATGATTGTTGCAGCCCTGATACCCAGGATCAAGCCTCGGTCTGCTACTTACTATATGGTGACTTTTGGCAAAATACTTACATCCCTTTTAGGTCTCAGTTTGTGTGTCTGTACACTCAGAATAGTGATAACTACTTCATAGTGTTGGCATATGGCAAAAACTCAATATATGTGAGCTTTTATTACATGGCTACTACATTAAAGCATATCTTGGGCTGTGCATATTCATAATCAGCCAATGAGACTGGTCACCTATAGATAAATTAGTTTTGTCGTAATGCATATTGATCATTAGAATAACTTTAATGGAAAAATGCCAAAGACCTAAAGGGAGAGCTTTTCAGTCACAGACTTATTACATAAAAATAATATACAAAGAGTGCTTTGTTTTACCAGTTTTTAAATTCAGAATGAAATCCTTTATTAAACATAATTTATTGTGTGCATATCAACCGAGCACTTCTGTTTGCATCAAACTCTTCTTTCTTTCTGTATAATTCAACTCTGAAATAATTTTGGATTTTTCATGATGAAATGGCAGGCTTTGTAGATTATTTCCTTACATGTGTGAGATGTAAGAAAGTCATATGATAAAACAGATTTAAAAGTAAAATTTTAGTATTTTTATATTGTTCACTTTAATGGATTCAACTCAAAAAATGTATATTGTGGTGTTTATATGTGGCCATCCCCTGGGAATTCAATGGTAAGCAAAACAGCTGATGGAGCTTGCAGACTCCTGGGGGACATAGGCATGCTACGAATTATTAGGCAAGTCAATGCCTAACCATGCAGCAACAGAGGCTAAGAAGGGAAATTCAGGGTGCTTGGATGCCCTTAATAGGGTGCATGCCCTGGTAAAGCGCCTCAGACAAAGCTTCCCTGAGGAAGAGATACTGGAGCTCAGGCCTGAAGGATGAGTGGGGTTAACCATAAAGAACGGGGCTTGAAAGAGCAATTGAGACACAAGGCACCGCTTGACCAAAATTCCTGTGGTGGGAAGGTGCAAGGCATGTGTAGGAGGACCATGAGAGAAGGCAGACCATTGTGATTAGAGAGCTGAGAACGAAAGGGGGCCTGGTACTAAATACTACATAATTGTCAGCACGGGTTGCAGGTTTGTTCTTCTGCTAGACAGAGCTGGAAAGGGAAGCAGGGGCCGCTTCTCTGGAGACTTTGGGTCTTGCTGAAGAGCCAGGCCTTTGAAACTCTTCAGGCTCTGTCCTTGCCTACCTGTCTAGCCTCTCTCAGCCCCTTTCTCAGTGGTTGAAGCTCCAGTTACTTTGACCTGTGCACTTCCCTATTCTAGGCCTTTGCATGTGCTGTTTCTTGGCTTGGGAAACCCAATCTTTCCTCTTACCATGACTTGGAAAAGTCCTTTGAGAAACTTCCCCATGCTGGTCTCATTGGCTTCTACTGCTCTTTAAATGTATTTTAGCTGGGTGTGGTAGCACATGCCTGTAATCCCAGCACTTTGGGTGGCCGAGGCAGGAGAATTACTTGAGACCAGGAGTTTGAGACTAGCCTGGGCAATATAGCAAGACCTCCATCTCTATGAAACAATAAATAAGTAAAAATAAATATGTCTTCCATAAAGCAGTGATCACACAGCATCAGAAGGTTTTGTTCAGGATGATACCTCTATCAGAGCACAAGCCACTTCCCAGGGGGTATTATGCCCTTTTATCTTTTAATGCTCAGTGCCTAGCTTGTCACATAGATTGTCACATGGCATGCACTTAATATTTGCCAAAATAATGAATGCATGATGTCAATAAAATCTCCTCAAGAGCCTAAACTCACAGAAATTGTTTAGGTTTGCTTTGAGAAAAAATTTTGACCCTGCTGACATAAAAAAAGAGCGACATCTCCTTTCTGCAAGGCTTTGTGTATTAATTTGCACATTAGTGGTACTGGAAAGGATAAATATTTCAGTATAATAAACATCATCTTAGAATTATAGGTAAGAATGATTATATATACCCACATACTATTATTTATACTTAAAAGTGCCTTGCAAGGTTGACTAGATTCCAGATGACATGCCTGAAGGTAATTGATTGTAATGGGGGAGAGAGTGAATGGGCAGTAATTTATTACCTTCTCCATTTAATCTACAAATGACCAGGGAATCAATGGGAAAAGCAGTTTCCTCTCTACCTACCTTAAGGAAAAATCATTAGGGCAAACACTGATATTACTGCTGTCATTCACTTAGAAACAAGAAACCCAGTTCTCAAGTCATCATAGCTAGGCTGATGACACTTTCCAAGGACATATTGAAAATATGGATAACAGCTGCATAACACTTGTATTATGATAAAGTATCCTTATTGTATTGGTGTTGATGCCCTATTTATTACTAGAGAAAGCATTTTCCTTAGAGGGAGACTAGAACTGGGAGCAAATGAGTCTTAAAAAAGTGTCACTTCATATTCAGAATTTCAAGATTTTTATAACGTTCTCTGTCCCTCAAATCTCTTGAATTTTATTTTGTAATCAAGTGTCAGCACCCATGTAAAAAGAAAACACTATTTTTTTCCATTAAATGCAACAACCACCTGTTTTTAGTGTAGTTTGTCTCTTATTTCTTCATTCCTATTTTGGAATACCTGGATTGTATTTAATTACCAGGAAAATGAATCCAGAAAGCACCTATTCAACGTATGTTCAATACTTTTGGAGAAATTGGAAGGAAATTAAAGTTGTGTTATTCCTCAGCTCCATCAGACATTCCTGATCTTTTAGATCCTTAGGTAAGGAATTTGTAGATGATGAAAGCCAATGTGCCTTTTCCTCCCTCTGTAGTTCAGACTTCATGTCAAGAAGGAGACCAAAGATGCCTCTACAATCCCTGCCTTGATTCATGTGGTGGTAGCTCTCTCTGTGACCCGAACAACAGTCTGAATAACTGTAGTAAGTACAACAGCTGACAAATGCAATAGCCATGTCAGGGCATGCATTCAGCATTTTTCTTCTGCGTTGACATTCAAATACTGAAGTCTGGAATCCCTCCAAAAAAGGCTACCTATTTTCTTTTTCTTTTTAAAAGGTCGCATGTGGTAGTAGTAAAGAAACCAAATGGTCTTAATTAACTTCAATCAGAAACAAATGTGTCATTGCGAACGACTCTAAGTCCACATTGCTTAATATCATTACCATTACTTTCAGCTCAGCATTAGTTCTCTGTATTATTTTCTTGGCTCCATCTGTAGGCAGATGCTATCTTTCTTCCTTTCTAAAGCACAGCTTCAAAAATGGAAACTTTAACCAAGAAGCAAATATGAAGTTCATAGAAATAGCCACATACAACTTTGGCAATCTGTTCTTTTTTTTTTGAGACACAGTCTCACTCTGTCGCCGAGGCTGGAGTGCAGTGGCACCATCTTGGCTCACTGCAACCTCTGCCTTCCGAATTCAAGTGATTCTTCTGCCTCAGCCTCCACAGTAGCTAGGATTACAGGCGCTAAACACCCTCAGTGATCCATCTGCCTGGGCCTCCCAAAGTGCTGGGATTACAGGCAGTCGGTTCTTTTAGTGAAATTTATTCTCGCCTTTCCAGGAACTCTGATGACCTGTAATGGTTTTGGAACCATTAGGCTAATTTGTTTCGGTGACAGTGTAACAGCTCCAAATGGTGTAAGCAGGTGGCTCTAAAATGACTTTCAGGAGGAGGAGTTATTTGGGGAAGACAGAATGGGTGGAAGTGAAAGAGCACCCTGTGGACTCTCATGGAAAATTGAATCAGAAAATCCCCAGCGACTGATTTCTAGTAATGATTTCTGACTCCTGGGCTCTGTTTTCATGTTATACTCGCTTCTTTCACTTTTTCTAATGAACTTTTTGCTGCATTTTCAGGTTGGGATTAGAAATTTAGAAGCAGGTCAGTCAGTTTTCAGTTGGCAAGAGGGTATTCCTTTTTTTTTTTTTTTTTTTTTCTGAGACAGAGTCTGTCTCTGTCACCCAGGCCGGAGTGCAGTGGCACGATATCGGCTCACTGCAACCTCCGCCTCCCACGTTCAAGCGATTCTCCTGCCTCAGCCTCCCAAGTAGCTGGGATTATAGGCACACACCACCACGCCCAGCTAATTTATTTATTTATTTATGTATTTATTTATTCATTTATTTATTTATTTTTTGGTAAAGATGGAGTTTCACCATGTTGGTCAGGCAGGTCTCAAACTCCTGACCTCAAGTAATCCACTGGGCTTACAGGCGCGAGCCACTGCACCCAGCCAGGGTATTACTTCTTAACACATGTCCTCTCAGTCTAAGGCCCTTGGAAGCTGGGATGCTGAAAGTCTCCGGCCTTGCATTTGCTGCAGTTTTGCAGTCCTAATTTTACTTGGTGACCTTTCTGGGTCACTGTAGAGCTTATAGTGAGCACCTCTGTAACTGTTACAGAGTCTCAAGGGGGTGAAAAAAGGAGGCTGGGAAGGGGGTGTAGGCAGGCAGCTAATTAAAAACCCAGACTGACAGGATTGACTGTGGCATTTAATAACTCTTTGCCTGGAAGCACATGCCCACCCCTCCTCCATTTCCCATATGAGAGAACAGTAGATATTAGTCAAGCCACAAAGTCGACACACTCAAACTGCCATTTTACTTCCTCTAAACTGATTTAAATAGAACATATCTGTAGATATGCATATATATGTGTATATATGTGTGTATATATATATACACACACACACACGTATAACATATTTGGGCCACTGTTTCCATTGTTTCATTTTACTCATCTCTCAATCTGCCGTGGAAATTTTTCAGAGTGATTTCTTTACTTCACCTTCAATTTGAATAGTGACAGTGTCATCTCAAAGACATGTGTTTATTATTAAAGTTTTGGGGGTTGTTTGACATGGAATGACACTTACTATTAGACTCAAAAATGTAGAAAAGGCAATGTTAGCCTGTGTCAAATTTGGGTAGGAAGTAACTGGGTGTATGTTATCCTATTTTCTCTATATTTGAAATATTTCAAATTTTAAATATTTAAAATATGTTGTCTCCTGTCAAAAGAATAAATTATAGGAAAGGCAACTGGATAACTCTTGGCTCATAGAGCTGACCAATATTTGTAGTGTGTACATGATATTCCAAGCATCGGGATGGGCGCTGGGCTTTCTAGTGGTGGAGAAAGGTGACAGGCTTCTAGCTTCCTAGAAGTCACTTTTCAGTGCGGGAGAACATATTGTCATCTTCCCACTGATAAATACACTCAGTTTACCTAGTGTCTCACTGTGTCACCAGCTTCCTCATTCATCATGTATATTCTTGCCAACTTCTCTCCACATATATTCAGCAAACGTTTGCACATGCTGTTTTCTGAGTAAAAGGCACGAGGCTAGCCACTTGCCCCCATTACTCCTGTGTTATTAAAAATGGCACATAGGCCGGGCACGGTGGCTCACGCCTGTAATCCCAGCACTTTGGGAGGCCGAGGCAGGTGGATCATGAGGTCAGGAGATTGAGACCATCCTGGCTAACATGGTGATACCCCGTCTGTACTAAAAATACAAAAAAAAAAAATTAGCCGGGCATGGTGGCGGGCGCCTGTAGTCCCAGCTACTCAAGAGGCTGAGGCAGGAGAATGGCATGAACCCAGGAGGCGGAGGTTGCAGTGAGCCAAGACTGTGCCACTGCACTCCAGCCTGGGTGACAGAGCGAGACTCCGTCTCAATAAAAAAATAAATAAATAAAAAATAAGGCATATGTGCCTAACTTGCAGTTGAAAGTCAAGATGTTATTCCTGATCTTTCAAAGAACTTCAAGATGATATATGCGTACTTAGGTCTCTGTAAGGACAAACAAGTGGCATCTCAGAAAATCCTTCATACACTTGAAAATATGGTTCATTACTTGAAGATGTTTACCACTATCAGAGACTAGTATTACTCAGCTTCTGAGGCACAAATGAACAGTAATTTCTGAGTCTGCTTGATGCCAAAGGAAAACGTGAGTTTGGAGAATGTAGTAGATATTCTGTCTGGTGGAGACAGCCTCTCACTGGAGTTGCCGGGATTCTTGTCCTTGAAGACTCTGATTCTTGCCATCCCATAAAATATTATGTGATTTTCTAATGGTCCCTAAAGATATACTGGGTGGGACCCAGTCATCAGTATTTTTTAATTCTACAGATGACTTCAATGTATAGCCAAGGTTGAGAATGTATTGCTCTAGTGCCTATTTATGACTGTGTTGCAGGGGTATGTGAGAACTTTGAAATAGAATATGAAAAGGTTTGTGTATTCCCATGTGCATTTTTCAGTGGAGAAGCTTATTTTAAATTCACAGAAGTGCCTACAGCTTTTTTAAAAAGCCTAAAAACCACATTTCTTATGATACATAGTTTTTTCAAGAGATAGCTTTTAGCAGCCTGTGTTGCCATGTCCAGTCACAACCCTGCATCTTTAACATTTCTGTGCCATGTTGGGAGGCAAAATACAGATGTGTCCTTGCCTTTGAGGGTAGGAGCAGGAATGCTATTCTCCTCATTCCAGTGTGGAGGGACTAATCCATCACTTCTCCCTTGTGGTATGCAATCCAGACAATGGGGAGAACCTGCAAAAGCGACTCCTGGGCATGTCTCTCCTGCCTCCCTGTGCCCATGCTGACCATGGCTGTGAAATCCAGGCATGGCTGTCATGTCCCAGGCCCTCTCTCAAGCCTCCCACAGTGTTCGTCAACCTTTAGTTTTATGCTTACTTGTGCATTTTCCCCTCTTATTCAACACCAAGGAAGAAATGAACAGGTTTGCTTTTTGAATAATTCCCTAAGGGTCTGGCAATTTCCTGCTCTCTCTTTGCAAGCTTCAGTTGGTAGGAGTAAATGGTGTAGTCATGTGGTAGAGAAGCCAATTGCTATAATGGTTACAGACTTCTGTCCTTAGGAGCAAATAGTAGAAGAGAGGAATGATGTATTTACAAAAGCATTTCCATGTGCATTTTCTAATAAGTGAAAAAAAGATTGAATACAATATTACCATTTGGTAACACATTGAATTAATGAATGGAGACATGGAGCATCTACAGCTGCTAACATCACAAAAAGAGGTAAATCAGAATGATGTGGCTTCTGGTGAAAGAACAGCTTAGCCACTTCTAGTCTTGTGAATGGAATGAAGCCCAGCCCACTCTTGTTGATTCAGCTGCCGAGGTTCGGAAATAGAAAGAATGGGGAACGTGTTTAACTTCACCAGGAGTGTGCGATAAGCAAGATTCAAAAGCTGGTATACCCTACAAGTCAAATGTCTGGGTTCTTCCATAGTTAAATTATAAAGAAAAACAAAAGAATGGAGGAGGAACCCAAAGACTACGAGAGACTTAAAAGACAGGACAAGTTTCAAAAAATGGGCAAGCCTAAATTACAATATCCAGGGGTGGTACACACTTAGGTAATAAAATTGTAAAGAAGCTGGGTGCGGTGGCTCACGCCTGTAATCCCAGCGCTTTGGGAGGCCGAGGTGGGCAGATCACAAGGTCAGGAAATTGAGACCATCCTGGCTAACATGGTGAAACCCCATCTCTACTAAAAATACAAAAAAATTAGCTGGACGTGGTGGTGGGCACCTGTAGTCCCAGCTACTTGGGAAGCTGAGGCAGGAGAATGGTGCGAACCCAGGAGGCAGAGCTTGCAGTGAGCCCAGATCGCGCCACTGCACTCCAGCCTGGGTGACAGAGCGAGACTCTCTCTCAAAAAAAAAAAAAAAAAGTATATATATATAGAAGAGCAAGGAAGTGAGACAGTTGAGATAAGACAAGATATATGGAAGGTTTCTGCGGTGTCTGTCTGAGTTCAGTTTCTTGACCTGAGAGGTAGTTATAAGGATGTTCACCTTAAAATAATATCAAACTATTAAAAATAATAATGTTAAAGAGGGATTTAGAGTTTGAGGCAAAGATGAATTTTTGAATATTATTATATACGCAGCTAGATGTAGAAAAGTCACATTTTTCATGTAAATGACCATCGCTTAATACATGATTTCTAGTAACTTCAGAGTATCACATCATAAGGATATAACACCATTGAGTTAACGATCCCATCTTTAGGTTGAATTGAACGAATCTTGTTACAGACTTTGAAAGGTGGAATACCATTGAGATTCCATCAGGATTTTTTTTTTTTTTGACAGATCTTTATTAAACCTCATCTGTGTTCGGGACACTGTACTGGGTACTACATCAAACTTACATCGGAAGCACAGTTCTGCAGCCCTAAAATATCCTCACATGTTTGTGATGCGATCTCCCTCTAGTGGCAATTTTTAAATCAGGCTCACACATGAGCCTAATGCTTAAGATAAAAAAGCTTATTGATATCATAAATCATAGAATTTGGGGTTGACAGGTATTTTGAGAGTTTATCTTGCTTAGCATTCTGTGAAGAATGCCTTTGAAGGAATAAAACTCGAGATCCAATAAACCTTACCGAATTCAATAAAGATCTACAGAATAATATATGATCATTACTTAATCCTTTCCTTTTCCTTGGCTCCTAAACACTTAAAAGTTATATCTTAACCCAAATCAAAAGTGATACATTCTCCACATATAAAAAAGAGAAAAATTATTCATGTGATATGTTCTATTAATCATCTTCAGTGAAATACATCAATAAAAAGTTAAACTTTGATGGGGTGGTAGAAAGAAAGAAACGGAGGGTATGCACAAGGAAAGAAAGGACTGCATCAAAAATATCTGTAAGTGAACCAATTGTGTAAAATTTTAAGTATATTAAAGATATCAGGAAAAAAGCATAGAGTTAGAGCTGCATGTGCTGACTTGTAAGATGGTCATGACAAATAAGCAACAAAAGCAAATTGAAGGGTGATAGGAATGGTATGCTTCTGCTTTGGCAAAAGCAAACAGAAATCCCTGTCTAAGTGTGCAAAGGCATGTATGGATAAATGTGAGCAGGGGAAAGGCATGGAAGCATTCAAAGCCTTCTGTTGGCTTGCAGGGAAGGTAACAGAAAGGGGAGTGGAGAGATGTTGAACTTTTTCTTTCTGCATCTTTGTAGTGTTTTTACTGTTATGAAAAACATGCATTTTTAAATCTTGTAACAAAATATTTAAATGTTACTTCTTGTCTTAGTTCAGACTGCTATAACAAATCATTATTGCTTATAAACAACAGACATTTATTTCTCACAGTTCTGGAAGCTGGAAATCTGAGATGAGGTTGCCAGCATGGTCAGGTTCTGGTGAGGACCCTCTTCTGGGCTGCAGATGGCTGACTTTTCACTGTATTCTCACACTGTGAAAATAGGGCGAGAGAGATCTCTGTGGTCCCTTTTATAAGGGCACTAATCCCATTCTTGGGGGCTGTACCCTTATAACTCAATCACCTCCCAAAGCCTCCACCTCCTAATACCACCACATTGGAGGTTAGGATTTCAACATATGAATTTTGGGGGAACACAAACATTTAGTCCATAATGTCCAACCCCTCCTTCACAAATCACAGGAAAGGATAAACTGAACCGACCAACCCCAAACCTCTTCCGTCTAGTCTTCTCTCCACTCTGACTCACCCTCAAGATTATGCCAACCTTTCAGTGTTGTGTCTTCTTCAGGAAACTGAGAGTCATATTGCACTTCATGCATCATTTTTTTTTATCAGGCCAACATCAGCCTCCTTATAAATATAATATCTGTGATACCCTCGGATTCTTTAAATTAAGAATTAGTCCTGGAGATGTTTTAATATTTCAGCCCAGTCCTCATTGCACATCTATTTGCATGGATACCACTTCTTAGTCAAATAATTAAATTTAATTTGAATAAGCACTCTCAGTAAGGCATGGAGTCTTTGGTCTGCCTGGGCGAATTTTACCAGAACACTTGCTTGCCTGCCTCTCCACACAGGGAATGTGGCATATCTACTGCAAACAGAGAGAGAGAGCTGGGAGCCTCTCTGCTGTATTCCCCCGAAGCTGCCCAAACCACATTTATCACTGGAAGGAGTGTTAGTCTGTTTTCATGCTGCTGATAAAGCCATACCTGAGACTGGGCAATTTACAAAAGAAAGAGGTTTAATGGACTTACAGTTCCACATGGCTGGGGAGGCCTCACAATAATGGTGGAAGGTAAAAGTCACGTCTCACATGGTGGAAGACAAGAGAAGAATGAGAGCCAAGTGAAAGGGGAAACCCCTTATAAAATCATCAGATTTTGTGAGATTTATTCACTACCATGAGAACAGTATGGGGAAAACTGCCCCATTATTCAATGATCTCCCACTGGCTCTCTCCCACAACAAGTGGGGATTATGGGAGCTACAATTCAAGATGAGATTTGGGTGGGACACAGCCAGACCATATCAGAGGGCTTCCCAGTTCACTCTTGCACTACCTTTTCCCTTTGGACTCTAGCATTTTGTTCAATATGTCTGTCTTAGTATGTTCAAGCTGCTACAATAAAATGCCATGGATTGGGTGGCTTAAATGACAAGCATTTATTTCTCACAGTTCTGAAGGCTGGAAGTGCAGGATCAGGATGCTGGCAGACTTGGTCTCTGGTAACAGGCTGCTTCCTGGTTTGCAGACAGTTGCCCTCTTGCGTTTCCTCACATGGCTGAGAGAGCGAGAGCTTTAGTCTCTCCTCCTTCTTATAAGGACTTTAATCCCATATAAATGCCACCCTCATCTAGACCTCATTGAAACCTCATCACCTCCCAAAGGCCCCACCTCCAAATACTATCACATTGCAGGTTAGAGTTTCAGCGTATGAATGGAGATACACAAATGTTCAGTTCATACAAACTCTATCCTACCCTGTTCACATTCTACTACAGCTACCAGCACATGCATCCTTTTTCCTATCGAGATTGTGGAGTTCCTCAGTGGCAGAGACAATATTTCTCATTACTCTTACATTTACAGTGCCTAGGATAGTCCCTGATACATTTTCCTCCCTTCATTCTGGCACTGTGCTAGGTGTAGACTTTGAGATCAAGAGATAAAGTCTCATTTCACAAAAATCTCAGGATTGTGTAGGGGAGGCAAGTAGGTAAATAAAGAATATGGCAGAATGCAATGAGCATATGGTGGGTATGTGCCTAAGATGCTATTGCACTCACAAAAGACTCATTTTGGAAGTACTAATGGGAAGAGCGGTTGGCCAGGAAAGTTTCCTGGAAGAGGTATTTGTGCTGAGTCTTCCAGACCACAGAGGAGTTAGCTTGGTGGGGAAGATGGGAAAGGGTTAATCCAGGCAGCAGGTGCCATATGCACCTGGCAGCTAGAACCATGACCACCTTTGGGGAGATAATTATGAGCATGTTATAAAAGAGGAGGTAAGAGAGAGCAAACAGGGTGCATAAAGACATACAATTCTTAAAATATCTGGTGTCATAAGGGAATAGAATTTATTACAGCAGAGATACTGTTGATGGGATAATCACAGGCAATGAAGCTGAAAAGTTAGGCTAGGGTTGAAGTATAAAATAGCCTCAGACTTCAAGCTAAGGGGTTTGGATTTTGTCTTATTAGCAAGAAGTATCCAACAGATCTGAGCCTCCTCTTGCCCTGAAATCTTGTAGCCTTATATTTAAACACATTAATCAACAATAAAACATATAGACAGAAGTTATCTACTTGCCTATTTGATCAAAATCATTAATTAGTTTAGTGACAGTGAAGATGATGGGGCTATCCTATTTTAGTAGTAATAAGTAAATCAGAAGAAGAAGATGAATTGGAGTCAATAAAAGGAATGATGAAAGAGAGTCATCTTTAGATAAGTTGAGCCAAGGGAAAAAATGCGGAAGGACTTTCTAAAGCATGATGTTGTCACAGTGCTAGCAACTACATATACAGAAATGAATCTTAGTTGCCAGGGCACTTCACAATCAACTTACTTATTTTCAGTATCCATAAAAAATGTTATATACTACTGGCATTCTAGTCTTAGCTACTCTAAAGAAAGAATAAAATAGACTTCAAGTTTGTAAAACTTAAAGAAGTTGTTTTTATATGTGAAATTTAAAAATATTTGTGTGTATGTTTCTTTGTTAGGTCAATGTGAACCAATTACATTGGAACTCTGCATGAATTTGCCCTACAACAGTACAAGTTATCCAAATTACTTTGGCCACAGGACTCAAAAGGAAGCATCCATCAGCTGGGAGTCTTCTCTTTTCCCTGCACTTGTTCAAACCAACTGTTATAAATACCTCATGTTCTTTTCTTGCACCATTTTGGTACCAAAATGTGATGTGAATACAGGCCAGCGTATCCCTCCTTGCAGGTAATATGATGGGATCTACCCCAGTCCCTTATTTTGCCTCAGAGAGAACCAAGGGGTGAAGACTTAGTTGAGTTTGGACAAAGTAAATTTCCCTAAGGAGCTCTGCATTTATCAAATACTTTATATTTAACAAGTGAGACGAAGAAGTAGAAGGTTGTAAAATGAATATTTGAGTCAGAATTCATTAATGAAGTACCAAACAAGGGAGCTGTGAATGTCCTTTGATGATAGTTTATGTGTTTTAATCAAATAAATTCACAGGTATTTCATTCTGTTGTATTAAAAAGCCATTTTTTAAAAAAAGTATGATAGTATAAAAGGGATATATCTGCCTCTTTTTCTGGCAACACTGATGTGTTTAAAATGCTGCACTCTGACAGCACTTGTTAGAGATATGACATAAGAAGACATAGTGCCAGACTCACAGATTGGACAGCGATGGACATTGCTGACATTTCTCTGCCTGTTTGAATGAAATAAGATGTGCCATTTCAAGAGCGTAGCTTGGACTTTGAATATGAGTGATATTCTAGTGTCAAGAGTATTGTTCCAGAGTCCATGTTTGGGTTAAAATCTTGACCCTTCTCTAGTTTCTAGGTAGCCCTTAGACAAAATCCTGAGTCTCTCTCAGCCTCAGTTCCTTTACATGTAGAATAAGGGTAGTAATGGTTGTTGGGTTGTATTGTTTTGAGATCAAATGAATGTAAAGTGCTTCTGATTCATTGTAATGAACGCTGAATGGACAATAGCTATGATGATAGCACAGGAACACAATAGCTTCTTGGCAGTCTGTCCCTTTGCTGCGCCATGTGTTAGGCATTGTAGTCAGAGGGTTTGCATATACAAGATGCCCCTCAGAAGTGAGTTGCTACTCTCTTCAGTGCTGTTTTCCCTCAAGGGGTAGGTATACAAATGTGCTGGCCTAAATGCGAGTAGCAACTGCAGAAACCATATGTTGGGATCAGAAGTCACGCAGAGTTTTTTAAAAAAGCAGTACTATTACTATAGTGGACAGAAGAGAAAACAATAAATTATATGCTGAATACCAAATGGATAACAAAGTAAGGGCATCTATAGAGACAGGACAGGAAATAATAAAATTTCAAAATGACTTGGGGAACTGAACAAATTATACCAATAGAGAGAATAAAACTAAATGTTAGCTTGTGTAGAAAAATATCTGAAAATTTCTGCTAAGTATCTCTAATACCAATTTTATGTTAAAAAGCTGTTTTTAAATCTTACTTCACTTTTGCAAAGCAAGGTCAGTGATAGTGAATAATTTCTTTTAATAGTACTTAACAATTTCTGGCATTTGACTTTCTTTTCATATGTAGATAAAAATTTCCCTGAAGCAGCATTTTCTGCTGTAAATATAAATGTGAATTTACATCCAGATATAATTTATAATTTCAGGGCTTAAGTTCCATATTAAAATGCATAAGACCAAGGATGATCCTGAAGTGTTGTTCAATCAAAATTTTGGTAAATTTCTTTTAGATAAATTTATTTCTTTTTTTCAGGTTTACCCATACATCTTTCATTTTCAGTGTCTATCACTACGAATTTTATATTTTGATATTTGTTTATCAGAAATTTTTGAATAATATGCTAATAAGTTCATAAAGCAATGCATAGTTGCTTTTGCTAGGTGTGTTTATTAATTTTAACTTGAATTTTTTAGCTATGAGACTGAAAAATCTAACATCGAGGCCTTACAATGGGCTAAATACTTGAGGATGTTATGCTGTAGCATACTCAAAATAACCTTTTGAGGTGTGTATCATCAGAGGTGCTACCTATGGCTGAACACTACAAGGACTATGATAAGAACAGCACCCCCTGGACTTGTGCTGCTGCATATTGTAATTTCCATTTTACAGAAAAAAAATTGGAAGTGGTAGAGTCAGGCACTATATAGTCTTTTGTACAAATAAGTATCATATGACTAATTTAAAATAGCAGTTGCAATTGAGTTATATACATTTTTTATAAATCTGCAACAAAACTAGTTAGTTCAACAGACAGTTATCAACTATTGAACTTTCCATCTTTCCTGACCTAATATAGAAATACCATGGCTTTATCTTTACCACAAATTCCTGGGCTAAACCAGTGTTGAGTTATGCTGAGCTTTGTCCAGACTTAAACCTAGACAGAACTTTCTCCAAAATTTCCTCTTTTGATTATTACACTTTCTCTACCAGTTTTGGGCAAGACTGGAGCTGGCCTTTCTGGAAGATCTGTCTCCCATTTTATCTTAAAAATGAGAACTTGGTTGAATTAGTGTATAAAATTTGAAACTTTTGATAAGTAAGCGTTTATTTGAGTCCATTAAGAGTATATTGGCCTAGGAACTTACTTTGGTTAGGTTTTTTTTTTTAACTATGTAACTAATTTCTTAGTAATATATTGAGACAAAAATCATATTTTTTTCCATAAGAAGTAAAAAAAGAAGTAAAGAAATCTTCTGTGAGGCACGCTGATACTTTAACTTAAAAATATTCTGGAGACAAAAGACATAATACGCACGAAACCACGTGATACAATAGTATATCATTTCTTTAAAACAAAAAACAAACATTTTAACTAACTCGAGCTCAACGTAAGTGGGTTTGGAAGGAGTCCTAAGCTTTTCACCAATATTGATGGAAGCTGAAGTAAGGGAGGCCATGCCTTAGGCAAGCTAAGGTGGCACATGAGATGGCTCACAGGGCTGGTCTGCAGAGGGGGAGATCTCTGAGGATGAGGGTGTTGTATAATACGATTCAATGACTTTGGTGGCAAACTATCCAAAGTGATGTTGGAGACTTCCCTGTTTGGAACAAAAGGTTGGAGAATGTGTCTCCTTCAAAGACAGAAGACAGAATGAGAAAGGCAATGTAGAGAAGGGAATCTGTGTCCTGGAAACATCTTTAGACCTATTTCTGCAATAAAGTTTCTTTTGGTGAAAGTGTGGTGCTGGAATGTGTACTCTTTGCAGAGATATTACTCATTTTGGTTTCCCAAATACCTATCATATATATGTGCATCTTTTATATCCACACACCCACAATACATGCCACATACACAGAATTAAAACTTGACATAAATTTATAACATCTGTCTCAGATGGAGCTATTTCTGCTTCTAATGTTTTGTCTTTCTTGTTCATCTAGGGCATTGTGTGAACACTCTAAAGAACGCTGTGAGTCTGTTCTTGGGATTGTGGGCCTACAGTGGCCTGAAGACACAGATTGCAGTCAATTTCCAGAGGAAAATTCAGACAATCGAACGTGCCTGATGCCTGATGAATATGTGGAAGGTTAATTTTAAAATTAATTACAGCAGGGTATCTAACATGGATGAACATGTTAGCTACCTTTTGAATTTCTTCTGTTTATGGCTTCTTGTTTGTTTGTTTTCTATTTAGTTTCCAATCAGGCTGCTTAGGTGAGTGAATTTGTGAACTTGATTGCATTGAAGAATTTGGCAGTCATCTGTTAGATATTGCATTCATTTTAAAAATAAAGAAGTCATTTTCTATTTCTATTCTTTTATTTTTGTGGGTATATAGGTGTATATATGTATGGGGTACCTAAAATATTTTGATACAGGCATACAGCACATAATAATCACATCAAGTAGATGAGATATCCATCACCCCAAGCATTTATCCTTTCTTTATGTTACAAACAATCCAGTTATACTCCTTTAGTTATCTTTAAATGTACAATAAATTATTGTTGACTGTAGTCACTCTGTTGTGCTATCAAATACTAGATCTTATTCATTCTATCTAACTATATTTCTGTACCAATTAACCAACCCTGCTTTCCCCCACCACTACCCTTCGCAGACACTGGCAACCATTGCTCTACTTTCTATCACCATGACTTCAATTGTTTTAATTTTCAGCTCCCACAAATAAGTGAGAACATAAGAAGTTTGTATTTCTGTGCCTGGCTTATTTCAGGTAACATAATGACGTCTTCTTTTATCCATGTTGTTGCAAACGACAGGATCTCATTCTTTTTTAAGGCTGAATAATAATCCATTGCATATATGTACCACATTTTCTTTAACCATTCATCTTTTGGTGGACACTTAGGTTGCTTCCAAATCTTGGCTATTGTGAATAGTGCTGCAACAAACATGGGAGTGCAGATATCTCTTCTATATACTGGTTTCCTTTCTTTTAGGTATATACCTAGCAGTGGGATTGCTGGGTCATGTATTAGGTCTACTTTTAGTTTTTTGAGAAGCCTCCAAATTGTTCTCCCTAGTGGTTGTACTAATTTGCATTCTCACCAATAGTGGGTGAGGATCCCCTTTTCTCCACATCCTTGCTAGCATTTGTTATTGTCTGTCTTTTGGATATAAGACATTTTAATTTGGGTGAGATGATACTTCATTGTAGTTTTGATTTGCATTTATCTGATAGTCAGTGATGTTGAGCACCTTTTCATATACCTGTTTGTCATTTGTATGTCTTCTTTTGAGATATGTTTATTCAGCTCTTTTGTCCATTTTTAAATCAGATTATTAGTTTTTTTTTGTATAGAGTTGTTTGAGCATTTTATATATTCTGGTTATTAATCCCTTATCATATGGATATTTTGCAAATATTTTCTCCCATTCTGTGAGTTGTCTCTTCACTTTCCTTTGCTTTGCAGAAGCTTTTTAACTTTATGTAATCGCATTTGTCCATTTTTGCTTTGGTTGTCTGTGTTCATGTGATATTACATAAGAAATCTTTGTGCAGTCCAGTGTACTGGAAAGTTTCCCTAATGTTTTCTTCTAGTAGTTTCATAGTTTGAAGTCATAGGTTTAAGTCTTTATTCATTTTGATTTGATTTTTGTCTATGATGAGAGATAGGGGTCTAATTTCATTCTTCTGCATGTGAATATCCAGTTTTCTCAGCACCATTCACTGAAGAGACTGTCCTTTCCCCAGTGTGTGTTCTTGAAACCTTTGTTGAAAATGAGTTCACTGTAGATGTATGAGTTCTTTTCTCTGTTTTCTGTTCCCTTAGCCTATGTGTCTGTTTTTATGCTAGTACCATTCTGTTTTTGCTATTATAGCTCTGTAGTGTAATTTGAAGTCAGGTAATGTGATTCCTCTGGTTCTTTTTGCTCGGGATAGCTTTGGCTGTTCTGAGTCTTTTGTGATTCCATATGAATTTTAGGACTTTTTTCCCATTTCTGTGAAGAATGTCATTGGGATTATATTTAATCTATAGATTGCTTTACATAGTGATATAGTTTGGATATTTGTCCCTGCTCAAATCTCATGTTGAGATGTAATCCCCAGTGTTGGAGATGGGGCCTGATGTGAGGTGTTTGGATCATGGGGGCAGATCCCTCGTGATTGGTTTGGGTCATCTCCTTGGTGACAAGTGAGCTCTTGCTCTGCATTCACATGACATCTGGTCATTTAAAAGTGCTGTGGCATCTCTTCCCCTACTCTCTCTCTTGCTCCTTCTTTACCATGTGATGTGCCTACTTCCCTTTTGCTTTTCACTGTGACTGTAAGCTTCTTGGGGCCTTCATAGAAGCTGAGCAGATGTCTTCACCATGGTTCCTGTAAAGGCTGCAGAACCATGAGTCAATTAAACCTCTTTTCTTTATAAATTACCTAGTCTCAGATATTTCTTTATAGCAACACAAGAACAGCCTAACACAGAAAATTGGTACTAGAAGTTCAGCATTGCTATAAAGATACCTGAAAATGTGGAAGCAACTTTGGAACTGGGTAACAGGCAGGGGTTGGAAGAGTTTGGAGAGCTCAGAAGAAGACAGGAAGATGAGGGAAAGTTTGGAACTTCTTAAAAATTGGTTAAGTGATTGTGACCAAAATTCTGATAGGGATATGGATAGTGAAGGCCAGGCTGATGAGATCTCAGATGGAAATGTGGAACTAATTGGGAACTGGGGCAAAGGTTCACCCATATCTTGTGTTAGAAAAGAGTTTGGCTGCATTCTGTTTATGCCCTAAGGATCTGTTGAAGTTGGAACTTCAGAGTGAAAATTTAGGGTATCTGATGAAAGAAATTTCTAAGCAACAAAGTGTTCAAGACATAGCCTGGCTGCTTCTAACAGCCTGTGCTCAGATATAGGAGCAAAGAAATAACTTAAAGTTGGAACTTATAGTTAAAAGGGAAGCAGAGCATAAAAGTGTGAAAAATTTGCAGCCTACCAATGTGGTAAAGAAACAAAAAGCTTTTTCAGTAGAGGAATTCAAGCAGGCTGAATTGCTGGAGAAATTTGTATAACCAAAAGGGAGCAAAGAGCTCATAACTAAGACAATGGGAAAAATGCCTTGAAGGCATTTCAGAGATCTCCCAGGCAGCCCCTCCCATCACAGACCCTAAGGCCTAGGAGGACTGAATGGTTTTATGGGCCAGGCCCAGGTCCCCACTGCCCTTTGCAGCCTTGGGACACCGCTCCCTGCATCCAGGCTGCTCTACCTTTAGCCATGGCTCAGAGAACATCTGTCAGAACAGTGCAGAGGGGAAACATGGGGCTGGAGCCCCCACACAGAGTTCCCAATGGGTCACTGTTTCATGGAGCTGTGGGAAGTAGGCTTCTGCCCTCCAGACTCCAGAATGGTAGATCCACTGGCAGCTTGCACCCTTTGCCTGGAAAAGCTGTTGGCACTCAACAACCTGTGAAAGTAGCCATGGGGACTGAACTCTGGAAAGCCACAGGGGCAGAGCTGCCCAAGGCCTTAGGAGCCCACCCCTGTACCAGTGTGCCATGTATGCAGGATATGGAGTCTAAGGAGATTATTTTGGAGCTTTAAGATTTAATGACTGCCCTGCTGGGTTTTGGGCTTGCATGGGGTCTGTAGCCTCTTTCTTTTAGCCAATTTCTCCGTTTTGAAATAAGAATGTTTACCCAATGCCTGTACAGCCATTGTATCCTGGAAGTAAATACCTTCATTTGATTTTACAGGCTCATAGGTAGAAGGAACTTTTTTGGATTTGGGATAAGGCTTTGAATTTGGGACTTGGGACTTTTGAGTTAATGCTGGAATTAGTGAAGACTTTTGGGGAGCAATTGAGAAGAGATACTATATTTTGAAATGTGAGAAAGACATGAGATTTGGGAAGGGGCAGAGCAGAATGATGTAGTTTGGATATTTTTCCCCACCCAAATCTCATGTTGAGATGTAATCCCTAGTGTTGGAGGTGGGGTCTGGTGGGAGGTGTTTGGATCATGGGGGCAGATCCTTCATAAATGGCTTGAACCATCTCTCACTCTGAGTTCACAGGAGATCTGGTCATGGTGCCTCCTTCCAACTCTCTCTCCCTCTTGTTCCTGCTTTTGCCATGTGACGTGCCTGCTCCCCCTTCACCTTCTGCCATGATTGTAAGCTTCGTGAGGCCTCCCTAGAAACCAAGCAGACTCTAGGCCTCCTTTAAAGCCTGCAGAACCATGAGCCAAATAAACCTCTTTATAAATTATGCAGTATCAGGTATTTCTTTTTCTTTTTCTTTTTTTTTTTGAGACGGAGTTTCTCTCTGTCGCCCAGGCTGGAGTGCAGTGGCATGATCTCTGCTCACTGCAAGCTCCGCCTCATGGGTTCTTGCCATTCTCCTGCCTCAGCCTCCCGAGTAGCTGGGACTATAGGTGCTCGCCACCATGCCCGGCTAATTTTTTTTGTATTTTTAGTAGAGATGGGGTTTTACTGTGTTAGCCAGGATGGTCTCAATCTCCTGACCTCATGATCCACCCACCTCGGCCTCCCAAAGTGCTGGGATTACAGGCATGAGCCACCACGCCTGGCTGGTATCAGGTATTTCTTTATAGCAGTGCAAGAATGGCCTAATACACATAATATGGAAAGTTTAACAATATTGATTCTTCCAATCCATGAACATGGAATATCTTTCCATTCTTTATGTCCTCTTTAATTTGTTTCATCAGTGTTTTATGGTTTTTATCACAGAGACCTTTCATTTCTTTGATTAAGTTAATTTCCAGGTATTTTATTTGTGGCTTTTGTAAATGAGGTTACTTTCTTGGTTTCTCTTTCACATTTTTTGTTGTTGGTATATAGAAATGCTACTAATTTTTGTATGTTGATTTTGTATCTTGCAACTTTACTGAATTTGTTTATCAGTTCTGTAGCTTTTTGGCAGAGTTTTTAAGTTTTTCCAAACATAAGATCATATCATTTGCAATCAAGAATAATTTGACTTCTTCATTTCCAATTTGGATGCCCTTTATTTCTTTCTCTTTTATGACTGCTTCAGCTAGGACTTCTATTACTATGTTGAATAACAGTGGTGAGAGTGGGTATCCTTGTCATGTTCCAGATCTTGGAGATAAGGCTTTCAGTTTTTCCCCATTTAGTTTGATACTAACTGTGGGTCTGTGAAATATGGCTTTTATTTTGCTGAGGTATGTTCCTTCTTACCCAGTTTTTTGAGGGATTTTTTTTCAGGAAGGGATGTTGAATTTTATCAAATGCATCAACTGAAATGATCATATGATTTTTGTCCTTCATTCTGTTGATATGATGTATCACATTGATTGATTTGCATATGTTACATCACTCCTGTAAATCCTAAATGGTCACTGGGAGCGGTGGCTCATGCCTGTCTTGCCAGCACTTTGGGAGGCTGAGGTGGGTGGATCACCTGAGGTTGGGAGTTCAAGACCAGCCTTGCCAACATGGTGAAAACCTGTCTCTACTAAAAATACAAAAATTAGCTGGGCATGGTGGCAGGCGCCTGTAATCCCAGCTACTCGGAAGGCTGAGGCATGAGAATCACTCGAACCTGGGAGATGGAGGCTGCAGTGAGCCAAGATCGTGCCATTGCACTCCAGCCTGGGCGACAAGAGAGAAACTCCATCTCAAAAAAAAAAAAAAATCCTAAATGGTCATGATGAATGACCTTTTAATGTGTTGTTGAATTCAGTTTGCTGGTATTTTCTTGAGGACTTTTACGTCAATGTTCATCAAGGAAATCGGTGTGTAGTTTTCTTTTTTTTGATGTATCTTTGTCTAGCTTTGGTTTCAGGGTAATACTGGCTTTGTAGAATGAATTTGGATGTATTCCTTCCTCCTCTATTGTTTGGAGTAGTTTGAGCAGAATTGGTACTAGTTCTTCTTTAAATATTTGGCAAAGTTCAGCAGTGAAACCACTGGGCTCCAGGCTTTTTTTTTTTTTTTTTTCCTGCTGAAAGACTTTTAATTATTACTTAAATAGCATTACTTGTTATTGTTCTGTTCAGATTTTGGATTTCTTTATGGTTCAATCTTAGTAGGTTGTATATTTCTAAGAATATATTCATCTCTCATAGGCTTTCCAATTTATTGGTATATAGTTGCTCATAGTAGACTCTGATGATCCTTTGAATTTCTGCAGTATTGGTGCCCAAGCCACAAGTCAAAGTTCTTCTCACTCTTCCCCTTTCCACAGACAGGTAATGGAAGAGTGCTAGTGGTCTCTCCTCATGATCACTACCACCCCAGGTCTATGACAAGTACTACCAAACCACAAGTGTTCACTCAAGGCCCAAGGGTTCTTCAGTCAGTCTGTGGTGAATGCTGCCAGGCCTGGGACTCTCACTTCAGGACCAGTGGGCTCCCCTCTGACTCAGGGCACATCCAGAAATGTCATCCAAGAGCCAGGGCTTAGAATTAGGGACCCCAAGAGTTCACTTGATGTTCTACCCCGCTGTGGCCAAGCCTGGTACCTAAGCTGCGAGACAAAATCCCTTTTACTCTTCCCTCTCCTGTTCTCAAGCAGGTGTTTCTCCCTGTAGCCATCACAGCTGGGAATGTGCTGAGTTATACCTGAAGCCAGCCCATCTCAGAGTCTCACCGAAGGCTCATGAGAAGTACTGCCTGAGTACTGCTACTGATTATTCAGGGCCCAAGGGCTCTTTAGTCAGCTGGTAACTAATGCTGCCAGGGCTGGGCCCTTTTCTTCAAGGCAGTGGGTTCCCTTTTGGTTGAAGATATGTCTAGGAATGCCTGGAAGCTAGGGCCTGGAATGGGAGCCTTAGGACAGGACTCTGTCTGGTGCCCTATTCTACTGTGGCTAAGCTGATATCCAAGTTGCAAGACAAAGTCCTCTTTACTCTCCCCTGTCCTGTCCTCAAGCAGAAGAAAGGAGTCTCTTTCTGAGCTGCGAGCTGTGCCTGCCTGGGGTTGGGGAAGGGGTGGCACAAGCACTCTCTTGGCCACTCTGTGGCATGCACTAGGTTGCATGCCGCCAAGTCCACTGTCTCCAAGCCCAGCACAGCATCAGGACTTGCCCAAGAATTGCAGTCCTTGTGGGCTAGACTGCCTTTCAAGTTTATTAAGGACCCCAAAACACTTTAGCCTGTGGTGGTAAGGCTTGCCAGAACTTAAATTCTGACCACTGGGATGGGTGATTCCCCTTTGCCTGGGGTTCATCTAAATGCTCCCTCCATGCATGGGCACTGGCTGAGCTCTGCCTGGTGTTGCTTTCTGCTGTGATAGGACAGCACTGAGTTCCAATGCAAAGTCCCACAATCGCTCCACAAGTGCACAGATTCTCTGTACTATGCAGCTCTTGCTGGGGAATGGGGGAGGGGTGGTGTTGGTGATTCAAGACTGTCTTTCCTACCCTTTTCAGTGCCTTTTTCAGTGATCTGAATTTAAAACCAGGTACTATGATTGCTTATATGATTTTTAGTTCTTATGAAGGTGCTTTTTTGTGTGGATGTTGTTCAGGTTGGTGTTCCTGCAGAAAGGACAATTAGTGGAGGCTTCTATTTGGCCATCTTGCTCCATCTTCCCTCCAAAAAATCATTTTAAAATTAAAAATGATGAACTCAGAGATGAGTTTAATTAGTACTCTAGGTGTTTTTTAAACTGTACTTTACTCACAGAGCCCATTATGTATGGATGCTTTTATACTAGTGATCCTGAAGGCAAAGGTGAACATCAAACCTTGGTTCCTTCAAGTAAAAAACATTTGGGGACTATGGCAACATAGGATCATTAAGTACAGAAATGGAATTGTGGACCAGGTGGAAAGATGGGGGTGTGGAAATGATTTTGACACATTGAGAGCCGCTAGGTAGTCAGGAGCACTGACTCCACAAGGCATATCAGGCTCTGGCAATTGTTGGGTTGTCCCATTTGGAAAGAAAATTAATCATTGGAATACATAGACGTTAAACCGCGTATCTAGAGGGATGAGGCCAAGAATGAAGGAGAAAGATGCTGATTGGCAGGCAGAAGAATGCCAAAGCAAAATGGCTATTTCACTTTGCAAGAGACCACCCTTATCTTCAGTAAAAGCTCCTTGACAACATCCTACATGTAAATACATAAATTAGCTGATGTTTCTAGGTTTTCAGCCCTTTAACAGTAATATTGTTTTTAATAGAATGCTCACCTAGTCATTTCAAGTGCCGCTCAGGACGGTGTGTTCTGGCTTCCAGAAGATGTGATGGCCAGGCCGACTGTGACGATGACAGTGATGAGGAAAACTGTGGTATGTATGTGCAATGGTACTTTTCTTGAATGTACAGTAATAACTAGAATAGAATAAGAAACTGTGTTAAAAATGGAAACTATTCACTGATAGTAGGACTAGGATTCAATGCTAATGTCTTTACTTCTTAAATTATTGAACAGTATGGCATATGTTTTAAGTGTTTTTTCTGACTCTTGATTTCCTCTAAATTACACTTCTATATAACCCTGATACATACAGTACCCCTCCCCCTTATCCGTGGGGATATGTTCCAGGACCCCCAGTGGATGCCTGAAACCATAGATTGTATGGAACCCCATATATGCAGTAGTATGCTTTTTCCTACACATATGTACCTATGATAGAGTTTAATTTATAAATTAGGCACAATGAGAGATTAACAACAATAATAAAATAGATCAATTATAACAATGTACTGAAAGAAAAGTAATGAGAATGCAGTTTCTCTCTCTCTGTCTCAAAATATCTTATTGTATTGTGCCAACATTTTTGGACCATGCTTAACCAGGGATAACTGAAACTGTGGAAACTGAAACTTCAGATAAGGGTGGAGGGGCACTACTATATTTGCAAACACTTATTAAAAGGAGAAGCACCTCACAAATGTAAAGAATTATTTTTATTATTAAATTATAAAGCCATTGTTATCAGTTTTAAAGTCAGAATAATAGTGTCTTTGCGTATGCTTCCCATGTTGCTAAATAGACATCTAGATGCATGAAGGCAGAGTTCATACTCCAACATTCAGAGTTCAGACTCCATCATTCCCAGTTTAACTGGGACTCATTTTCATGTCCTCTCATATTTTTTCTCTTTCGGCAAAGGATAAAACTCTTCTTGACATTTCTGCCATTGAGTTCCAAAATCGCCAGTGGAAAAGCCATAAATGCCAATGGTAATTTGAGTGGACTTAGTTCTCATTATATTTCCCTGCAAATCTTTGTACTTGTAACCACAATGTATTAGGGAATAGAAGTCAGACAATGGTCTTCAATAAACAGTGTTTTTGAGGAAAGCAAAATGATTGAAGATCTATCCACAGAATTGTTTGGTTATGATTATTTAGCCTTTCCTGTTTAAGAAGAATTAACACTTTCATGACAAGCACATAAGGCAGTACATCTTTTGAAATAATTTCATTCTTTTGGCCTTTGAAGTATGAAATATTGCGTTGCTCCATTAAGTGAATTTTAGGTAGTAAACATTGCCCTTCTGGTCTAGACAAAAATGTCACAAGCAATCAACTGAAATCCTGTCAGCTCCTATAAATATGGACTAATGCATCTTCTGGAAAACTTCAGCTGTCAGAATGATGGTACAATGTCTGGGGTAATTTTGTTACGGAGAAATGTACAGTGTTTTTAGAAGCTACTGTTGTTTGCTTGTTTGTGGTTTTTTGTTTTGTAAAGAAATAAATCAAAATTCATTGAATATACCTTATATAAGTGATTTATTGAGAATGTATTAGATTTGTTCACTGAACTATGACTTTGATGGGTCATGGTATTTGAGATGCAATTTAAAATAGATTATCTTAGATGGTTCAAAGAGGTTGCATGATACTTTGTTGGGGTTGTTGTAGGGGACTAAATATTTGAGAAATACAAAAGCTTAGTTAAAAACAAAACAAAACAACTTTACCAAGACAAAAAGTTCTGAGTTCTAGAACATATTCTGCAAAAAATAAACTTAAAGTACTATCATATTGGTATAGGGTTTAAACGACCCTAAAATATCAGGTTTCTAGTTAAGTAATTGGTTTTCACCAGTATTTTAATCACACAATTAAAGGCACACCAAAATAATAGAATATATTGTCTAATCTCTATCAAAAATTAAAAATAATTGACAGCACTATTGAGAGCTCTAGTTAAGGAAAGTTAAAAGTGGGTAAGAAATAATACATTTGGAGTTCAATTAATTGCTCCAGCAGTACTAATTTATGAGAAGTTTTCCAAAGTGACTAGCAATAGAAAACTTTACATACTTCGTTCCCCTTTGATACTTCTGCATGCATTTGAATGGGCTTGTTCGGTGATTTGGGAGGACACACCACTTCAAATCAAATAAGGAAGTCAGGTTGATGAAGTCTCAACAGAGGATTAATAGGAAGTCATCTGTTTCCATTTGCCTCCTTGCTGTTTGCCTTTCTGTTTTCGTATGTGCATAGGCACACCATCTGGTAATGCAAGCACCAGCTCCAGCAAAGCTGGGTTTCACCCCAAGCTTCTTGCCTTTCTGACTTATTCTGTCCGTTGTGTTATTAAGTGTTTGAGCTTTACTCAATAATTGGACAATTAACTATTCATTGTCATGAATCTGCAGCTCCCTCAGAATTTCTAACAAGGTTATTGAGTTTCCCCTCAAAACGATACTTATTTAACTCAGTTATAAAATAAATATTGTGTGAGAAATTACTTCTTGTTTCTTTGGCACTTTTGTAATGGAGAAACATGATAGCCAAAGCACTTAACTTATAAATACACTTTTAAAATATATGCATTAGAATTTAGCAATCAGTAATATTGTTCTTAAATGTCTCCAGCTCTTGTGGTAGATTTTCGCTGTTGAGGCTGCTTTGATTGTGTAATTGCCAATGTAAACAAGAGCTGAAAATGTCAGTACTAGAAAAGTTTTCAGCAAGTGTTGGGATGAATTATGCAAATCCGATATGGGAAGGAAGTCTAAGAGACAGGGAAATGCTGAGCAGAATCTGCACTGTGTCAGTACAGAAGTACTGCATTGTCTTAAGGATTGATGGTATGTCAGTAATTGAGCATACATGATATAGATGGAGCTGCCTGTAAAACTAGCAACTTGATAAATGAGTTTATTTTCAACGTAACATTTTCCAAGCATTGATAGCCATGCAGTGGAGCATGAGGGAAAGACATGGGAAAATAAATGATCAAGAATGACATCAAAGAAAGGAGAGCTAAGGAAAACAACAAAGGGATTGTATGTTTCAGCTTTTCTATCACTCTATAGATCTGAGTGTGTGAGGCTGAGGTTATCTCTTGCTAGGCTTTACCTCCACGATTTGGGTCAGCTACAAGAGCAGGTGGTACCTGGGCTGTGATGCAAGCAAGCAGAAACTCCCAGTGGAGCAGTCACATGAAAATATAGCTACAACAGGTGCTTTATATCGACTTTCAAAATAAAATCCTTTATTACATGAACAGAATCAAAATTACTAATTGATTACTATTCTAAGTAAAATGGTATACATCACATGGAGAAAAGATTGACAGCAATGCAAATGTCTGAGTGTCATTAAGTGACTTTCTGTTTATCTTCAGATGACCAAAAATCAGTTCTTCACCTATCTTTGGTCTCCTCTTGATCTTAAATAAAATAAAACCTTTAAATATAACCTGAGCCATTTCTCCAAGTCAGAATCCCCTTAGGTTGTATTAGAAGATCTGACTCTGATATTTACGGGTTTTACAGCTTGATTTCAAAGAGTTTCCAAAAGGCATGTTTTCTTTTTGGATTCTTGGATAGCATTTCTATGAGTTATCTCACAGAAGGGCTTAACTGGCTTTCTTAACACTCCAAATACTACCAGTCTCTATGCTTTTGTGTCTCTTTGTTTGGGGAGGAGACCACTCTGCTCTGTAGCTAGCAGAAGAGTGAGAGTCATTATGTCCATAGCTTTGGCATATCCACAAATGTGCTTTCAGGATGAATTTTCAGGATTGATTTCTCATCACTCAGTAGGGTTTAATTTTCCATGTTAAGGGGGAAATTTTCTCCTTCCCTTTAAATACTTAGTTAACTGTTTCATTGTCTTCTGTGGTGTCTTGGGAAGGCAGACTGGAATGGCAGAGTGTCCTGCGTAGACTTAGACTTGAATTTACATTCTGACTTAGCCTTAGAGGCTGTGTGACGTTTGGCCAGTCACTTTACTTCTCTGGGTAAGATGCAGAGAACACCCACATTATCTCTCACAGCTGGAATGCTTATAACATGCCCTGTTCATCCTCAGAAGCTAATAACTGGGAACTCACCTGCTGTGGTGGTGGAAAATCAGGAGGCGATTCCTTTCAAAGGCTGCCCCAGCCATCTCCCTTGAGGGAAGGAGTCCTGTCTAGCATAGTCTTGTTTCTGACAGCTGTTTATGGCAAAAGAGAGTGGGCTGGTCTGTCAGGCTAAAGCATGGGCTGGGGGAGGTCTCTGGCTCACATAGTAAACTCAGGTAGATGGATGGTGTCTTTTCCTGGAGATAGTGTTCGTTTTGGGTTGGATGTTCTCTCTTTTTAGGATTAGAGCCATGCAGTTTAAAGTCCCATCCATTCCTTCATCCTGCCTCTTTCACGGGAGACTGGGCTACCCATATGTGAAGAGCATGCCATAAAAATGGCACTGCTAAAAGTGGGAAGTGACTCAGGAATTGGGTAGGCTGCTGCGACTTTCCAGCTGGATGGTGGCTGGATGGCCTGTGCTGGTATGGCTGCCCTGATAATCAGGCCTAGACCACAGTGGGAAGCAGGTCCTCTGTTCCAGCTGCTACAGCAGGTGCAGAGGCAGAGCCCTTTGCAGCCATGCTTTGAGGGAAGGGGCTCTGTTGTCCAGGATCCTGCATGCTGTAGAAGGCTCTTCACACCTGTTAGGCCTGTACTCTGGCTGCTACAGCTCCTCATAGGTCACATCCACAGCCACTTCCTGGGGCAGACACTGGTCCAGGATGGCTGGATCCAGACTGTTCCAGCCTTTGCCAGCTCAATAATGCAGTATTACCTTGTCTCCTTCCTCCTTGTGAGCGGCTCCACTCCAAAGGGTGAGAATTTAAAAATTTCATGCAGCTCAACTCAAGACGATGAGTGGACCTACTTACTCTATAGTTGCATAGCTAAGAGATTCTTACAGAACAAAAAGCATCTGCTTTAAGGTGATTTGCTGACTTTATTTGTAATGACAACTGTTTTTATAGAGAAACAAGGTATTCCATTTGGGGGCGGGTGGGTACTGCCTCTGTCAGGGCAGCCTGTTTCACAGAGTTTTTGTGAAAATGAGAGATAGAGTAAGCAAAAAACCCAGATGAATGCTTAGCACACTTAGTGTGACCAGTCAACCTGATCTGCCTGGGACTGATGGGGATCTTTTGGAACAAGGGACACTTCACGCTCAAATCAATTAAATCCCTGGCAAACTGGGATGAGTTGGTCACTTTTTTGGAACACTGTATCCTCAATTATTGGTTGTTGCTATTGTCTCTGTGCTGGAGAGGTTATTATTCTGACATCAACAATTATTTGGTTTCATAACCTACAGCTGCATTAAACAGCCCATCCCATCCATGCCTGTTTTTAATTTTTGATGGAAGCATATCCTTTTCCTGTTAGAATATACATTTAAAACATAATTGCACCAAAATGTCACTTTACAAAGAAAGTGGTTTCTTCTCAAAATAATACTATCTCCTATGTACCTAATGTCTCTCTCTTTTTATCCTACTTCTTTTGTGCTCACTGTAACTCCACAAAGGAGGTATTATGCTATGCAAACTTTTATGAGAAAAGAGAAGACATGGAGAGGTGAAAAGCTAATGCTTATGGAGTATTCCTTTAATGTTTATAGCAACCTTATGAAGCAGGCATTATTATTTGTATTTTAGATGTATGGAAACCAAGGTTTGGAGAAGTTAAGTAACTTACCCAAGCTCACACAGCTAGTGAGATTTGGAACTAGGATTCAAATCCAGTTGTCTGACTCTAAAGCTGTGCTTCCACTGCTCCTACCCCTTACGCATACTTCATGTTTGCATCTTACAAAGGACTGCAATTGATGACTTGTACCTGGATCCCATCCAGATCTTTCTCCGTGGAGCTGTGATGTGGAGGGATTCAATTTCTCTAAATGTTAGTTTCCTCACTTATAAAATGGTGAGCATAATACTGACATTATAGTGTTATTTTAAGAATTAAAGCTAATATCTAGAATGTGGATACATAGTGGATAATACATGTTATCTCATTATCATCATTATTATTATTATTTGTGAGGATGCACTTTAGGCGGCCTTCTGTCCCAGATGATCTATTTCTGTGGTATTTCATCATCTCATTCCAAATGTCGAAGTTCTTCCTTGTAGTCTTAAGAAGAATGTGCCTTGGGAATCGTCAGGAAAAACTCATGCTATTTTATTTCATTCTCTATTAGCAAGTGGTATGTTTTGTGAGCAGAGGAGCAGCCCTGGAGAAGGGTCGGCACCATGCATGGGGTGTTGAGCCTCTTTATTGATGTCTTTTGCTCTCTGGTAGAATGAGCAGACTGTACCATTTGGCAGGAGCTGGGTCACAGAGGACAGACTTCAGGCTCTTTCTCAAATCTCAAAAGACTCTTATTGTCAGAACTTTTCAGATGCTGTCTGGATCCTCTACTAGCTGAAAACGCTAAATAATGTCCCTGTGAGTTCTTGGAATGGATGTCCCTGGGCCTAAGACCCCCCCCCCCCCGATTATCAGCCAGTGAAAGACTCTCACTATTTATTTCCTATATCTTTGGATGATGAAACACACTAAATCTAATTTTAGCTTATAGTAAGCATTTTGGGTCACTTATTTTTATAATTGTTTTTAATGAAAAGTTTGAAAACCAATTTTTTTTCTCATAATGGATTCCAAGAAACCTGAGTCAGTCATCTACATAATTTATCCGACTTATTTATAGTAGGTTAGATGAACAATAACATTCTTTAAGAAACTTCTTATTTGATCACTGCTTTGCATTTCACTGACCTTAAAATAAATTATATTTTCCCGAGAGCCAGAGACATTTTGTTCCTTACATGAAATGAAGTTCTACTTAAAACACATACATGTTAAGGGCCTGCTACATGCTAGCCATTGTTCTAGCCAGGGGGGTGGAAGGTACTCAAATTTTTTTTGCCATGTAGTCTCTTCCTTCATGTACTTCACAGCCTGGCCGGGGCCAGGGATCTGACCGGAATGACATAAACATATTAGACTCTTGTCAAACTTTAGCAGGCATATGAAATGCACTGCACATGAATCATCAATGACATTTATTAAATACATCACAAGTGCTTGCTATTTCATAGGCAAATTACAGTTCAAGTTATTACATTAATGTTGCACAAATTATATTCATTTCTCTTATTAATTGATGAAGTTTCCAACTTTAGATCTCTGACTACCATAAAGTAATAGCTTTTGCACCTGGCTCTTAAACTAGTTTTGTTTGGCATAGAAGGAGCCTCTTTTGCTAAAAAAACAGATGGCCTCCTGATTTGTAGAATGAAATTACATTTTAAGGTGATATGCATTTAGATCACTAGACTTTGGCATATTTGCTTAAAAGCATAACATTATTTTATAGATAAGTCTTATGCATTGACAGCAATTTCACTCAGAAAGAAAAGGGAACAGTTAAAGATGAATGTTAATGTATGCTTTTAAATTTTTTCTCCATGTCCCCATGTCACTTTTTTTTTTTTTTTTTTTTTTTTTGGGACAGGTGGAGGCTGCAGTGAGCCAAGAATGTGCCACTTCATTCCAGCCTGGGTGACAGAGTGAGACTTGGTCTCGAAAAAGAAAAGAATAGAAAATACATGAGAAAAGTGACTAGGGTTCTAATCCTGATTCAGTTATTAATTATATGGTTTTAAAAGGCAGAGTCTTGCTCTGTCACCCAGGCTGGAGTGCAGTTGTGCAATCTCGGCTTACTGCAACCTCCACCTCCTGAGTTCAAATGATTCTCCTGCCTTAGCCTCCCAAGTAGCTGGGATTACAGGCACGCACTACCATGCAGTTTTTTGTATTTTTTAGTAGAGATGGGGTTTCACCATCTTGGCCAGGCTGGTCTCCAACTCCTGAGCTCGAGTGATCTGCCCACCTCAGCCTCCCAAAGTGCTGGGATTACAGGCGTGAGTCACCGTGCCTGGCCCCATATGTCACTTTTGATCTTCTGTTAGGAGAGCTGTACAATTTATATCACAATATGAATATTATTGGTTATTTCTACTTTCAAAATTATATTATTCATGGTATGCAGAGGTCAAAACTTTTTAAGAAAAAAGACATTATGCCTTTTTTTTTTTTTTTGAGACAAAGTCTCGCTCTGTTGCCCAGACTGTAGTGCAGTGGCGTGATCTTGGCTCACTGCAACCTCTGCCTCCTGGGTTCAAGTGATTCCTTGTGATCCGCCCGCCTCAGCCTCCCAAAGTGCTGGGATTACAGGCATGAGCCACTGTGCCCTGCCAACATCATGCCTTTATAGCGTAATTTTTCTACATTGATTGAATTTATCATTATTTTCAATTCCACGTCTATTGCAAATAACCTTTTCTTCTGTCTCTAGGTTGTAAAGAGAGAGATCTTTGGGAATGTCCATCCAATAAACAATGTTTGAAGCACACAGTGATCTGCGATGGGTTCCCAGACTGCCCTGATTACATGGACGAGAAAAACTGCTGTAAGTACTTATGCGAATTTGTCAACAGAGCATTTTTATTTTAAACACCAGTTAAGTCTCATTTTGAATACAAGCTAAAAGTGTGTAAATATGCATACAAATCTTTTAGTATTTTCACATCTTTTGATCAAACTCCACTTGTAAAGACATATTCTAAGAAGCCAACTAAATATGTGTAAAATATATACACTATAATATTCTTCTGGCATTATTTATAATATGAGAAAATCAAAATACCTCCAAATATCCAATAATAGGGAACATAAACTACAACCATAAAAGAAAATAATATACAAATATTAAAATTAAATTAGAGAAGAAAAATTTCTCTTGGATTCATTATATGTCATTAGTTGAGTAAAACAGAATATTCAGTATTATGTGCACTATTGTCCTGAGTTTTGAAAGTGCATATATCCACACATAGAAGAAGATCAGAAAGTCATATTTAAAAGTTTACAGTTATAGCTTTGGGTGGTATAATTATTAAATTTTTGTGCTTTTCTATCTTTTCTACATTTTCTAAGTGAATGGCCATTGCTTTTAGAGCCAGAAAATAATTATGTCTCTTAAGATGTTTTACCTACAAATAACAGAAAAGCCCACATCAAAAATGACAAATAATGAAGACATTTATCTTTTATGATCATATACATATCACATGTTTTATATTATCATATAGAGTCAAGTAGGTGGACTCTTGAGGCTGTATGCGGCAGTTTAGCACTTTGTCTGTGATTTTTTCAGTTCAGCTTCAACTCAGGCTGGCTCCCACAATGGTGAAAATATGACATTACCAAGGGCATCTGGGGCACCATGCTTCCTTGATCATGTCCAGCTGGAAGGAGGAAGAACTGTGTTCATATCTCCAAGATATCATTAAGGGATTCGCTCAGGTCAACTTTGGGCGGAGTCACAGCTAGCCGTCAGGAGTCTTTGTGTAGTTAGAAAAGACACTTCCTACAAACAGCTGAACTGCAAAAAGAAGCACCACGCAGGGAGAACCAATCAAAAAAAAGGTGCTGTTTTCTCCAGGTTGTTCCTGTCCCAGGCTAGGGCACATGGCACAGCAGCAGTGTTTGGGCAGGAGCTGTCCTGTGAAGCACAATCACACAACCGTAGGTCAAGGCCCTGATGTCGGAGCACATGTTTACTCCTGGACTACTAATTGTATTCAGAAACAAACAAACAAAAAAACTGTAGACAGAAAAATGCCATGCCCAGCTTAAACTAATCAGGATCTTCCTTTGGAAGTGGGGATGGCTGGTGTAGGGGCCTGAACAGAATCGGGCTCCCTTAAAGAAAGGAGGGAGAAAGGAAATGGTTGTTAAGTAGGCAATCAAGGAGATTTACTATAATTTTTAAAACCCAAAAGAGAACTATGTATGACTCAGAGAGTCATTTAATAATAGAGATGGAAAAAAAAACTTATTATGCATCTCAGTGGACAGAGATTGTTTTCTTTCTAAGGCGGCTTCAGTCTGTTCATCCCTCATGCTCTGCTCATGCAGATTTTAACCCCATTCTCTGATCTTTGGTATTTCTGCTGCTGTGAGTACTGTTTATTCAGTCTGATTGTTAGAACCAGAACATTGAGTCACTTGAACATAGTAATTCTGTTTAAATGCTCTTTGTATGTATGGATGTCTATTAAATGATATTTTACAAATTCTGTTATTCTGTTTTTATGCCCGTTTGGAAGCCTCAGTGATCACATATTTTCTTCTTTCCATGCTCCTGCTGGCACATGAAGATGTGCATGTTAGTGATAATCGCATTTATTTCTAAAATGTTTTCCTTCTCACTTTCTGTTCCCCTTGCCAGCATTTTGCCAAGATGATGAGCTGGAATGTGCAAACCATGCGTGTGTGTCACGTGACCTGTGGTGTGATGGCGAAGCCGACTGCTCAGACAGTTCAGATGAATGGGACTGTGGTGAGCTACTTGTTTCTGCCATCTGTTGTACTCTCTCATGCCTGTCAGCCACTGAAGCTGAATGAATCCTAAATTACTTCCTGGATTTTACTGACCAAGTTCATCTATTTTGTTTTACTGTTATAAAAGCTGATAGTGCTGATCTATGTGTGTTATTTCCAACTCACAGAAAATTTCCCCACCAAGCTACTTCTCTATTTGAAATATCTATATTGTATGGAAAAACGTTTGGGTTCAAAATGTTGTAATCATATAATTGCTGGGAGAGGATTTAAAAACTCTTCATTAAAACCCAACTTCAATAAATTTAATGATAGTCTGCCATTCTTTTGTCACCTCTACCTGCTAGAATAGAATAGTCAAGTGGCCCCTCTGCCTTCCCTACACTCTTCAGGTCCAAGACTTCTAACTATCTAGCTCTTTACGCAGACAAGAAGTAAAGACATCTCCTACCAGCACCTCCAGTGTTGCAGTTTGTGATCTTGAGTTTGATTAATTTCCTCATCCCACACTCATCACTCCTTCCATTCACTCAGCTCTTTCTCAGTCCTTTGCATCATCCAGCCAAATCATGATTCTCATGTGTGTTGTGATCAATTGTGCAGCGTTTCCTAAGTGCTCTGAGGCTGGTTAAGTACAGAGGATTCTCCTTTATATAACAGGAATTAACACATATACCAAATTAATCCTAAATTTGCATCCCTCTCACGTACTTGCATTCTCGTATACTTTCTTGAAGGAAATGATAGAAATAGATTTACAACTCGCTTCTTGTAATTATGCAAATCCTGGTTAACTCATGGGATGAGGCCTGGCTCTGGCTTCTTCTAACTCATTAAGAAAAGTTAAGAACTGCCTGTCTCTTTCATTAGAGTCTATGGTTCTTTGAGGGTAGAGAACATTTCTAATTCATTTTTTTTTAGCCCTCTAGCACACTGAAGGCAGTGATTTGCACAGGGTAGGTACACACCAAATGATTAACTAAAATAAATGAAAATGAATGTATGCCAATGAAGCAGAGGCATGTAAAGTTATGTGCTTTCATGGGAAGAAATGTTTTTAATTAGGGTTTCCCTTGTCTTTTCTTTCCCTAGTGACCCTCTCTATGAATGTGAACTCCTCTTCCTTTCTGATGGTTCACAGAGCTGCCACAGAACACCATGTGTGTGCAGATGGCTGGCAGGAGATGTTGAGTCAGCTGGCCTGCAAGCAGATGGGTTTAGGGTAAGGTCAGTAGTTTGTAGCACTGATGAATTTCTCAGAAGGCTTCGTGGAACTTGGCAGTAATATCTTCCTTAGGATGCACAGAGAGTTAGTGCTCTCAAACAAAGAGTCCTTCAAAACCCGGGAAATGAATCAGGTGAGAGGACCATACTTAATTATAGGCACCTGCCCTGAAGAGTGTGTGCTGGAAATGTACTTTGATGAAGCCTCTAAAAGTAAATGAAGTAATTGTATTTTAAGTACTTGTGCACTGAAATGCTTTCATTATTTATAAAAGCATTACGATCATTTCCTTTGAGGAATCTGGATGAAAATACCTTGTAATTTCCCCCCAAGAGGTTATTGAAAATTTCTTCTTAAGCAACACACATTTTTAAATAAGCTGAAGTTGCTGGCATTTCTGTTTACTCTAAGTAAGGCAGTAAATGTTAATCAAGAAATAGTTCAGTATATTTGCTTCTTAGTAGAATGAAAAGATTCACCCTGGCTTTGATACAGATATACTGAAATGGATCCTTTGAAAGTTAGATACTTGCTATTTTGTGAGGTTTTTCTTTTTCAATTCCATTGGGGGTGGAAAGCAATAATTTTCAGGGTCTTAGAATGTGTAAGTATTTCTTTTACCATTGATGTATTTGAGATTTGGGGGAAATGTAGAAATTAGAGAAATTGAAGACAAAGGAGTTCTAAAATTCTAGACTAAATAAAAAATTGAGTAAATGCCATTTCCTAAGATCCATTGAACAAACTTGAAACAATTTTACAATAATGAGTCATTCAGTTATGGGATAGCAACTAGCAGCACATTTTTTTATCCTAGTTTAAAGAATTACTAATATGTAGCTCCCAACATCTTGAGTCCATTTCTCCCGTGTAAAGACCAACGTCTTTAAGAATTGAATAACTAATGCTCATCTATAATAAAGGAACTTTAAACTTTGTGAGAGTGGAAAAATTATATTTGCCAAGATCTATTAAATTAGACTTCATTCTCACAACTTCCTTATTGTGTCTAAATGAAATAGGTTATGATTGTGTTCAGAGATAAATGAAAAATCTTTTGAATATGGTTATTTTTATTTTTCTTCTCGATAAAACCTTATCGGTATAAGGTTGAAACTGCAAAGATTTTACAACCAGAAAGTCCTTTTGACAAGCCACCCTGAACATAGCTGTTCTATTGTAAATAGAAAGGTTCCTGTTTTTAAATATGCTTCTTTATGTTTCTTCTAAATATTTGCATATTGGGATTTTTATTGTGTTAAAATACACATCCATAAAATTCACCATTTAACCAGTTTAAAGTGTATAATTCAGTGGCATTTACTTTATTCACAATGTTGTGCAACCATCGCCACTATTTGTTTTAGAACACTTTTATTATCCCAAAAGGAAACTATGTACTCACTAGGCAGTTACTCTCCATTTTCTCGTACCCACTGGCCCAGGTAACAACTAATCTGCTTTCTCCCTCTATAAATTGGCCTATTCTGGATATTTCAATATAAATGGAAATATACAACATGAGGCCTCTTCATCTGGTTTCTTTTACTTAGCACGTTTTCAATCATCTGTCTTGTAGCATGTACCAGTACTTCTTTCCTGCTTGTGACTGAATAATATGACATTAAATGGATATATATTTTGTTTATCCATTCAGACATTTGGATTATTCCCACCTTTGGCTATTGTGTGCACAGTGGATTTTTAAAAACTTATGTACTCCATTTGCTCCATTTTCTCAACATAGCTGGAAAATGAAACTTCAGTATTTTAGATAACTTTAGATATATAAAATTCAAATAGACATACAGATACTTTTTATTTTAGATTATTTTATTTCACAGAAGGACTAGGAAAATCTGAGATAGAGGTGTGGTTGGAAAACCATATCCATTATTTAACTGATTTAATGGGAAAAATGGGTAAGTGGTGATAAGTCCTCCAAAGAAATGAGTACTAGTAGTTTTTGAAATTTTTAGTTGCCTTGAAGTTTACTCTTTAGTTGACTTGAGTGGCTCATGAATTGACAGAAATCTGGAGAGCCAGGCTATGCCAGGAATGATGGTAATGGTCAAGATGAGGCTATCTTCCTGCTGAGGGAACAGGCTCAGGCAGCTGCCATGTGACCACTGTCTCTCGAGACCAGCTGCTGTGCTGCAAATTCATGATTCTGCCACCGATGCCTCAAATAAACTCTAAGTCACCCTGCACCTTTGTGTCATTTCCTCCAGATCAAAGCCCTTGCTAGAAGGGTTTGTCTGGCCATGATTGGCCTATGCTGCACAAGGAGGGAAGTGGGAATGGTGTTCCTTCTTAGCTTCTGGAGTGGAGTTTATGCCAGCCTGCCTTTGTACATTCATACATATTCTGCATCAAAAACTTGAAGTTTAAAAAGCAACTCCCAACTAATTCCATTCAGCATTCCCCTTCCCTTTTTATTTTTGAGTATCTGCTTATGGGCCTTGTACTGGACTAGGCATTGAGTCGAGGATGCAAAAGTGAATAACATCATCAGAGTTTATAATGGAGTGGGGAAGACATGTAGGTAAACAGCCAAGAACACAAAGTTAGAAAAAAGTCCAGATATTTTGCCATCAGAGAATGGTGTAGACTTATTGCATAGAACATGGCATTTCTATTAAAATTATACAAGAAAAACATAAAACTTTAATCTTATCTTGATAGTATAAATTTGTTGTATCATTCATTCATTCATCAGTTCATTCAGTAAACATTTATAGAGAATGGCATTGTAGTGTATGTAGGGTCTGGAACCAGCATACCCTAATTCCAAGTGGATCATTCTTCTACTTCAGGGGGTATATTTTGGAGGGAATTTATCAAGAATGCAGGTCTCCCAAATTTCATGTGTTGCAGGGATTCTACTGAAATGCTTTCATGATAGAGGCAGTTGATTTAAAATACCTGCACTTAGGATGTTTTAGACCCAAATTATGCCTTTCATGTGTTACTGCTCAAATGCTAGGCTCTCAACTCAGTGCTTGTCTAGATGAGAAGATTTAGAGTTCTTTGTTGAATTTGAAAACTTTTTGCTTTCTTCTGTTGCTATATGAAGAGTTCAGCCCAGATTGGAAGTATGATGGCTCTCTGATTAGAAGAATGCATAAATCAAGCCCCTAAATTCTCATGGCAGCTGTATTAGTCCATTTTTATGCTGCTAATAAAGACATACCCGAGACTGGGAAGAAAAAGAGGCCCCACAATCATGGTGGAAGGCAAGGAGGAGCAAGTCACATCTCACATGTATGGTGGCACACAAAAAAGAGAGAGCTTGTGTGGGGAAACTCCCATTTTTAAAACCATATGATCTTGTGAAACTTATTCACTATCATGAAGACAGTACAGGAAAGACTTGCCCCCATAATTGAATCACCTCCCATTGGTTTCCTCCCATGATATGTGGGAATTATGGGAGTTACAATTCAAGATGAGATTTGGGTGGAGACACAGCCAAACCATATCATTCTGCCCCTGGCCCCTCCCAAATCTCATGTCCTCACATTTCAAACCCAATCATTCCTTCCCAGTAGTCCCCCAAAGTCTTAACTCATTTCAGCATTACCTCAAGAGTCCACAGTCCAACGTCTCATCTAAGACAAGGCAAGTCCCTTCCATCTTATAAGCCTGTAAAATCAAAAGCAAATTAGTTTCCTAGATACAATGGGGGTACAGGCATTGGGTAAATACAGCCATTCCAAATGGGAGAAATTGGCCAAAACAAAGGGGCTACAGGCCCCATGCAAGTCTGAAATCCAGCAGGGCAGTCAAATCTTAACATTCCAAAATGATCTCCTTTGACTCCATGTCTTGCATCTAGGTCACACTGATGCAAAAAGTGGGTTCCCATGGGTCTTGGGCAGCTCTGCCCCTGTGGCTTTGCAGGGTACAGCCTCCCTCCTAGCTGCTTTCATGAGCTGGCATAGAGTGTCTGCGGCTTTTCCAGGCATATGGTGCAAGCTACCAGTGGATCTACCATTCTGGGGTCTTGAGGATGGTGGCCCTCTTCTCACAGCTCCACTAGGCAATGCCCTAGTAGGGATTTTTTGTGGGGGTCTCTGACCCCACATTTCCCTTCCACACTGCCTAGCAGAGGTTCTCCATGAGGGCCCCACCCCTGCAGCAAACTTCTGCCTAGGCATCCAGGCATTTCCACACATCCTCTGAAATCTAGGCAGAGGTTCCCAAATCCCAATTCTTGACAAGCTTCTGTGCACTCACAGGCTCAACACCATGTGGAAGCTGCCAATGCTTGGGGCTTCCACCCTCTGAAGCAACAGCCTGAGCTGTACCTTGGCCCCTTTTAGTCATAGCTGTCACGGCTGGGACACAGGGCACCAAGTCCCTAGGCTGCACACAGCACAAGGACCCTGGTCCCAGCCCATGAAACCACTTTTTCCTCCTAGGCCTCTGGGCCTGTGATGGGAGGGGCTGCCATGAAGACCTCTGACATGTCCTGGAGACATTTCCCCATTGTCTTGGGGATTAACATTCTGCTCCTCGTTACTTCTGCAGCCAGCTTGAATTTCTCCTCAGAAAATGGTATTTTCTTTTCTATTGCATTGTCAGGCTGCAAATTTTCCTAACTTTTATGCTCTACTTCCCTTATGAAAATGAATGCCTTTAACAGCACCCAAGTCACCTCTTGAATGCTTTGCTGCTTAGAAATGTCTTCTACCAGATATCCTAAATCATCTGTCAAGTTAAAAGTTCCACAAATCTCTAGGGCAGGGGCAAAATACCACCACTCTCTTTGGTAAAACATAACAAGAGTCACCTTTGCTCCGGTTCCCAACAAGTTCCTCATTTCCATCTGAGACCACCTCAGCATGGACTTTATTGTCCATATCACTATCAGCATTTTGATCAAAGCAATTCAACTAGTTTCTAGGGAGTTCCAAACTTTCCTACATTTTCCTGTCTTCTTCTCAGCCCTCCAAACTTTTCCAAATTCTGCCTGTTACCCACTTCCAAAGTTGCTCCCACACTTTTGGGTATCTACAGCAGCACCCCACTCTACTGGTACCAATTTACTGTATTAGTCCATTTTCACACTGCTGATAAAGACATTCCTGAGACTGGGAAGAAAAAAAGAGGTTTAATGGACTTACAGTTCCATATGGCTGTGGAGGCCTCACAATCATGGCAGAAGGTGAGAAGGAGCAAGTCACATCTCATGTGGATGGCAGCACACAAAAAAGAGAGAGCTTGTGCAAAGAAACTCCCATTTTAAAAACTGTCAGATCTCCTAAAACTCATTCACTATCATGAGAACAGCACAGGAAGACCCACCCCCATAATTCTATCACCTCCTACCAGTTTCCTCACATGACATATGGGAATTGTGGGAGTTACAGTTCAAGATGAGATTTGGGTGGGGATACAGCCAAACCATGTCAACAGCATATTGACTTTGCTACTTGCATGTTCAGTATCAAAAAACCTATGGACATTTATTTAATTGATGATACAAATCAGAGTTTAGACTGCCTTCTAATATTTGCCAAATGCTCAGTTGAAACATCTGGTATTTGAGTGAGTTAGTCTAAGGGAAAGGTGACTCTTTATATCTCTGGGCTCCGCAAGCTTTATCTAAAGTTAGATAATCGGGAAACAGTGTGTCTGGGCCATATGATTTTGGCAAAAATGCTTTTATGGAGTTAGTTGCAATTTGATTTTATGCCCTAATCTTTTAGTGTTGGTCAATAGAAGTTGGTCAAACATTCTTTTCAAAGAATATTTCTGTATCTGGGCAAAACCACAAAGACAACATCTATTATATTACCTACTAGTCCCTAATAATCCCTGGTATAAGGGTTTACACTTTAACTTCCTCCTAAAATTTACTCCCAGTCATCACCATGGTTGCAGCATTGTCTTGGACATGATATGATGAATGGATCCTGGGTAAATAAGAACATGATTTATAACTTGAATAATCCATCAGGAGTTGACCAAAGAGGACTTGTATTATTTCTGTTAGAAGCCCTTGTAAGGAAGAGTCTGCTTTTGAAGCTAGATATGCCAGGAGACCCTTAGTGATGACTTAACTTCTGATAAGGTGTCTTTTTCATGTTGTCTTCAAAACCTACTGCAATCTGGCTTTTACCTGAAAGACAGGACTGACAGCAACAATATTACCGACATGCAAAAGCCTTTGGTCTTCTTTTCTTACTATTTTACAGTTTGAACTGAAAATCTGATTTCTTACTCTGACCTGTCAGACACTGCATAATTTGGCCCCTGCCTTCCTCTCTGACCCAATACATATCCTAGTATTCTCCACTTGCCCACTAAACTTTAGACACATTGACCTTAATATTGATGTTAAAACATTTCAAGCGTAAAACATTTCAAACTTTCCTTCACCGTTATTTTTGCATAGAATGCAGAACTCTAGGGCTTCATCATTCATGTCTCAGCTCATACATCTGTGACTTAGGCTTTCCTTGACAATCCTACTTGAGGCAGCTTTCAGTCTCAGCATGTAACTCTATCATATTTGGTTATTTTGTCTTATTCCAACAACTTATCAGTATCCAAAATAGTTTTTTACATGTTTGTAATTTGTTCCTCTAACTAAAATAATAGCTCCTCAGAGAGGGACTCCATCTGATACAACACCAATCTGTTGTCTCCATTTCTGTCCCACCTCATTAACCTGTAAGCATCAGTTTTAACCCTTGTCTATCTGGCTCTGTCACTTGTTTAAAGTGTCACTATAATGTTTCTTCTGAGCTCCAACTCACTTTATATCAGCTTGAACACTCATTGATTAACCCATTGTATCATTAATAAACATGTCAAATCTAATTTCAACCTAATCTTTTACATTTCCTATGTCTTCTTAAAACTAACATACAAACTGAAGAACATGTAGAATCTTGACTCTCAAGAACAATGAACTAACACATTTCAATTAAGATCACATGCAGCGGGCACATATTGTGTTGCTTCTCTGCATTCCTCCCTTCCTTTGCGACCTACATCCCTTCCTTCTCGATATTTACTTCACTTCCCATTTTATCCTTGGGCTCCAAATGGGAGCAACCTTCTTTGTACGTGACTTTCTCTTTTGGGTCTGGGATTGGTTGAGGGGTAGGTACCTATCCCAAGATGGACCAATCAAAGTGTCTTACTGCCAGGCCACAGTAATTGGTTTTGGGATACTTGTTTCTTCAACAAGATTTTTATTTGTATATTCAACAAGGTTTTTATTTGTTTATTTATTTAAGACAGAGTTTCGCTTTTGTCACCCAGGCTGGAGTGCAATGGTGTGATCTTGGCTCACTGCAGCCTCCACCTCCCAGGTTTAAATGATTCTCCTGCCTCAGACTCCTGAGTAGCTGGGATTACAGGCACTCACCACCATGCCTGGCTAATTTTTGTATTTTTAGTAGAGATGGGGTTTCGCCATGTAGACCAGGCTGATCTTGAACTCCTGACCTCACGTGATCCACCTGCTTTGGCCTCCCAAAGTGCTGGGATTACAGGTGTCAGCCACACCCGGCCCAAGATTTATTTTGATTGGACCTGGGAGAGATTACTTCTTTCTTTTTTGGTTATAAAGACGAATGCCTGTGAGTTTAGAGCTGTAGGCAACCAGTCCTTTGGCTTATAGAAAAGTTACTTTAAGCCAATCAAGCTGCCATCCCCTTTGCCCTCCTCCCCACAACACAGAAGGAAGTGGAGACGAGCTGAAGAGCCCTGAGGGTACTGGTTCCCTGGCATCAGTCATCCTGAAGGCCATCCACATCTCTTTAGTAATCGATTACATTTCCACTTTTTGATACTCATATATTCCAGCACAATTTTAGGCATTTTTAAAATGCCGATTTTTTAGTTAATTCAATATTTGTTTAATTTTTTTTGAATTTTGAATTAATTTATCTTGTAATGGATCCATAGAGTTATATATTGACTTAAAACTTTGAAGTGAAAAGTGATGCACGTATTTTTAGAAAGCATTTTTATATTCCTGTTATACTCAAGAAGAAGAAAAGAGCAGCCAACAAAGCAAGACTTGTGTTAGAAAAATACATTCTACTCTGGTTCACAGTCTTTCTGAAGAACTGGAATTTAAAAAGTCATGTTGAAATTGAAACTGATAATCTCTAGCTTTACATGATGAAACAAAATATGTGAAGATAAACAAGAAATATTTTCTTTGAAACTAAAATTAAATTGTCAATAAAATGTTGCATTTCTGTCTCTCAAAAAAAAGTGTTGTCCCAAAAGGTCAAGTTCTCGAAAAAAGCAGATTAGATTTTTGAAAATAAAATAGCCAGAAGGAAATAGCTGGACTGGCATAGATTCCAAAAGAGGTAGACACTTCTGCTCAAAAATATTCTTACAACATGTTTATTTTATAAGACTGAATTTTATATATGTTCAAATGATATTTTAATTCAAAATGTTTATGATTGATTATTTTTACACTTTTAATAAGATGTTTATTTTAAATGGTGCTTTATTTTATTAATTTTGTTTTCTAATTTATAGTAGAATGATAATGTATATTTAACAGTCATATTTTATAAATTTAAATTTTAGTTCACATTACAATTTTGTAATTTTTATATTGGAAATGGATTAAATATTTAGTTTTGTTGATTAGTTTATTTTATGAAATATAAATACTCTGCAAGTTAATTTTATGATCCATTAACCTCCCCCCTTTGCTTTGAGATAGTTTTGTCATTTGTACCTATAGATCCTTGCCTAATACAGTTACTATACTCCATCTCTGAGATAGACAAATACACAGTGAAATAATAAAATTATAGGCTGGGCGCAGTGGCTCACGCCTATAATCCTAGCACTCTGGGAGGCTGAGGCATGTGGATCACTTGAGGTCAGGAGTTCGAGACCAGCCTGGGCAACATAATGAAACCCCATCTCCACCAAAAAGTACAAAAATTAGCCGGGCGTGGTGGCATGAGCCTGTAGTCCCCAGCTACCCAGGAGGCTGAGGCAGAAGAATTGCTTGAACCTGGAAAGTGGAGGTTGCAGTAAGCTGAGATCACGCCACTGCACTCCAGCCTGGGCGACAGAGCGAGACTCCATCTCAAAAAAAAAAAATCTATCTAACTCTATCTATCTATCTATCTATCTATCTATCTATCTATCTATCTATCTATCATCTATTGTCAGTTAGGATTGCAATAAAAAGTGTTTTTAAAATACTGAGTTAACTAGAAAAATAAGCTCAGAACTTATGCTCTGCTTTAAGCATTTCTATTGATGGAAGTTTTGCTGTAGAAACTCCCATTGAACTGAGCTATCCAGCCTGAGAAATGTTTCTGTAGCAGAGTTCATTCATGTTTTGTTTGAAACCTATTAGTACCTGCCTGTTAAAATTTCTACTTGACACAATAACTACCTTTCAGTATTAGTATGTCAAATCTATGGGACCCAAACAGGGAGAATATGACAAGATTCAAGAAGAGATTTTTGAAATCAGATACAAAATGTTTAGTGTAAATGTTTCAAGTTTGGAACAGGATATTTAGAATTGCAAAAAATTTATCTTATCCACTGTGAAAGGCATTTATATGTCAAGATGAACTGTCAAGGACTGAGGCTGGATGCTTAGATTATTTTCCCCCATCAATAGATGCAAGAGGACAAAGCTTATCCTTCAACTGAAGTGTGTTACATGTCTAGGTAATTCCTGCACTTCTGTCTTGTTGTTAGAGGTAAGAAAAAAGCCCTGGTTTTGGGGGAATTTGTGATGACCTTCGTTTTTTAAGTAAGCAGCCCCAACATAATCATAATTCAAACATGGGATATTTATTACTAAACGAAGTGACTTGAGGATGGGAGAGTAGGCCAAATTGTCTAGGGATCTGGCTGTTCTCCTAAGCCTTGAAATATTTAATCCCTCTCATAATGTCAGGATGTTCCAGAACTCCTAATGAGCTCTGTTCTCTCATTTCAGCATCAGAAAAGTGATATATTTGTATGTGTGTCTTATGACTACACAATTCCTCAAGAAGCAAATATAAGGCAAATCCTTCTGCTTCTCTGTATAGCACTGCCTTCAGGCCCAGAGCAGAGGGGCCTTGCCCTGGGCTCTGTGATTTAGAGCAGTGGTTCTCAACCAGGGGTGACTTTGCCCCTAGGGTAGCAATCCCCAACCTTTTTGGCACCAGGGACTGGTTTTGTGGAAGACAATTTTTCCACAGACTGGGATGGGATGGGGGGAACAGTTTTGGCATGATTCAAGCACGTTACATTTACTGTGCACTTTATTTCTATTATTATTACATTATAATATATAATGAAATCATTATACTACTCACCATAATGTTGAATCAGTGGGAAACCTGAGCTTGTTTTCCTGCAACTAGATGGTCCCATCTGAGGGTGATGGGAGACAGTGACAGATCATCAGGCATTTGATTCCCATAAGAAGCACGCAACCTAGATCCCTCGCATGCGCAGTTCACAATAGGATTCACACTCCTGGGAGAATCTAAGGCCACTAATTGGACAGGAGGTGGAGCTCAGGCAGTAATGCCTGTGATGGTGAGCAGCTGTAAACACAGATGAAGCTTTGCTGGCTTGCCCCGCACTCACCTCCTGCTGTGTGGCCTGGTTCCTAACAGGGGCCCTGGGGCTGGGGACCCCTGTCCTACGGGACATTTGGAATGTCTGTAGACATTATTTTTTAAATTGTAAATCCAGGGTTGATGGGGTCTTACTTGCAGCTAGTGGGTAGAAGCCAGGGATGTTACAAAACATCCAGCAGTGCACAGGAATCACTCTACACAGCAATTAAGTAACTGGTATAACTTGTCAATAGCATCTAGGGTGAGAAACCCTGATTTAGAGGCACCCTCCGGCCCTCCTCCTCTAGCTCACCCCACGGGGTAAGGACTCTGTTAGCCAAGGAGTTCTGCTCACATGGAGCCTCATCCCTTTTCTAGAGTGATGCTTTCAAAGTGCGGTCTCAGACCATCATCATCATCATCACCTGTGATCTTGGTAGAGAGACAGATTTTGGGTCCCATCTGAGACTTAACTGAATCAGAAAATCTGGGGATGAGGCCAACAAATCTGTGTTGTAACAGGTCCTCCAGGTGATTCTGATGAATGCTAAAGTTTGAAACCCACTGTTCTCAGGAGTCCAAGAGTTCTGTATTTGAACCTAACAGATATGTTTGTCAAGAGAGGAGGAGAGATATTTTCTTTAACAGCTTGATAACTTGATTTATAACTTCTAAATATGTAGACAAATGGCAATTGGGCCTCCACGTGTACTCTTGCCCTAGCTGCTGGATTAGATCATTGCTAAAATTTCCTTCTCCGTGTATGAATCCATAGATGCTATGGAAGCATTTTGAGTCTGTATTACCTGCACAGACTCAGTTAGGATACAGTGACTTTGATGCTTAAATTTTCTCTTTTGCTTTCTACACAACAGGACTTTTTTGTCTTTTCATATAATATAAAAGGTTTCAATTATTTAAGTCAAAAGCAATCCCAATCATCAAACAAAATTTGAGCAGCTCTTAAGTTCCAGCCACCTTTTACGTAAGATGATTTACATAGTTTTAAAAATGGAGAAGTACAGGCACACATATTCTTGATGTGCATGTATATTACTATTATTCTTTGAAATGGAAGTTCATAATACCAATCAAAAATTCAAATTTTGATTCAATGATTTTATTTCTAGGAATTTATTCCAAAATCATACTTTTGCATGTAGGCGAAGGTGAATGTTTACGATATTAACTGCTGCTATTTTGTCATACCCCCAAATAGAACAAAACCTATGTGTGCAGAGATTAGTTAAGTAAATGTATGAACATCCATGTAACAAACACTATGCAGCTATCAAAAGAACATGGTGTGCTGTCAATGGTGGAGAACTGTGTAGGGTTCACAGTTTAAGAACTGTACTCTGACATGAGACCATAGGGATTAAATTACCAGCTTTGCCGTATGCTTGTTTTGTGCCTTGGGCATGTTACTTGTTTTCTCTACCTCAATTTTTTCATCTCCAAAATGGGAAATAATTATAAAGTCTACGTCACAGAGTTGTTGAGATGATTAAATAAAACAAGTTAGTCTTTTAGTGCTTGTCATATAGAAAACAGTTAACACCTGTTAGCTGTTATGGTGGAAAGACTTCTAAGATAAGTCGCTAAGTGAAAGTATCAAGACCACACAGAACAACGTGTGTAGCAAAGGAGGGATATGTATACATGAATTGTAGAAAAAGCTTGACAAAGATACTCAAACACTATTTACAGTGGTTGTTTCTATGCATCTAAGATAGGAAGAAGACAACTTTTTCATTTTATAATTGTCGATATGTTTTTTCTATGTACAGGTATTACTTTTATAATTTTCAAAGTTATTTAAAGAAACCATATATCCGATGAGGTTAGTATCCAAAATACATAAGGACCTAAAAGAATTCAACAGCAAAAAGCCAAATAACCTGATTGAAAAGTGGACTAAGGACCTGAACAGACATTTCTAAAAGGAAGACATAGAATGGCCAACAAATATAAGAAAAGGTGCTCAGCATTACTAATCATCAGGGAAATGCAAATTAAAATCACAATGAAATGTCACCTCATATCTGTTAAAATGGTTATCATCAAAAAGAGAAAACATAAAAAATGTTGGGGAGATGTGGAGAAGGGGAAACCCTATATATTCTTGGTAGAAATGTTAATTGGTACAGCACTTATGAAAAACAGTATGGAGATTCCTCAAAAAATTTAAAATAGAACTACCTACCATATGATCCATCAATCCCACTTCTGGGTATATATCTAAAGGAAATGAAATAATTATCTCAAAAAGAGATCTGCACTCTCATGTTACTTGCAGCACTCTTCATAATACCCAAGATATGAAAACAACTTCAGTGTTTGCTGATGAGTGAATGGATAAAGAAAATGTGATGTCAGATTTTCTTTACACAATAGAATATATATTTCTTTATACAATAGAAATTTTATGCAAAGAATACACATACACACGCCACATTTTCTTTACACAATAGAACACTACTCAGTATTCTTAGAAGGAAATTCTGCCATTTGAGACAACATGGATAAACTTGGAGGACATGTTAAGTGAAATACGCCAAGCACAGAAAGACAAACACTGCATGATCTCATTTATATGTGGCATCTAAAAAAGTCAACTCGTAAATGCAGAGAGTAGAATGTTAGTTGCCAAAAACTAGGGGATGGAGAAAATGGGGAGATGGTCAAAGGGTACAAAGATTCGGTAATGTGGAATGAATAAGTTCTGGAGATCTCATGTACAACATGGTGACTATAGTTAACGATGCTAAATTGTATACTTGAAATTTGCTAAGGTTCTTGGCCTTAGTGTTCTTAACACACACACACACACACACACACACACACACACATAACTATGTGGTGATAGATATGCTTCTTAGCTTGATTGTGGTGGCCATTTCACAAGGTATACATATATCAAACATTACATTACACCCCTTAAATATGTACAATTTTTATTTGTTAAGAATGCCTCAATAAAGCTGGAAAAAAAAGAAAGGGAAATTGAAGTTATGGAGATGCTTAGATTCTGTACAATGGCAGAAATACAAGCAAACAAATTCACTGACTTTTAAAAATGGGCCATTGGATGACATTTCTGGTGCTGAAAGTTTATGTTTGTGCATGAGAAACATGCCAGTGTTCAAGAATTTTACGGAAACCTAATTTTCATAATGATACTCCCATATCCTTGATGATTAATTTCTTAAATTTTCCACTTATAACTGAGAAATTCCGTCTAAATTGCCTTTCTTCTTGGAAGCTAATGAATGAAATGCAAAAACATCCTGTGGATGTCTGTGGAGCCCTTCCTCAGGGCAGCTGGGGGCCTTTTGAGTTGAAAGGCTGGTGTTCCTTGCAATGATTTTCCTATCCAGCATCAGTGCACACTCTCTCCTAATTGCACTCCCCATGCAAGTATCTTGTTGCCCTATGAATACCTGATTTAAGAATGACCTGATTAAATAACAAAATTTAAAAGTTTATCTTCTTTTGGCTTTACCTGGATTTAGGAGGTCCATAGGTAGTTCTATTGCAGAAGGGAATTCTCAGGATGCAGGTTATCAGGAGAAACACCATGACCAGTATGTGTGGCTTCTGACTTTTATACTTTCCATCTCACTTTGCCTCTGCATTCAGAACTTCTGGAATTGATGGAGAGCCAGATTCATTTTGGCCAAGAAAAAGAAAAATTCTTATTTTTGTAAGAGGTTTTTTTGATATCTTCAGTAATCTAACAGTCAATTCAAATTTCTAAATAAATTTATATCTTATGCCACTCTTCTTCATTGTGGCTAGGATGTATGACATTTGTTTTAAAATCAAATGTTTATAATTCATTCATTATGAAATACTCTTGTGTTTTTAATCTTTGGCTCTTATTCTATCATCAAGTATTCCCTTTAGAGGGTTCTTCCTTGCCTTTTTAAAAGTATGAGTTGGGGGAAGTTTTTGTCCATTTTCTATTATGTGATTACAATAGTTTAAAAATAATAATCAGATGAGGCCAGGTGCCATGGTTCGTGCCTGTAATCCCAGCAGTTTGGGATGCTGAGGTGGGCAGACAACTTGAGGTCAGGAGTTTAAGACCACCCTGGACAACATGGTGAAACCTCATCTCTACTAAAAATATAAAAATTAGCTGGGCATGATTGCATGTACCTGTGATCCCAGCTACTTGGGAGGCTGAGGCAGGAGAAGCACTTGAACCCTGAGGCAGAGGTTGCAGTGAGCCAAGATTGCACCACTGTACTCCAGCCTGGTCAACAGAGCAAGACTTCCTCAAAAAAAAAAAAACCTACAAACATAGAAATATTACAATTCTTACAACTTTTATGCTGTCTAAATAGATGCTAAATGGCCACTGATTCTCTTTATGTGTTGTTTATTTTATTTTATATTGCTATATTGCAGAATTACAATGGACAAGAAAAGAGGAGGAAAAAAACCCAGCTAGATACATTTTATTTTACTTTTGATCTCTGCCTAAAGTTATTGTTATGTTTTACCTGTTGGAACTTTTGTATCATACACATTATAATCCTAACACCTCATGCAGTTCAAACACAGGTCAGCAGGGAGAATAACTAAAACAGCTCTAACAATTTGTAACAGTCCAAATTCTCCTCTTGAAATGTTGACATGATTTAGTGCTTCTTTTTGAAAGGGAATGAGTGCTAAATAATGATAATGCCTGTTCAAAGATCATTGTACTTTGAATTCTTATCCAGTATTTGCCTTGTATCAGAGAACCATCTGTGACCAAATTGATACAGGAACAGGAGAAAGAGCCACGGTGGCTGACATTACACTCCAACTGGGAGAGCCTCAATGGGACCACTTTACATGAATTTCTAGTAAATGGGTAAGAATGCATTCATAAGAGCTGTATAGAGTCAGATTACAGAGCAAGAGTTTATCATTGGGCTTTTCTTCCATTTTTTAACTTAAGGTAATCCAAATTTGTCATATCAGTAAAGAGTTTCCATAGATTCACTATTGCCTTTACATTTCAACATTGGTTGCTTTTATTTCTTCTTTCTAGACATAGATTTTTTTTTCTCTTTTATTCACGATTACAGAAACTATCATGGCGAGGAGAGAGGAACTTGGGTTCTAATCTTGGATTTCTTTTAATATCTTATTCAAAATAAACCCTCATGTCTGCATTTCCTGCAGATGCTACATAGAACTAGTTAACAGAGGGAATTGAAGTAATGATAACTAAGAAAACTTGGAATGTCTAAGAGAGGAATAGACACAAAATGAAATTATAATCAAGTTGAATTGAAAGTACACTTAAGTTTACCCTAAAAAATCATTGCATCTTAAACAGGGCTGCTTCCCTTGTCTATGGGTGGGGTGTAGGAGGAAGATAAATTGAGGAAATTTACACTTACTAAGTTCTTGTTACTTTATAGGCACACAGCTAGGTAATCTTATATACACTGACTCATTTAAACCTCATAATAGATTTGTGAACCATGGATGATTATCCAATATTTTACAGCTTGAATATTTAAATAACTTGCTCAAATCTCACAGCCCACAGATGCTAAGTGATAGTGTCTGAACTCTAAATAAATATGTCTGACTCTGAAGCTCATAAATGTTGCTACTTCTTAAGAATTTTAAAGAGGAAAACTAAAAATGGACCATTTCCTCTTAAAAAGTTCTTGACATTTTCCTCATAGAACAAACTCTGCAGACAAATTTCTGAATATTTGTCAATTGAAGTACTTCCTCTGAAACAATGACCTAAATCTTTTAACCAAGTGATTTGTTTCCTCAAACCTGTAATTCCAGAAAAAACCTTTCAGGTCAAGTAAATAAATAAATAAATAACTCATTCTAGATTGGGAGTTGGTAAACTTGGTTCTAGTCCTGGTTTACTAACTACAAGTGTTATCTTATATAACTGCAATTTCCACTAAGAAGTTGGATGAATAGTCTTTGATGACTTTTCCTATTCCTAAGAGCTATGTGTTTTCAGTCTAACAAATAACAACTAATTATTAAGTATTTCTTTAATGCCAAGTTCAGTATTAGGCTTTGAGGGGATGTAGAAGTGAATGAGGGGAAATGAAGGCCCTCATCTCAGGGAACATACACTATATGGGGGTGAAAATAAAGATTATAAATTAGTAAAAATAATTTTAGACTTTGGTAAGTGCTGCAAATAAATTTAGAATAATGTAATACAGAGTAAGGAAGAGAGGATTTTAGACTGTGGGAGGGTAGAAAGCAAATGAGCTTTTCCTGTATTACATAATTTATTGTATGCAAATAATTACACATGCCCCTACATAAATTTAGCAAGAAATGAAAATACAGTAAATCTTCAGAAAGGAATGTGGAAATTATATATTTAGGGTTGGATTTTTTTTCAATTTGAGAGATCTAGGATTCTAAGTACATCATAGTATTTTTGAAAGTCCCAGTATGGATTTTTATTGTCCTTTTTCATTTACATTGAGGTTGTAATGTAAATGTTTCATGGTTGGAAGAGAACTTAGTGATTAAAATTTCTACCCCAAACTGAATTATCTTGTGCCATCACATTGAAAGATCCTTTAACAGGGACCATGTTCTTGCATTCAAAGTTGAATTTAGATTTTAGAAAATTCTTTTCCTGAACCCACAGTTCTTGTAAATTGCACCTACTAGTTCTGATCATGTTGTCTAAAGTTATATGAAACAAATTTAAGCTACTTTTCCTCTTGTCAACTTCTCATATAGCAGAAATTTAACCTTGAGAGTCTTGGTAAGACTCCTCTCCAGTCTAAATATTCCATTTCTTAATCTGTTCTTCAAATTTCTGAAGTCATATTTTACTCATCTTGGAGTATTTCTCAACTTGTTTTGAGCACACACCACTTTGTATAAGCATAAAAATCTGACATGCTGCCTCCTCACCACTGATTCTAAAAAGTACTCCCATCTCCCCTTGAGAACTGTAGTTTGAATTTACATTGTGGTGGTTCCACCAGCCAAAATGATGTGGGAAATTTTGTTAAAATAGTTTCTTTTCCCACAAATGTGAAATTAAATTATGATGACATTAAATAAACTAAAAAAAGAAGTATATATATTCCATATACTCCTGCCTACATCATGATTAATATCTGACCACACTCCTGCCTTGAGAATTCCTGCACCAAGAGGAATGTGCTTTCCTGTGGTAACACAGGAAATGCTCAGAGAATGTGATTTCTGGTGGTAACAGTTGGAGCTGTCTTGTATGTCACTGGTGAAGTGTTTGAATTGAACAAGAAATATGTAACTTAATGTTATACCATTTTATGTTTCCAAATCCAGGCAGTCTTGTGAGAGCAGAAGTAAAATTTCTCTTCTGTGTACTAAACAAGGTGAGAGAATTAGAGGTGTGGCAATGGGATATGAACTTAATTGAACTGGATTGGCTCAGGGGAAGAGTGATCGCTTGTAAGTGACAGCAAAGAGCTAAGCATTTAGCAAGGTTTGGCATCAACTCACAAACTGTGTCTTCTGCTCCTTGGTAGACTGTGGGCGCCGCCCTGCTGCCCGAATGAACAAAAGGATCCTTGGAGGTCGGACGAGTCGCCCTGGAAGGTGGCCATGGCAGTGTTCTCTGCAGAGTGAACCCAGTGGACATATCTGTGGCTGTGTCCTCATTGCCAAGAAGTGGGTTCTGACAGTTGCCCACTGCTTCGAGGGGTAAGCTGCACCTTTCCTTTTTTCCTTTGCCTGGATTTGATCACTTTGTCACTCGGGAATTCTCAGTGGCATATGTAACTCCATGAAGCCACATCCAGGCGAAAGCCACAGCTAATCTACTTCCCAGGCCTTTATCTTCCTAAAGTTTTCTATCCTTGATGTTGCCATCTAATATGTGGGCTGCTCATTTGTTGGAAATGGCTGCATATTGCTTCCAATTTTTGTCCTAAGGAGGGAGAGAGAGAAAGAAGTTTAGAAGACTGACTCTATGCTACTATTAGTCTCTTTTCTAGACCTCTTAAATATATCACATATATAATAACTTAAACAGAAGTGATTTATTTGGATACTACAATGAGATTTGGATGCAGGCGCAACTGGTGAGTAGTTTGGGAAGCAGAGTTAAAGGTATAATGTGTGTAATATGTGTGCTATTCAGAGAGTGTGTGTGTGTGTATATATATATATATATATATATATATATATATATATACACACACACATAAAGAGAGAGAGGTTATGTTATGCCATTTTATGTTTCCAAATCTAGGCAGCCTTGTCATAGCAGAAGTAAGATTTCTCTTCTGTGTGCTGAACAAGGTGAGAAAATTAGAGGGGTAGCAATGGGATATGAACTTAATTGAACTGGATTGGCTCAGAGGAAGAGTGATCACTTGAGCCCATCCAAACCAAACCAAACCAAAACACAGACAAAACAATGATGACAAACAAAAGTTTGTTTTGACATAATTGGCTTATGTGATTCTGGAGGCTTGGTGAATCCGAAACCTGATGAGGTAGGTGGCAGGCAGGAAGATCGGGCAAGAGTTGCAGTTCAATCTGCTGGCAGAATTCCTTCTTGCTGGAGAGGTCAGTCCTTGTTCTATTCAACCCCATCAAAAAGTGGGCGAAGGACATGAACAGACACTTCTCAAAAGAAGACATTTATGCAGCCAAAAAACACATGAAAAAATGCTCATCGTCACTGGCCATCAGAGAAATGCAAATCAAAACCACTATGAGATACCATCTCACACCAGTTAGAATGGCAATCATTAAAAAGTCAGGAAACAACAGGTGCTGGAGAGGATGTGGAGAAATAGGAACACTTTGACACTGTTGGTGGGACTGTAAACTAGTTCAACCATTGTGGAAGTCAGTGTGGCGATTCCTCAGGGATCTAGAACTAGAAATACCATTTGACCCAGCCATCCCATTACTGGGTATATACCCAAAGGACTATAAATCATGCTGCTATAAAGACACATGCACACGTATGTTTATTGCGGCATTATTCACAATAGCAAAGACTTGGAACCAACACAAATGTCCAACAATGATAGACTGGATTAAGAAAATGTGGCACATACACACCATGGAATACTATGCAGCCATAAAAAATGATGAGTTCATGTCCTTTGTAGGGACATGGATGAAATTGGAAATCATCATTCTCAGTAAACTATCGCAAGAACAAAAAACCAAACACCGCATATTCTCACTCATAGGTGGGAATTGAACAATGAGATCACATGGACACAGGAAGGGGAATATCACACTCTGGGGACTGTTGTGGGGTGGGGGGGAGGGGGAGGGATAGCATTGGGAGATATACCTAATGTTAGATGACGAGATAGTGGGTGCAGCGCACCAGAATGGCACATGTATACGTATGTAACTAACCTGCACAATGTGCACATGTACCCTAAAACTTAAAGTATAATAAAAAAAAAAAAGATTTTTATCTGAATGGGTAAGGCCCATCCACATCATGGAGTGTCATCGGCTTTACTCAAAGTCCGCTGATTTAAATATTAATCTCATAAAAAAAATGCCTTCACAGAAACATATAGAATAATGTTTGGCCAAATATTTGGGTGCTGTGGCCCAGCCAAATTGATACATAAAATTAACCACCACAATATGCCTAAAGAGAGCAGAAGAATAAAACTAAGGGAAAACCTACCCCAAACTGACGAACATCACTGCAGAATCTCTTCCAGCTATCTGTTGCTATGTAATTTGTAGCAAAACAAAACAAAACAAACAAAACCAAACATAAACAAAACAATAACAACAAACAAAAACTCAGACATTTATTATGCTCACTGAAGATTCAGACAAAGTGTAGTTGGCGTAATTTGTCTCTGCTCTGTGATTTCTGGGGCCTCAGCTAGAAGATTCCAAAGCTAGGGAGAGGCTGGCACCATCTGAAGTCTGACAGTAGATGCTGCCTGTTGGCTGGGGCCTCAGTTCCTCCCTGTATGAGACTCACTTCATGGTGGCTGGCATCCTCCAAAGCAAGCTTCCCAAAAAGGAAGCCAGGAAGAAGCTGTATTACCTTTTTTGACTAAGCATCCAAAAGCACAAAATGTTGCTTCTCCTATGTGGTTGCCCAGAGCCATCAGTCACAGGCCCCACCTGATTCAAAGGGAAGAAACAGACCTCCCACATCAAAGGACTTGAGGACAGGTTTTGAAAACCACCATACTAGCCATTTTATTGTATTTATTTTTAGTAATTTTACTTTATTTAAATGAAGTAATATTAAATAATAGCAAAAATTCGAGGCAAAAAATAATCCACAGGTCTATTACTTAATTAAATGGATACTTTTCATTTGATCTGATTAGTTTCTAGGAAAAAAATGCAATTTCATTTTTTGCCTATTTGCCTGTTATTATTTTGTCTTAGCTTAGCCAATTATTGTGTGACCACTGGCCAGTTCAGTAACTTCTATGGACCACACTTTTCTGTTATGTGAAATTAAAGAAATAATAATCCCTACCTCACAGAGTTGGTGCGGGCAGGAAGTGAAACAGTCTATGTAGAGCTTTAAGAACTATGCCTGGCATCAACCAGTAAGACACCGAAAGGTAAACTTTTCTTTTAAAAAAACTATTGCTAAAATCATGCATTCTGCATTTTCCCTTAGCATTATGGCATGAGTATTTTTGCATTTTGCTAGCACTATTCTCCCACACTCATTTACCTTAATTCCTGATCATCCTTAAGGTAACCCCTGTTAGTGCATTATGAATATTCTCCCACAACCGTAAACACCTATCTTTTTCACAAGCCGTCATTGTTTACTTTTACAATTTGGAATAACACTCTGTAATTCCGTTTGTTAGTTGATTTTCTCATGTAGCAATATATCATGGACATCTCTCCAGGTCAACTGATGCAGCTCTAACTCATTTTTTTTAAAGCCAAATAATATTCTATCTATAGATTTACTATAACTTTTAAAATTATTCCCCACTTGATGGACATTTGGTTTAGTTCCAGTTTGCTGCCATTTTAACAATACTGCAATAAATGTTCTTAAAGAAAGCTACTCACCTATTAGTACTCTTGTTTGTAGAAGATACAGTTCCAGCACATACCTGTAGTTTCATAAGGAAGTTACACAGATGGATACATGTTGTGCTCTCTAAGGGGCTAATCTAGTGAGGAGACAGACATTTAAACAAGTAATTAGATTACAGTGTGATAGTGATTATAAAATGGAAATGTGTATATCCAGTTACTTGATTGCTATTTTGGGGGAAATAAAACATTAAAAAAACTAACTAGCACCTTCGCTTGAGAGCTTTTAATGTGTAAGATCCAGAATTATTGGAAGAGTCTGCATAGTATGTCAAAAAACACTGGAATGTTATTGCTTTAGAAGGGGCTAGATGTTTCCAGATGTCTTTTGCAGACCTAATTTGTAACTCCATGGTAATAAGAAGGTTATACTAGCAAGAGTACATTCATCAAGAGATGATTACCTAAATGAATCCAACAGTTTTTTTCAGGGAACAGCACTCTTTATGTGCTAGTTAATCGAGGTTCATATCCCACTTTTGTCATTTCCACATGTGGTATCCAAGTTTCCTCTTTCACTGACAGATCTGTAAAGTTCAGGAGAAATCTTGCAATAGAGAAGAAATATGTGCTTATAATTAAAGGCATGTACATAATATTAAAGGCCTTGGTAAGTTTCATGAAACACTAAATTTAACAAAACTGTGAAGAGAGGCCCAGTCTATCCAGAAGAAGTTAGAAAATGCCCCACTTTAAACAAGCTTTTGCTTGAATGTGGGCTAATAACCCTGATTCTATTTTATAACATCTCCAGGGGAGCTGCAAACTTTTGGGAACTTCTAATTGTATGCCATACTCCCTTTTGGAGCTATCAATTACAGCAATTAATGGGATTTACTTCATATCCTGATCCCATACTTTGACAAGGCCTAGAGTGACCCATTGGTAGGTATCCTCAGCCTGTCTCTTTTTTAATTATATTTATGGGAAAAAGACAAGTTTGTTTTGCTCTGCTATGAAGAGGTAGATAAAAATCCCAAATGAAAATTTAAAATCATGAGATGGTTGACCAGATCAAGCCCCATATGTCCTAGTGACAATTCGCTTTCAAAAGTTCTAAGGAAGAAAGGTTTTGACTTTCATGGGTAATTTAGCAAGCAATTTTCCTGCTTTCTTCCACTTCTGAAAGACTTAAGAATGAACTTCCTAGGCTGGCACACAGCTAGTAATGGTCAGAAACATCTGATTCCTCTCCAGGAAACCCACGTGAAAAACTGTCCTCCCACTATATGACCACAACCCATACTCCTGCCATGTCACCCATGTCTTGATTCCCTTCACACCAGCTCTTCAATCCAACAAGATTTTTGGTTGGTGGCTGCACTTTCTGCCCTAGTATCTCAGTCCAAAGAGTCTCCTTCTTGCCTCCTTTCTTTTTCTTTCTTTCTTTTTTTTTTTTTTTTGTGAGACAGAGTCTCCCTCTGTGCCCAAGCTAGAGTGCAGCCACGCAATCTCGGCTCACTGCAAGCTCCGCCTCCTGGGTTCATGCCATTCTCCTGCCTCAGCCTCCTGAGTAGCTGGGACTGCAGGTGCCCACCACCATGCCCGGCTAATTTTTTGTATTTTTAGTAAAGACGGGGTTTCACCATGTTAGCCAGGATGGTCTCGATCTCCTGACCTTGTGATCCGCCCTCCTCGGCCTCCCAAAGTGCTGGGATTACAGGCGTGAACCACTGCGCCCAGCCCTCGCCTCCTTTCCTTCCCTCAACTTACCTCGTTCCCTGGGTTCATCACTTCTCACTTCAGTCTTTTCACTAGGACCTTGGACTTCTTCCTCCCTAGATTTTTCCAACACACTGGGCAGACCTCCAAAGTCAAGATCACATTTTTCCTTTCCTTTCCCTTCCTTTCCCTTCCCTTCCCTTTCCTTTCCTTTTTTTTTTTTTTTTTTTTTTTTTGATGGAGTTTCACTCCTGTTGCCCAAGCTGGAGTGAAGTGGCATGATCTCGTCTCACTGCAACCTCTGCCTCCCGAGTTCAAGCCATTCTCCTGCCTCAGCCTCCCAAGTAGCTGGGATTACAGGTGCCCGCCACCATGCTCAGCTAATTTTGTATTTTTAGTAGAGACGGGATTTCACCATGTTGGTCAGGCTGGTCTCGAACTCCTGACCTCAAGTGATCCACCCACCTCGGCCTCCCAAAGTACTGGGATTACAGGCATGAGCCACTGCGCTCAGCCCACATTTTCTAATCCTATGTCTATGCTCTTCAGGACTGAGGGAGAGCATTACTGAAGAATGCAGATTACTGACATGCCTGACTTTCAACATCAGTTGGACCCTTAATATTACTCAATAATCTTCCACCTATTTCTAAACATCTCCCTCTCCTATTCCCAAGAACAAAATCTTTGTTCTTGCTTGCCCACCTGCGCTGCTCTGGCAGTCTTTTAATGCACTGAGAAAAGGAAGTGAGAAGTTTGGTTTGACTTTTTATTACTGAGCTCATGCTGTGTCCTTCTGCCTACTTCTTTATCTTCTAGGAGTGCATGAACTGTGCCAGTCACTCACAATCTGTTTTTCTATTCCATCTACTCTAAGGATTTGGCCCATTCCCATCAATAGTAATGTCCACTAAAAGAAAAATTTTCCATTTTAGCTCCATACCTCCCATGGGGTGCTGTTTCTCAGCATCACTGGGGAGTGAGCAAGTGTGGCTTTAAAAATCCCTAGGTGACTCTGACATTACCTCATACTCCCCACTGCCCTGCCCTCTATGGAAATGTTTTCCGTCACCCTCTCCTCTCCACTGGAAAACATCTGGGTCTAGGATATAGCTAGCAGGTGGCCTAACATGCAATCCCATTGTTTTGGGGGGCTTTCAGAAACTTGGAGCTGTCTCATTTTAAATTGTTGTGGTTACTTGCCTGTGTCTTTCAGTCTTGTCACTCCCTAGTCATGTATGTTGCATCTGCACCTGAACACCTGACCCACTTTGGAGAATATCATACACCTGTCTGCTAACTGAGGTCACATAAAATATATGATCATAAACCCCAAATGAGCATCTAACACAATCAGACACTTTCAATATACTTCCACAGTAAAGTCACTTTTCTACTCTGATTGTGAATAGACAACTATTTGACAGCTTATTCTCTGTCTCCAAATCTTTGTCATCCTTTACTGATCTCACCTTATACTTCATGAATAAAATAGATGCCATCATGTCTTTCACCTTGTCTCACCCCCAATTCCAACAAATCACCTGCCTCTTTGGCCACATTCACTGCTTTCCCTTGAGTATGGTGGAGGACATGTCTTTGCTCCCATTTTAAAACAAGCATATCCCCTTTCATCTTTTCAAAGACTTTACTCCTAAAGTTATCATTTTTATTTTGCATCATTAATTTATCTTTTTTTGTTGGATCACTCCCTTCAGCAACCATGCCATGTCTTAATATCACAAACTTGAGCTCCATTCTTTTGAATTCATATCCCTCTTCATCTGTTGCTCCATTCCAGCTACTGTTCACAGAAAAATTCCTAAAAGAGTTTCCTACAGTCACTGTCTACACCTCTCCATGTCCCACATTCTCTTCAACCCACTCTGGTTGTGTTCTTATCAAGATCATTACAGAAGTGACACTTGCTAAAATCTCTAATGACTTCCATCTTGCAGTCCAATGATGTATTTTCAGTTTTCAACCCACTGGAACCCTCTCCAGTATTTTATCACTACATCCTTCTTGAAATACTTTCATTTTCTTCTAAAATAACACAAAAACTCCTTGTTTTCTTCATATGTCAGAGACTAACTCTTTTTCTCTTTTTTCAGCTCATTTTTAGGCTACTGAATGCTTTAGTTCCTAGGGACAAAATTCTTGGCTTTCTTGTATGTCTACACTCACTCATCTCATCACATGGTTTATATACCTGTCCTGATTTGAACAAATACTTGTTCATATTTGAAAAATATGAATATAAAGTGTGTGAATATTAATATGAATATACTTGAATATCAAATATATGAAATATTTCTTCATAACTTTTAAATTTATATCTCCAGCCCAGCCCAGATTTCCACCCAATCACCACAACCCACCAACTTCACATGAATACATTTAACTGTGAAGATAAGATGTTCATTTGAACATGTAATAAACATCTTACTTTACGTGACCTAAACAAATCTATTGATTTCTCACTTCTCCCACTGAGCAAATAATTGTTGCTTCACAAACTTGCCCCATCTCAGTAAAAGGCATCATCCATCGGTTCGCTAATATACCAAACCTAGGAGTCATCCTTAATTCTTCTCAGATTTACTTATCAGTAAATCCTGTAGAATCTTCTTCCGAAAAAGTGGAAGCCAAGCATCTCTCCCATCCTAATGCTATAATCCTACTCCAAGCCACCATCATCTCACTTCTGGACTATTTATTTCCTAGGGCTGCCATAACAAAATATCACAAGCTGGGTGATTTGAACCATACAGTTCCGGAGGCTAGAAGTTCAGGATCAAGGTGCTGGCAGGGTTTCTTCCTTCTGAGTGCTGTGAGAGAGAATGCCTGTTGCCTAGATCCCGGTGGTTTCCTGGCAATTTTTGGTATTCCTTGGCCTGTAGAAGCAGGACCCTAATGTCTGCCTTCCTCTTCAGACAGCGTTCTCCTTGTGTGCCTGCCGGCATTATACTGGATGTGGATTAGTCATATTGGATTCAAGCCCATCCTAATGAGGTCATTTTAACTTGATTACCTCCATAAAGTCCCTATTTCCTAATAAAGTTATAATATACTAGGAGTTACAACTTCAACATATAGATTTTAGAGGGACACGACCGATCCATAATGACTACTGAAACAGTTTCCTATTTGGCTTTTTTTGACTACTCTCTTGTTCCCTTATTACCTATTATCCACACAGTAAGATAGTGAACTTTCTAAAATGTAAATCACACCATGTCACTCCTCTGCTTAAAACCCTACATTGGCTTCCCATTATAACAAGAATAAAATCTTTTCATTGGAGCCTATTAAGATCTAGTCCCAGCACTTTGACTGCGTCTCCTTCTAGTCTCCCATCACTCACTGGGCTCCAGCCATGCTAGCTTTCATTCAGCTCCTGAAATCCTCCAAGCTCATTCCTGCCTCAGGACTTTTGTATTTGCTGTTTCTGCAGTTTGGAATACTTTCATAGAGTCATAAAACTACTTCCTTTTCATTGTTCAAGTCTCAATTTGTGTGTCACTTTCTCAAAGACCTTCCCTAACCAACCTAGCCAAAGTGATTGCCCCGTCAAATCTTCTATTACATTACCATAAATATATTTTTTTACTTCTAAGTGCCCGAGATAATCTTATTTGTTTATGTACTTTTTTTTTTTTACTATCTAGTTTAGTGGAATGAAAACTCTATGAAGACATGAACTCCATCTGCCTTCCTCACTCTCGAGTTTTTATTTCTTTCAGCATGGCATACAGCAGCCACTCAATAAATACTTGTTAGTTGACAAGTCAGCCTCTTCTTGGTGTTTCTTAGTAATCATATCTGTAGTCATTTCAGTATGTAGGGCTGTAATTTGTCTCAAACTAGAAATGTTAACTCTTCTACAGAGAGTCAGTGATCTCACCAGCTCCTCCCATGCCTTGGACCTCACATCAATTCACCATTTCCAATGTATTAAGCACCTGTATGTTTTCATCACATAGATTAATCATCTGGGTATTGTCTGAAGATTATTCTCCTTGAATATAGAAATTGGAGGTAAAGGGCTGAGTATGGTGGCTCACGCCTCTAATCCCAGCACTTTGGGAGGCTGAGGCGGGTGGATCACCTGAGGTCAGGAGTTCGAGACCAGCCTGGCTAAAATATGGTGAAACTGCATCTCTACTGAAAATAGAAAAAATTAGCCAGGCATGGTGGTGGGCGCCTGTAATCCCAGCTACTCTGGAGGCTGAGGCAGGCGAATCACTTGAACCCAGGATGTGGAGGTGGTTGCAGTGAGCTGAGATCATGCCATTGCACTCCAGCCTGGGCAACAAGAGCGAAACTGTCTCAAAACAACAACAACAAAAAAAAGAAATTGGGGGTAAAGTAAGCTTCAAATCATTCTGCTTTGTCTTACTTATCTACAAACATTTAAATTATCTGCTACAGACAACAATTTTCCTCTTTTCTTGTTCTATTTTGCACATCATTTTGCCAAGAAGCCATTTTTATTTTTCCCACTTTGTTTCTTTTTAGATAAAGCCTTGCTCATTCAATAAGTAAGACTTTTGGACAATTACTTTGATTTCTTTTTTTTTTATTATTATTATACTTTAAGTTTTAGGGTACATGTGCACATTGTGCAGGTTAGTTACATACGTGTACATGTGCCATGCTGGTGCGCTGCACCCACTAACTCGTCATCTAACATTAGGTATATCTCCCAATGCTATCCCTCCCCCCTCCCCCCACCCCACAACTGTCCCCAGAGTGTGATGTTCCCCTTCCTGTGTCCATGTGATCTCATTGTTCAATTCCCACCTATGAGTGAGAATATGCGGTGTTTGGTTTTTTGTTCTTGCGATAGTTTACTGAGAATGATGATTTCCAATTTCATCCATGTCCCTACAAAGGACATGAACTCATCATTTTTTATGGCTGCATAGTATTCCATGGTGTGTATGTGCCACATTTTCTTAATCCAGTCTATCATTGTTGGACATTTGGGTTGGTTCCAAGTCTTTGCTATTGTGAATAATGCCGCGATTACTTTGATTTCATGCCTTTCTTTTATGATAGACTTCAAAGCTCTGAGTTTTTTTTCTTTTTTTGAGATGGAGTCTCGCTCTGTTGCTCAGGCTGGAGTGCAATGGCACGGTCTCGGCTCACTGAAACCTCTGCCTCCTAGGTTCAAGTGATTCTCCTGCCTCAGCCTCCCAAGTAGCTGGGACTACAGGCATGTGCCACCACACTCAACTAATTTTTGCATTTTTAGTAGACATGGGGTTTCACTATGTTGGCCAGTCTGGTCTCGTACTCCTGACCTCGTGATCTGCCCGCTTTAGCCTCCCAAAGTGCTGGGATTACAGGTGTAAGCCACTGCACTCGCCTGCTCTGAGATCTTTATGTAGTCACATTTACTGTTCAATTGATTCTTCATTTTCTTACATACTGCAATTATTTGTGATGGTAGTGTCAGAATTTGGCACTTAAACTCTCCCAACTTTGTTGAGCCATGACTGCTTTAAGAATCTCTGGACATATTATCATAGCTTTTTCCCCCTGAAACATTCTGAAACTTGATTCTTGAAGGTCTAGAATATGCATGTGACTAAACCCTTCTCTTGCATTTTTTGGAACCTAGCATAATAGAATTGTTCATTTCCTATAATTTTATCACTGATGGCTAGCTTTCTATCATATTTGAGGGATACATTCAGGAAAGAGCACACATCTTCCTGCTATCTGTCACCTTATGACTCACAAGAGTCTCCATCCATCCTACATGCTTTCCCTCCTGTGCCCAGTACCTAAATCCTTTTTGATGCCTGCGGACCCTTGTCTTTGTTTCAGAGAAGTTTAGTTGTAAGGATGTGGTGTAGCAGGTTCAAAGGACCAGAAAATTAGTCTGTTACCATCACTTGCTGTCTTTGTGACTTTAGATGAATTGCTCATCTCCTCTGAGTCACTGATTTCTCTTCTCTAAAATGGAACAATGAATCCCTATTTACATCTCACAGTTGGTGTGAGGATCATTTGGAATAAAGTGTGTAGAAACACTTGGAAAACTATTGAGATTGTACACTAATGAGACATCCAGGCTGCCAATCTAGTTTGCTTGTTGTATCCATTTTTAAATTTTTAGGTAGCATTTAAAACCACAGATACTTTGCATAAAATCCAGAACTTTGGCTTTCCTTAGACAATTGGAAGGTCAGATTCCACTGAGCATCCCAACATGACAACAATTTTCTGGAGCTGAGAAGCGAATGGCCCTCAGGATGGGCAGGGCTTGTGATGTGACACAGTCTGTACTTACTGAATTTACCCCAGCCACTTCATATATTTACTTTGAAGTCTCTATTCTAAAGTCTATTCACCAGATTTATAGCTGAAATCTACCAAAGGTACAAAGAGGAGCTGGTACCATATCTACCAAAACTATTCCAAAAAATTGAAAAGGAGGTACTCCTCTCTCACTCATTTTATGAGGCTAGCATCATCCTGATACCAAAATGTGGCAGAAACACAACAAAAGAATAAAACTTCAGGCCAATATCCCTGATAAACATTGATGTCGAAATCCTCAATAAAATACTGGCAAACCAAATCCAGCAGCACATCAAAAAGCTTTTCTACCACGATCAAGTCAGCTTCATCCCCAGGATGCAATGCTGGTTCAATACAAAAAGAACTAGGCAAAAACCACATGATTATCTCAATAGACACACAAAACGCCTTTGATAAAATTCAACATCCCTTCATATTAAAAAACTCTCAATAAACTAGGTATTGAAGGAACATCCCTTAAATAATAACAGCCACTTATGACAAACTCACAGCCAATATCATGCGGAATAGGCAAAAACTGGAAGCATTCCCCTTGGAAACCAGCACAAGACAAGGATGCCCTCTCTTACCACTCCTATTCAACACAATATTGGAAGTTTTGTCCAGGGCAATCAGCCAAGAGAAAGAAAGAAAGGATATTCAAATAGGAAGAGAGGAAATCAAATTATCTTTGTTTGCAGATGACATGATCCTATATCTAGAAAACCCCATTGTCTTGACCCAAAAGCTTCTTAAACTGATAAGCAACTTTAGCAAAGTCTCAGGATACAAAATCAATGTGCAAAAATTGCTAGCATTTTTATACACCACAACAGGCAAGCACAGAGCCAAATCATGAATGAACTCCCATTCACAATTGCTACAAACAGAATAAAATACCTAAGAATACAGCTAACAAGGGAAGTGAAGACCTCTTCAAGGAGAACTACAAACCGCTGTTTAAGGAAATCAGAGAGGACACAAACAAATGGAAAAAAATTCCATGCTCATGGATAGGAAGAATCAATATTGTGAAAATGGCCATACTGCTCAAAGTAATTTATAGATTCAATGCTATTTCCATTAAACTGCCATTGACATTCTTCACAGAATTAGAAAAAACTATTTTAAAATTCATATGAAACCAAAAAAGAGCCCATATAGCCAAGACAATCCTAAGCAAAAAGAACAAAGCTAGAGGCATCACCCTACCCAACTTCAAACTATACTACAAGACTACAGTAACCGAAACAGCATGGTACTACTGTACAAGAACAGACACATAGACCAATGGAACAGAATAGAGAACCCAGAAATAAGGCCACACACCTACAACCATCTGATCTTCAACAAACATGACAAAAACAAGCAATGGGGAAAAGATTTCCTATTTAATAAATGGTGCTGGGAGAACTGGCTAGCCATATGCAGAAATTGGAAACTGGACCCCTTCCTTACACCTTACACAAAAATTAACTCAAGATGGATTAAAGACTTAGATGTAAAACCCGAAACTACAAAAACCCTAGAAGAAAACCTAGGGAATACCATTCAGGACATAGGCACAGGGAAAGATTACATGACGAAAATATTAAAAGCAATTGCAACGAAAGGAAAAATTGACAAATGGGATCTAATTAAACTAAACAGTTTCTGCACAGCAAAAGAAGCTATCATCATATTGAATAGACAACCTACAGAATGAGAAAAATAATTGCAATTTATTTATCTGACAAAGGTTTAGTATCTGGAGTCTATAAGGAACTTAAATTTACAAGAAAAAAAACAACCCCATTAAAAAGTGGGCAAAAGACATGTACAGACACTTCTCAAAAGAAGACATTCATGTGGCCAATAAACATACGAGAAAAAGCTCAACATCACTGATCATTACAGAAATGTAAATCAAAACCACAATGAGATACCATTTCACACCAGTCAGAATGGCAATTATTAAAAAGCCAAGAAACAACAGATGCTGGCAAGACTGTGAAGAAAAAGGGATGCTTTTACACCATTGGTGGGAGTGTAAATTAATTCAACCATTGTGGAAGATAGTGTGGCAATTTCTCAAAGATCTAGAAGCAAAAATACCATTTGACCCAGCAATCCCATTACTGGGTATATACCCAAAGGAATATAAGTCATTCTATTATGAAGATACATGCATGCATATGTTCATTGCAGCACTATTCACAATAGCAATGACATAGAATCAACCCAAATGCCCATCGATGATAGACTGGATAAAGAAAATGTGGTACATATACACCATGGAATCCTATGCAGCCATAAAATGGAATGAGATCATGTCATTTGCAGGGACACAGATGAAGCTGGAAGGCTTATCCTCAGCAGACTAACACAGGAACAGAAAATCAAATACCACATGTTCTCACTGATAAGTGGGAGCTGAATGATGAGAACACATGGACACATAGTGGGAGATAACACACACTGGGGCCTGTTGGGGGTAGGGGTGGGTGAGGAAGAGCATCACGGAGAATAGCTAATGGATGCTGGGCTTAATACCTAGGTGATGGGTTGATCTGTGCAGCAAACCACCACGGCACACGTTTACCTATGTAACAAACCTGCACTTCCTGCACATGTATCCTGGAACTTAAAATAACAGTTGAAGAAAAAAAAATCCGTTTACCTTGCCTGTTACAGATAATTTTTTAAAAATACCAAGGATAGCCGGGTGCGGTGGCTCACACCTATAATCCCAGCACTTTGGAAGGCCGAAGTGGGTGGATCACCTGAGGTCAGGAGTTCAAGACCAGATTGGCCAACATGGTGAAACCCTGTCTCTACTAAAAATACAAAAATTAGCCAGGCATGGTGGCGGGTGCCTGTAATCCCAGCTACTTAGGAGGCTGAGGCAGGAGAATCGCTTGAACCTCTGAGGCAAAGGTTGCAGTGAGCTGAGATTGCGCCATTGCACTTCAGCCTGGGTGACAAGTGAAACTCCATCTCAAAAAAATAAATAAATAATAAAAATGAAATGCCAAGGACAGAGCACAATATTAAAAGTAAGAGATTCCTAAGATTTGTAGAACAGCAATGATGCCATAGTGTGGTATTTCTTTATTTAGTGCAGATTTAGTAACCTTCAGATTATCTCCAAATCACCACTTAGCTATGCTATGTCTGGAGTAAGTCTTGTAAAATAGATACATTTCTATCATAGTTGTTAATTATAATATTAACTTTATTAAACAGGAAAAAAATTAAATATAAGATATTCTAAGCAAAGTCAGAGAGGGTGAGAGAAGGGAAATTTTTCACTCCTAAGAAAAGATAAAGATAGAAATCTTTAAATTTGACTAGCTGAATTGAGTGAAAAATTTCATGTCTAAACTAGAGCTGAGTGTGGCAAATTGCAAACCAGAGACTGATTGTTGCCTCCAGAGACATTGTGCCTGCAATTCTGTATAAATTCCTCTGGATGGTATAGTGTATCTGACATATGTAAGTGGCTGAGTTTTTTTTTTTTCTCTAGAGTTAATAATTGAAGAATTGTAAGTTGAAATCATACAAGGTCAATATTATCTATGAAGTACATTTATTATTAAAACAATAGTGTAAACATGAAGCAAATTAGACTCTAAATGTGATTTCAAGGAATAAAATACTAACACAGTGAGGACAAAGAAGAATAAGGTGTTTTAACATCTTCCTCAGTTGTTTTCCCTGGGATTGGTGGATTCTCACCTGGCTTCACCTCGGCCTGCTTCCTTCCTCTCACAGTCTGAAGTTCTGTGCACAAACTTCTTTAAGGATGTGCCAGCTCTCCTTGCTGCTGCTTTGAGGCTTGACAGCCAAATGGCAAGTAATTCCCTTTAAACTGAAGATTTTCAGCTGCTATACTTGGCTTTCTTTTCTTGGTAGCCTAATTTAGCTCTTTTTTTTTTCTTTGGCGATGGAGTTTTGCTCTTGTCGCCCAGGCTGGAGTGCAGTGGCCGATCTCAGCTCACTACAGCCTCCAGCTCCCAGGTTCAAGCGATTCTTATGCCTCAGCCTCCTGAGTAGCTGGGGTTACAGGTGCCTGCCATCACACCTAGCTAATTTTTGTATTTTTTGTAGAAACGGGGTTTTGCCATGCTGGCCAGGCTGGCCTTGAACTCCTGACCTCAGGTGAGTCGCCCGCCTCAGCCTCCCAAAATGCTGTTATTACAGGTGTGAACCACTGCACCTGGCCATAATTTAACGGTTTTTACTAAAATAGTCATAAGATCAGAGTCTGTTTCCATGTGTTTCTCCAATGGTACTTTTTTTTTTTTCTGTTTTTTTGAGATGGAGTCTAGCCCTGTAGCCCAGGCTGGAGTGCAGTGGCATGATCTTGGCTCACTGCAACCTCCGCTTCCAGGGTTTAAGTGATTCTCCTGCCTCAGCCTCCTGAGTAGCTGGGACTATAGGTGCACGCCACCGCATCCGGTTAATTCGTACTTTAGAACTGATACTAAACTCATGTGGCATTCATGTAGCCTGAAATTGTCCTCCTTCTTTTTGCTTCTACCCAGACACAGGGCTGTCTTTGCCATTACTCCTGACTCCTTCTTTTTAGCATTTGCTTGATGTAACAATCACCATGTATGTACATCTCCTTCACCCCAGGAGACTCTTTCAAACAACAGGTTGGGTTTTTTCTTGTTCTGTTTTTGGTTTCTGCCATACCCGGGGTGACAGGAGGGAAGACATCAAAAGAGACATTATTTTTCACAATATACTCATAACAAAAAGAAGAAAAGAACGCTGTCATCACTGAATAAAAAAATTATGTGAATTTCCTGTGTACATTTTTTTTCTTTTGGTGGAATTTTTTTTTTTTTTTTTTGAGATGGAGTCTCACTCTGTCGCCCAGGCTGGAGTGCAGTGGCGCCATCTCGGCTCACTGCAAGTTCTGCCTCCCAGGTTCACGCCATTCTCCTGCCTCAGCCTCCCGAATAGCTGGGACTACAGGCACCCGCCACCATGCCCGGCTAATTTTTTGTATTTTTAGTAGAGACGGGGTTTCACCGCGTTAGCCAGGATGGTCTCGGTCTCCTGACCTTGTGATCCGCCTGTCTATACCATAAGGCCAGTAGCTTATGTAACAAGAGACTACTGGGTACAAATTAATGTTTAGCAGTTTTATTGACCTAATTTTTTATAATTAGAATTACATTAATCTCAATACAGTAATTAAGTCCAGAATTTTGACGTTATTCAATTTTGTTACAAATAATTTGGAATGTTCGATTACTCAAAATACTGCTTATGATTTAAGCATGTGGATGAATGTTTTTCACAGCCAAAACTTAGTAACGCTATTCAAGGGCAAGAAGCTGTTAAGTAGTCAGAAATTTGAAATAAATTATTGCTTGATTTCAGGTGTCTGAAACAATAGAATCACAAATACATATTGAACTTCTCAGATGGTAATGCACTTATTACTGTGGAGTGAAAAAGGAAAGAACGAGAGAAAGAAGAAAGGAGAGAAGGGAGGAAGGGAAGGAAGAAATAAGGAAAAGAAAGAAGGAAAAAAGGAAAGGAAGAAAGAAGTAAAAGAAAGAAGGAAAAAAGGAAAGAAAAAGAAAGGAAGGAAGGAAGGAGGGAAGAAAGGAAGGAGGGAAAGAAGGTAGGAAGGAAGGAAGGAAGGATAAGAAAAGCATGTTCTTTTAGTGACAGCTTTATGTAATGAAAAATAATTCTTCTGGGCTGGGCTTGGTGGCTTACACCTGCAATCCTAGCACTTTGGGAGGCCCAAGGCGGGAGGATTGCTTGAGCTCAGGAGTTCAAGACCAGCTTGGGCAACACAGCAAAACCTTATCTCTACTAAAATTCCAAAAAAAATTAGTCAGATATGGTGGTGTGTGTCTGTAGTCTCAGCTACTTGGTGGGGGGCTGAGGCCAGTGGATCGCTTGAGCCTGGGAGGTTGAGACTGCAGTGAGCTATCATCATGCCACTGCACTCCAACCTGGGTGACAGAGCGAGACCCTGACTCAAGAAAAGAAAAAAAAGAAATTATTCTGTTACATTATCTTGTAATGCTCATGTGATAGTACTACCTGCATTTTAATCTAATTGTTTATTTAATTGTCTACCTTCACTCAATTACAATGTTTGTATAGGCAGGGAATCATGCTTTTCTTGCTTATTCTTGTAATCCCTAACACAGTGCTTGGCATAGAGAAAATTGCTATATATCTCTATCTCTCTATTCACTGAATGATGTCCGTTCCTCTGATATCCCTGAAATTACTGTTTGTTGAATGGAAAAAGGACAACATGCATGACTATATGGAGGGGTCTGTTAGTAGAGTCTGCCCCAAGTATCCAACAATACTAAAAACCAAGTGAGTGCCTACCTTGGCTCCTCCTTCCTAACTCCCTTGAAATCTCAGCCTTTCGAATCTTTGCCATGCTGATGGTAAAGAAAGGCGTGCCAAGAAAAGAAGGGTTGTGGGTGGGGTTTTGCCTAAGATTCCCTAGAGAGCTCTTAAAAATACAGACTCCCAGGCCCCAGTTCATGAGCTTCTGTTTAGATTGATATGGGGTGATGCCCAGAGAATCACTATTTTAAAGGCTCCCAGAGGATTCAGTGTTCAGCCTGGGTTGAAAAACAATTGGTCTAGCTGGTCAAATCAACCTACTTTAGTTGATTTGATCACAAGCTCCCAAGCAGGAACAGTGGTAGTGTGGCTGACTCACATTACCAGAGTATAAGGAAATGCCCACAATTAAAGCTCTACCCTTGCCCCAACACTGTGGTCCAATAAATGTCCACATTTTTGATCCTGACCACTCTGGTGAAGGAGAGACTGGGAGTGAAGGAAGGGATGGAGGGAGTGATGAAGAACAGACCTTGACTTTGTGGTTAGAGTCAAAAACATTCATTGAGCCATCATTAAATAGGTACTTGTTGAGGACCTACTGTAGGCCAGGTACCAAGCCCTGTGAATAAAGCAGTGAAAAAGACCAGCCAAATCCCTGCCTTCACAGAGATAACTATATTCTAGGGGCCAAGACAGAGAATAGACAAATGGTTATATCAATGTCATTGATATCAATGGATAGTATGAGAAGAAAAGTAAAGCAGTGTCAAGTAGAGTGAAGGGGGCAGAGTAAGGGTGAGACAGGTTGGCTGGGGAAACAGCTCTGAGCAGATGATGTTTGAGTTGAGACCTGGATGAAGAGAAGGAGTAATGGTAGGACCCATGTGAGAGCTGGGGGAACATCAAGGGAAATAGCTCCTGAGTTGAGGATGCTCTTGGCATGTTCAAAATTAGCAAGAAAGTCCTTGGGTTGAGAATGAGCATATGGTGTAGGGCCTTAGAGGCCAGGGATAGGAGTCTAGGATTTGTCTCAAGTGTGATACAAAGCTTTTGGAGAATAGTGAGCAGAAGATGGATTGATCTAATTTTTTTTTTAATATTGCTCTGACTAATATAGAGGATATAGTCAATATATATCGTGATAGTAAGGAAAATGGACTACAGGGACTAAGATTAGAAGAAGGACCATGATTTGGGAGGCCATCGCATGGTCCATGTAGTTGAGAGTAGCTTAGATTAGGATTATAGCCATGGAGGAGGGAGAAACAGTAAGATGTGGGATATATTTGAAAGCAGGATTGGCAAAGACTTGCTGATGCATTCAGTGTTGGGTGTAAGAAAAAGAGAAGATTCACCTGGGTTGATTATAGTATTAAGTTCCTGTAAACTGAATCCTGAATGCTTAAATACAGTGGCATATATGGTGAGCCCTCAATAAATGTTGGCTGAAACATCCAACTGAGAGTGTTAAATAGACCGTTGAACATTAAGTTTGCAGCTCAGGGAAAGGATAGAGCTGGAGATATACATTTGGGGTCACCAGGGTATGGTGGGATTTAAAACCATTGGACTAGATGAAATCAAGGGAGTATGGAGTGAGAATAGACAGCTGAGAGTGAAATTCCAGAGCATTTCAACATGGAGACTGAGAGCCAAAGAGGAGAACCCAGAAGAAAAGACTGAGAGGGAAAGGTCCATGAGATTGGAAGAAATTTTGGAGCATGGCAAGACCTGGAAGCCAAGTGAAGAAAGTGTTTTAAGGCGGGAATCGACTAAAATATTGTTGACAAGTATTCAAAAACAGTGGAGTATGAGAATGACCATTGGAGGTTGTGGGTGACCTTTTTAAGCCCTGAGCTGGAAATCTGTAGGAGGTTCCCCTGGCATTTCTTCAAGTCACTTGCTCTTTCTTGGAGGAATCTCTTAGTCTTGGCTTCCTCTTCTTCTTTTTCACTTTTCCTCTTGCTCCTCTCTCTTCTTCATAGCTTTTCATTATCTTGCTCATTCTGTGAAGCAAGTAACTAACTCTGCCTGCCTTTAAAACTGAAGAAGTTTTATGTTAAAGACTAGCCCCATTCAGGAATCATGAGCTATGCTTTCTGCAACAATAATACTTATTTGCTAATCACTCAAGCTATTATATAAATGCCACTTATATGAATACATTGAGAGGTGGGCATGAAAATGGCCATTATTTACATAAATAAAATGTTTTAAAATTACATGCGAATTTCACACGATAAACTAGAGTTTAAGATGCCAATAGCTCTTGAATTATAATTTTAGGAGAGAGAATGCTGCAGTTTGGAAAGTGGTGCTTGGCATCAACAATCTAGACCATCCATCAGTGTTCATGCAGACACGCTTTGTGAAGACCATCATCCTGCATCCCCGCTACAGTCGAGCAGTGGTGGACTATGACATCAGCATCGTTGAGCTGAGTGAAGACATCAATGAGACTGGCTACGTCCGGCCTGTCTGCTTGCCCAACCCGGAGCAGTGGCTACAGCCTGACACGTACTGCTATATCACAGGCTGGGGCCACATGGGCAATAAAAGTAAGCCAGTGTATTAGTCCATTCTCATGCTGCTATAAGCACATACCTGAGATTGGGTAATTTATAAAGGAAAGAAGTTTAATTGATTCACAGTTCTGCAGGGATGGGGAGGCCTCAGGAAACCTACAATCATGGTGGAAGGGGAAGCAAACATGTCCTTCTTCACATGGCAGCAGCAAGGAGAAGTACTGAGCAAAAGGGGGAAAAGCCCCTTATAAAACCATCAGACCTCGTGAGAACTCACTATCAAGAGGGTAACTGCCCCCCATGTTTCAATTAACTCGTACCAGATCCCTCCCATTACACGTGGAGATTATGGGAACTACAATTCAAGATGAGAGATTTGGGTGGGAACACAGCCAACCATATCAGCCAGGATCTTCAGGAGCCTGAGAAACATTGTGTTCCTCAGTTGGGAGGCTGAGGTGGGAGGATTTCTTGAGCCTGGAAGGTGGAGGCTGCAGTGAGCCAAGATCTCACCACTGCCTGGGTAACAGAATGAGACCCAGTACCCAGACCCAAAAGCTAGGTAGCTTTTAGCCATAATTTCCCATTTTCTCTTACAAAAATATAGCCACAAATGGTAAATACTTAGCGATGTGTCACACTTCATCTGCTGTGCAAATTGTAGACATTAATAATGAACCATGGCATTTAAATTGGCCAAGCTCAGATGCAATCTCAAAAATCCCTCTCCACACTTCAGAATCTCTCTCCGGGAGCTACTATTAATGTTTTGGAGCTTCCTTGTGGCAGGAGGAGACCTGTCACTGAACTGTGCTTTGGACTCTCTCTATCTGCCTGCAGATAGCCCAATGATAGAGACAGTCACTAGGAATCTCTGCAGTCAAGCTGCATGGTCATATTTCCAATTCTATGTTATGATTTGGTCTTATCAACATCTGTAGTACAAACTATAAGTCCTTCAAGAAAGTATATTGATTTGCTATTTGACTATTTAAATTGATTAAAATAGTTTGGCTCTGTAGATGACTTAACATATAAAACACATAGAAATTTAAAATGTGTACTCTGTATTTACTCTAAACCCCTACAATGGACTCTCTCATTCAGTTTGACCTAATTTAGAAATAATAATTGTTTGTTTGTTTATTTGTTTGTTTTTGAGATGGAGTCTCACTCTGTCACCCAGGCTGGAATGCAGTGGCACAATCTCGGCTCACTGCAACCTCCACCTCCCAGATTCAAGTGATTCTCCTGCCTCAGCCTCCCGAGTAGCTGGGATTACAGACATGTGCCATGACGCCTGGCTAATTTTTTTATTTTTTATTTTTAGTGAGACGGGGTTTCACCACGTTGGCCAAGCTAGTTTCCAACTCCTGACCTCAGGTGATCCACCCACCTGAAACTTAAAAAAAAAAAACTGTAAGTGCTGCCTACTCTGTCCATATCAAGTATAATGCCATGGCTTTCAAGAATAATAATGTATATTGGCATTCTGTTATTGGCCTTAAAAACTGTATATTTGAAGGAATTTTTTCTTAAAATTTAGTCAGATAAGGTTTGACTTACGTTGAGTTTCTTTTCTGTTTCATCAATTACAGAATAGAAAGGAAATTCAATAGGCAGAAGTCAATGACTTTTTCAAAAAAACTCACATGTAACAATTTTGAAGGCAATGTTAGACATGCTGTCACCATTCCTATGCATCTGTTTTTTTTCAAAGCTATGATTAATTCTGTAATTTAAGAGCAGACTATGCTTGATATTGTTTCTGCTTATATTCCTCCTACAATATCCATACTGAACTCAGAACAATAGTGCAACATAATGCACACTCCACACATGTAGTATAGCATGAATTGAGCCCAGGAGTTCAAGACCAGCCTGGGCAACATGGTGGAACTCTGTCTCTACAAAAAAAAAATTAGCTTGGCATGGGGGTGTGTGCCTGTAGTCCCAGCTACTTGGGAGGCTGAGGTGGGAGGATTTCTTGAGCCTGGAAGGTGGAGGCTGCAGTGAGCCAAGGATTTCTTGAGCCAAGGTGGAGGCTGCAGTGAGCAAGTGACCACTGCCTGGGTGACAGAATGAGACCCTGTCTCAAAAAAAAAAAAAAAAAAAAAAGCAAAGATCTGCTGAATTCAGTCAGAAAGACCTGATTGATCTGACTGTATAACTTTCAAGCTTACTATAAAATGGAAAAAAATAGCAACTACCTAACTCACAGGAGTATTGTAAAGATTAAAGGCAATGAGATCCACTAGTGCCCAATAAATGTTAGCTATTGTTCTTATTCTTTTGACAGTCTGTGAAACATCCACTGTCTGCATCACATTGATTTTCCTAAAAATGGCTCTTTCTTCCAATAAGGTACCCAGTAGTGCTTCACCATCACTGTTTAAAAGAAGAACAGTCTGTATAATTTTGCAGAATGGCTAAACAGTGAAAGATTCATGCTGTCTTGCTTCAAGAAATCCATTGTCATTCTTCAAGAACTTTTAAGCAAGATGGAATTCACATATTCTCTCTGTCAATACCAAGGGATGGCTTTGTGCTTTTCGATATCTCTCTGTCATATCCTCTAGGATTAGAGGTTCTTACATCAAGTAATGGCTGCTGGGGCACATATTGAGGCATATTCTTTTCATCAAGAATAGGACAACCCTTCCCTGTTAGATTAAACAGGTTTTCTCTACTTTAGCAGAGCAGGACTATCATGCTGAGTTGACGCCAAGCTGGCAGCCTCCTATCTGGCAGCCTCCTATCTGGCAGCCAGCAGAGCTCTGGCTTGATTTTTTTCTTTTCTTTGTAGTAGCTATTGTTTTGGTTGTAGCATATGGTAAGGATGAACCAACTTACTTAACCAGTCTAGGCCTTGGTTTCCTCATTAATAAAATAAAGGAGTTTCACCGGATAATTGCTATGAACGCTTCTAACTAGAAAATTCTGATTCCAAACCAGCCATGTCTTTAAAATGACATTTCAAGTAAAGAATATGCCTCTCTTGGTATAAAAATATTTATATTATATTTGCATTTCATATTTGGCTAGCCTCACTAGCCTCACTTTTGAGTCATTTTATCATCATATATATATTCTTATTTTTTAAAAATTCAGTGCCATTTAAGCTGCAAGAGGGAGAGGTCCGCATTATTTCTCTGGAACATTGTCAGTCCTACTTTGACGTGAAGACCATCACCACTCGGATGATATGTGCTGGCTATGAGTCTGGCACAGTTGATTCATGCATGGTAAGTTGCTTTCTGGTTACCAAGGAGATTCAGTTCAACAATAACTTCAGTGGATTCCTATAAACTCATTATTATGTATGGCCCTTTGGAAACATTTTTTGAAAATCATTTGTTGCCAAATGTTTAATTATTAACAGCACATTTTCCTGCAGCTGGTACACAAGCAATCCCCACAATTACACCCATCCTCTTTATTCAGGTGCCTTCTACTGTCTCATCTACTATATGGGGAACATCACCCTTGTTCAGCAACAGGAGAAAAACAATTTTTCCTGTTCATCTCATTCAACCATTTTAGTGGCTAGGATACATGAGGTTCTAAGAGGAGCTAGTAGTAACCATGGCTTCCACCTGGCTGCCCTAGGGAAGCAGGGAAGGCATGAAAGGACATTGTCAGCCATTAGGGTGATGGCAGGAAGCCACACATCAACACCCCAACTTCCAGGGTGTGAGACAGGACTACCTCTGTCTCAGGGGTCATCACACTGGTGTTGTCTGGGCCCTCACTTGATTGCCAGCATGTCCTCAAATGTCACTGAACTCAACCTTTAGATACTCAGGATTCATGGCCATGAGAGTTTGTAGAACATATTAACATAATAGTGTAGAGGTGCCGTTTTATTTTTGCTTAATAGACACACATCGAACATTATACTGGACTGGCTCCCAGGAAAGGAGGGAAAAGTGCAAGTGCTCAAATAAGCTTGTAACAAAAACTGGGGAAGACAGTTATTATACTATGCTGCTGTGAAGCACCTTTGTTATTTTACTGCTTTGGAGTAAATTACCCCCTACAGTTTAGTAATGAAGAAAAGATACAACAGTGCTCTTAAATACTAACTCAATTTAAAGAAACTATATTTTTGATGATCCATTTTAGAATGGAAAAATCAGGGTATTGAAAATGGCCCTGTGGTGATTCCTTAGATAGTTGTCATGGGAAAGAGGGAGGCAGGCAGCTCCCTTGGCATTTCGCTGAGACCATCCTCCTTTCTGCCTCATGGCCACAAGTCATCCTGCTGACGTGGATGGTGGTAAAGGAATCCCTCCCTTCTCTACGGGAGGACTGGGTTTGATTTCCCAGGCCCAAAATAAAGTGTTGTAGGAGGCAGCATGATGTGGGTGTGGGGCACAGGATTTGAAGCCTGAACTATCTGGGTTGGAACTCATCTCTGCCAGTAAGACCAGTATAACCCGGGGAGGTTATCTAACCTCTCTAGATAGCTTTCTCATGAGTAAAATGGGACTAATTCTGCCCATGAGGATTAACTAAGTGAATGTATTTGGAAGCCCATATCTTTCACATATCTGTATATGATATCTGGCACATACTTAGACATTCGATGAACAGTAATTACGCCAATATTAACATCTATTAATTTAGTGCTTATGATGTTTCGGGCTCTCTGCAAAACGCTTTCTAATGACTCATTTAATTATCACAATCAACCCATATGGCAGTGTCTTTATTTTCCCTAAACAGATCAAGAATACAGGAGGTTAAGTAATTTGCCCCAAATCAGCCAGCATGAAGGTGGTAGATTGAGGATATGAAACCAGTCAGTCTGGCAGCAATGATTAATATAACTACATTTCTTCCTCTCTCCAGTGTCATTTGGGGGTTTACCAAAAACTAGCACCTCTTGGCACATGTTCAAGATCATCTCTTGGCAGTTGCTAAAGGAGGGGAAGGGAGATGATTCCTTGACAGAGAGCTGAAGGCCCACAGACACAGGCATGGGCATGTTCTTATCATGATGCCTAATAGGAACCAGGTCTTGCCGACTTCTTTAGTAGTGGGAGTTCAGTGGTGTATACTGAGTTCAGTGGGAGTTCATTTAGTACTGGGTATACTAAATGCATACCAGATATTCTCTAACACAACTTCAGGTAGAAAACAAAACAAACAAAACCTACTTTTTACTATATCAGAAGCAAATTTTTCTACTTAGACCTCTATTATGTGACATATATTATTTTCCTTAATTGTATCAACAGGACATAATGAAGCGTGAGTTACTCCGTGACAATCTATAAACCTGAATACTGAATACTGAAGCCAAATATAAATGTTGGTTTCAAGCCCAATATTACAAAGAGGACCAAAAGAACAGACCAGATCAGTTGTGCCTTTAGCTGTAGTCTCCCTTTCATTTTTAATTGCTTGCTTTTCACCTTTCATTTTGCACTTAATGGAGTGCCTACCTGACTCACTAAGCCTAACTCAAAACCCACATCTCAGGAAGGCATTTTTTATTCCTCTCCACCTGGAAGTCATCACTCATTCCTTTGACCTCCTCTTTCTAGCCATTAGATTTTGCTTTCATGTGAAGTTATCCTTGTTACCCAAGCTGACTTTTGGCTGCTCTGGGACAAAAACAGTGCCTTATTCGTTTGCTTATACACTAGCACAGAACTTTGCAAAGAGTAGATGCTAAATAATTATTTTATTAAATGTCTTATCTGGAAGTGAAAATGTGCTGACATTCTAAACACGTTCCATTTTAATCACCCTCTGACATAACAGTTCCACTTCAATAGCCGAGCATCTTATTTATTTTATATAAGGAGAGATCAAGAATGAAATACCCTATGTATATGAAATGTGTGAAAACAAATTTGTGAAAATAATTTGTGAAATGTTTCCAGGAAATTTTTCTTTTTCGTCTAAGCATTATATACCTGTAACAAAGAAATTTTGCTTTAAAAAAATTCAATTAGGCTCTTAGGCAGAAAAATTCAGCTCCTTGCAAGTTCTATGCTTATGATTTTGGCTTAGGGTATTGGAAAGTTACAAATTTAAAGATCATCACTTACACAAAAGCATACAGCACAATCAAAATTTTAATCTCTTTTTTCTTCTTTTTTTTTTTTTTTTGAGATGGAGTTTCACTCTGTCTCCCAGGCTGGAGTGCAGTGGCGTGATCTCAGCTCACTGCAACCTCCAACTCCTGGGTTCAAGGGGTTCTCCTGCCTCAGCCTCCAGAGTAGTTGGGATTACAGGTTTCCACCACCACACCTGGCTAATTTTTGTATTTTGAGTAGAGACAGGGTTTCACCATGTTGATCAAGTTGGTCTGGAACTCCTGACCTCAAGTCATCTGCCTGCCTCGGCCTCCCAAAGTGCTGGGATTACAGGCGTGAGCCAGCACGCCGGGCATAATTTCTCTTTCATAGCAATAATATTCACTAATATTCCTAAGAAGCAGGGTAGCCTAGTAGTTATAGAGTTGGAATCCTGTTACCAGACTGCCTGGATTCAAATCCAGCCTCTGCCAATGAATAAGTTATTTAACCTGTGCTTCTGTTTCATCATCTCCAAAACAGATATAATAAATAATATAAACTCTTAGGTATTTTGTAAAGATTAAATGAGCTAATATGTGGAAAATGTTTAGAAGAGGATCAAGAAACATTAGTCCTATGTTCTTCAACAATACCACGTAGGAAGACCATAGATATGCTTCTAATTTTGAAAGTCTTGTAGGTCAAGAAGTATTTGTAATCTTCCACAATGAATTCACATATTTACTCTTTTATTTTCCATGATATCAGCTCTTCTTTTTTGAGGCAGTGCAGAATACACCTTTGTTTTCAGATGTAGCAAGTATTGCTATCTCTAATGCCATAGCATTTTATCATTAACTATATTTGGGGGAAAAACTGAATATAATTCAACTGGAATCCTTAAATATCATGAATGAAAATCCCTATATATGTGAAATAAAATACAGGCTATTAATGATTCATTATAATTTTAAGTGGTCTTATTTTGTATTCAACTATGCCAAATTAAAAAGTCCTAAGAACTATTAAGAAGTGTAGTAAGGGACCCCAAATTGTGTTATACTTAATGTATTCATTCACAAAGCAAGAATCTTGAAAATAGATAGTTTAGAATATGTTTGCAGTACTGGGGGGGGGGGGATCTTTATTCCCTTTTGGGTACTTTCCACAGTCATAAGTCAAGCTTAAATTAGAATGAGGTCAATTTTGAGGTAGTTCTGATACTTTTTAAAAACTTTATGACATATTTTTATAAGTGCAGAAAGTGCCTGAAAAAGGTAATTTCCTGGGGGAAAAATATAATTTCTTCCCAAGCCACTCCACCCTTTTAATGATCAGAGTTTAAGATGTTTATTTGAAAGTTCTATTTCTACAGTGGAAAGCACAACTCCTCCACAGGCTGACAAGGAAAGCTTTGTTGAAACTTTCCAAGTTGGTTAACCTGGGTTTAGCTTTATTGTATCCTCAGGATAGCATCGACACACATTACTGCCCAGAAATGCCAGTTCCTAACTCCCATCGTTACTTATTGCAGGGTGACAGCGGTGGGCCTCTTGTTTGTGAGAAGCCTGGAGGACGGTGGACATTATTTGGATTAACTTCATGGGGCTCCGTCTGCTTTTCCAAAGTCCTGGGGCCTGGCGTTTATAGTAATGTGTCATATTTCGTCGAATGGATTAAAAGACAGATTTACATCCAGACCTTTCTCCTAAACTAATTATAAGGATGATCAGAGACTTTTGCCAGCTACACTAAAAGAAAATGGCCTTCTTGACTGTGAAGAGCTGCCTGCAGAGAGCTGTACAGAAGCACTTTTCATGGACAGAAATGCTCAATCGTGCACTGCAAATTTGCATGTTTGTTTTGGACTAATTTTTTTCAATTTATTTTTTCACCTTCATTTTTCTCTTATTTCAAGTTCAGTGAAAGACTTTACAAAAGCAAACAAAGCAGACTTTGTCCTTTTGCCAGGCCTAACCATGACTGCAGCACAAAATTATCGACTCTGGAGAGATTTAAAATCATGCAGGTGCTACAGTAACAGGTTATGGAATGTTCTCTTTTATCCTATCACAAAAAAAGACATAGAGATTTAGGCTGATTAATTATCTCTACCAGTTTTTGTTTCTCAAGCTCAGTGCGTAGTGGTAAATTTCAGTGTTAACATTGGAGACTTGCTTTTCTTTTTCTTTTTTTATACCCCACAATTTTTTTTTATTACACTTCGAATTTTAGCGTACATGTGCACAACGTGCAGGTTAGTTACATATGTATACATGTGCCATGTTGGTGTGCTGAACCCAGTAACTCGTCATTTGATTTATTAAAAGCCAAGATAATTTACATGTTTAAAGTATTTACTATTACCCTTCTAATGTTTGCATAATTCTGAGAACTGATAAAAGACAGCAATAAAAGACCAATGTCATCCATTTAGGTAGCAAGACATATTGAATGCAAAGTTCTTTAGATATCAATATTAACACTTGACATTATTGGACCCCCATTCTGGATGTATATCAAGATCATAATTTTATAGAAGAGTCTCTATAGAACTGTCCTCATAGCTGGGTTTGTTCAGGATATATGAGTTGGCTGATTGAGACTGCAACAACTACATCTATATTTATGGGCAATATTTTGTTTTACTTATGTGGCAAAGAACTGGATATTAAACTTTGCAAAAGAGAATTTAGATGAGAGATGCAATTTTTTAAAAAGAAAATTAATTTGCATCCCTTGTTTAATTAAATTTATTTTTCAGTTTTCTTGCGTTCATCCATACCAACAAAGTCATAAACAGCAAACTTTGCATGGAGTAAAACATTTTGTAATTTTCCTCAAAAGATGTTTAATATCTGGTTTCTTCTCATTGGTAATTAAAATTTTAGAAATGATTTTTAGCTCTAGGCCACTTTACGCAACTCAATTTCTGAAGCAATTTGGTAAAAAGTATTTTTCCCCTCTAAAAAACTTTAAAACACAAATCTTCATATATACTTAATTTAATTAGTCAGGCATCCATTTTGCCTTTTAAACAACTAGGATTCCCTACTAACCTCCACCAGCAACCTGGACTGCCTCAGCATTCCAAATAGATACTACCTGCAATTTTATACATGTATTTTTGTATCTTTTCTGTGTGTAAACATAGTTGAAATTCAAAAAGTTGTAGCAATTTCTATACTATTCATCTCCCGTCCTTCAGTCTGTATAAACCTAAGGAGACTGTGAAATCCAGCAACTGAATTGTGGTCACGATTGTATGAAAGTTCAAGAACATATGTCAGTTTTGTTACAGTTGTAGCTATATACTCAATGTATCAACTTTTAGCCTGCTCAACTTAGGCTCAGTGAAATATATATATTATACTTATTTTAAATAATTCTTAATACAAATAAAATGGTAATGGTCTAATCACCTTTTTTTTTTTGGATGGATATGGGTGGCAAGTCCTAAGAAATTGTTTCTGTCTCTATAACAGCATGCTGGCACCCTGCTTACCAATCACAATTCACCTCCCTTATATCTCACTCTCACAGGTACATGCTCTTTTATTTTAGAGGATCAATGGCTCCTTGACTGGTCTGAAATTAGAGGTTGCTAATAGTCTCAAATTGCCCATTAAGTGTCCAGTGGGAACTTTAGTCCTGGTAAGGGCACACAGATCTTTAACGTCTAGAGTACATTTTGGGAACCCAATACAATTATTTTATACACGTTTTGTAATAAGATTATATCCCAAAATGTATATATTAATCAATGTTCTTATCTACTGAGAGCAATGATATAACCCTTGGTCCCTCCCAAATTTGGTGAAATACACTGAACACCAGATCACATCAACCTGGGTAACTTTATGTAAAAGAGTTATTGACTTGTAAATGTGACCCTTTAAAGGCTTCATACAGATCCCAACCTCTTTAGCCTAAGGTCTAGATTGTGTTTCAGAATTAAAAATTTTCCAAATTTTAAAAAGAAATACAGTTTAGCATTCAGTAATGAAATATATTAATATTTTTGTAGCAAAGTATATGAATGATTACATTAAGCAAAGTATATAAATAGCTTTACATTTGTTCAGGGCATAGAATTTACGCCTAATTTATGAAAAATATTTCAGTTTTCAGAGGTTTGGAGATTTTGGAATTGTGGATACGAGATTGTGGCCCTGTAACATTAGCACTCAGTATTTTCCTCTATTCATATGTACAGATAATTTAATTCTGAAAATTGAAAATTGTTCTTTTTCCTTAGTATTTTTGGATCATTCTTTGTCCTTAGATTCTAACCTTTTTATTTACAAGTGAACATATCTCTAAATTATTGTTTATCAGGAGACGACGATTTCAGGGAATGAATGCCAGCTGCTGTGAGGATAATAAATGATATGACATCAGTGATTTTCCATATAAGAAAAGGCAAAGCAATATTCTGGTAAAAGGCATGCTTTGTGACTTTCCTTCTAAGTTCTGGTCCTAATTACAGTTGGATTTGGCAAATGTTTACAAGAGTGATGACAATTTTCCAGTATACATTATTTATGAAACAGTTTATTTATAAAAACAGTCATAAGAAAGCAGAAAGCAACTTCCATTAGCTATGTGAGATTTTGAAAGTTCTCGAAATCAGCTTATGTAAAAGACTATTTGCAATAATAACAGAAGGCTACAAAAATGTCAGACCAAAATAGTAGGCAGAAGGTAGAAAACTAAACCCTGAGAATAATAGTCATTAAGAAGACCTTGATGTAGACATTGCATATGAGCATGGAGATTCAGGAAGGAAATTCTGGATGACTGTTGGCTGACAACTTTCAAATATAATAAATAGAGATAGGATTTCAAAAGAACTTCAACAGGAATATATGATTTTATAGTAGCACCTGGCCTTACTTAGAATAAAATCGTTTCTTTGTTACAACTAAAGCCAGCATACATGATTTGCAATAGCAGTAAACTTGCTATAGACATTCCTGTCCTCAAATGTATTTTAAAACCAAATTTTTCTAAGAACCTCATAGAAACCTCCAGAGAACAACTTGTATTAGTTTCTGTTTATATCTCATATTTTAGAGGCTCCAACACCTGAAAAGTCTCAGGGTATTGTAAAAACTATGAACCTTCAAGTGGTCTCTGGAAGATTGTTTTGAAATTGATTGTATCACTTTGATCAGGCTACTGTCAGTTTTAAAATACAGGAAATCACCCAATGGGCCACAGGCTGAGCTGATGTCTGCCTGACCTATGGCTTCAGTTTCCTAACTTACAACATCTATACAGAGGCAGATCTCATAAAAGGTCTTCTCTTGATTGGAACCTGACAGAGGAATGCATTCCTGGTCCCTGATGAAACCCTAGAATCCCTCTTTCCCCTTTCCAATGAAGGCTCCACCTCAGGAAAACATTGAAATGAGCAGAGAGGTATGCCTACATCTTCAGCCAGAAGACCAAAAGCATCTTCCCATAGGAAATAAAAAGCTATTAATAGGCACTAACTGTATTTTAAGCAGTATAATTATACCCTATTTTAGGTACCTTGTTGTTTAAAAGGCTCTTGGGATTTTATCTGTAAATTAACCATCTACAATGTTTTTTCCATATTTCCTCTGAGTCCTAACCAATGTATTAAAAACTACTTTTTTCTTAATAAAAAAAATTCCGATTGGAGCCTGACCATTTAAAGCATTTCCCTAGAATATAAGATCTCCTAGTAAAATAAATATATCTCAAATGACTCCCCTTGAAAATACTTGAATTTCTAAGAGAATGAAAATGCTTTTACAAAATCCAAAAAGTTTTACAAAAGCATTTGGTTCTGAATTAAATATTTCACTTCCTTAAACTCTGTCTAGGTCAAACTCTAGCCCTCTATCACAAATGTATATACAAACATACAATAATGCTCATCATGTCAGCTCTTCCAAGCCTAGTAAAATGCTCATGTCCCTTATGGAAAAACAAGTCATTCTTGCTTGGAGAGATACCTCTTCAAAATCCCTCTTCCAACCTTGAAAGAATACTGGCAACTCCAAGGAGGGTATCTAGCTTTCTTTACCTTTGGAGGGTCCAGCCATCTCAAAGGCCTTAGTTTCAGAGTAGCCTTGATCTAAAGAAGTTTCACACAGAGATAAGTTTCCTTGCTCAATAGCACATGAAGTTGCTGACTTCATTGCAAATACAGCAGAAGGGCCAGGCATGGGTCTTCTTCCTGACTTGCCAGCTGATTGGTTAGCATACTTTGATGTCACTTGATTCCTCTTTCCAGCCCCTCTCCACTTCTTGAGAGCTTTAGTCCTCTCCTCTGGAGTTAGTCTGTCAAAGTGCTTAGCTCTCAGAATTGGAGATGGAAACAGGGATCCCTGAAGAACTCTGTATACAAACCTAGGTGACAAGGAACATCATTAGAATTAAATTCATCTCAAATGCATTACGGAAAACCCCCCCAAATACTAACGAATTAAAAAAGTAAAAGGGTCTGGTGGCCACTTGGCTCCTGAAATAAAGGGGGAGGGTAACCGAACTCTAATACAAAATGGAGATAAAACAATATTAAATAAATTAATATTTGTAAAGCAATTAGAAAATAGTAATTGCCATATAAGTGTTTATTAAAAAACATAACTAAATATAAATAGTTGCTACATAGGCTTAATGTTAGGTTAAATGAGACAATACATACAAAGCAGGCAGAGTGTTGACACATAGTAAGTGTTAAAAATGCTATTTGTACCAGTTTCCTATGGCTATTGTAACAAAGTACCACAAACGTGTCCCTTTCTAGACTAAGCTGGCAGTGTTTCTTCTGGTATAACATTCTCAAAAGTCTTGTGACTCTCCTATGTATGTCACTTGGATTTATGCCACTAGATAAGAGGGGCCACCACAGATCTTTCCTGTATAATCTCATTTCTTTTCCTGGTTACTACTGCAATGGTTGAGGAGATCTAGGAATCACATAACTAATCTCTTCAGCACTAGCAGAAAGGTTGTCCAGCTATGCTCTCAGACTTCTCTCCAGAGCATACTACTAACAGTCAATCTCCTAATTTTAGCAACTTTTGCAATCTGGATAGACTGAGAATTTCCTAAACCAAGTTCCTTGTGGCTTAGCAGTTTTCCCTTCAGTCTCTTTCCTCTCACATTTTACTATAAGCAGTAAATCAGGACACACCTTTGACACTTTGCTTAGAAACCTCCTCCGCCAAATATCCAAGTTCATTCCTTACAAATTCTGCTTTCCATATTACTGTAGAACACAATTTAGCTGATTTTTCTGCCAGTATTTGACAGATCCACTTCCCTCAAATTCCCAAGCATGTTCCTCATTTTCTTCCAAGTCCTCATCAATGTACTTGAAAATTCATATTTCTAGCAACTTTCTGTGTATGATGATATATGTATTCTCTGCATCTGATGATACAGGCTTTCTCTGACTTCTTAATCTTCTTCTGAAACCTCACCAACAGTAACTTAATTTTTCAGGAATGCAAGATTGTTTTCATATTATAAAAGCAATTAATGTAATTTACTACACTAACAGTGTGACAAAGAAAATCTTATCTCAATGGATACACAAATTTATATATGTTTTAAATGTGAAAATAAGGAATAGAATGGAACTTCTTTAATCTGGTTAATGGTATAGTCATAAAATTCTATATAAAACATCATAATTAACAGGGAAATATGGAAACCTTTCCTTCTGGGATCAGAAACAAGACAAGCTTCCCTAGCCAGGTCAATGAGAAAAATTAAGTGCCTATGTATTGGAAAGAAAGAAACACACTGGTCATTATTTGCTAATGGCATTACTGTATATGTAGAAAATCTAAAATAAAATACTGGAACTAATAAGTAAATGTAGCTATCAAGATCACTGGTTACAACTTAAATGTCCATATTTCTACCAAGAGCCTGTGTAAGGAAGTCTAGGAGGATTTTTCTATTATGTGCCAAAATTCATCCTGCCTCTGCCCATTATCCAGTTTCAAAGCCACTTCCACAGTTTTAGGCATTTGTTATAGCAGAAACCTATTCTGAGTACCCAAATCTGTATTAGTTTCCTATGACTGCTATACCACATTATTACAAACTTGGTAGCTTAGAATTACAAAAATTATTCTCTCAATGTTTTCAAGGCAAAAATTATGAAATTAGCTTCACTGGGCCAAAATCAAGGTATTGGAAAGGGCATGCTCCCTCTGGACCCTCTAGTAGAGAATCTATTCCTTGCCTCTTCCAGCTTCTGGTGGCTTCTGACATTTCTTGGCTTGTGGCTAAGGAATCCATGATCCCATAGTCATAGTGCCTTCTCCTCTTCTGTGTCAAATCTCCCTCTGCCTCTTTCTTATAAGGACACTTGTGGTTACATTTAGGATCCACCTGGATAACTAATCTCTTTGTCTCAAGATCCATAATGTAATCACTTATGCAAAGTTCTTTTCTTGCCACATAAGATAAAATTTACAGGTTACAGGGATTAGGACATGGAAATCTTTTAGGGAGTCATTTTTTAGCATACCACGATAATATTAGAACTATACTGTTAAAGGCCCAGAATTTTTAAAGCTAAAACCTTTAAGTAATTGTTTTTTCAGAAATTCTGTAAGTTCATCTTGTCAGTTTTTAATCTGGAAGCTGGCAATAGCAGTGAGCACTATAGAAGTATCTTAGTTTCACAGTGATATTGTTATATAATAAGTACCATTGAGTAACTCAGGTGGGTTTTCTTATGCATTTCTGGAAGAGACATTCATCAGCAACAACGGATTGTGTCCACTGTGCCGTATGATACAGTTACAGATCAGAGCGGGCAAGCTTTTTCTGTAAAGGGCTGGATAGTAATATTTTAGGCACTGGGAGCCAGACAAACTTTGTTGGAACTATTCAGTTCTGCTGTTGTATTGCAAAAGCAGCCATAGATCATATATAAGTGAGGATGGCTATATTCTAACAAAGCTTTATTTACAAAATCAGACAGTAGGCCAAATTTGGCCTGTTTGCCACAGTTTGTTGACGCTGTTATAGAATAACATGCATGAACTTACCATTATGACTCTCATTTATGTTTAAAAAAGCAGAACAACTATTTGTTATAATATTTTCAACTAAACAGATTTTGTGAAACTGCAGAGATGATGAGTTCTGAGTTCCAAGAATCTATATATTAAAAACCCATGTATTCTTCTTAGTCATTTCCATCCCATAGAACACTATAAATCAGATTAAACTAGAACTGGGGGAATAACTGAACTCAGATAAGGGAGGAAATCTGAAAAGTGTTCAGTGCTTACAGATTGTAGTAGAGACTGCTACTTGTCCCTCAACACCCAGCCTCCCTTTCTTCCTTTTAGAAACTCCAAGATTTTAGCCACTCAGTTACAATGTACATATGTAGGTTCATGCCACTACATGAAAAACAAACAAACAAACAAAAATATAAAAACAAAGCTGCTTGCCCTCTACTTTCCCATTCCTGTATACAGGGGCAAGCAGGGCTGAGGATCAGCTGAGGAGTCACCTTCCGTCATGAGATGAGGGCTGCTATGGTTGGAATGTTTATTCCCTCCAAAACTCATGTTGAAATTTAGCGGCTGTTTTTACAATATTAAGAGATAGGACCTTTAAGAGGTGATAAGGCAGAGCCCTCCTGAGTGAGATTAATGCCATTATAACAGGGCGAGTTTGATCCCCTTTTGCCTCTTTGCCCTTCCACCATCTGAAGGTGCAGTGTTCAAGGTGCCATCTTGGAGCTGGGATCGTCAAATCTTCTGGTGGCTTGACGTTAGACTTTTCAGCCTCCAAAACTGTGAGCCAATAAATTTCTGTGTATAAGTTACCTGTGGTATTCCACTGTGGCAGCACGAAATGGACCCAAACAAGGGCCTGACCCTTGGGAGACAGCAAAGTAAAAAGATAGAGAAAAGGATCTAGGTCCTTAGATAACCCTGTGAAGCAAAGCTACCCTATCCCTGTAAACTGTCAACCAGATAAACTTTTTCATGAGAGATAAATCCGTCTCTCGGTTTGCTTAAGCCACTTTCGTTCTCTGATAAAAGAGTTAAAAACCAATATTTTAACTAGGACACAAATGGACTTTCTCACTACTAAACAGGGTGGCCTGCCAACCATTCTTAGTAGTGTAGTTGCTTGAAGGATTCTTAGCCTATGATTCCATTTATTCTCTCAATGATAAAATAAATACCATACCTGGGCAGAAGAGCAATGGACGTCGTGAGGATACAAACTAAGTAGAATACTGGATCCAGCATGTGCTCCTGCATAATCCAGTAAGGGTTGGATGGTGGGTTGCAAGTTACACACATGGCTCCAAAAACTATGGCAAATAAAAAATAAGACAAGATGCTACCAATGATGACCAGCAAGTGAATCCAAGTCTGTAAGACAAGAAGAGCAGAGGAAATGAGTGCTCTGTCACTGATACAGTATTGCCACCTGGACAAATCTGCTCCATTAAAGAGACAATACATCTAAGCACTGGGTGAACGGTGTAACAAACCTTAATAAACAAAATATAAGATATCAAGGAGATGGGAGTATTTTTTGTGAATGAATTACATCACCGTTTGAATTCTGTAAAACTAAATTAAATCAAATGCCAAAAGGGAATTCTGTTGACTAGTTTATTCTGTACTATCCATGCACCAAGAGGTGTCTGGATTTTCTCCTTAATTTTCTTCATGTAGTCACTCATTGGTCTGTTTCCTTGTTAACTGGAAACAGGTTCCTCCCAGTGAACCTCAAACTTAAGCCATTCAAATAGGTGTTAGACAGTACTGTTGATCACGAATACTGTCATTCTCCTCCCTGAGTAAGCGTTCAGGTGGATCACATTTCCACACTCCCTTGAAATTAAGCATGGCCATATGTCTTGCTTTGACTAATAAAATGTGAGTACAAGGGGTATGTAAAACTTTCCGGTTAGAAGTATGTAAGAGCTGGTCTGCAATTTTCCATGCTGTCTCCTTTCCTTCCATACTGACCAAGAAGTTCTCTGAGAGGATGGTTGCTTCTAGAGCTGTCTGGAATATCAGCCAACTTTATATGAGCAAGAAATAAATGTTTGCGTGTCATACTACAGCCTAGCTACTTTCATATTCATGTATATCTTGCCATATTATTTTTCTTAACATTGGTTCACTAATTAAGTAACTTTATCTAGAAAGAAAAGTACAATGAGATATCATCTCAATCTCATCCCAGTTAAAATGGCTTGTATCCAAAAGACAGGCAATGTCAAACATTGGTTAGAAAGTGGATAAAAGGGAACCCTTGTACATTGTTGGTGGGAATGTAAATTAGTACAGCCACTATGGAGAACAGTTTGGAGGTTCCTCAAAAAACTAAAAATTAAGCTACTATATGATCCAGCAATCCCACTGCTGGTTGTACACCCAAAAGAAAGGAAATCAGTATATCAAAGAGATATCTGCACTCCTATGCTTGCTGCAGCACTGTTTACAATAGCCAAGGTTTGGAAGCAACCTAAGTGTTCATCAACAGATGAATGGATAAAGAAACTGTGGTATATCTACACGATGGAGTACTATTTGGCCATAAAAAAAGAATGAGATTCTGTCACTTACAACAACATGGATGGAACTAGAGGTCATTATGTTAAATGAAATAAGGCAGGCACAGAAAGACAAATACTGCATGTTCTCACTTATTTGTGGGATCTAAAAATCAAATCAATTGAACTCATGGACATAGAAAGTAGAAGGATGGTTATCAGAGCCTGGGAAGGGTAGTGGAGGTATCAGGGGAGGTGGGGATGGTTAATGGGTACAAAAGAAAAATAGAAAGAATGACTAAGACCTACTATTTGATAGCATAATAGGATGACTATAGTCAATAATAATTGTATATTTTAAAATAACTTAAAGGATCTATTTGGATTGTTTGTAACTCAAAGGATAAATGCTTGAAGGGATGGATACCCCATTCTCCATGATGTGCTTATTTCACATTGCATCCCTGTATCAAAACATCTCATGTACATAATAAATATATACACCTACTATGTACCCACAAAAATTTTAGAAATAAAAAAAAATTTAAATTCAAAAAGGAAGAAAAGTATATGCCTACTTTAAATGTATGAGGTTGGTGCAAAAATAATTGCGTTTTTTTTGGCACCAACTTCATAATATTAATATTCTCTGTTATAAAAGAGCTGAGTCTAGGGTTTGATTAATCTTTGTTATAAAGAGAAATTAGCAAGAATTACTGTGATAAAACATAATAGCATCAAATGAGATACCTCTTTGATATAATCGGAAGTATGAAAACAGAATTACCTTCACATTATGAGTATTTAGTGTTATTTAGTGCAGTATACAGTACTACCTAAAATCATGGTGTGTACTATTGGTGGCACATATGCTTTTTAGGGAAACAGTGCTTTATTAATCTCTTTTATTTTCTAGGGCTATAATTTTCAAATAAGATTAGATTTTCTTCTTTTCTCTCCTAATCTTGCAAAGTATTTCCTCATGGCAGATACCTTCACAAGAGTCACACAGACTGCTTATTTTTAAATAAAATGTACAAACAACTAGAAAAATGTTAGCTAACTCCTGGATTAAGATCTTCATGCTGCTAAAACAATAATTCCTTTTTTTTCTTTCTCAAATGTCTTTCCTTCTATTTGAGCCATTTTGCTCCATTTTTTTATCTCTTAAAACATGCTTTGGCCAGGCACAGTGGCTCATGCCTGTAATCCCAGCACTTTGGGAGGCTGAGGCAGGTGGATCACGAGACCAGGAGATCGAGACCATCCTGGCTAAGATGGTGAAACCCTGTCTCTATTAAAAATACAAAAACAAAATTAGCGGGGCGTGGTGGTGGGCGCCTGTAGTCCTAGCTACTCGGGAGGCTGAGGCAGAAGAATGGCGTGAACCCAGGAGGCGGGGCTTGCAGTGAGCAGAGATAGTGCCACTGCACTCCAGCCTGGGCGACAGAGCAAGACTCTGTCTCAAAAACAACAATAATAACAAAAACAAACAAAAAACAACAACAACAAAAAACATGCTTTTGGCAAGTGAGATAGTGACTTCATAGAGTTTACACATTTAAGTTAATTGATACAAAGAAGTGAAAGTCAAAGAATACTGGGTAAAAACCAACAGGGAAGTGGGAGGTGGCGATAAGATGGTGAATAAGAGCATGAAGGGAAAGAGTTTTATACTTTCAGAATGGCTGGCTTTTATTAACAAGAGACCTGCAGGGCCAGGATCTCTAGCCATGCATCCTCCAGCATAAGAAACAATTCTCTGATGATGCATCCTTTAAACAGCAGTCTCTGTTTATCTTTGACTCTAGCTTTCACAATGCTGCACTCCAGCATTGTGTGCAGTCTCGGCAAAATATTCCTCCCCTAGCCAAAGCCTGTGACTGAAGCTAGGGAAATAGGATTCCATCACAAGAGAGTAGACTTGGAGCACAATGGGGCAAGTGCAGAAAGAAAATAAATGGAGCCAGTTCAGACCAGAGGACCATCCTGACAAGCCTGACCATTAGTTTCTGCTCTGTGCATCTCCAGAGTCACTCTGGTTTCTCAGATATTTTTGCTTTTCTTTATTTTGTTTTATCATGGTTCTTCATTATATTTTTTAATAACTTTTCTATTTGTTCAGGTTATTCAGATGATGTTGCTCATAATCCGTGAACCCAAACTGATACACTTTATGTGTTAAATCCTCTGGCACACTAATAAATGTCAGAACCTTTGGCATTTTCTCAGGTGGCCACCAAAAGTACCAATGCAATTGCTTAAAAATTGAATAGGTATAAAAACAATCCCAAATATTTCAGTTCTAGAATTTCCTTTAATCTACCCATCTGGTATTTGCAGATATTAACCTTTTACTACATTTTAGCTTGTAATATTTTGTTATAGATGATTATAAGCAAAGCAAATAATGTCCAAAATAATCAGCCCTACTTTAGAAATTGTTATAAATAATTTTGTAATATAACTTCATATATTTTAAACTATAACCTTATTCAGCTATTTCCTATTTAAAATTCATATGTTATCAGGACGGTAAACATAACCCAAAAACTGGTTATTTAATCATTTATTTATCCATTCAAATATTTTTTGAGCACCTGCTGTGTGCCAGTCTTGTCCTTTAACACTGGTATACAGTGGTGAACAAAATAGGCATGAACCCTACCCTCGCAGAGAGCACAGTCTAATGCGGAAGATAAACATGAATAAGATAATCACATTTTTTTGTTTTTAGAGATGGTTTTTCTCTGTTTCCCAAGCTGGAGTGCAGTGGCATGATCATAGCTTACTGCAGCCTCCAACTGTTGGGCTCAAGTGAGCCTCCTCCTCAGTCTCCCAAGTGGCCGAGACTGCTGGCAGGTGCCATGACACACAGTTAGTTTTGTTATTTTTTTTAGAGACAGGGTCTCACTATGTTGCCCAGGCTGGTCTTGAACTCTTAGCTCCATGTGATCCTCCATCTCAGCCTCCCAAAGCTCTGGAATTGCAGGTGTGAGTCACTGCACCTGGTCTGAGATCATCACATAATTAAATAAATAATTATAAATTAAGATTAGTGTTATGAGTAAAAGCAAGAGAATGGTATCAGAGAATGGATGGTTAGGGAAAGGCTGTTGGGGGAAATTATATTTTTGATGAAATTTAAAAAAACATTTGCATTGGGTGAAGTGCAGGGATGCAAGGGGGAATGCAAATTACCTCCGTTAAAAGATATGCTAAGTGCCAAGATCCTGATGTGGTAATCAGTTCAATGTATTGAAGAAACTGAAAGAGGGATAAGGTGGTTCCAGCCCACAAATATGTGGAAATGAGGTTGAAGAGAGAAGTGCAGCGTCACTGCACCATCTTAGGGCTTTCATATTTTATTCCAAGTACAATGGGAAACCACTGAAGGGTTTTACCCAAAGGAGAGCCAAAAAAGATTTTTTCTATTATAAGGAAGGCATAAAATCATCCCTAAAGTCACTGTACCAGGATTATGATACAACACCTTTTTTCATTTTAACTAAAAGTAATCAGCTTGGTCTTGAAGAATGAAGGTTAAATATCCCTCCAGTCTTTCTCACATCTCCATGAACCCTCCACCACTGATACTACCAAAGGGAGCAAGGCAGGTGTTTTCCACTGTCCCCAGCTACACATCAACCTCAGCATAATGGCATTCAATGATCATCCAGAGTAGCTGTGATCACCCTTCTCCCATAGATTCATTACTCTTCTCATTATCACTTATCTTCAGGGTCACTGCTAATAGAAGACATATCCCCAAGCATAAAAGATTTTAGGCTACTTCAGAGGCAAGAAAACCACTCACCAAACTCTTGCTTTCAATGACCAGATGGAGGAGAATGATGAACAGAGCAGCTGTGTTCAGGGGGTTTCCAAATGCAAAGATGTCAATATCTGAGCCCTGGTAGGTCTACAAAGAGGGGACATTAGATGATCCTGGAGAGTTGTGCAACTTGGTGTGGGTAACATCACTTTATCTACAGCTCAACCAAGGCTTGAATCCCTTCTGCAAGGTCCCTGTGAACTGGCCATTTGAAATAAACTTGAACATTTCCACAAGTAAGAGACTGACTCTCTCCCAGACAGGGCATCTAATCTTCAGTTTTTTTCAACTGGAATTCCTCTTTATTCTGAATCATAATTGATCCTCTTGGAACCTTTTACTCACACTTCTAGCTTCTTAAGGTATAGATAAATTTGTTCTATTTAATAGAGCTACAAATCTTTGAGGCAGCTATTATAACTATCTTTCCTAGGAAAATATACCCTCCTTTCCTATATGTCTTCAAGTCCTTATGCTATTCCTCTAATGACACAATTTTCTCATGTTTCAGCATCATCTTCATTCTATTCTGAATATACTTCAGATTGTCTTGTTTATATTTCTCCTGAAGTGCAGTATAGCTAGAAAACTCTAGCAAGGCTAATTCAAATGATTTTATTTGAATAAAGAATAAAAATTGTCAATTTAGAAATGATCATCTTTTTCATTCTTAATACTGTGCTTCTATTAACACCACCCATGATAAAACAGGTGTTTTCTTTAGGAGAAGGGTATATGTGGATGAGCAGCTATATAATGCTGCTTTGTGTATTGTGTTAGCCTAAATTTTCTAAAATTAAAGTTTATACTTTTTTTGCTTTGTTACATTTCTTCCATTCTTTACCTGTAAAACAGATTTTACAGTTTTAAAGACATTACTTATGGAATCTTAAATTTAATGCTTTGAATATCATTCGAGTCGAATTAGCCCAGCACTCACTAATAAAAGCTTTCATATTCTGGCATTGCCTCTCTGATTTTTTTAGACAGGGTCTCACTCTGTTGTCTAGGCTGGAGTGCAGTGGCGCAATCACAGTTCACTGCAGCCTAGACCTCCTGGCCTCAAGCAATCCTCCTACCTCAGCCTCCCAAATAGCTGGGGCCACAGGTCCACACCACTACACTCAGCTAATTTTTAAATTTTTTGTAGAGATGGTGGCCTCACTATGTTGTGCAAGCTGGTTTCAAACTCCTCAACTCAAGCAATCCAACTGCCTCAGCCTCCCAAAATGCTGAGATTACAGGTGTGAGCCACTGTGCCCAGCCTGTCTGATTTTTGACTAATCTAATTATATAGCCAGACATCCAATTTTGTTCAAGTCGTTGATAAAAATTTTTAAGCAGTACAGAGTTAACAAGAGGCCTAAGAGGACGCAAACTATGTATGTCTATCTAAATTTAATCCATTACCTAACATATATTTTTGGGGAGATTATAATTTAGTCAGTTAATAATCAACCTGATTATATGAGCAATCTGCCCTCCTTTATGCTGAAATTGGTGGCAAAGTACAAAGAAGCATCATTGATTCATTAATAACAAATATACTGAGTGAACAAAGACTCACAAAATAAGGCACAAAGAAGCAGACCAGGCTTTGATAAAAAGCATCCAATAAGGTGATCCAGAAGGTATGGGGTAAGTATGCCTAGAAATGAAGCAGATAACGGGGAGGGAGTAAGATTAACAAGGGTCCAAGAAAAAAACAACACAAGCCAGTACTTACATTTGTTTCTCTGAGAGAAAGCTCCATTTCTTCAAGTGGTATTTGTCAACAGAGGTAAAGATAAGGGTAACTGAATGTGATGGGTTCACAAGTAAACATGATGAAAAAAATCCTTGAAGGAACATTTATTCAACTCATGTTGCCTTTATTACAGGATAAACTTTAAATCTAGCTGAAATACAGCCAGTAGTACTAACTTCTCCTTTCCCACTGATCAGAAAGTACTGTTTCAAAACTTCTCCAACTCTATCCATTTCTCTTTCTCTAAATTACTCCCTTCATTCCAATTCACCATCAACTGTCTCTATGAATGGCTGGATAGCCATCTAACTGCCCTCTCTGCTTCCTCCCCTATTCTCAATCCAATCTTCCAAAATCAGCCAGATGGTTTTAAACCCATTTCCCATTTAGAAAAAAAAGGCAGCTTGCTGCCAGCGCAGTATTCCTAAGGCAAATTGGAAATGGACTTAAAAAATGTAAACCAGGTCATGCCATCTCTCTAATTGATCAAACTGACTCCTTCCACTCCCTCCAATGACTTCCCACTGCATTTCCAACACAATCTATGTTTCTTCTCATGACCTATAAGGTCCTACATGGTTTGCCCACTCAATAGTTCTCCAGGGTTACTTCTTGCCATTTTGATTCTGCAACATGGACCTTCTTCATTCTTTTCCTCAAATGTGCCAAATCCATTCTTTCCTCAGGGATTCACCTGTGCTAGTCTCTCGGCCAGGAATTCTTTTCCTGGACCTCCTACATGAGCATTTCCTCATTACTTGTGTCCTAGCTCAAATACCACTTCCTCATACAGGCACACCGAACCAGTCTAAAAGCTGTGCCCACTCAGGCACTTACTACCATGGAAACCTGAGAAGTATCTCATCACCATCAGGAATAATTCTCTCTGTTTAATAAATGCTCTAGTTCTCTCAGTGGAATGCAAGCTCATAGAATAGAATGTTGACTCTTTTACTCAAGTGACTAAAGCAGTGTCTTGTACATACCAGGTGCCCAACAAATATTTATTGGGTTAATAAAGTATTCATATACAAGTTTTCATGTACTAAACTGCTTCCTACACAAATCTTAGAGAAAAAAAGAAAGAGTAAGAGACAATAGTCAAATGATTGAAAATGACTTTTCAAACAAGAGCCAACTCTGGAGTTGGATTCTGAGGCTGTGTGAAGGATTCTGAGGCTGCATTCAGATCCAGCAGGAAAGAGTGCTATCACTTATTAGTGATATCTGCCATGAACAAAATTGGAAAAACATGTGTCACATCCCTGAGCTAGTCTTTTCCTAACATGTTCTCAGTCTTGTTTTCTTCCAAATGCAGAGGCTGAAACTTCCTTGAAAATGTCTCACTGTCTCTTAAAGAACAAAGCTTTATAAATATACAAATTCTCCATATACATTCTTCCATTCTTTAGAAGAATATACTTGGAATTTTTACATCTATCCTTTTTTATCCCTTTGTTCTCTGGAAAATCAAAGCAATGAAGATTCATTGTTTCCAGTCCACTTTTCTCTGTATCTTCTTCTATTATTTCCTCATTGGATATGAAGGATATTCTGCCTGCCTTTCTTCCATAAAATCTCAGCAGAAGCCCAATCCAATGGTGGAAGAGAATGTGCCAGAGACAAAGGGGCAAGCAAAATGCCATTGGACAAGAGAGAACCACTTAGGGATAAGTTAAAATATAACTTCATGCATCTGGGGAAATAGAGGTTGCTCAAAGAACCTAGAGTAAAAGGAAAGAAATACAATTTCCCACAGTCACATGAGGAATAGGACTCACAAAAGTAAAGAGAGAAGGATCATGGTTAAGATAAATGAGAGGCTGGAGGGATTAACTCACGGGGTCCACTGGAAACTGAAAGGGGAAAGTCTGGACGTGAAGCCAAAGCCAAAAAAGAAGATTGTGGGTGAGGAGAGATGTGGGTGAGGAGAGATGTGGGTGAGGCTTTGTGGAAGGGAAGCTTCTGACTGCAGACTTCCAGACTCATCTTTAGAGGAGAGAGATTCTGTAGCTCTGGAGAGTATATTTCATGACACTGAACACAGGAAAACGACCCAAGCATAAAACATAATTTTGTTGGAGGCCAAGTTCAAAGAAAGGACAAATTTTAGAAGGTAAAGTCAATGAAATCAGTTACCTTTTATCAATAGCTACATGCTGGGAAAATCTGCCTGCTGTGATCATGTTTTATATAACTGGCCAGCTCACTAGAACAATGTGTACAAGGATTGGTGAGAGGATTCAACAACAGGAAACAATGATCTCACGTCTCCCAAGGATAAGGACAAATAACAATCTTTAGTCCATACAAATGGGCTTTTAAAACACAGGCTATAAAAACTTTGACTGAAAATCTCCCTCAACCCTCCTTTCCTCAGTGGATTTGGAATTTCAATTATGCCTGGGGCGTGGGACAAGCTTCTCTGACATCAACCACATGTTCTTGCATCCTGGCTTGAACTTTAAGTCAGACTGGACTCCTTTAGGAAAACCCATGTAGTTCCTTGGTCTGAATGGATTGGATGATATTAGAGGATTATAAGAACCCTTTCTTTCCTGAAAGCTGGATCTGTGATTTCTCTGTTGGTTGTTCTAGGTAGTGTAAGGACACTAAATGACTCTCCATTCCAGAAAGGCATTTCAAGTCAGAATAGTTAGACCGATGAAAATAAATGCATTATTTTAAATTTGGGATTTCCTCAAACTTCTGGTTAATTCTGGAGGGTAAAAATGACAACATTGAGAGCTTGCTATGGCTGGAAGTTGTACCTGTATTATCTTCCTTAATCCTCACTTCATTCCCATAAAGAACCTGCAGCACAGGCAAGTTAAAAAATTTACCAAGGTCACATACCGCAGAACCAGAATTTAAACTCAGAGTAAACATAACCTGTTTTTTCTAACGTATACCAAACCACTTTTTAGTGGTGGGATTTCTTGAAAAATTACTTAACCCCTTTGAGGTTCAGATTCTTTATCTTAGAATGGGACCAACACTAGGTTCTGTCTCAACGTGTTTTCATGAAGATAAATCAGACGGGGGATGTTAAGTAGGTAGCACAATAGATGGCAATGGGGTTTAGTAAATGTTAGATATTATTGGTTGTAAGATTCAAACTTTAGATTTCTTCTTCTAAGCACATAAGGCCCTTCATAGATTAATCTGTATTTACCTCAAAGTTAAGTAAGTGAATATCTGCCACATAAGTAGAGATCTTTTAAGACAATCAGATATTTCAAACAGTTCTGAGTAGACTGCAATATTTGGCTAACTAAGAAAACACACTGGCTTTGACAATGGATATGTATCCATCCAAGCACTCTTGCTTTAACACCTACCTCTGATTTCTGACCACTTTTGTAAAGTTCAGGCAGTTGCATGAGGGTCTCTGCAGACATATCTTTCTCCAAAACACCATAAATGACAGGAGGGGCAGATGTGAAGAGGAGGTTGAAGAAGATCAAAACCCAGTAATCAGTCATGGATGTTCCTGAAAATCCACAAAAGAACTGGTACCAGAAAAGGAGGTTCACATAGGCCTAGAGACACAAAGAAGGACATTCAGATCTTAGAATCAGTAATGTGTGCTATGATTACACATTCCAAATGCTGCCATTTTGAGCTGGGTGACCTCAGCCTCTCTGCAGTTTTCTTATATAAGATAGGACCAGAATTTACCTTGCAGCTTTTTTTGGTAAATATTTTATTAAATTAAAGTGCACACATGTATGTACACACACTCACACCCCACTTATTATGTGGTGCTAGCACTGTTCTAAGTGCTTTAGGAATAATTCATTTAATCATCATAACAACCTGGGAATTACATTGTTGTTGCCATTTTACAGGTCAGGAAATTAAGTGTAATTAACTGAATGTTAATTTAATTAAGTGTAATTAACTGAATGTTAATCCCAAAATTTATATGAAATCCTCTTGAAACAAAACTCCCTCTATCTAAGACCAGTGTCCTTTCCTGTGGTCTGCCCTACTTGAGAGCACAGAGCACTATCCCCACTGTGACAGTGTTAGGAGGTGGTACCTTTGGGAGGTGATTAGGCCATGACATTGGAGACCTCATGAATGGAATCAGTTTCTTTATAAAAGGGACCCCGGTGAGCTCTCATCATCTCATCTCTTTTTATGTAAGGATATAATGAGAAATCTACAATCCAGAAGAAAACCCGCACCAGAACCTGACCATTCTGGTACCCTCATCTGGATTTCCAGCCTCCAGAATAGTGGGGAAGAAATGTTGTTTACAAGCCACCTGTCTGTGGTACTTTGTTACAGCAGCCTGAACAGACTAAGATACTGAGGCACAGAGAGACTAAGAAACTTGCCCAAAGCCACATGTCTAATAAGTAGCAGAACCAGTATTCAAACTGAAGGATTCAACACTAGATGAAGAGAATCTAGCCCAGTGCCTGGCACAGACATGGAGTAGGCACAGCACAAATGTCCATTTTCTTGCCTTCTGGGTTCATAAATACGTAGTGGTGAAATGGAATGGTGCCAGCAGAGTGGTCAGCCATCCCAGTTTGCTTTGGACTGAGGGGTTTCCCAGGCCTTGGGATGCCCAGTGCTAAAACCAGGACACTCTCAGGAAAACCAGGATAGTTGGTGACCCTAGAGTCCAGGCACAGGCATTCTAAATGGTTTCCTGTAGTATTTTGTCTCAGACAAACTAAGTTCACTATAAAAAGCTCTGTGCTCTCGAGGAGGGCAGGCCACAGGAATGGACATTGGACTTAGAGAGAGTTTTGTCTCAAGGCTGGGGGATACTTCCAATTGATTCTTTGCCTTTAGGTCATTTCCCTAAACACCCTGAATTATTATTTCCTCCTCTGTAAAACGAGAGTTATACTACCTGAGGGCTTAGTATCAAGATCAAGTTAGAAAATGGTCATCATCGGCCGGATGCAGTGGCTTATGCCTGTAATCCCAGCACTTTGGGAGGCCAAGGCGGGCAGATCACTTGAGGTCAGGAGTTCAAGACCATCCTGGCCAACATGGTGAAATCCTGTCTCTCCCCGCGGCAAAAAAAAAAACCAAACCAAACAGAAATTAGCTAAGTATGGTGGTGTGTGCCTTTAGGCCCAGCTTCTCAGGAGGCTGAGGTGGGAGGTTAGCTTGAACTCGGGAGGCAGAGGTTGCAGTGAGCCGATATCATGCCACTGCACTCCAGCCTGGGGGACAGAGTGAGATCCTGTCTCAAAAATCAAACACACAAACAAGAAAGTAGTCATGATCTGTAAAGTGTCTCATTAAAAAAAAAATTATTGTCATCATTGATACACCAGAACCTCAGGACAAGGGCCACATTCCTTAGACTAGATTTTGAATTTCTTGATCTCTTGACCTCGTGATCTATCTGCTTGGGCCTCCCAAAGTGCTGGGATTACAGGCGTGAGCCACCGCACCTGGCCAGAATAGATTTTCTTAGTCTAGCGTCTATGGACATGGATCAGGACCAGTTTCTGAAAATGTATTGTTTGTGGTTTGGGATGCTATTCTGGGGGAATGAATCCATAGTCTTCACTGGCACCTCAAAGGTTGTCCAACATCCAAGAACCATGGTCTCAGAAAGATAAGCTAACTCTAATGGCTTCTGGTCCAAGACCTTTGCATAGCACATAAAATATGCATTGTTTAGCTAGGTAAATAAGAGATATCAATTAAGTCTGGAGATTATCAGTATGAATGGCCACTCAAGGATTACGGAGCAGGAAGACCACCGAGGTCCTGATTCTCTCTACTAACCAACACTCCCTCTCTTCGAGAGTGTATACCATATCCTCCTAATACTAGTATTTCTTTACTGTTGGATTCAATCTGGAGTTAAAAGGAGGTGAGGAGGTGAATGGATATTGCCACAATAGGGGAGAAGGTGAACAAATGCAAAGGTTTAAAATAAAAACTTGGGAGAGGGGCTCCTCTTTAAAAGCCATTGACCACTAAGTTCTGGAATTGTAAATGACAAGCTGCAGTTTTCCCCAGAAGCACATACTCAGGCAGAGATTTTATACATTTCAAATATTTTCCTAAAGTATCTGAGTTTTACTAAACTTTGACTAACTGCGCTAATTCTAATCAGTAAAGTCTTGAGAGATTCCTGAAAAGTGTATTGTGCTGCAGGAAAAAAAAAAATGTTCCCACTGATGGACATACACGTGCACACAGAGTTCTAAATTACACATTTGGGATCTCCTAAAAATGACTTTTTTCCCCCTAAAAATGGTATTTTAATAGAGTGACATCAACCCATGTCTACTACTAACATACTACATATGGACTTTAAAGACTAAGAGTGAATTTGGCCTAAAATTCACCATATTTACATAATTACCCCACTTAGAAAATACTTAAGGCCATTACATAATGGTAAAGGGATCAATTCAACAAGAAGAGCTAACTATCCTAAATATATATACACCCAATATAGCAGCACCCAGATTCATAAAGCAAGTCCTTAGAGACCTACAAAGAAACTTAGACTCCCACACAATAATAATGGGAGACTTTAACACCCCACTGTCAATATTAGACAGATCAATGAGACAGAAGGTTAACAAGGACATCCAGGTCTTCAGCTCAGCTCTGCACCAAGTGGACGTAATAGACATCTACAGAACTCTCCACCCCAAATCAACAGAATATACATTCTTCTCAGCACCGCATCGCACTTATTCTAAAATTGACCACATAATTGGAAGTAAAGCTCTCGTCAGCAAATGTAAAAGAACAGAAATCACAACAAACTGTCTCTCAGACCACAGTGCAATGAAATTAGAACTCAGGACTAAGAAACTCACTGAAAACTGCACAACTACATGGAAACTGAACAACCTGCTCCTGAATGACTACTGGGTAAATAACGAAATGAAGGCAGAAATAAAGATGTTCTTTGAAATCAATGAGAACAAAGACACAGTGTACCAGAATCTCTGGGACACATTTAAAGCAATGTGTAGAGGGAAATTTATAGCACTAAATGACCACAAGAGAAAGCAGGAAAGATCTAAAATCAACACCCTAACATCACAATTAAAAGAACTAGAGAAGCAAGAGCAAACACATTCAAATGCTAACAGAAGGCAAGAAATAACTAAGATCAGAGCAGAACTGAAAGAGATAGAGACACAAAAAACCCTTCAAAAAATCAATGAATCCAGGAGCTGGTTTTTTGAAAAGATCAACACAAAGATTAGACCGCTAGCAAGACGGATAAAGAAGAAAAGAGAGAAGAATCAAATAGATGCAATAAAAAATGATAAAGGGGATATCACCACCAATGCCACAGCAATATAAACTACCATCACAGAATACTATAAACACCCTATGCAAATAAACTAGAAAATCTAGAAGAAATGGATAAATTCCTGAACACATACACCCCCCACAAGACAAAACCAGGAAGAAGGTGAATCTCTCAATAGACCGATAACAGGCTCTGAAATTGTGGCAATAATTAATAGCCTACCAACCAAAAAACGTCCAGGACCAGATGGATTCACAGCCGAATTCTACCAGAGGTACAAGGAGGAGCTAGTACCATTCCTTCTGAAACTGTTTCAATCAATAGAAAAAGAGGGAATCCTTCGTACCTCATTTTATGAGGCCAGCATCATCCTGATACCAAAGCCTGGCAGAGACACAACGAGAAAAGAAAATTTTAGACCAATATCCCTGATGAACACCGACACGAAAATCCTCAATAAAATACTGGCAAACTGAATCCAGCAGCACATCAAAAAGCTTATCCACCACGATCAGGTCGGCTTCATCCCTGGGAGGCAAGACTGGTTCAGCATACACAAATCAATAAACATAATCCATCACACAAACAGAACCAATGACAAAAACCACATGATTATCCCAATAGATGCAGAAAAGGCCTTTGACAAAATTCAACAGCCCTCCGTGCTAAAAATTCTCAATAAAGTAGGTATTGATGGAACATATCTCAAAATAATAAGAGCTATTTATGACAAACCCACAGCCAATATCACACTGAATGGGCAAAACCTGGAAGCATTCCCTTTGAAAACTGGTGCAAGGCAAGGATGCCTTCTCTCACCACCCCTATTCAACATAGTGTTGGAAGTTTTGGCCAGGGCAATCAGGCAGGAGAAAGAAATAAAGGGTATTCGATTAGGAAAAGAGGAAGTCAAATTGTCCCTGTTTGCAGATGACATGATTGTGGATTTAGAAAACCCCACTGTCTCAGCCCAAAATCTCCTTAAGCTGATAAGCAATTTCAGCAAAGTCTCAGGATACAAAATCGATGTGCAAAAATCACAAGCATTCCTATACACCAATAACAGACAAACAGAGATCCAAATCATGGGTGAACTCCCATTTACAATTGCTACAAAGAGAATAAAATACCTAGGAATCCAACTTACAAGGGATGTGAAGGACCTCTTCAAGGAGAACTATAAACAACTGCTCAAGGAAATAAAAGAGGATACAAACAAATGGAAGAACATTCCATGCTCATGGGTAGGAAGAATCAATATCGTGAAAATGGCCATACTGCCCAAGGTAATTTACAGATTCAATGCCTTCCCCATCAAGCTACCAATGACTTTCTTCACAGAATTGGAAAAAACTACTTTAAAGTTTATATGGAACCAAAAAAGAGCCCGCATCGCCAAGTCAATCCTAAGCCAAAAGAACAAAGCTGGAGGCATCACGCTACCTGACTTCAAACTATAGTACAAGGCTACAGTAACCAAAACAGCATGGTACTGGTATCAAAACAGAGAGATAGATCAATGGAACAGAACAGAGGCCTCAGAAATAACACCACACATCTACAACCATCTGATCTTTGACAAACCTGAGAAAAACAAGCAATGGGGAAACGATTCCCTATTTAATAAATGGTGCTGGGAAAACTGGCTAGCCATATGAAGAAAGCTGAAACTGGATCCTTTCCTTACACCTTATACAAAAATTAATTCAAGATGGATTAAAAACTTAAATGTTAGGAGGAGCCAAGATGGCCGAATAGGAACAGCTCCGGTCTACAGCTCCCAGCATGAGCGACGCAGAAGACGGGTGATTTCTGCATTTCCATCTGAGGTACTGGGTTCATCTCACTAGGGAGTGCCAGACAGTGGGCGCAGGCCAGTGGGTGCGCGCACCGTGCGCAAGCCGAAGCAGGGCGAGGCATTGCCTCACCTGGGAAGCGCAAGGGGTCAGGGAGTTCCCTTTCGGAGTCAAAGAAAGGGGTGACAGATGCACCTGGAAAATCGGGTCACTCCCGCCCGAATATTGTGCTTTTCTGACCGGCTTAAAAAACGGCGCACCACGAGATTATATCCCACACATGGCTCGGAGGGTCCTACGTCCATGGAGTCTCGCTGATTGCTAGCACAGCAGTCTGAGATCAAACTGCAAGGCGGCAGCGAGGCTGGGGGAGGGGCGCCCGCCATTGCCTAGGCTTGCTTAGGTAAACAAAGCAGCCAGGAAGCTCGAACTGGGTGGAGCCCACCACAGCTCCAGGAGGCCTGCCTGCCACTGTAGGCTCCACCTCTGGGGGCAGGGCACAGACAAACAAAAAGACAGCAGTAACCTCTGCAGACTTAAATGTCCCTGCCTGACAGCTTTGAAGAGAGCAGTGGTTCTCCCAGCACGCAGCTGGAGATCTGAGAACGGGCAGACTGCCTCCTCAAGTGGGTCCCTGACCCTTGACCCCCAAGCAGCCTAACTGGGAGGCAACCCCCAGCAGGGGCACACTGACATCTCACACGGCAGGGTATTCCAACAGACCTGCAGCTGAGGGTCCTGTCTGTTAGAAGGAAAACTAACAAACAGAAAGGACATCCACACCGAAAACCCATCTGTACATCACCATCATCAAAGACCAAAAGTAGATAAAACCACAAAGATGGGGAAAAAACAGAACAGAAAAACTGGAAACTCTAAAACGCAGAGCGTCTCTCCTCCTCCAAAGGAATGTAGTTCCTCACCAGCAACGGAACAAAGCTGGATGGAGAATGACTTTGACGAGCTGAGAGAAGAAGGCTTCAGACGATCAAATTACTCTGAGCTACGGGAGGACATTCAAACCAAAGGCAAAGAAGTTGAAAACTTTGAAAAAAATTTAGAAGAATGTATAACTAGAATAACCAATACAGAGAAGTGCTTAAAGGAGCTGATGGAGCTGAAAACCAAGGCTCGAGAACTACGTGAAGAATGCAGAAGCCTCAGGAGCCGATGTGATCAACTGGAAGAAAGGGTATCAGCAATGGAAGATGAAATGAATGAAATGAAGTGAGAAGGGAAGTTTAGAGAAAAAAGAATAAAAAGAAATGAGCAAAGCCTCCAAGAAATATGGGACTATGTGAAAAGACCAAATCTACGTCTGATTGGTGTACCTGAAAGTGATGGGGAGAATGGAACCAAGTTGGAAAACACTCTGCAGGATATTATCCAGTAGAACTTCCCCAATCTAGCAAGGCAGGCCAATGTTCAGATTCAGGAAATACAGAGAACGCCACAAAGATACTCCTCGAGAAGAGCAACTCCAAAACACATAATTGTCAGATTCACCAAAGTTGAAATGAAGGAAAAAATGTTAAGGGCAGCCAGAGAGAAAGGTCGGGTTACCCTCAAAGGGAAGCCCATCAGACTAACAGCGGATCTCTCGGCAGAAACCCTACAAGCCAGAAGAGAGTGGGGGCCAATATTCAACATTCTTAAAGAAAAGAATTTTCAACCCAGAATTTCATATCCAGCCAAACTAAGCTTCATAAGTGAAGGAGAAATAAAATACTTTACAGACAAGCAAATGCTGAGAGATTTTGTCACCACCAGGCCTGCCCTAAAAGAGCTCCTGAAGGAAGCGCTAAACATGGAAAGGAACAACCGGTGCCAGCCGCTGCAAACTCATGCCAAAATGTAAAGACCGTCGAGACTAGGAAGAAACTGCATCAACTAACGAGCAAAATCACCAGCTAACATCATAATGACAGGATCAAATTCACACATAACAATATTAACTTTAAGTGTAAATGGACTAAATTCTCCAATTAAAAGGCACAGACTGGCAAGTTGGATAAACAGTCAAGACCCATCAGTGTGCTGTATTCAGGAAACCCATCTCATGTGCAGAGACACACATAGGCTCAAAATAAAAGGATGGAGGAAGATCTACCAAGCAAATGGAAAACAAAAAAAGGCAGGGGTTGCAATCCTAGTCTCTGATAAAACAGACTTTAAACCAACAAAGATCAAAAGAGACAAAGAAGGCCATTACATAATGGTAAAGGGATCAATTCAACAAGAAGAGCTAACTATCCTAAATATATATGCACCCAATACAGGAGCACCCAGATTCATAAAGCAAGTCCTGAGTGACCTGCAAAGAGACTTAGACTCCCACACATTAATAATGGGAGACTTTAACACCCCACTGTCAACATTAGACAGATCAACGAGACAGAAAGTCAACAAGGATACTCAGGAATTGAACTCAGCTCTGCACCAAGCGGACCTAACAGACATCTGCAGAACTCTCCACCCCAAATCAACAGAATATACATTTTTTTCAGCACCACACCACACCTATTCCAAAATTGACCACATACTTGGAAGTAAAGCTCTCCTCAGCAAATGTAAAAGAACAGAAATTATAACAAACTATCTCTCAGACCACAGTGCAATCAAACTAGAACTCAGGATTAAGAATCTCACTCAAAGCCACTCAACTACATGGAAACTGAACAACCTGCTCCTGAATGACTACTGGGTACATAACGAAATGAAGGCAGAAATAAAGATGTTCTTTGAAACCAATGAGAACAAAGACACAACATACCAGAATCTCTGGGACGCATTCAAAGCAGTGTGTAGAGGGAAATTTATAGCACTAAATGACCACAAGAGAAAGCAGGAAAGATCCAAAATTGACACCCTAACATCACAATTAAAACAACTAGAAAAGCAAGAGCAAACACATTCAAAAGCTAGCAGAAGGCAAGAAATAACTAAAATCAGAGAAGAACTGAAGGAAATAGAGACACAAAAAACCCTTCAAAAAATCAATGAATCCAGGAGCTGGTTTTTTGAAAGGATCAACAAAATTGATAGACCACTAGCAAGACTAGTAAAGAAAAAAAGAGAGAAGAATCAAATAGACACAATAAAAAATGATAAAGGGGATATCACCACCGATCCCACAGAAATACAAACTACCATCAGAGAATACTACGAACACCTCTACGCAAATAAACTAGAAAATCTAGAAGAAATGGATAAATTCCTCGACACATACACTCTCCCAAGACTAAACCAGGAAGAAGTTGAATCTCTGAATAGACCAATAACAGGAGCTGAAATTGTGGCAATAATCAATAGTTTACCAACCAAAAAGAGTCCAGGACCAGATGGACTCACAGCCGAATTCTACCAGAGGTACAAGGAGGAACTGGTACCATTCCTTCTGAAACTATTCCAATCAATAGAAAAAGAGGGAATCCTCCCTAACTCATTTTATGAGGCCAGCATCATTCTGATACCAAAGCCGGGCAGAGACACAACCAAAAAAGAGAATTTTAGACCAATATCCTTGATGAACATTGATGCAAAAATCCTCAATAAAATACTGGCAAACCGAATCCAGCAGCACATCAAAAAGCTTATCCACCATGATCAAGTGGGCTTCATCCCTGGGATGCAAGGCTGGTTCAATATACGCAAATCAATAAATGTAATCCAGCATATAAACAGAGCCAAAGACAAAAACCACATGATTATCTCAATAGATGCAGAAAAAGCCTTTGACAAAATTCAACAACCCTTCATGCTAAAAACTCTCAATAAATTAGGTATTGATGGGAAGTATTTCAAAATAATAAGAGCTATCTATGACAATCCCACAGCCAATATCATACTGAATGGGCAAAAACTGGAAGCATTCCCTTTGAAAACTGGCACAAGACAGGGATGCCCTCTCTCACCACTCCTATTCAACATAGTGTTGGAAGTCCTGGCCAGGGCAATTAGGCAGGAGAAGGAAATAAAGGGTATTCAATTAGGAAAAGAGGAAGTCAAATTGTCCCTGTTTGCAGACGACATGATTGTATATCTAGAAAACCCCATTGTCTCAGCCCAAAATCTCCTTAAGCTGATAAGCAACTTCAGCAAAGTCTCAGGATACAAAATCAATGTACAAAAATCACAAGCATTCTTATACACCAATAACAGACAAACAGAGAGCCAAATCATGAGTGAACTCCCATTCATAATTGCTTCAAAGAGAATAAAATACCTAGGAATCCAACTTACAAGGGATGTAAAGGACCTCTTCAAGGAGAACTACAAACCACTGCTCAAGGAAATAAAAGAGGATACAAACAAATGGAAGAACATTCCATGCTCATGGGTAGGAAGAATCAATATCGTGAAAATGGCCATACTGCCCAAGGTAATTTACAGATTCAATGCCATCCCCATCAAGCTACCAATGACTTTCTTCACAGAATTGGAAAAAACTACTTTAAAGTTTATATGGAACCAAAAAAGAGCCTGCATCGCCAAGTCAATCCTAAGCCAAAAGAACAAAGCTGGAGGCTTCACACTACCTGACTTCAAACTATACTACAAGGCTACAGTAACCAAAACAGCATGGTACTGGTACCAAAACAGAGATATAGATCAATGGAACAGAACAGAGCCCTCAGAAATAACGCCGCATACCTACAACTATCTGATCTTTGACAAACCTGAGAAAAACAAGCAATGGGGAAAGGATTCCCTATTTAATAAATGGTGCTGGGAAAACTGGCTAGCCATATGTAGAAAGCTGAAACTGGATCCCTTCCTTACACCTTATACAAAAATCAATTCAAGATGGATTAAAGATTTAAACGTTAGACCTAAAACCATAAAAACCCTAGAAGAAAACCTAGGCATTACCATTCAGGACATAGGCATGGGCAAGGACTTCATGTCCAGAACACCAAAAGCAATGGCAACAAAAGACAAAATTGACAAATGGGATCTAATTAAACTAAAGAGCTTCTGCACAGCAAAAGAAACTACCATCAGAGTGAACAGGCAACCTACAAAATGGGAGAAAATTTTTGTAACCTACTCATCTGACAAAGGGCTAATATCCAGAATCTACAATGAACTCAAACAAATTTACAAGAAAAAAAACAAACAACCCCATCAAAACGTGGGCGAAGGACATGAACAGACACTTCTCAAAAGAAGACATTTATGCAGCCAAAAAACACATGAAAAAATGCTCATCATCACTGGCCATCAGAGAAATGCAAATCAAAACCACTATGAGATACCATCTCACACCAGTTAGAATGGCAATCATTAAAAAGTCAGGAAACAACAGGTGCTGGAGAGGATGTGGAGAAATAGGAACACTTTTACACTGTTGTTGGGACTGTAAACTAGTTCAACCATTGTGGAAGTCAGTGTGGTGATTCCTCAGGGATCTAGAACTAGAAATACCATTTGACCCAGCCATCCCATTACTGGGTATATACCCAAAGGATTATAAATCATGCTGCTATAAAGACACATGCACACGTATGTTTATTGCGGCATTATTCACAATAGCAAAGACTTGGAACCAACCCAAATGTCCAACGATAATAGACCGGATTAAGAAAATGTGGCACATATACACCATGGAATACTATGCAGCCATAAAAAATGATGAGTTCATGTCCTTTGTAGGGACATGGATGAAATTGGAAATCATCATTCTCAGTAAACTATCGCAAGAACAAAAAACCAAACACCGCATATTCTCACTCATAGGTGGGAACTGAACAATGAGATCACATGGACACAGGAAGGGGAATATCGCACTCTGGGGACTGTGGTGGGGTGGGAGGAGGGGGGAGGGATAGCATTGGGAGATATACCTAATGCTAGATGACGAGTTAGTGGGTGCAGCGCACCAGCATGGCACATGTATACATATGTAACTAACCTGCACATTGTGCACATGTACCCTAAAACTTAAAGTATAATAAAAAAAAAAAAAACTTAAATGTTAGACCTAAAATCATAAAAACTCTAGAAGAAAACCTAGGCAATACCATTCAGGACATAGGCACGGGCAAGGACTTCATGACTAAAATACCAAAAGCAATGGCAACAAAAGCCAAAATAGACAAATAGATCTAATTAAACTAGAGAGCTTCTATCATCAGAGTGAACAGGCAACCTACAGAATGGGAGAAAATTTTTGCAATCAACCCATCTGACAAAAGGCTAATATCCAGAATCTACAATGAACTCAAACAAATTTAAAAGAAAACAAACAACCCCATCAAAAAGTGGGAAAAGGATAAGGATAGACACTTCTCAAAAGAAGACATCTATGCAACCAACAGACACATCAAAAAATGTTCATCATCACTGGTCATCAGAGAAATGCAAATCAAAACAACAATGAAATACCATCTCATGCCAGTTAGAATGGCAATCATTAAAAAGTCAGGAAACAACAGATGCTGGAGAGCACATGGAGAAATAGGAATGCTTTTACACTGTTGGTGGGAGTGTAAATTAGTTCAACCATTGTGGAAGACAGTGTGGCAATCCCTCAAGGATCTAGAACTAGAAATACCATTTGACCCAGCAATCCAATTACTGGGTATATCGCCAAAGGATTATAAATCATGCTACTATAAAGACACATACACACGTATGTTTATTGCGGCACTATTCACAATAGCAAAGACTTGGAACCAACCGAAATGTCCATCAATAATAGACTGGATTAAGAAAATGTGGCACATATACACCATGGAATACTATGCAGCCATAAAAAAGGATGAGTTCATTTCCTTTGCAGGTACATGGATGAACCTGGAAACCATCATTCTCAGCAAACTATCACAAGGACAGAAAACCAAACATTGCATGTTCTCACTCATAGGTGGGAATTGAACAACGAGATCACTTGGAGACAGGGCGGGGAACATCACATACTGGGGCCTGCTTGGGGGTAGGGGCCTGGGGGAGGGATAGCATTAGGAGAAATACCTAATGTAAATGACGAGTTGATGGGTGCAGCACACCAACATGGCACATGTACACCTATGTATCAGACCTGCACGTTGTGCACATGTACCCTAGAACTTAAAGTATAATTTTTTAAAAAGTCAAAAAAAAAAAAAAGGATTATGGAGCAGGAAGACCACCAAGGTCCTGATTCTCTTTACTAATGATCACTCCCTCTCTTCGAGAGTGTATACCATATCCTCCTAATACTAGTATTTCTTCACTGTTGGATTCAATCCGGAGTTAAAAGGAGGTGAGGAGGTGAATGGATATTGCCACAATAGGGGAGAAGGTGAACAAATGCAAAGGTTTAAAATAAAAACTTGGGAGAGGGGCTCCTCTTTAAAAGCCATTGACCACTAAGTTCTGGAATTGTAAATGACAAGCTGCAGTTTTTCCCTAGAAGCACATACTCAGGCAGAGATTTTATACATTTCAAATATTTTCCTAAAGTATCTGAGTTTTACTAAACTTTGACTAACTGCACTAATTCTAATTAGTAAAGTCTTGAGAGATTCCTGAAAAGTGTATTGTGCTGCAGGAAAAAAAAAAAAAAGTTCCTACTGATGGACATACACACACACGCACACAGAGTTCTAAATTACACATTTGGGATGTCCTAAAAATGACTTTTTTTCCCTAAAAATGGTATTTTAATAGAGTGACATCAACCCATGTCTACTACTAACATACTACATATGGACTTTAAAAACTAAGAGTGAATTTGGCCTAAAATTCACGATATTTACATAATTACCCCACTTAGAAGATACTTATGTCTGATTACCTATGATTTTATAAAAAAAGGAAACTGAAATTGAAATAGCAGGCTGAAGATTAGAGGCCTGGATTTCTAATCAAATTCTGCCCTTTTAGGAATTATAGAATCAAAATATAGTTCCTTTATCATTAAATAACTACTGAGCACAAATACATTTTATAGGTTGGCTAGAGAATTCTTGCATCTGTGAGCAACAGCCAGCTACACGCTAAGACACACTAGGTTTTCATCTGTATCTGTGTCTTTATTATAACACATGGGGCATTAATTTGGAAGAGCTGATATTTTTTGGTATTTCCAGCAAAACGGATGCAAACCTTTTCTTTCTGTACTGACAGATAGCATTAAACATTTCATAATTCTTCTTGTCACAGCCTTTTTTATGGAAGGTCAAAAACTGGATTTTAAATGAAACAGACAGGACTTAATTTAAATGCACAGGGAGTAGAAAATGTTAGCAGATGGACAAGGCTGGCAATTTGCTGTCAGCAGCTGAAACATAGCACATTCCCAGCTTAGTTCTGGAAAGACAGCAAGATCAGTCCTGGCTGTTCCCAATACATCAATAAGGAAAGTAAGCTTAGCATAGGACACTTCGTCTTCATCCCTGATGCAACAGTCTTGAAAGGTACGAAGGGAAAAGGGACAAATTCTCTGGGGTTACATACCACATTCTTATAGAAAAAATAGAGAATCATGTTGGAAAGCCGTGTATAACACCAGTGTCCATGGACAAGAAGGAGCTTGCTGAGATGTTTGAACTGAGAAACGGCAAAGTCACTGGCCATCACAGCCTGCAGATGCAATGGGGAGAGAATGCCATCCTGAGTGATCAAACATGTTAGAACAGACACAGCACAATTCTTGGGAAACCCTAGGCCTCATATTCTACCTTCTTCTGACCGCATTTGTTCCATACATGAATGAAAATCAGTTTTTTGGATTATGAGCTTTTATCTGAATTTTGTGCCTAAAATACCATCCAACACACATACACACACACACACGTGCGCACAAATAGGACACTCCCACTTCCTTCCTTCTCCTCTCATATCCTCTTCTTTCCCTTTTCTTCTCTCCGTCTCCTGCCTCAAGATCTTTAGGTCCTTCATTCAAATCCTTAGTAGCTTCTTCAGAGTCAGAATTTACGCAGCCATTGCAGGACTAAAATATATATTCCTGTGATTTTAGATAAGCTCTATTTTTAACAAGTGAATAATACAGCTAAAATTACCCAGGAAAATGCCATAATACTCACCTAGTAAAAAAAATCAATGAATAGATAGGTAAACTTCCTGTCTCCCACTCCTCAGCTAGCCACACACAGCCTCACTCTGCCACAGAGAATTTACCATGGAGAATGCTGCCTTTGGATGGGCAGGTCAAGACTACAGAACTTGGGTGCACAATATCCACTCACCTGCATGCCTTCTTGACCTGAGACCCCTATCCCAATGTCTGCCACTTGTATCATGCTAACATCATTGGCACCATCACCTTCATGAGGCAGAAAAAAAGGAGAGAAACATATGAGGAGTAAAGAAAGGGTGTAAATGTTGCACATCAATAGGGGCAGCTCAAGTGAACAAATAAATCCTTCAAAGTTCATCCCGTTCTCCAAGTTTCCTGGAAGTAAGTGAAACAGAAATGAAGTGGCATCCCACTGCCATCAGGAAGAGTTCTAAACTCAACACCGCTTTAAACTCCTTCACGCTATGGCACCTACCCAGACTGATCTTGTTTTTCATGTCACTCATGCTACTTTCAACTCTCCAGATACACCCTTCTCCCTGTAGCCACGCACATGATAACAACACTGTCCCGATCACCCCCAGCTCACTTTTCTGGATTTCAATTTTTCTTGCTCTCAGCTTAGATGTCATTTCCTCTGGGAAATCCTTCTCATACTTTTTTTAAAGATCAGATGCCCTTTCATAAGGCTTCAGCACCACCCTATGTATCTCTAGCACACCTATCACAGAGTATCATGGTTGCATACAGACTTACTGGTCTCCCCCAACACAGGAAGCTTCTTAGGAGGAGGTACCACATTCCTGCTGGTAATGAACAATTGATCACCAACAATTCACCTGTTTTTCAGTAACGGTATACTGGTTTTCCTTGGAAATTCTTAGTTTATGTGGTTCGTTAGGGTGAACCCAAACCTCCATATTTATAGGTAAGCAAGTGACCCAGATCTGTACAATCAGCATCTTCTATTCCCTGGCCTCAGTAATTGGTTCAGAAATGGACATACGACTCCAATTAATTAATATTATTATAAGTTATAATATAATTGTTATATATTATATAATGCATGATATAAATTATAAGTATTATATATAACATATGATAAATATAATTATAATGTAATAAATTATAATATAATTATGTTATCTATAATTATAAATCTGGGAGTTTTCGCTTTGGAAACATCTGGATCCATAAGCTTGAATAATTCATTTATTTATCTGTTTATTCAACAAGATAATTGAACAAAATTCCACCTTAATCCTGAAACTTTACTGCAGCAATCTGAAAAGTGATGCTATCTTTTCACCCAAGTTGTTAATAGGATAGGATGGAAACCCAGGAGTTTTAGTGGCTACATCACCACCCTGAGGGGAAAATTTACCTGAGACTGGAAGCAGTCCAGAGGGAAAACAGACATAGAAAGAGAGAGCTGATATGCCAAGTCCTCAGCTTAACACTGGAGTCTCTGAGATCTTAATCTCATACAACAATTCTCTTCGGTTATACTCACTCTTTGGTGTCAAGGCTTTGATATCCACTAGACTCTTTTTTTCTTTTCTTTTATTTATTTATTTATTTATTTTTTTTGAGACAGAATCTTGCTCTGTCTCCTAGGCTGTAATGCAGTGGCATAATCTCAGCTCACTGCAACCTCCGCTTCCCAGGTGCAAGTGACTATTTGCCTCAGCTTCCCTAGCAGCTGGGATTACAGGATCCCACCACCATGCCTGGCCAAGTTTCGTGTTTGTAGTAGAGGTGGAGTTTCACCATGTTGGCCAGGCTGATCTCGAACTCCTGACCTCAAGTGATCCACCCACCTCAGCCTCCCAAAGTGCTGGGATTACAGGCGTGAGCCACTGTACCCGGCCTGATATCCACTAGACTTCTGATTCTCAAATTTATATCTCTAGCCAATTTCTTATTCCTAAATTCCAGACTCTTATTCTCACTTCCTACCTGACATCACTGCTTAGATATTTAATGGCCTTTTCAAACTTCACATGAGTAAGACCCAATTCCCAATTTCCCCTGCCTCTATCTCAGTAAATGGCAGCTCTGTTCTTTCTGTTCTTAGACATACCTTTGGCATTCCCTATGACAATTCTTTCTCTCATATAACATATCCAATATGCCAGCAAATGTCTCTGAGTCTTTTTTCAGACCATGCCCATTTTTCAGACCATGCCCATTATCTGACCACGTCCCAACCATTCCTTTGCTCCCAGCAGTCCCCAAGCTGCCATCATCTTTTGCTGAATTATTCCAACTGATTTCGTATGTCTTTGCAGTCCAACAATTACTCTGACAGAACAGCCAACATGATCATTTTAAATTTTAAGGCAAATCATGTCCCACTTCAGCTCAAAATCCTTCAATGGCTCCCTAATTTTATACTGTCCTCTAAGACCCTATGTGATCTGGCCCTCTGCTGCTTCTCTGACCTTTAATAACCTGCAGAAAACACCTCCCTTTGCTTAATCAGCTTTGTCCTCCGACACACCAAACACGGTTCCCCTCATGGCTTTCATTTTCACTGTCTTCTCTTCCAGAAATGTTCTTCTCCATGTCTCCCACGGCCCCTTTATGATTTCCTTCACATCTCTGCTCACAGTCAACCTTAGCAGTGAGACCTTCTTTGAAAATCGTATTTAAAAGAGCAGCCCCAGCCCATCTCCGGTGCTCTACATCTCCTCATTCCACTTTATTTTTTCAATAGTACTTATCACTACCTGATACCTTACAGATTTATGCTTTGTTTTACTGTATGCCTTCCTACCAGATGTAAGTTCCTTGTAAAAAGGTAGTTTGTCAATTTTATATACTCTTGTATCTCCATTCCTTAGAAAAATGCCTGGTACACAAAAGGCACTTGATAAATATTTGTGGAATGGATAAATAAAGGAATTCTCATGTCCTTGAATTTAGCTTTCCTGAAGGTAGAACACATGGATTTTTCAGTTCTGTGATTCAGTTTATTACTTGATTTAAGCTTGTTGATTTGGGGGTCTGACACTAAACTGAGAAGTCTGGACTATTGTATTGTTTACCATGTCATATCCCTATTACCTGGTTCACAGAAGGTGCTCAAATAGGTGATGGAGGAAGGTGCTCAAATAGGTGATGGGAAGGCGTGAATGTGGTAGAGAAAAAGGGAGGAGGAAAATGGAAGGAACAGTGGGAGAAGAAAGAGACAGAAGGATCGGTGTCTGGTGTGGTGTGAAAGGGAGAAGAGCAGGACTCAGATTCATCCTCACTCACCAATAGCAAGGGTCATCACCTGGAGATGGCTGCGGACCAATTTCACCACTTCACTTTTCTGCAGCGGTGTGGCTCGGCAGCAGACCACAGCTTGACACCAAGATGTCAGTTCCAGGAACTGCTTTTGTAGACTTTCTTGCAGGGCAAACTCCAGGGTCTTCCCAGTGATAATGAGTCCAGCTCGTAACCCTGAGTCCTGGGGGACAGGAGACTGAAGTAAATCTTCACTTAATGACACTTGCTCTGGCAGGGCTTGAGTTTTCTTCTGAAGTTCTTTCAAAATTGTGCTCATCAGCATCCCACAGGCATCCTTGAAACAAGAGGCAAAGGTGGTTAGCCTCCAGGCTCCCTCGGTGCCAGAACCAGTTACATTTTTTTATTGTCATTTTTAGCAATTGCTGAATCAAGAAAACCTCAAATAATGAATAACTGATTATTTTCAAAGATTTTACGAGTCTTCCACAGAGAGTTCTGTGTGTATGTGGGGATGTGTTAAAAGGAGGGGGAACATCTCACCAGTATTTCTTATAAAGAAATAGCTGTGAAATTTCTTCATGTGTGCAATTTGCCTTCTTGAACAGTGAATCCCAAGAGTCCTCTGGTCTCATTCTGCCAATGCTAATGCTGCTTGACCTTGGGCAAACTATGTAACCTCTCTAAGCCTTAACTTTCTCATTAAAAATATGCAAATATTATTTCCATCATAATCTTGTTGTGAGGATCAAGCCAAATAATACATGCAAAACTCCTAGCATAAGGCATGACACATGGCAGGCATTTGAAATAGTAATTATTGCTTTTATCTTCTTTTTGATTCAACGTATTCATTCACTCACTAAGTATTTAATGAGAAACTATATATTAGAAAACATTCTAAGAGCTGGAGCTACACCAATAAACATGAAAATTCCTGCCCTCATGGCACTTGCATTCTGGCCAGGATGTTCTTTGTGGTACTTATCACGTCTCGTCTGCATACATCCTCACTCCACACTAGTTAGGAAGTTCTTTAAAGGCAGGTATCACTTTTAATTTACTTTTGAAGCCTTTATGAGGCTTAAAAGAGGACCACATCAGGTACTCAGTAAACATTCACTGAATGAATTCTACTCAAGAAGATGAACAATAAGCTTATCCAGAAATTATTGTGTCAAGTGACCACTAAGAACAAATTCCAAATCCAGAGCAGTGAATTTAAGTTTAGTTTATACACTAAGTCTGAAATAGTTTATTCGTGAAAGAGCTCTCACTCAGAGCCGTTTTTAAATGCTGTTTTATCAAGCATTTCTCAACCTACAACAAAATAAGAAAAGCAAGGAAGAAGTAGATATGGATATGTGCACATGAAACAGCACAAAAACTATAAACACTCTTGTGGAGTGTTCACAGGGCTCCATTTTAGGAATGAATTTGATCCCATACACCTCCAAAGCCCTTAAGGAAAAGTATACAAAGATGAATCAGATATGCTCATACAGCTCATTACATCATAGTAAAAATTATTTTTAAAACTCTTTTGGAGTTGGGTTAAATTAAAATGGCACATTTAGAAAGTAACATGCCTCGCAATCATTGAAAACATTAACATCAGATTGTGTTTAAGGTATTGTAATTGAAAGAATACAGCTGCAATACCATACAATAATATAAATATAGTCTTTGTGGCATCAATATGCTTACAGTATACAGAATACAGTCTGTGTGGATATTCTCCAAAATATGATTTTAAATTGTAGTTTTATGATTATAACTTGATTATAAAGGGTTTTGTACTCTTCTATTTATTTGAGTATATGTTTAGGTTTTACAAATTAACTATTTTTTTCATTATAAAAATGACTGAAGTATGCATACACACACACACACAGCTAATCTTCATTATCTGTGGATTCCACATTTGTGAATTCTCCTGCTTGATAAAATTTATCTGTAATTTCACAATACTTGAGATGTTTTTGTGGTTACATGTCATAGAGTGACATTTGAGTGTCACATGCATAGAGTGACATTTAAGTCATGTGATATGCCCATTCCCAGCTGAAGCTGAACACCATGATGCCTTCTTTTGCCAGTTCTCAAACTGTAGCAAAGTCTTCTTTTCATGGGCTATTTGGTGCCATATTTTTTGCATCTTTCTGCTTTTTGTCAGTGATTTTGCTGTTTAAAATGACTCCCAATCATGGGCTGCAGTGTTTCCAAGCAAAAAAGGCTGTGATGTGTCCTATGGGGGGAACTTACTCATGTTAGATAAGCTTTATTTGGGTATAAGTTACAGTCTGTTGGCAATGCATTTAACGTTAATTAATCATTAATATGCATATTAAATAAGGTACATTTCAGAAGAAACAAGGTCATGTATTGATTGTTGACAGTATGTTGTAATCAGAGGAAGCTAACTTTGTATCTCCTCTAAAAGCAGTGGTCAGTGTTTGCTAATTCAGAGCTCGAGGCAACTACATAAACTATAACTCTACAAATAAGGAGAATCAACTGTATATATGTAATATGTAATATATAATTAGAAAATATACTGAAATAGGAATCAGAAAATTTAAAGTTTAGTAATCAGCTGTACTTAGAGAAATCACAAGCATTTGGAGTCTCAGGTTATAAAACAGATAATTTATCTTCCATGTCTATTTGTTGTAATTGTCAAATGAGATCAGGTATGGAAAGCCTTTTTGTAGATTCTAATATAAATTATGAAGATAGAAAGTTACCAATCTGAGGAGAAAAATTTAAATGAAATTACAAAAATAAAACTTAAAAAATTAAATGACCAATCCTGAAAGGCCTTTGTATATTCCAATGCAGTAACTAGTTACAAACAGGATATGACTATATTAAAACAAATGAAGAAAAAAACTTTTATGGGAGTAAAAGGTAAAGTTTGTAACTGGCAACACTTATAATCTAATTTGTAAATCGAAGAACAACGTTGATGGAAATTTGTAAAGATGACACAAAAGTAACTTCAGACATTCCACTGGCTGCCACATTGCCTGCTTAGAATGTTATAGGAGCAATTCCTTCACTAAGTGACACACTGGGCTCCATGATCTTCAAGTCCTTTTAAACTCTTAGTGATTCCTGAGGGACTAGGAGTGTGAGGTGGAAAGAAAAGAGTTAAATACTAGTGACTGAGCCCATACTATGTGCCTGGCTTTTTATCCTGAGTAGTGATAAAACTAAATTATGTTTGTTGTATTCTGTTTAGTTATTTGGAAAATTCACACACGTGGAATAGCTATCGATAGCAAAAAAATTATAGGTACTCAGTAAATACTTCTTGAATCGATAGTTTTAAATGCCTTTAAACATAAGATAAATTGTGTATTTATAAATAATTTTTTTATTTATATAAATTTAAGGGTATAAGTGTAATTTTTTTATATGGATATATTGCATTATAAATGAATTTCACAGTCCTAAAGATTTTACTGCTCACAACAATCTCTATTTTTCTTTTTTAATGCTTACTGAACCCCTCTCATCTCATAGGCACCGCATTAAACAATTTATATTTTTTCATTTAATGCTCACAAAAACCCCATTAAACAGTCATTACTCTCCCATTACGAGTAAAGAAAAAGCGGCACAGGAGGGTAAGTAACTCCCTAAGGCCACATACTCGGTCAGCGGCAGGCCAAGCATTTGATCCCTAGTCTTACCAGCCACCTAGGCTACATTCTTTTGGTGACTGAAATGACTAAGCATTTTCTTGTGTTCTGCCCCCTGCAGCTACTGGGAGTTGGCTGGTGGTTGTGGTTATGGGTCACTGGGCCACCGTAAAGGGGAACCCACTCTATTTTTCCCTTTTCTCAAAATGTACCATTTAGCTGAGTGCTGGTTGAGGTCTGACCATAAAAACATGCTAACCAGGCCGGGCGCGGTGGCTCACGCCTGTAATCCCAGCACTTTGGGAGGCCGAGGCGGGCGGATCACGAGGTCAGGAGGTCGAGACCATCCTGGCTAACACGGTGAAACCCCGTCTCTACTAAAAATACACAAAAAATTAGCCGGGCGTGGTGTCGGGAGCCTGTAGTCCCAGCTACTCGGGAGGCTGAGACAGGAGAATGGAGTGAACCCGGGAGGCGGAGCTTGCAGTGAGCCGAGATCGCGCCATAGCCCTCCAGCCTGGGCTGCCTCAAAACAAACAAACAAACAAACAAACAAACAAACACACACATGTTAACCAATCATGGCAGCCTTGAGCAGGCAAAGCTCAAGAAGTGATCCTGAAGAAAAGCTCCACAAGATTTCAAAGAAGGCAGACTGCAGTGATGGCATTGATATCACTGGTTAAGTCTGACTGCTGAAGAAGAATGGGAGGAAGTTTTTCAAGAAAAATAAACAATGTGCACAAATCTTGGAGGGGATCACTATACTGGAAGGCTTCTGAGAAAAATAAAACCCTTATTTATCTGATTAAACATTGGTGTTAGAGATTAGCAGGAGGCAAAAATAGAAAAAACTGGGCTGAGTCTAAGCCTCTTAAATTTCCTTCTTTTTTAAAAAATGACATTTTCCTCTTCCCTTAAACAGTTCTTCAAACTTATGATATTCTCGGGAGCACTACCTAGGAATTACCACAAGAGGGCACGAGTTCCCTAAGAGTCTATTTTTAGAATTGCCATAAAATATTTAATAATTTATTCACCTGATTTCAATAAAAACTATCACTTTTTCTTATCTTAAAAGGGAGGTAGATTCCTGTATCAGGACTTGATATATTTTCTCAATCTGGGCTAAGTCCTGTCAGATCCCTGGTAATCCAGTGTGGAGGGGGGAAAGCAAATAAAAAAAAAAACTTTCTTCTAATGCCTTTATTCAGCAATGATTCCTCTGAATCATTATAATTTTCCGTCAAGCCTTTAGAAGAACTATGACACCCTTCCAAGCACAAGGTAGGTTTCTGGATAGAAAAAATTATCAAGAAGCTAATGGTTGCTGGCCAGGGCACAGTGGCTCACCCCATAATCCCAGCACTTTGGGAGGCCAAAGCTGGCGGATCACTTGAGGTCAAGAGTTCAAGATCAGCCTGGCCAACATGGTGAAACCCCGTCTCTACTAAAAATACAAAAATTAGCCAGGCGTGGTGGCAGATGCCTGTAATCCCAGCTACTTGAGAGGCTGAAGCAGAATTGCTTCAATCTGGGAGGTGGAGGTTGCAGTGAGCCAAGATATCACACCACTGCACTCCAGCCTGGGTGACAGAGCAAGATTCCGTCTCAAAAAAACCAAAACAAACAAACAAACAACAAAAAAAGCTAATGGTTGCTGTTTTGTTTTGTTTTTTTATCCTTGCATACATCAAATCTCAAATGTTCAAATGCCTTTGAAAATACAGAAGAACAGATTTAATCTCAATATACGCACTTTACTTTGGGTATTGAGGATAAAAAGCTTGTCATCTGGCTCTAGTAGTTTGCATGCATAAGCTATGTTGACAGCTGTCTCCTGCTTGTCCCCTGTCAGCATCCAGATCTTGATGCCCGCTTTGTGAAGAGCTTCTATAGATTCAGGGACTCCCTCCTGCAGACGGTCTTCAATGCCAGTAGCACCTAAAAAATAACCAAAGTGCAATAGGACTTGTAAGAAACCAAAGCCAGCTGAAGCTCAGCTAGTCTACAGTTGAATCATATCTGTTAGCCAACTCAACCCTACACTACATAAACTGCCCAGCTGCTCAGGAGAGTCAAAGGAGGTTTGACGACCCAGACCAAAATTATATGCAATGTAATATTTTGGGAAGGAAGCCTCAGGGATCAATGGATTTATCAAACTTACACATTCTCCTTTTGGCTAGATTTCTTATCTGTAAATTGAAGGGATTTGAGTCAATTATTTATGCAACCTTACACTACAATTTTATAATTCTATGATATTCCCAAGGATAAGGGCGGGATTTTATTTTTATTTTTATAGATTTAGGGGGCACAAACGCAGTTTTGTTACACTGATATATTGTGTAGGGGTGAAATCTGGGCTCTCAGTGTAACCATCATGCAAATAGTGTAAATTGTACCTGTTAGGTAATTTCTCATCCCTTGCTCCCTGACCTATCCTCCCACTTTTCTGAGTCTCCAATGTCTACTATTTCATTTTCCATGTCCATGTGTACATGTTATTTAGCTCTCACTTATAAGTGAGAACATGTGGTACTTGACTTTCTGTTTCTGGGTTATTTCACTTAAGATAATGGCATCCAGTTTCATCCATGTTGCTGCAAAAGACACAATTTCATTCTTTTTTATGGCTGAGTGGGATTCCATTGTGTATATATATGTGTGTGTGTGTGTATATATATATTATATCACATTTTCTTTAATCGTTTGTTGGTGGACACTTAGATATCTGATTCTGTGACTTTGCTATTGTGAACAGTGCTGTGATAAGCCTATGATTGCAGGTATTTTTTTGATATAATGATTTCTTTTCCTTTGGGTAGATACCCAGTAGTGGGATTGTTGGATTGAACGGTAATTCCATTTTCAGTTCTTTGAGAATCTCCACACTGTTTTCCATAGAGGTTGTGCTAATTTACATTCCAACCAGCAGTATATAAGCGTTCCCTTTTCTCTGCATCCTTGCCCACATCTGCTGTCTTCTGATGTTTTAACAGCCATTCTGACTGGTGTAAGATGGTATCTCATTGTGGTTTTAATTTGCATTTGTCTGCATCTGATAACTAGTGATGTTGAGCATTTTTTCATGTTTGTTGGCCACTTGTTGTTGTCTTCTTTAGAAAAATGTCTGTTCATGTCCTTTAAAGGGCAGGCTTTTAAAGAATGCTCCTGCCAGTAAGATACAATGTCTATTTGCAGTGTTCTTTCATGAGTCTACAGTTCCCTTTTCTGAAACAATTGGGGCCATATGTGTTTTGGAATTTAAACATTTTTCAGATATTAAAAAAGTAATATGGTGCATATACCATATTCTATAATACTTGTTAATCAAGCATATTAATATTTCTGCAGGAAAACTGACAAATGTTCACCTAAATTAGGATAATAACTATAAATAGTCTTATATCAAATCAGGCATGATTTTTCTGCCAAATGAGTTTTGGCACTAAACCCATGGAGCATTTTTGATTTTGGAATCGCAGATGAGGAAATGTGGACCTATACTACTTACACTGTCACAGAGAAATCACTTAGGGTAGGCATCATTGCTCTATTTGCTAGATACTAAGTTAGGTCAATGTTTTCCTCCTAAATAGAGGAATGGAGCTCAGAAGCTGGTATCTTGGTATATCAGAGCTTATATTAGAATCTAGATCTCCAGACTCTAAGACAGTGGTTCTCAAACTTGACCGCCTTTAGCATCACTTTAGGGAGCTTTAAAAAATTCCAATGCCCAAGCCACACAACAGATCACTTGAATCAGGATCTCAGGGGATAGGATGCAGGCATCAATATTTTTTAAAGTGCTTCAGATAATTCTAAGATGCAGTTTAATCCAAGACAAGAGGGGTCAGTTGTGCAATTTTAGTTGAAATCAGGAAGAGAAGAAAAATAAATTTCCTTTGTCCAGTAGCAGGTGCAGGATAAAAAGCTTGGAGCCAGGCAAACGAGCTCCATGCTTGGTTAATGAGTAACTGTCAGCTACTGGCATGTGACCTTGAACAAGTCATTGAACTGCTCTGTGCCCCAAATTTCCTCTACCTAAGATAGAGATTTGTTGTGAGAATTCAAAAAAAAGATAACACGTATTAAGCACCTTATCCAATGCCTGACAAGAAACTCTATTCTTGATATTTATCTTGATTTGAACCAAGATATTTATTGGAACATTTACTTGGCTTTGTAGTCTATGTTAAGTGTTGGATTTTACATGATCTTCTTGGGGTGACCATCCTGACCCCATCACAAGTGAAGTCTAGTTCACTGCAGTGGACAACAGAATAGAATGGATTGGAAGTTGGATAGAGATCAGACTGGACAGGGTAGGCAGAGCCATATATGTTTATTAGATAACAGTGGAAGAAAATAACCCTTATTCAAAGATATCCAGTGTTTTTCAAAATCCTCCATTCAGGTAATACAACATAATTCACCTACCAAGTAATGTAAGTTTGTTCTCCAACCTCATGGCAGATTCAAGTAGTAATTCTTCCCTGTTGTCAATGCTGGTTTCAGCTAAAAAATGATTCCTCAGCCACTCTGCATATTCAGTGTCACTCATGACCTATGGGAAGAATTAAAAGAGAGGTATGAAGCAAGCCATATGATCTTGTGGGAATACCAGGACTGACCTCTGGCAAAATATCAAACCATCAACTTGTTTTACATATTCCTCCCTCTGGGCACAGCCATGTCAGATCCATATCCTCACACCACCTGGACACTAGCTTCCCAAACTCTGTGGTCAGACTAGTGCAACACTGATGATGGATGACCCTTTAACTCAGCATCTCTGGAAATTCTAGGCACCATATATGATGACAGTGGGTTAATGTCTTTAATTAAATCAGAAAGTATGCAGTTGGGAGTGGTCTCCAATTGACAGTTAAATCCAGTTTGATTCTAATGGTGCAGTTGAGAAAGTGGTATCAGGACTGTTTAGTTCGAAGCATTCTGTAACCAGCAGCACCTTTCATACCTTTTGATGTTTTGTTTGTTTGTTTGTTTTGTTTTGTTTTTGTTTTTGAGACAGAGTCTCGCTCTGGCCCAGGCTGGAGTGCAGTGGCCTGATCTCGGCTCACTACAAGCTCCGCCTCCCAGGTTCACGCCATTCTCCTTTGATGGTTATTTTATGTGGTTAATGAATGGTAAAAAGAGAAGGGCCCTATGGGTGAAACAAGTCTTATTCCAAAGAAAAATTAAATGAAATTCCTGGGGAAGTGATCAATGATATATTTTCCTTTGTCTTTAGGTTGCCACAGAAGGAGAAATCTACATTTCAGTTTTTATAAAGCAGAGTGGAGTAAAGCAGGTGAGGCAATTCCCCTCTCTGTCTACTTATTCTTGCCCACAGGTCATTCGATTTGAGAGAATCTGACACCTGTTGGGCTACATTTTAATCAAGGGTAGGATCATTCAATTGAAAAGGCAGAGTTGGTTTGATCTTGAACTCTCCATTCTTCCTTTAACTATGTGTGGGGCAGGCTTTTTGTTTTTGGTTTTGTTTTTGTTTTGAGATGGAGTTTTGCTCTGTCGTCCAGGCTGGAGTGCAGTGGCGCAATCTCAGTTCACTGCAACCTCTGCCTCCCAGGTTCAAGCAATTCTCCTGTCTTAGCCTCCTGAGTAGCTGGGATTACAGGCATGCACCACCAGATCCGGCTAATTTTTGTGTTTTTAGTAGAGACGGGGTTTCACCATGTTAGCCAGGCTGATCTTGAACTCCTGACCTCAGGTGATCCACCTGCCTCAGCCTCCTGATTACAGGCGTGAGCTACTGTGCCCAGCCATCAGACTTTTGATTGCAGCTGGTTGACTGAGTTCCTTGGGGTCTACAACAGATCCCACTTTCCCTAATGCAGCTCCCACGAACTAAACCTTGGGTAAGAAATGAAAAGTTCCGGTGAGAACATCTCTCAAATAATTTATTGGAGCTCCATCTTCTTTCTTGCTAAACTTTTGTTTAGAAAGGATATGCTATGTACCAAAATCATTCTCAATAAAGAATAATCAATACTGAGATAATATCTAGGATATTTACCTGGATTTACATATAAATACTTACGGGCACATAAGAAAAGAGTATTAAGAACTTATTATGAAAAAATTAAGGCTCATCTGTGCCCTCATTCTTTCCAAAGCAGATTTAATACTGTAAGACAGAGAGATCAATATTTTCAAAGTCCTGGGGGAAAGAAAGTAAGATCTAGAGATTTTTATTCCCAGCCAAACAACTGTTTACATATAAAGTCACTCACGGACATATTGAAACATACAAGAACTTAAAGACTATAAGTTTTAGGGATCCTTGTAGCAAAATACTTTGAACAAACTTCAGCCAACCAATATATGGAATAGAGAAGGTAAAAAGAGAGCCAGTGTCCAGGGGACTTTCCCCAGTATCTGGATTAGGGTTTGCTACACGCCGGTTTTCAGTCAGTGATAGCTAAACAAGGGAAAAAACAAAAAAGATGGAGCGCACTAAGCAGTCTCACCTTCTTTGCTATACATAAAGTACGAAGGCCTTGTTTGGCATAGTCATCCAAGTGCTTCTGGGTTTTCTCCCTTATTATCATCTGTTGTTTCTCCAGACTTGCTCCATCTGAAATAATGGACAAGATGCTTGAGTTCCTACCAGTCTGCCAAATTACAGAAATACTTTTTAAAACAATAGTAGTTTTATCCACACTAAATAAACAAATAAAAAAGCCTTCTGGTTTTGAATCCCAAATGGGTATCTGTAAAAGGGACCACTCAGAATAAATCTTTCCCTCGTTTCTTTCCCCTTGGGCAGAGGAAAGTACAAGAACCGGATACAAACACTGTTCCCAAATCATCAATAACAACAGTAACATAACTATAATGCTGCTAGCTGACATTTATTGGGCACTTTCCATTTGCTAGGCACTTGGCCAAAGGCTCTTCATACATTGCATATAGTATGTCATTAAACCTTTCAGGAACCTATAAAGGAGGTACTCTAAGACCCATTGAGTTGAAGACTTAGGCACAGAATAGTTAGCTAACTTTATCAAGACCCACCTAATGATGGAGTTCACATTTGAACTCAGATCTGGGTAGCCCCAAAACTTACTTGCTTTCCCATCAAATCCTAGGCAGCTTACCCCTACTTCACCAAATGTGATTAGTCCCCAAATATCTGTTTCTTTGCCTTTATAAAGCCATCAAGTATGGTCTTTTAATCTCCGAGCTTTTCAAATCACTACTATTTCACTTTTGTATAAACTTACCTGGGGAAGCCACTGACAGTAACTCCATGATCACAGAATCAGCGCCTTTCGTATACACCACAACTTGATTGGAAAGAGGGTGTCGGACCACAACAGACATTCTTTTTCTTACTGAGTCAAAGGGCAGGATGTGTAGGAGTTGAAATGTTAATGGTCCCAAAGCAGCAAAGTCCACCATGACCTGCTCTGGTGTCCGAGACCGTAAAGTGCATTGGTAAGCCCTGGCGGCATACACTAAGGCCGCTTCATCTGGGCTCTCGGCCTCATAACACAGGTTGCAGGCCAATGGCTGTCCAGGGAGGGACTCTGTCTTGCCATTCAGGAGGCCTGCATCACCGTGTTGTTTCTCTGTTTCTGTGCAGCAAGCTGAGCTACTGGAGCACTGGGGGCTCTCACACACCTGGGAGACCTCTTCCTCCACAGGTGAAGCTGGTTTCATTCGACTAAAGAGAGGGAGTCTGCTCACAAAGGCGTTTGGAACTCCAGAAGATGGCTCTTTCCCACTGTTAAGCGATGGAGAACTTGATCTTCGGACAGACCATCTCTGGAAAAGACTTTTAATCTCTTCCAAAGACTTAATGGGCAACCCCCCCAGTGAAGGGTGTCTGATCTATGAAAGACAATTTAGAAAGGTCTCAATACAGTCAAAAGCAGTTTCTAACAACTTTGAAGGCAAACTGGAAATAAATTAGATATAAAAAGAGTTACCACTCACTTAAATGGCTAGCAGCCCATTCTCTACTTACGACCGCCATGGAAAATATTAATACAAATAAAAATTTGTTTTTTAATAAATATTCAGATAATTTGATTTTTATTAATATTTTTAATATTTATGTAATACTTTGCTAATATTTTAATAATATTAAAATTAATGACATACATTTCTACAACCATTTAGAAAGAAATTTGACAACTGATAATAAAAGACATAAAATGTTAATATTGCTAGCAGTGGGCATCCTTCAGCAATTTTTTTTCTAAAGAAATAACTTGAAATACAGGAATTCCATGATCTTAATTGTGTGTATCCTAACCATAACAATTTTAAAGTTATAAGCAAATTAAGTATTCAGTAACAGCAAAATAGACACATCTTGAAATGTTATATAATATTTAAAAATAAAGCTTATAAAGTCTATAGGGCAATACTGAAAAAGCTATGAGACTAGTGTAAAAAAAGTAACAAGTAATAACATACATAACAAAAACACCAGAAGAAAGCAAATCAAAAGATTAACAAAATGTATTTTTCTCTTTTATTTTCCAGATTCTACAAAAGTTTGTTACTTTGAATTTTCTTTTAAATGGACCAGTAAGCAAAGCAGCTTCATCAAGAAGAGTTTTCAATATCATAATGTGGATTTGAATTTCTATTTTCATAGAACTTTTTCTTATTTGTACCCTGGTTTCTCTTAAATCTTAACTTTTATCAGTGACTAAACTGAAAAATTCACATTAATCATGGAAGGCCAATTAATTGGATGGAAAAATTTTCTCATTCAGAATGCTCAATAAATGAAAAAGTTTTCCCCTAAAAATAACTAATTTTATAATAATTTGAAGGTCTTATGCTGGTTGATTTTCAAACTTATCAGCAACTCAGAAATGAAGAGTAAAACACAATCACAGATGAGGTTTCTGTATCTCACATGAATGCTGATTAGCTACTTATTCACTGCCCTTCTATCATTACTTTGAAATACCATGAGGCTTAGACTCTTATATGCTTCAGAGATTTTCTTTCAAGCAGTAGAATATTATATTCTTTAAGAATAACCAATAATATTTCTTAAAAGGAAAACACCAAAAGATGCTTACTTTGGGAACAGATTTATTAGAAAAATATTTTTTGGGGAAAAGAACAGCCTTTATTCTGTAACTGCATAATCACGTTTTCAAAGAGCAACTTCCTAGGCAAAGCCTTGTAAAAATACAGATCCTGATGAAGCTCAACTTAATTGGAAGGAAATTGTTTTTATGTTAAAGTTGACCACCTCTGAAGCTGCCAAAAGAAAATGATCTGATGGAAAATGAAATTGAATTGGGTTGTGCTGCAAACTGAATTTTAAGTGAGTAAAAGGTGAGATAGTTACACACAAGGAGGCTAGCACAGCAAATGGTGAATCACCAACCCGTTAAACAAGTTTTCCTCCGCATTGAAAATGAATTTTCCATGAATTCTAAGCTACAAATAGACTTTAAAAATCTAGCTTTTTTTGGCCAGGTGTGGTGGCTCACGCCTGTAATCCCAGCACTCTGGGAGGCCAAGGCAGGGGAATCGCCTGAGGTCAGGAGTTTGAGACCAGCCTGGCCAACATGGTGAAACCCTGTCTCTACTAAAACTACAAAAATTAGCCAGGTGTGGTTGTGGGTGCCTATAATCCCAGCTACTCAGGAGGCTGAGGCAGGAGAATTGCTTGAACCTGGGAGGCGGAGGTTGCAGTGAGCTGAGATCACGCCACTGCACTCCAGCCTGGGAGACAGGGTAAGACTGTCTCCAAGAAAAAAAAAAAAAAACAGAAAGAAAAAAATATTATTAAACATGATATTGAATCCAATACTGTATATTTTGCCTGATACAGTACATACGATGTTGGAGGTCTCAGAAGTATCAAAGAAAGCTTCAATTTGGCAAATAAACTAAAGCAAAATGAACTGCTCTCATCACTACCCTCTTAGAGGCAAATAATATAGTAGCACTGAGCTGTATTTCCTAGGTTCAAATCCCACCTCCCCAACAAACCAGTTTTGTGACCCTGGGTAAATTACTTAGCCTCATCTGTAAAATGGAGAATAGTAGGGTAATAGCATCTAACTCATAGGGTTGTTAGGAGGATTCAACTTGTTAATACCAATAAATCACTTAGATCAGCAGTCCTCAACCTTTTTGGCACCAAGGACCAGTTTTGTGAAGACAATTTTCCACAGACGGGTTGGGTGGGACCTCAGATCATCAGGTATTAGATTCTCTGGGTATTAGATTCTCATACGGAGGGCACAACCTAGATCCCTTGCATATGCAGTTCATAATAGGGTTCGCGTTCCTATGAGAATCTAATGCTGCCCCTGATCTGACAGGAGGCGGGGCTCAGGCAGTAATGCTCACTGGCCCTCTCCTCCCCTCCTGCTGTGCAGACTGGTTCCTAACAGGCCACAGACTGTTACCGGTCTGCAACCAAGGGGGTTGGGGACCCATGACATAGACCATGGTAAGTGCAGAGCACAGAACAAATGCTGAATCAATGTTATACAGCTACTATTATTTATCATTTTTATCCACATATCAAGCTCAGTACAGATACATTTAAACCCAAAATTCTCTTCTGGAAAGTGACCCTTGTTTGCATTAGAGAACTTACTCACCTTTTGTCGGGGTTGGTTAGGAGCAGAAACCACTACTGTGTTGCAAATTGCCAATGCAATGAAGAAGTCGATGATGTACAAAGTTTCCAGTGGTGGATTTTGGATGGTCTCATCTAGTGGCATAAAGAGCCGAGGTGTAATCTGACTAAATTTGTCTAAAAGCCTGGTGTCTGGTACCACGTCTGTTTCCTGAAGATCCAATAAGACAGTGTGTTGTTATAAGAAGTATATAAAAATTAGTTTTAAATCAACAAGAGAAATAACTTGTATAGCCAGGATCTAAATGAATCATGAGATGGTAAACTTTATTTTTCTAAAAACAATTGTGATGTATATCATGTCATGGGAAGTGAGAATAGGAAAATAAAAGATATAAAAACAAATGGATAATCCAGAATGCACCTCATCGATGGAGACTCTCTTAACTATTAAACTAAACAGGAGTTTAGTTTTCACCAAATCTAGTTGAGTGTTTTCTCATTTTGAAATACATAATAGCAGAGGTAGATTTTGTTGAGCCCAGAATTCTACCTCGGTCATAGATTTATTCACCATCACTTGATGAATACTAACTCTTAAACTTTGGGCATTATTCATACCATGTTATTGCAACAAAATATTTTATGGCTCAAGTTTCTGCTATTGTAAAAAACAACTCTCCAAAAATAAAAATGATTATAAGCAGGCTAACATATTTTATCAGCATTTTCAAGTAATACAAGACATTAATAAGGGTTCTTCCAGATTTCTGATCACCACATACATTTGGCAACTATACTTTCTTCTCAGTACAGGTTTGCTCTAAGAAGTTGTTATTGAAAAAATGTACTCCATTTTGTTTGACACAATGCTTCTCACACGTGAGAGTACGAGTTTTGACAAAATAATGTTGTAGTAGAAATCTAAGTATAATCCAGTAACATATAGTTAACTGCTTTAGAAATTTTTCAGCTGAGTCAAAGGAGGAACCACATGCTCAGAATCAAGGTTGTACAAAAGCACCGTTGTATTCTAAGAGTCCTAGAGGCAGCTGGCCTGCAAAGCACAGTGACTGCAGGAAAGCCAGGAGAGGAGATTTAGAGAAAAGAGTAAAATATAAGGATGTATGACATGGACTCAGAAGATTATGGTTTGCACTTATGCTTAAAAGTTTGGTGAGAGTTAGCATAGGTTTAGTAAGAAGACAGCATGGGATGGAAACCATATAGGTTCTAAACCCATATAGGATAGGTTCAGGTCTTAGCTCCACTGCATACTAACTGGAGGTCTTGGGCAGCTTACTTAACCTCCTTTTCCTCTTCTGTATAATGGGAAAAATAACACTTACCTCCCAGGTGGCTGTATAAAGTAAATGAGATAATGACTAAGATGAGACCAGTAGAACAGGAACCTAAGACATTTAATGTTCCTTTTCCTTCTTTCTTTCTCAAATGACACACTCACCTTCAGACAGGTTAGCAGTCTCACCTGGCTTCCAGACTCACCAAGTTACCTGCTGTCAAAAAGCATTGCTAAGTTTCTATCTAAATTCATTAATTCTGCTGGCTTGTGCTATTTAACTTAGCAAAATTTGAATCTTGTTCAGTTTGATGGAGTTCGTAGCCATTCATGAGCTGATGGCTGTTAACTAGTAAGTTGGTCACATTCTCTCATGAGTCTCACATATATAGTAGCTCTGAGCTGGCACTTGTGCTAGACCCTCAGTTACTCAGGGAACAACCCTGGCCTTAAGGACCTCCTTGCCAAAGTCAGTAGAAGAAAGTGGTAAAGTTGGAGAGACTTTTTTATTTGGTCAATGAAGAGATGCCTGGGAAATTTGTTGCATGGTATTTTACCAAGGCCTATGATTATGCTCTTGTCTAGTGCTTATGAGATTCTACAGGTCAGGGCAATATTTCCAATGGCATCCTTCTCTGAATGTTAACATGGAATAAGCAAAAAATTAACAGAGTTCTATACTGAAATAAGTTTAAGAAATGTTTAAACAAGCTTTTTAATTTCAGCATTTCTCAGAGAGTTTAATGGGTATTAGGAATCTCCAAGAAGAGGCTAGTATGTGCAGGCTTTCCAAATTCTATTTTTTAGAGACTTCTTTTATAGAAGACATTTGGGACTGAGTCAGAGACCATAGAAGCTAATAGTGATTTCATTGTATCAATGATCTCAGCAATTATTTGACTAATAATTGGTTCAGAACATAAGGATTATCTTGCATTCTGAAGTCAATCTAACATTGATGAAAGGTTTGCAACTTCTGCATTTGTGACAAATGCTATTTACTATGGTCTAAATGTTTGTGTCTCCCCAAAATTTGTATGCTGAAATCCTAACCTGCAAGGTGACGGTATTAGGAAGTAGGGCTCTTTGGGGATAATTAGGTTAAGAGGGCAGTGACTTCATGAATGAGATTAAAGTCCTTATAAAACAGGTCCAAGGGAGCTTGTCCACCATATGAAGACACAGTAAAGAAGGTAATGTTTTTATGAACCAGGAAGCAGGCCCTCACCAGACCCCAAATCTGCTGGCTCCTTGAACTTGGACTTTCCAGCCTCCAGATCTGTGAAAAATAAATTTCTGTTGTTTCTAAGCTACCCAGTTTATGGTATTTTGTTCCGGCAGCCTGAATGGACTAAGACACTATTTATGTAGTCAACGTAATATGCCGTTCAGGGAATCCGATGGCTGCCTGACTGAAAGGCTGTGCTGTGGCCACGAGAACAGAAGTAATACTGAAGTTGGCCCAAGCTGGAGGTGAGTGGGAACAGTGTGTAAAAGTGGGGTTGTGTGGCTTTGGTCAGCAAAACTGTGCTGAGAAGTATTGTCAAAATAAAGTGGGAAAAATCTAGAAAGTCAGGACCATAGAAGACCTTGAAAAGCACTATAAAACAATATACATAAAAGAGCCCAGAAGATTTAAGGAAAGGTCTACATACAAAGAAGCTTCAGGCATGGCTCATTCTTCTACTTTAGTTGGTCCCACTAAAATAAGTTAATTTCTAGTGACTAAGAAGTTAGTCACTGAATTAAGGTGAAGATATAGAGTCACCACATGCAATTCTTATCTCCATGACTGTATCCGTAGCTGTTTCTCCCAAGATCCAAATCTTCCTTATTGAGACCCAGGATTACATTATTAACTTTTGCTCTCTTGTCAGTGATAGGTGGCTTCTGCCTTCTCTGGATGCCTGCTAACTTCAGAACCAGACTCAAACCATCTTGCTTTAAATAATTCCTTACATAGGTATGGAATCTCTCCCCAGAGAATTTGGAAGGCCCATTAAAGTAAGGACCATATCTTATTGATCTTTGGATCCCTAACTCAGTACTTGACACATGGGTAAGCAATAAAAGTGTATTGTCATATGTTACTACAATTTGCTAATCTCATATCCCATAAGGAAAGAGAGGGAGAAACAACCAGATGAAAAAGATGTCACTCTTTGGGAAATAAACACATATTACCTCCCACTGGGCTCAAGTAGATACCTTTTTAAAATTCAAGAAAATTTTTACTTCACATGAGAGCACAGATTACAGAGTATGATGTAGACAGCTTCCTATAATGTAAACAAAGCCTTATTTGGTTTCCTGGTGAGAGTCTAGTATCTTTGTCCTAATCTTGCATGGTATCTGCCTATCTCAAATTTTAGATTTACCCTCATAATTCCTATTATGCCTTCCTACTGAGAGACAGGACTAGCTGGATTTCCTAGGCCGACTAAGAATCCCTAAGCCTAGCTGGGAAGGTGACTGCTTCCACCTTTAAACACGGGGCTTGCAACTTAGCTCAGACCCGACCAATCAGATAGTAAGGAGAGCTCACTAAAATGCGAATTAGGCAAAAACAGGAGGTAAACAAATAGCCAATCATCTGTTGCCTGAGAGCACAGCGGGAGGGACAATGATAGGGATATAAACCCAGGCACTGGAGCCGGCAATGGCTACCCTCTTTGGGTTCCCTCCCTTTGTATGGGAGCTCTATCTCACTGTATTAAATCTTGCAACTGCACTCTTCTGGTCCGTGTTTGTTATGGCTCGAGCTGAGCTTTCGCTCGCTGTCCACCACTGCTGCTTGCCACCATCGCAGACCCGCCGCTGACTTCCACCCCTGCGGATCTGGCAGGGTGTCAGCTGTGCTCCTGATCCAGTGAGGCACCCATTGCCACTTGCCATTGTTCCTGCATGGCTAAGTGCCTGGGTTCATCCTAATTGAGTTGAACACTAGTCAGGGGTTCCATGGTTCTCTTCTGTGACCCATGGCTTCTAATAGAGCTATAACACTCACTGCATGGCCCAAGATTCCATTCCTTGGAATCCGTGAGGCCAAGAACCCCAGGTCAGAGAACACGAGGCTTGCCACCATCTTGGAAGTGGCCCGCCACCATTTTGGAAGCCACACGCCACCATCTTGGGAGCTCTGGGAGCAAGGACCCCCGCCCCCCCAACCCCATGACATTACTAAGTTGTAGATTTCACATTCAGGTTTACTCCTTTCTTTTTTTTCTCTCTTTCCTCTATTTAAATTCAAATTAACAAGTAAAAACTGGCCAAAACTCCCTTTGCCCTCTAATAGTGTTGGTTGGATCTTTTGAATGGCTTTCATATAATTTAAATGTTAAATTTGTTTTAAATTTCATATAATTTAAATGTTAAATTTGTTTTAAAACAGAAGCAGCAGCCCACTATAATTGTTTATGCAAAACTTTAAAAACCCATGGTTTAGTAGTGGACAAAGACACTCTAGATGGGACATAAAGTTGACCAAGGAGCTCTAATACTGTTCTTCACTCCTCCCCTAGTTCCACCTGTACCCAAGGTTTTTCATTTCATTGCTGGATGCCACTCTACTCATTTTAAGGGTTCACCACTCCACCACTGCAACTTTGGCTTAAGAGTGGACACAAATATCTTCTATTGCCACCACCCCCTCCCCACTGATTCCTAAACAACACAGTCCTGAAAAAAAAAAAAAGACAAAGGTGAATAACCACATGCTGACAATTCCTCCTGCATACCACATTCTCCCTTGGCCCTGTGGTTCTGAATGTCTGCATATACCATGTGCTGTCAGCTCCAAATGCCTTTCCTTCCTTTTCCAATCTGTGAACCTCTCTCTACTCATTAGTTTAATCCTAACTCAAGTTGTAGCTCTTCTGGGCAGCCTTTCTTGATCCTTCTTCACTCCCTTAGAGGTGATCACTCCCTTCTTTGTGACCTTACTATACTTTGGATTAAGTACTATGACTACATCTTTAATACAGGTTTATAATTATTCATTTATATGTCTCTCTTCTCTATCTAGAATAAAACTGAAGGCTGAGGGCATGTCTTATTCACTTTATATCCCCATGTCCAGTATTGTGCCATGCCTTCCATTAATTCATTAATAAATTCATTATCCCATAAATATTTATTGCTAATCTATGGTGCCAGGCACCCCTGAAGGTAAGACGAGTGCATAGAACAGACAGGATCCTGGCTTACAGGGAACTCACATTCTACCTGGGGGAGACAGCAGATCCAAAACTATCCCAACAGCAAATAAATAAGATGCCTTTATACTGAGACAGAGAGAGACAAGGGAGAGATGGAATGTACTTGGAACTGGGTGACAGAGAAAGCTTCACTGAGAAGGTATTTGAGCTGAGGCTCAATGACAGAAAGGAGACAGCTATACAAAGATCTAAGAGAAGAGCATTTCATGTAGAATAAACAGTATGCTTGTTGAATGAAAAACTCCAGAAGATTAAAGATGCATAAACATACTGGCTTACAAAGTAAAGGTTTCTATTTCTAAAATAGGTACTATGAACCCAGGACTCACGGGCCTCAGTGACATTCTAATGCCCAAAGGCTAGTACATCTTCATCAGCACCCTGCCTAGCATCCTCACTTGCTGGCTCATAACTCGTCTCCTTTGAAGGGTGCCATCTTACAACCTTCCACTTTTAGACATCACAACTCTCAGAATGCCCTCAAGCTGGCGTTCTTAACCTGGGCTCCACAGATGGGCTTTTAGAATTTTATATGATATATTTGCAGATGCTCATTTTTCAGATCAAATATTATGTAGTTTTCTCAAAATAATCTTTAGTCTTCAAAAAGATAAAATCAACTTGCTTAGACCAAGACTGAGAAATAATCTTATACATTGAGGAAGACCATGACCTAGTTATTCTATATATTAGGGGTATGGTTTTGCAAAACACAAACAAAACAAGGACAACAGTAACAGCAGCACAAGAGCATCCACATAATCAGCAATGACATTGGAGTATAAGGCAAATGAAAAGAAAATGGCCCAGATGAAAAGACAGCCTGGTAAGTAGCTTCCTTCAACAACCTTTAAAAATGCTTTACTGAGAATGGACGTGCCAGCCTTTGTGCTAGATGTTGATTCAAGATGGATAAATCCTTCTCTCAGGGAGTTAATGGTGGATTGCCAGAGGCAGAAATAAGACCAATGCCATGTGGATGAAGGGACGGGGGGACGGTGTAAACAGAGCTCGGATGCTGAAAGAAGAGAATCTGAGAGGTCTTCAGAAAAAGGTGATATTTTTAATTTAGTTCTTAAAGAAATAAATATTTCACCAGATTTGATGGATAGAGGTAGTATATGAAGAGAGAATATATTTTAGACAAGGTAAATTTATCTATAAAGGGACAAAGACTTTAAACTAAGAAATAACCAATCATTTGTTCCACGAATAGGGTGAGGTTTGATCAAGAAACCAATAAGGTGTGGCACAGATCCACCTTATTACCAAACTGTGCTGCTTCTGTCTAAACAGGAGCCAACATGTTCTTACTTTCAGGTGGATGGAAAATGAAAAGTTCAATACAAGGATAGATAAAAAGATAAAATAGAAGAAAATATATCGATAGAAAAATAGAAGAAAAATATATTTCCGATATGGGCTTATAATGAGTATACAGAACGAACTGTGTACATTCTTCTTCCATTTCAAAAGTTGGAGAAATATTAAGTCTTGGAATCACTTGACATATGGCTAAGATATAATACAATAGTTTTTATATTAGTGCCACAGAAATGAGCTGGACTGAAATGATCACTCCAGTTGCTGTAATTATGCATTTGTTGACAATTTGAGAAGAGCCAGGATCCTGGGAAGCTCGAGGCCTTCCCAGGACAAATGAGACCCCAGGAGTCTACTCATATCATGTCTCTACTGTGAAAACCATATGATAAATTCAATGTAGAAACACAAAGCTTCCCCAAAGCTGGTTTATTCTTGTTATGTCACCTATTTTGTAGGTATTATCAGTCTGATGGCTGGGAAATCCTCATTTTGGTAAAACACAAGACTTAATAAAATGTAAAAGGCAAAGAAGGAAATTGAACTTTTATACAGGTAGTTTTAAATACAGCAAAAATTTCTAATTTTTTTCACACAGCACCTTTCCCTCTTTTCCCCATCATCTACATGGTCCTCTAGTTTTTCTGGAGTAAAATGGATTTGTTAATGGATGTGACTAGACAGTTCCTGACACTTCCCACTGGAACTCATGAACACATTCTGTTGAGCTCTGAAATTGATATATTAGAAAATGACCTTCTGGAGCCAGGAATAGGGAAAAACCACAAGTTTGGTGGGACTTGGGAGATTACAGAGCAATAAAAAGGCCTTCAATGTACCACATGGCCTATGAATGTCCCTATAAATTACACTTGCTTATCTGACTATGAGATAACTCTGGTAAGCTTTGCTGGTTCTAAGAGTGAGCCATGATTCTTAAACCAAGGCAGCCTTCTTCAGGCTCACACATAATCAGCCCTGGCCAGAAATATTCTACTTTTTTTTTTTCAGAAATGGTATACTACCTCTCAACATTGAGTTATTTTTTAAAAGTAGACTAGTGTGATATTGTTTGTTTATACTTCTAATTACGTGTGGTGATCTTGCTGAGCTGCAATCATGTAGTCTCTTCTAAGGTAGAAAAGACAACAGAGTTTGACTCTATCATAATTACAAGGCTGTTCTCTCATCATACATTGTGGATGTGCAGGACTCTAGTCATGCATTCATACTCACAATGGGGCTACTGAAAGCAGCCTGTCTGGAATGAGGCACTTCACTGGCTCCTTCTCCACTTCCTAGAGTAAAAGAGCTCCCAGCAAGATGATTTGAGGGCTTATTTCCCAAAGGCCCATTATGAACTGTCCTGCAGCTGGGGGCTCTCGGTTTTGCCATATTGCTGAGGGAACCGCTGACTGTGTCTATAAAATCTTCATCTTCAGAGACAGCTTCCTGATAGGACTCCAACCTCCTGGCTGTGGGATAAAAAGCACACTGAGTCAATGTTTGAGAAGAGCCACTTGTAAGTTGAATATATCAGGCAGTTACTTAAGCAGCTATTTCACACCATCTCCTCCCCTTTCAAACCTGGCTGCCAAGGCCTACCTCCCATAGCCTTGGTCAATGAACTTACCTTATACCTCATTGAGAAGCAATCAGATCAAAATTCCCTTCTTTTTCCATCATCAAATCTACCTACTTATCTGCATTGGTACTCATACTCTCGGCCTTTCCTCCTCCTACTGTGGACAAAGCATCTGTCTTTGTTTCAGACACCAAATTCTCCACTTGTCATCTGAATCTCACCTCCCTGAACTCAATGACTTCACCCTTACAATTCTTCCCTCTTTCACTGACACCAATCTCTCTTTAAGTAATTTCATGGCTTTCTGTCCCCATCTCTCCACTGACATTGCTCTTGTCAAGGTCACCAATGAGCGCCATGTTGTCAAATCCAATGATCATGTCCATCCTTATCTTATGTGAACCCTTAGTAATATCCAACAGACTTGACCATTCTTTCCTTCTTGAAATGTCTCTTTTGGTTTCTCTAACATCACACTTAACTGTTTTTCCTCCTACTTCAATGACTGTTTCTTCTTAGTTTCTCCTGCTGTCTCTTCTTTTTAGTCCTCAAATACTGGAGAGCTGCAGAAGCGCCTTCCTTCTCTACCTGCATCTTCCTTGATGATCTCAACTGGTCCCATCTTTGAAATGACCTCACTGGGAAGTGAAGACTTCCCAGATCTGACCACACAATTTATAATAGATCCTATGCCAAGACCTACCACCATCTACACATATATATCTTATTTATTTTATTTTTTGAATCATCCAGTAGAATACAATCTCCAAAAGGTCAGAGAATTCTGTCTGTTTTGCCAATATGATAATCTCAGACTTCAAAGCAGCAGCTGATAGGTACTATCTTTGTAAATGAAACTTAACGACTTACACAGTTACTTAAGCCAGAAATCTAGAATCCTCCTAATTTCCTATCTTCTTTCTTATTTTCAAAGTATAACTAACATCTGTCCTCCATACATCCAAAAAATATCTCAAATAACTCTACTTCTCTCCATATCCATTACCTTAGTCCAAGCCACCATCATCTCTCAACTGGACCAGTGCAATAGTCTCATAACTGGTCTCCTTGCCCCTCTGCAATCCATTTTTCAAATAGTAGCTAGAGTGATCTTCCTAAAAGATAAAGCAGATCAGATCACTTCCTGCATAAAACACTCCAGTAGCTTTACAATTCACTTAGAATAAAATCTGGACTCCCTATCCTGGCTTAAATAACTCAAGATGATCAGAGCCCTGCTGACCTATCTAACTTCGCTTCTCTTTCTACATGCCCACTAAAATCCAGACTCACTGGCCTTCTTTCTTTACTTTGAAAAGTAATAAGCTCACCCTTGCCTGAGGGCTTCTTTACTAGATGTTCCTTCTGACTGGAAGCCTTTCCTACGGAATTTCAAGATCATGTCATTCAGATCTAAGCCCCATGTCCCACTTAGAGAGGCCTTGCCTGACCCTCCAGTTTAAAGTGGCCATCCAATCATTTTATATCATACCACCTTATTTTAATTTTCTACCAAGTACTTATCACTAATTTTTTTCTTGATTTAAAAAAGTAATATATTTGTGAATATTTTCTCTAATAGAAACTCTATGAGAGCAGGGGCCTTATGTGAATTGTTCAGCATTGTATCCAGTGTCTGGAATATAGAACATCGATAAACATGTGCTTGTTGGATTGCCAGTCTTCTCTATTCAGCCTAACTCTAGCTACAGGATAAAGTATGGCTTTGGGTAAGTTATTCTATGAAGTGAAGAATGTTTGCACATTCTATTTTTTTATAATAGTTTTTGTCTGTATTCTTTAAGGACAAGGAGAAGCTAAGGGTCTATGTGGTGATCCTAGGTTCCAGTATCAACTCTTTCAAAGACTAAGTGGCTTTCAGCAAATCACTTGCTGTTTCTGGGCCTTTGTTTTCAGAATGAAACATTTCAGAATGAACGATTTGGATTCGGTGACTTTAAGATCTTTCCCAGCTCTGCAAGTCTCATCATATAATCTGCCTAAACAACACGGAATGTTTCCCAGTATGACCTTCCAGCTTCAAAAACTGGTTTACGTATTGTGTCCCAGAGATTCTGATCTCCTCCATTTTCATCTATGCCTTTGCTTGAAATATTCATTTGTGTCCTTTCTATTTACATAAATACTGAACATCTTTAGAAGTTTAGTTCAAATGCCAGCTCCTCCACAAAGACCTCTGTAACTATACTGACTCTTACTCATACCACTCATTGGGAATTTATAGATTACATGTGCAGAATGTACCAGGCATTTGTTTATGTACCAGGCACTTGCCTCATTTAATCATTATATCTCAGCAGATACTATTAATACCAGCATTTTACAAATAAATAAACTTAAGTAATTTGCCCCATCTCACAAAAATGGTACAAATTAGTCTTAAAATCAGTTCTATTAGACTCCACAGCCCCATGCTTTACTGTTTCTGAATCTACCTATATATGTTAACAGGGCCAATTTTTAACACATGGCCAATATCCCCTGCTTAATTTCAATGAGTCCACGTTTTGTCATTTAAATAAAAATTTATTAAATGAATAATAAATGAATGAATCAATAGACATGTCAATGAAATATCCCTAGTATTAACGGAAAGTTGTGGGGTAGGAAGTTAATATTTTTTGAGATCCTCCTTTTTTCATGCATATATATATATGTGTGTGTGTGTGTGTGTGTGTATAATATATATGTATACCTATTTCCTTTTTATCTTCAAAATAATGCCATCAGGTAGAAACTATCACTGCCTACTCTGCAGCTGAGGAGATTAAGACCCAGAGAGATTAAGCAGTTCAACCATGATTAAACAGCTAGTTGTGGGTGGAGCTGGAAATTCGATTTAGGTCTTCTGCCTCCAAAGCCAGCACACTACCCACTATCTTATAGCTCCTCAGCAGTGATTTGTATATAATATGTTGGCTCAGTGGTTCTCCACATGGGGTGAATTTGTCCCCTGGGGGTTTGGCAATGGCTGTAGACACTTTTGCTTGTTATAACTGGGAGAAGTGTGCTGCTGGCATTCAGTGGGTGGAGGCCAAGGATACTTCTAAACATCTTACAATGCTCAGGACAGCCCCCAACAACAAAGATTAATCTAGCCCAAATAGTGCTGAGACTGATAAATCCTTGAGTAGCTCAAGGAATTTATTGATGATGTAACACCATTTAAAAAATATTTTAAAAATACAGAAGTTTCCCCTTTTTCACAGGGGATATGTTCCAAGACCCCCAGTGGATGTCTGAAACCATGGATAGTATTGAACCCTAAATATACTATGTTTATTCATATACATACATACCTATGATAAATGTTAACTTATAAATTAGGCATAGTAAAAGATTAACAATAATAATAAAATAGAATAATTATAACAATATACTGTAGTAAAACTTATGTGAATGTGATCTCTCTTTTTCTCTCTCAAAATATTTTACTATACCAAAGGTAATTGAAACTGTGGAAAGTAAAACCACAGATAAGGGGGTAATACTGTACTTCAAAACACATATAAACATGGAGGCTATATTTAATGATCGTGTAACTTCTAGCCATCATTAGGGAAATCAGTCATCATGCAACTATATAATTAGTATAGTTCCAGGTAGCTCAGCTATTACTGTAGGGAAAACTTGTTCAGTCAGTACAATTGCAAAAGTGGAATCAAGAAGATATGAAGTGACTCAACCTTTAATCATTTTGTGGAAGCTATGAAAAGGAAATAGGCCAGGCCCGGTGGCTCAGGCCTGCAATCCCAGCACTTTGGGAGGCCGAGGTGGGTGGATCACCTGAGGTCAGGAGTTTGAGACCAGCCTGGCCAACATGGCAAAACCCCATCTCTACTAAAAATACAAAAAATTAGCTGGGTGTGGTGGCGGTCGCCTGTAATCCCAGCTACTAGGGAGGCTGAGGCAGGAGAGCTGCTTAAACCCAAGGGGCAGGGGTTGCAGTGAGCCAAGATCGCGCCACTTCACTGCAACCTGGCAAGACTAGACTCCTTCTCAAAAAAGGAAATAGACTGGTAAAGTTACGATGTGATTCAGAAAACAAAGCTACTGGAGCTATAATTCCAGGCTCAGTGAGAATTTTATAAAAATTAGGTGTGAAGCCAGGTGTGGTGGCTCACACCTGTAGTCCCAGCACTTTGGGAGGCTGAGGCTGGCAGATAGCTTGAGCCCAGAAGTTCGAGACCAGCCTGGGAAACATGGCGAAATCCTGCCTCTACAAAAAATACAAAAATTAGCCATGTGTGGTGGCATGTGCCCATAGTCCCAACTACTTGTGAGGCTAAGGTGGTAGGATCACTTAAGCCCAGAGGGTTGAGGCTGCAGTGAGCTGAGATCATGCCACTGCACTCCAGCCTGGGTAACAGAGTGAGACCCTGTGTTAAAAAAACATATTGCATGAGAAACAAAGTTTTATTATAATATTGATAAAACTTATCCAAATCGTTATGACTTTTAATATTTCTTAGTATTTCTTTAATATTTCTTAATACTTACCTTAAAGTAGACTCCAAAATAGTTACATGAATGCCTCAAAGCAGGGCAGGAATTCTTACTTTTTGCTTCATAAGAAAAAACTTACAAAGTCTATTCTTTCCTTTAAGGTAGGTATTGAAATAGGTACCAAATTGTCTACTTTATTTCTCTTCATTATTTAATCCCCGATCTGTCTTTTCTTCCCATTCCCCTCTTCAAATACCCAGTAATCTTCCTATAGCCTGTTACTTGCATCAATTTGATATATGGAAGAAGTGGGCATGAGTCTACAGAACAAAAAGTGTATCATACTTTCAATGTGCTCTCCAAAGGGCCCGAAACAAAGGTGAACAGCATTCAGATGAGTTTCCTTCAGTTGTATCATCAATCCTCCATCAACCCTTTCACTATGAACTAAATCTGCAAACATTTCCAGCATTCCAACTTTTGCCTGCTTGTAAATAACACACTCAGCTAAACCTCCTCCAACTGTATCACCCATATATCCTTGATATATAAACCTTTGTTCTAAACTAATTCCCCATACATTTCCAGCATCGTAAGAACATCCAGTATCTTGGCTTCAACATCCCAAGCCTTAATCAGTGCAAAATCCACCTCCAATACTGACTGCCTGAAAATCAAAACAAGATGGAACAAGAACACTGACTTTATATCTTATGACAATGAACATGATAATTTATGTTTACATATCTGCCTCCCACATCGGACCATGAGCTCCTTAAGAGATAGGCCTATTTCTTATTTTAACAATATTTACAACAACAACAACAACAACAGTAACAACAGCTATATTTATAGAGAACTCATTTTGTGCCATTTGCTGTTCTAAATTCTTTATGTGAATTATCTTCTCTCATTCTCTTAACCATCCAATGAGATAGATAGTGTCATTGATCCTTTTTATTGAGGCACAGAGAAATTAGATAGTTGTTAAGGGCCACATGGCTTGTAGGTAGTGGAAATGGGATGCAGACTCAGGAGGCCTGATTCCAAAATCCTTGTTCTTGAAAAGTGTTCAATGCTACTGCCTCCATGTAAATCAGATTCACAAATTGTGCATCATAAAGGTATACTCTGGATAAGCCCAAATTGATGGACATTCTACAAAATCCCAGAATAATGCCACTCAAAACTGCTAAGTTTATCGAAAGGAAAGAAAATCTGAGAAACTGTCACCTAGAGAAACCAAAATGATGACTGTTATGCAGCATCCTAGCTAGGATCCTGGGACAGAGAAAGAACATTAGGTAAAAATGAAGGAAGTCCAAATAAAATATGGGTTTCAATTAATAATAATGTATCAGCATTTGTTCATTACTTATCTCAAATATATCATATGACTAATGCAAGATGATAACAGCAGGGAAAACGGCATGAGGGCATGCTGGAACCCTCCAGGATATTTTTGTAACTTTTCTGTAAATCTAAAATTATCCTAAATTTAAAAGTTTATTTTTAAGAAAGCATTCTCTTTAAAGTCTTTTAAAGGAGTGGCTTGTTAAAATTTTAATATGCATATTAATCACCCGGGGATATTATTAAAATGCATTTAATTGAAGCTCTGAAGAGGGGGTCTGAGTTTCTGCAATTTAAAAGCATGCCCGGGTGTTGCTGATGCTGCCAGTACATGGAACACATTTCGAAGCTAGAAGGTTTAAAATATACAATGGTGTTGTCAGGTGTGTTTAGTGCAATTCCATGTGTAAGAGGTTGTTTCCAAGCAGCAATATTCTTCACCAAATTATCTCCTAGGCAACACTTCTGCAGAAAACCCTAAAGGACTAGCCATTAAAACACAGATACACTGTTAAAATAGTTTTCACTTCAGTGAAAATATGCCTCAGAATTAATTTCTAGAGAGAACTGGTCTCCACTAGTTTGTGTGTGTGTGTATACACATGTGTTTAATTTTAAACCACTGCATAAAAAAGACCAGAAGCTCTAGGTGTGTCTATGGTAGAGAAGTGGTCAAAGGCAAAGTTAGCACCTCTAGAACTTTGGTTCCCAAACAGGTAGCTTATCAGTTACAGTTCAGTCAGGATAGCATTTGATTCCCAGTCACTTAATATCTTTTCTGTGTGAGGAGGCATAAACGAAAAATACTCACTTGGGCAGGGATATGTATGTTCAGTGACCAGAGTGGAGGAGGGCTAGTATTAGCTCTTTGAAATGTTATGAACACAAAATTTTGTGTTATAAATACAAAAAAAAAGCAGTGCTTCTCACTGTATATTTTATGAAACATTGTTGCTGCAAGGCAGTTCCTAAAAATGGGGATCTATGGTCAAATAATTCAGGAAAACACTAACCTCACAAATGTACTACAGAGGTTTAGCATAGCATTATTAATGTGGTTCCATTTTATTGAAAATGAATGATGAAGTCTTAAGAAAAATGGTTATAAAAGTAAAATCACACTGCGATGCCATTTCTGTTTTAAAAACAAAAACATAAATGTGTGTGCGTGCAAATGCATATCTTAAAAACAAAAACATATACATATGTGTTAAAAAAAAGACCCCAAAAGTGCATTAAAATGCTAACAGTGATCTATTCTGTTTGATGGGGGTTAGTGATGGCTTTTAAATTTTACTATAAGATGAAACATAATGCAGTGTCATCATATTCAATATGATTAGCTATATTTTACATTTGCATGGTGATTACATAATAAACACTTAACATTTTACCCCTTACACTCACAGGTTACCAAAGTTGACTTAAAAATACATGTACCTAGAAGAAAATATAGTATATTTTTTAACAATACCAGGTATGATGGGTTGTCTGAGCTCAACACTACCATCAGAAATCATAATATTCATAATAATTGACAAATTTATATAACAAACATATAAACCTTTTGATGAGAAGAGACACTGGAAGCACAGTTTAGAGACTGTGGTAGGCAGAATTCTAAGATGGCCCTGAAGAGTCCTGTCCCCCGTGGTAGATGCACCTTGTGACTATGCTATGATTAAATTATGCTATGTGGCAAAAGTGGAAGGATTTTGCAGATGTAATTAATCAGCTGACTTCGAGTAATTTGAAAGAAGACTATCCTCGGTGGACATGATCTCATTAGGTTAGTCCTTTAAAAAGGATTCAGGACTTCCCTGATGTCAGAAAGATTCAAAATGAGAAATTCTGTTGCTGGCCTTGAAGAAGCAAACTGCTCTGCTGTGGTGAGGCTGTTTGGCAGGAAACAGCAAGCAACCTCTTGGAGCTGCGAATAGTCAGGGATGACAGCAGCAAGAATGCAAGGACCTCAGTCCCAAAACTTCAGTACACTGAATTCTGCGAAATACCAGTGAGCTAAGCATAGGATGAGGTCATCAATAAGATCACAGTCTCAGCAGACACCTCTATTTCAACCTGGTGGGAGACCCTGAGCAGAGGAGGCACTTATCCTATACCCAGAGTCCTGACTTAGAGATACCGTGAGACAGCATATTTGTGTTGGTTTAAGCCATTATGGTTTGTGGTGATTTGTTATGCAGTGATAGAAAACTAATAAGTGATAAATAATGAAACAGAAAAATATTTGTCACATATAGAAGAAAAGGATAATATAACATCAGGGTTGATATCCTAAGTATTTAAGAACTTGTTTTAAATGAGTGCACAAATGAACATCGGCGCTGGCCACAAACAATCTAGACTAAGCATACAAGCTGAACATTAACCCTGACCTTACATAAAAGCTCTCCCACAGACTAACAAGAACAAAGAAACCCCATTTAAAAAACAGGGAAATAATTCAATTAATTTACCAAGGAAATTCAAATGACTGAAAAACATATAAAAAGTTAAAAAGCTCATTACTAAGCAGAGACAAATTAAGACAATGAAGTGCTAACTTGTCTTTAAAAATCACACAGATTAAAAAGTGTAACTTCATTACATTATGGCTGGGTGTGAAAAACAAGCATTATTTTTCTGGGTTGTAGGAATGTAAATTAGCATGATATTTTAGAGGAAAATGTATCTTGTAAAAACAATTGAATAAATATATATGTACCAAGATGCATAATGCATGCTGAATTTTATTTATCATAATTTTAATCTTGTTTATCTATCTTCTTGTCATAAATCTAAATTACATGCAATCAGGGACTCATGCCACATATTGGGAGCTCACAAAATGTTTGGTGAATGAATAAGTGATGTTAACTACAAGTGCTTTTATATTAACAAACTAAGTGGCCACCATTAAGCATAGCAAACTAAGTTTGACCACATATAGTAGAAAACTATATTCTTAATTTTAAGTTACGAACTGACTTAGGAAAAATTTCATAAGACATTGTTGAATAAAATAAACAATTTACAAAAATAGTACTATTACATGTTCTAACTAATAAAAGGGAAAATGTGTAAATATATGTTCACATATAGAGAACTATGCATAAAGAAATAGCTGGTTACATATTCACCAAATTGTTAATGGTGGTTAACCTTGGGAGAGTAGGGCTTTTAATTTGTTTTGTTCACTTCAATGAATTATCTTCAAAGGAGCACATATTTCTTTTATAAACTGCAAAATTAATAAAGTTCAACTTTTTAAAGAATTTTGTAAACTTGGAATTTACAGATTTATTTCTTTAGAGTCAGAAGTTCAGCTCATTTTGCTTAAACTAGTTATTCTTAATCAAGCACCAATGGATACCTAGGGGTCAAACAATGAGGCTAGAAGGAGCCTGTAATGCCTTTGGAATTATTTCCAAAATATTTTTCAAAGAAATGGCCCATAGTTTCATTAGCTTTTCAAAAGTATTTATAGTACAGTATTGTCATCCCTCCAATTCCCACCATTTACTTCCACTAGTAATTTACTTCACTTTTAAAGAAACCATGGCAGTAGTCTCCTTGACTTTAACCTACTAGCTTTTGAAGGAACAACAATGAAGTTTAAAGGCCATCTGGAAGCATAAAGTACTCAATGATTAAATAAACCACTTCTATGTCAGAATTGTCAGACATGCAACACTTAAGTGGTTTCAAAAAAAGACCAATGCTAAGGTTGGTTTTCACAGAAATCCAGCACTCACCATTTTCTTCATGGCAGTAATCAAATCCTGCCACACTACATCTTCGAAAAACCATCTTATTCTCAGTGAGGGTTCCTGTCTTATCGGAAAAGAGGTACTGAATCTGTCCCAGATCCTCGGCGATGTTCAGGGCTCGGCACTGAACAATAGAATCCGTTTTCTCATTGTAGAAATCCACATCACTTTGAATGAAATATATTTGTCCAAGCTTCACAATTTCGATGGAAACATAGAGAGAAATAGGAATCAAGACCTAAGAAGATCCAAACAAGTTTTAAAATGTTAACGTAGGTTAAAAAAAGGATGTGAAACTGAACATAGCTGGATAAGCAGCAAAGATGTTAAAATTCTACCATAAGCTTAATAAAAAATTACCTGTAACAAAATGATCATGGTCCAAAACATATAAAATCCTGCCAACAGTGGTGATATGATATGTCCATCAGGCTCGGGAATATTGAAAAAATGCATCTTTTCATACCTGCTCAACCAGATTCCATGACCTTTCAAAAAATACACAGACATCAAAAGGATGCTAAATATATAGCATGCAAACAAAAAATTTTTTTCCTAAAGGAGAAGGAATGAGAGTATTCATTTTGGTTGGACATCAACTGTTTGTTTTTGGAAACAAAATTCAAATTCAAAAGGCTATACATTATCTCTCTCTCTCTCTCTCTCTCTCTCTTTCTTTAAGTCACTCTCCAGGTTTCTTCAGTACTATGGCAAAATGTAAATGGATAGAGTCAATATTAATATTTTTCAGGCTAAAGGATGAAAGAGACAAGGATATGAGGTAAAACATTACTGACAAAATCCACCTTACCAAAGTCAAATATTCACAGATATAATTTTGAAATAAAATACTTTAATATTTTGCTGAAAAGATGTCAGCAAATAATCAAATTTTACCTACCCACTGCGCCAGTTAAGCACATTATGACCAGAAGCATGACACACCAGAGGACATCTGTGTTTGCTCTTCTTTCTAATTTGCTGCGCTTATACCGCGGCCCACTGTTGTTCAGCATTGCTTTGGTTTCATGGCCTATGAAGGATGTGCAGTATGATAGAAAATGTACAAATTAAAGCCAAGAAGCGAATACCATATTTAAAAATCTCTCTCGCAGACAATTTAATAAAACACAGTTACATGATCTATTTTGTCAGTTTAATCTGCTTTTGTGATCCATTTAGAAAAACAGAGACCAATAATTAAGTTTATCAGGCAAAATTTCCTTTCTGCTTCAACAGATTGCATTTTTGAGTAAATGAAAAATGTTAACTTGTAGAAAAGCACAGAGTAGACAATGAAAATTAGACACATAACCGACCTGCATAAACCACAATGCCCACAACAGCCTCTGTGTTTCTAATGGTGCATCCTCTAAGCAACAAATTCTCTTTACTGAGACCCACGCGTTCTTTGTTGGAATGTTCTCTATAAGAAAGACAGCATATAAATTCACTTTTAAACAGCAAAAGTGGGGATATAAAAATAAATCTCATGGCCCTTGAATGTTTTTGACTTGGAGTAAAAAGGCATTTCACAAGAAAGTTTTCAAATCTCTGGCCCATTTACTTTGGTTATTGCAGTTACTTGCTTTGTTTTTTGTTTCTTTTTTTTTTTTTTTAGATTTTAGGTTCAGGGGGTACACGTGCAGGTTTACTATGTAGGTAAATTGTGTGTTGCAGGGCTTTGGTGTACAGATTTCTTTACCCAGGTGATAAGCATCATGCTTAAGAGGTGGTTTTTTGAACCTCATGCTCCTCTTACCATCCACCTTCAGTTAGGCCCTGGTGTCTATTATTCTTATCTTTGTGTCTATATGTACTAAATGTTTAGCTCCCACTTATAAGTGAGAACATGTCATATTTGGTTCTTTTCCAGCACGAGTTCATTTAGGATAATGGCCTTCAGCTCCATCCACATTGCTACAAAGGACACGATCTCATTCCTTTTTATGGCTGCATAGTATTCAATGGTGTGTATATAAGTCACATTTTCTTTATCCATTCTACCGCTCATGGGGATTTGGGTTGATTCTGTGTCTTTGCTATTGTGAATCAGTTACTACTTTGTCTAGGAAAAGATGCAACAAGTTTCCAACTATCATTATTTTCAATGGTAGTCATTGTTTGACAACTTCTATTACTATAAAAAAAATTCCAAGCAAGAATCCTGCTTTTCTAGTATAAACTGTATTTAGGATAACTTAGTAATTGATGAGGGAAAAAATCCTGATAGAATTTAAAAATTATCATTTTCGACTTGGATGAAATCAAGAATCATTCTAGGCAATGATAAGCGATGGCTGCTAAAATCAATGGTTAAAAAGGCTGATGGGAACTTTATAATAATAGGATAAGGCTTATAACACTAATCTTACAATGGGACAAGGAGACATCGTGGGCCTCATGATTCATGGGAAAGAAAGTCATGGCCCTACAGGCGCTTAATCAAACCTCTATTAGGCATTTCAGTCTGGGGTCTGTGGCTTCAGAGGATCTGTGAAGCCTTTGAAATTGTATGCAATATTTTGTGTGTGTATGTATGTATGTGTGTATACATGTTTGCTATTTTCCAGGGAGAGACTCTGTTTCTTTCATCAGATTCTTTAAATGTCCCTTGATGGTTTACAGAGAATAAGATGGCCAGAGAAACATGTTAAACATCATCACAAGAATGCAGTTGGCCAGTTCTAAAACGTGGTAAATTCTGCAGGCAAAATGACCTGGTTTATTCAGAAAATGAATGATGTAGGGGAACAGAAGGGGGAAGGAGGGGAAGCCCAACCCAAGGAGGGGGCAGTCACCTCAATCTAGAATGTGATCAATTCTGTAAGCTCAATGACTCAATTTATTGGGAGAGGAAATGTAGAGACATACCAACCAGATGCAAAGTGTAGACCTTGTTTTGATCCTGGTTAGAATAAGACAACTATTAGAAAACATTTTTCAGACAATTGTAGATATTTGAACAAAAGCTTGGTATTACATGATATTATGGAATGGTTAAGTTTTGTCAGGTGTGATAATGGTATTGTGGTTGTGACTCATTTAAGTCCTTATCTGCTGTAAGTATATAGTAAAGTATTTACAGTGAAATTACACAGTGGAGGGGTAGGAAAGGAAGTGGAAGTGGAAACAAAGATGGAAAAACTGAAATAGCTCAGGCTGAGTGACGCCACATGGGTGTTCGTTATACTTTTCTTTCTACTTTTTTGTGTGTGAAAATTTCTGTAATAAATAATTTAAAAACTATTCAAGTAATTACTTGACTAAATTGCTACAGTGGCAAAAATACAAAGCAACAGTAATGGTTTTCACATATTTTGAAACTGTCCTTTTAATTTCAGTATGAAAATTAGGTTGTTTTCTAGCAATAAACTTCAATTTACAAGTCACTGCTTGTTCCTTACATATAAAAAAGTTGTTAATATAATCTTGCTATATGAAATTACAATTAAAATAAAAAATTATTCAAATAAGGTTTCATACTACAAAGAAAGAGAAAGACAGATTTATCATTTCACTCCCATACATTGTAAAGCACTTTCTTCTAACAGGTATATGTTTATATTCCTGCACATGCACAGGCCTGTGTATGAAGAGATGGTAAAAGCCAGATGCATCCTTGAGTTTAAGCTAATTCAGCTTTTTCGTTTTACAGATGAGGAAATGAAGTCCCAACATTCACATTTGCATATTAGCATTCCCAAGTAAGCACCAGCCAGTCCTCAGCAATGTGGCATTTTTTTTTTCTTATCCCTAGAGTCCTTATAGGAAAGAATTTAACACATAAAATCATCAATTCCAAAGTTCCTCGGAAAGTATTACGATTTTTTTCCCCTGAAATCCTTATTTTTCACCATTAAATCACTTTGAGGTACCACCATTAGACAAAGTTCAGCTTCTATATTAATTGCACTTACTGCAAATTCCAAAAATGTCCTGTATTTTACATGTGTCTGATAATTGGCACTTACGGTATGGTACCTTCAGGGTTTTGTATGAGGCACTGGCTGTCACATACAACTTCCATGAAACATCTATCTACTATGTGCCCAGCACTCCAACCCAGATGCTAGAAATAGAAAAACAAACATGCAGTCTGGACTCCCGTGGTCTAAGAGGAGGTAATACAGGTAGAAACATGTAAGAGTAGTAAAAATATGATAGTATGATACGAATCTGATATTCAGCATACAGTGTAGTCACAAATAGGGAGGATGTCAGTTCTACCTTAGAGCATGAAGATCAAAGAAGGTGTCATATAGACAGGTAGCTTAAGCATCTCAATTTGTGCTTAATTTTTGAAAACAGGCCACAAAGCAGGAAAAGAATAACGAGCCAGTTTAGTGTATTAAAATAATTCCACAGAAAATCACTGTATCTACCTAGGCTGATTCTCTTATTAAATGCTTCCCTGCCAATGGCTGAGGCCAGCTCTCAGGATGGACATGAACAGAATAGACAAAAGCCCCTCCAATCACTAGTGAAGGCAGAATCTGAGGATTCCAGAAGGGAGACCACTTTGGCAGTCAGGTCATGATAATCAGAAAATAAAGCAGCAAATTTCAAAGCAAACGGATATCAGAGAAGCCATCACAAATGGGAATCAAAGGGCAGGGAAACATGTTGCCCAGAAACCTAGGGAAAAGTGACAATTTGGATAGGCAGAAAGCTAATAGGGCCTTGGAACTAGGTAAGTGCTCTGAACAAGACTCAGTGCCCAGCACAGCAAATGATGCTCGAATGTGTCTATTAAGAAGAACCATATCCAAAGGGTGAAAAGAGAGGCTGACAAAAGTAGGCCATGGCTCCACTCCCAGAAATTTTGAACTACTTGTCAAGATGATACAGGAGCAAACAGTTCTGAGGTAGCAAGAGCCGGAGTCTCAGACACTAGACAAACTATCAGAATTGGGACACAGGATCAGAATTTCTGTGGCAACAGTGTTCTCATACATTTTTTAAAAAATCTAACTACATGCACTGGGCCAGATTCTTTGCAGAGTGCTATATGCTCCAGACCACAGAGTGTAGACTAGAGTTCCTTCCTGTTCTCTCCACCGCATAAACCAAATACATCCTGCTAGGGGCAAGTCTGAGCTCGTCAGGGAGTCAGCGTGCCCAGCTGTGGGAAGAGGACAGCTGAATAGGCTGCACCCTAAGACAGATCTGACCTCAGGTGAAAAAATGGCAGCCCCTGATTCTGACATTTACAAGAGGAAACTTTATTCACAGTCAGCAGCTAGAGGAAATGATCCTTGAAAAGGACTCATCCTAAGAGATGGCTTATGAGAATATTTCTGATGAGAGAGGGGCAGCTGCCTAACTTCTTTTCATGAAGACCATCTAAAATTTCCATGGAAGGATTTTTCTAATACTAACCCCAATAACTTCAGGATAAATGTTTCTTTTTAACAAAATACACAAGGCCCTTCAGGCTCTGGCCTCTTCATGATCTGCCTTATTGCTCACCTACATTCCAGACATACTTAGCCACATAGAACAATACAAATACACTGTAGTCTTGGGCCTCTGTGCTCTTGCCTATGTTGCTCCCTCAGCCTGAAATGCCAGCCATTCTTTTCGCTTTATTGTTTGCCTGGCATCTTCTCATTCTTGAAGATTTAATTCCAGCATTATCTCCTGACTAAGACTAAGCCTTTCCCTCTTTCCACTGCATGGCTCCCTCCCTGTCCCTACCCTATCAGATGTCTGTATCCAGTGCTACTTACAGATGCTATGGAATCCTGAACAGACCAATAACAAGAAATGAAATTGAATCATTAATAAAAGACCTGCCAACAACAAAAAGCCCAGGGCCAGATGGATTTATAGTCAAATTTTCTCATCAGTGCAAAAAAAATAGCTGATACCCATCTTACGGAAACTATTCCAACAAGTCAGAGGAGTCAGATTAGGGGCTCCCTAACTCATTCCATGAAGCCAGCATCACCATGATACCCAAATCTGGCAAGGACACAACAACAAAAAAGAAAGCTTCAGGCTAATATCCCTGATGAACACAGATGCAAAAATCCTCAATAAAATATTAGCAAACCAAAGCCAATAGCACATCAAAAAGATAATCCATCATGATCACATGGTTTTATTCCAGAGATAGAAGGATAGTTTAACATATACAAATCAATAAATGTGATTCATCACATAGACAGAATGAAAAACTAAAACTAGGCTGGGTGCAGTGGCTCATGCCTGTAATACCAGCACTTTGGGAGGCCAAGGCAGGCAGATCACCTGAGGCCAGGAGTTAGAGACCAGACTGGTCAACATGGCATAACCTCATCTCTACTAAAAATACAAAAATTACCCAGGCATGGTGGCAGGTGTCTATAATCCCAGCTACTCAGGAGGCTGAGGCACAACAGTTGCTTGAACCAGGAGGTGGAGGTTGCAGTGAACTGAGATCGCACCACTGTGCTCTAGCCTGGGAAATAGAGTGAGACTGTCTCGAAAAACAAACAAACAAACAAACAAAAAGAACAACAGCAACAACAACAAAAACCCACATAATCATTTCAATAGATGTAGAAAAAACACTCGATAAAAACCAATATCCTTTCATGATAAAAATCCTCAACAAACTAGGTGTCAAAGGAACAAACCTCAAAATAACAAGAATCATGTATGACAAATTCACAGCCAATATCACAAAAAAAGGGGGAAAGTTGAAAGCATTCCCCCTAATAACCGGAACAAGACAAAGAGGCCTACTCTCACCACTTTTGTTCAACATAGTACTTGGAGTCCCAACCAGAGCAATCAGGCAAGAGGAAAAAAAATAAAAGGCATTCAAATTGGAAAATAGGAAGTCAAATTATCTTTGTTCACTGATGACATGTTCTTATACCTAGAAAACCCTAAAGAGTCCTCCAAAAGACTCCTATACTTGATAAGCAACTTTGGTAAAGTTTCAAAACACAAAATCAATGCACAAAATCAGTAGCATTTCTATATACCAATAACATTCTAACTGAGAACCAAATAAAGAACTCAATCTCATTTATAGTAGCCACACACACACAAAATAAAATACTTAGAAATACGTTTAACCAAGGAGGTGAAAGAGCTCTACAAGGAGAAGTACAAAACACTGATTAAAGAAGCTGTAGATGACACAAATAAATGAAAAAAGATCCCATGCTCATGGATTGGAAGAATCAATATTGTTAAAAATGTCCACACTGCCCAAAGAAATCTACAGATTCAATGTAATTCCTATAAAATATCAACGTCATTTTTCACAGAATTAGAAAAAAGAATTCTAAAATCATACGGAACCAAAAAAAAGTCAAAATAGCCAAAACAATCCAGAACAACAACAAAAAAAGCTGGAGGTACCACATGACCTGACTTCAAACTATACTACAAGGCTACAGTAACCAAAACAGCATGGTACTGCTACAAAAACATAGACACATAGATCAGTGGAAAAGAATAGAGCACCCAGAATTGAAGCCACATGTCTACAACCAACTGATCTTTGACAAAGTTGACAAAAATAAGCAATGGGGAAAGGACAACCTACTCAATAAATGGCGCTGGGAAAATTGGCTAGGCATATGTAGAAGAATAAACTAAATCCCTACCTCTCACCATCTACAAAAATTAACTCAAGATGGATTAAAGACTCAAATGTAAGACCTGAAACTATGAAAATCTTAGAAGAAAACCCAGAAAAAAACTCTTCTGGACATTGGCCTAACCAAAGAATTTATGATTAAGACTTTGAAAGCAAATGCAACAAAACAAAAATAGATAAATCATATTTAATTGAAATAAATGGCTTCTACATAGCAAAAGAAACAATCAAGAGAGTAAACAGACAACGTACAGAATGGGAGGAAATATTTGCAAACTATGCATCTAGCAAAGAACCAATATCCAGAATCTACAAGGAACTCAAACAAATCAACAACTACAAAACAGTAGACAAAAGACATCAACAGACATTTCTCAAAAGAACACATACAAGAGGCCAACAAGCATAAGAAAAAATGGTCAGCAGCACGAGTCATCAGAGAAATGCCAATTAAAACCACAATGAGATACCATCTCACACCAGTCAGAATGACTATTACTAAAAAGTCAAAAAATAACAGATGTTGGCAAGGATGCAGAGAAAAAGGAATGCTTATACACTGTTGGTGTGTATGTAAATTAGTATAACCCCTGTGGATAACAGTATGAAGACCTCTCAACGAACTAAAAATAGAACTACCATTTGTCCCAGCAATCCCACTACTGGGTATCTACCCAAAGGAAAAGAAAATGTTATATTAAGAACACACCCACACTTATGTGTTTCTTATCATGCTATTCACAACAGTGAAGTAATGAAATCAACCTAAGTGTCCATCAATGGATGATTAAGGACAATGTGGTATATATATATATATACACACACACACACACACCATGGACTACTATTCAGCTATAAAAAACGATGAAATCATGTCTTTTGCAGCAACATGGATGGAGCTTGAGACCATTGTCCTAAGTGAACTAACTCAAAACCAGAAAATCAATACTGCATGTTCTCACTCATAAGTGAGAGCTAAAGAATGGGTATACATAGACACATGGAGGGAAATAATAGACACTGGAGACTCCAAAAGAAAGGAGGGTGGGAGGGGCGTGAGGGTTGAAAAATTACCTATTAGAAACAACGTTCACCATTCGGGAGACGGGTACGCTAGGCGCCCAAACCTCACCATTGCACAACATATCCATGTAATAAATCTGCACAAAGACCATTGAACCTATAAAAATAAAATTAAAAGATGCTACTATTATATTCTACATTTCCTTCCACCGCACTGTTACTTTTCCTAGAATTTTAACAAACTTCATTGAGTTGTTTATCCATTTATCTGTTGATGAACATTTGGGTTTCTGCCAGTTTTTGGCTATTACAAATAAAGCTGCTATGAGCATTGTATACAGGTCATAGAATGGACAAATATTTTCATTTTTCTTGGGTAATTGTCTAGGAGTGGGATGGCCATATTATATAATGGGCATATGCTTAGCTTTTTCCAAAATTTCCAAATTGTTTTCCAAAGTGGTTGTACTATTTTACATTCCCACCAGTAGCATGTGAGTGTTCAAGTTCCTCTACATCCTTGCCAACACTTGGTACACTTGATCTTTTTAATTGTAGCAGGTAAAGCTCTGTGGTTTAACCTGTATCTTTTCACAAAATTATTTGCCATTCATATGTCAAATACATCAGTTCAAAGTCTTTTGACCATTTTTAAAGTTGTATTGTTTATTACTGGGTTTCGAGATTCCTTTATATATTATGAATATAAGTCCTATAGGAAATACATGGATTGCAAATATTTTCTTCCTGTCTGTGACTTGTCTTTTCATTGTAAAAACAGTATCATTGGAGGAGCAAAATTTTAAATTTTGATGAGTTCTTTTATTTGTCTTTAATGGATTGTGGTTTTGATGTTGTATCTAAGAAATCTTTGCATAATACAAAGTAAAAAGATTTCCACCACTTTTTTTCTGAAAGTTTTCATAACTGTAGATGTACATTTAAGTCTAGGATTCACTTTCAGTTAATTTTTGTAAATGGTGAGAGGTATGGATTGGAGTTCACGTTTGAAAATATAAATACCCCATTGTTGCAGTACTGTTTGTTGAAAAGATAACCTTTCTCCATCTATGTGTCTTTGCACCTTTGTTAAAAACCAGTTGTCCATAAATGCGTCAGTCTATTTCTAGACTCTATAATCTCTTCCATTGATCTCCTGGTCTATCTTTATGCCAAAATGACACTGGCCTGATTATTATACCTTTCTGATAAATCTTGCAATCATGTGGTTTTAGCCTTCTAGCTTTTTTCTTGTTTTTTCAAAATTGCTTTAGTTATTTCGCATCTCCACTTAAATTTTAAAATAAGATTGTCAATTTCTTAAAGACCTTGCTGAGATTTTGATTGGGATTTCACTGACTCTATAGATAAATCTGGGGGAAAACTGATTTCCAATTAAGTAGCTCTTCAATTTTGTTTCACTAGTGTTTAGTGGTCCAGTGTACAGGTAGTTCACATTTTTTGTCAGATTTATACTTAAGCATTCCATTTTTCTGATGCTATAATAAACTGTATTTTTAAAAATTTCAATATCTGCTAATTATTAGCATATTAAAATACCATCGATTTTTGTATCTGGATCTTGTTTTCTACAACATTGCTAAACTCATTATTTCTAGTAGTTTTTTGGAGATTTCATCAGATTTTCTACAAAGAACATTATACCATCTGTGAATAAAAGATAGTTTTACTTCTTTCTTGTTTGATATCTTTCATTTCCTTTTCTTGCCTGACTACACTAGCTAGACCTTCCGGTGTAAGCTTGTCTTGTTCCTGATCTCAGGGGAGAAGTATTTCATGACTAAATATGCTGCTGGCTCTAGGTTTTTCATGGGTGCCTTTTATCAGATTAAGTTCCCTTCTACTTCTAGTTTGCAGGAATGGAAGTTAGACTTTGTAAGATGCTTTTTCTACATCTATGAGATGACCACCTGGTTTTTCCCTTTTGATTTGTTTAATATGGTTTGTTAATACAGTACTAGAATGGTGAATTACATTGTATTATTTTCTAATGTTAAACCAAACCTGATTTTTGGGGAATAAGTCCCACTGGGTCATAATATATTATCATTTTCATACATAGTTGGATTTGATTTGTTATAATTTTGTGTGGAATTTTTGCATCTATGCTCATGTAGGATATTGGTCTTCTATTAAATGACTTTATATGCTTTTGGTATCAAGGTAATAGTATCAGGATAATTCTCATTTCAAAAAATGATTTGGGAACTTTGCTCTTCTCACACTGTGAAGTAGGTCTAATTGTCTTCTCTTAAAAATCAGGAAACTGAGGATCAAAGCGGGTAGATAACTTGGCTCAAGGCCATAGAGCATTCATGGGCTGATGCCTGAAATTAGGTAAGGACCCCAAATTCTAGCTGCCCTGGCAAAGGGGATATGGATGCCACAAGATACCTCCAGAATGAATATTATATGTGTATGTGTGTGTGTATAAATACTTATTAAATAATTAAAATAAGCCAAACTATTTTAGTAGGTGGCTGAAGTTACGACCTTTAGTGATTTAACAAGGGTATAAGCACAGAAACACTTTATCAAATTAAGTACGATTGCAACACAGAATTCCACTCACACCCACAAATGTTCGTCATGTATTACTCACAGGAAGCCTCGGAATCTGCTGAGGTCATTGTTTGGGCTTTCACATTCTATCCTACTGGAAAACTTCTCAGGATCAACTTCAGAGTCCTAAAAATATTTTTTGAATCACAAAATAAGAATTCAAGGTTAAACCCTTAATATTGAAGTGTTTTATCACTTTCACCAATTCTTAAAATAATGCTAAGCCTTTTTGCAATGAAGTTCATATCATGAATTTCCCAAAGGAAGGAAAGTAGAGGCATAATTATGTGATCCATATTTGGGATCGGAATGGTCCTAGGGCATTAATAAACATCTGCAGGTGATGGGAATGACTGAGTCATTTACCGAAATCCACACAGGACTCCCCAGAAGAGAGCTTATACTTATAAACACCTTTTTATCAATAAAGCACTGAAAAACTGAAAATACTCTTGTTGTTGGTCTTTAATCACATAAGTGGTTTTTGAGATTAAATGTATATGTGAACACTCTGAGAATATATGCATTTGATCTCAGCCAAATTTTATAAATAAAACATTTAAAAATAAACTAGACATCAATATCTATAATATTTTCTAATGGATCAGACAGATAATTTCAGAATTCTTTATGAAAACAATGAACAAATAAGCAAAGTGCCTTTGTAGGACACAGCTCCTTTAAGGTATGGATTCCCCTAAAACAAGCCACATCAACCTTATTTCATTACTTTTATTTTCATATCCATTTGACCAGTAAGATAAATGCTATTGATATTGATATATCATAATTAATAAGTATATAATAGGAAACATGAAAATGTGAATTATATGATATGATTTATTTTCTAATGAGTAATATCCATGGAGTTCTTTTGACGCACTAAAATCTGTTATGCACGTTAAATATATTAGCTAATTTCTTCTTCACAACTCCATGAGGTAGGTACTAAAACAATTGGGTCTAATTAACAGATGAGGAAAGAGACACAAAGAGGATCAGTAATTTGCCAAAGTTCTCAGAACAAGAAAGTGTTTAGAGCAGGATTACAATCGAGGTCACCAGATTCACCCTTAATGAACCCACAGCGTGCTGATTAGTATTAGACTGGTGCAAAAGTAATCATGCTTTTTGCCATTACTTTTAATGCAAATATTAACTGCTGATTAATACTCACAGTGGGTGTGTAGTGGTACAACAGAACGTTAAGTAGTGCAGGATTTTTACCAATGTCTTTGGTACCAGACTACTTACAGAAGTGACAATGACAGTAGTCTAAGAGGCATATCAATCACAGAGGATCTAAATGAAATCCATAGGTAGAGAGGTGGGCCTAATATGACAAGATGAAATTTACCAAAGATAAAGGTATTAGTAGGCTAAAACACTTTTTTTTTTGGTTTCTAAGTGTAAGACGGAGTAACCCTGACTTAACAGTAGTTTGGGTTAAAAAAAAAAATAGACCGAGCGCAGTGGCTCACTCCTGTAACCCCAGCACTTTGGGAGGCCGAGGCACGTGGATCACGAGGTGAGGAGATCAAGACCATCCTGGCTAACATGGTCAAACCGTGTCTCTACTAAAAATACAAAAAATTAGCCGGGCATGGTGGCACGTGCCTGCAGTCTCAGCTACTCAGGAGGCTGAGGCAGGAGAATCATTTGAACACAGGAGGCGGTGGTTGCAGTGAGCAGAGATTGCGCCACTGCACTCAAGCCTGGGCTATAGAGCGAGACTCTGTCTCAAAACAACAACAACAACAAAAATCATTAAATTGTAAAATACTTCATCTCAAATGCTTCCAGAGAAAGGGGAGGGAAACTATGTAGACACTATATATGATGTTTTCATACATAGTGAAATTCAAATAATACATATGAAAACATATGTATTATTTCATTTGAATCCTACAACAATGCTATAGAGTAGATACCATCATTTTCATTTTAAGATAAAAAAACTGAGGCATAAACTGAGGCATAAAATGACTTGTCCAAAGTCTCACAGTAAATTAATAGCAGAGTTGTGATTCATTTAAATCCATGTCAATATAACTTCAAGGTTTCTGTTTCCCTCTGCACAATACTGAGAAGCGTCTAAAAGCTATGTAGCATGAAAAGCTGCTAAAGTTTTAAGCTTTGGTATATAATTACAGATTTTACAAATAATGATAACTAAAAATAAGATACAAAGTCTAAGTTTAAGAAAAATAATTCTGTTAGGTTCCTTTAATTCCATTCTCAAAAATATGAGTGCTACACTAAAGTGTGTAAATTCTGAAGTCATTTTATCCTCTTATCTAGAAAAGAGTATACTTCCACTCATATCTGGAAGTGAATGAAACCTTCTGGGATTCTATTTCATCCTGGTAAAAATGAATTAAAAATCTCTTTATCTGTAATGTGAAAATGAGCTCAGTCATCTTCTGAAAAAAAATGTTAATAAGCCACTAACTGAGAACATATGACTTACCTGTTCTGCATATCCCCGAACCACCTGCCTCTGTTTTAAATTGCTCTCTCCATCAAGACCAGAAGTCTCAATGTGACAGATTCCATCTGGATCAGTGGAAAAGAGTAGTACCATGTCTGCAGGGATGACCTCGTTACAGGAGAGGCGAATAAAGTCCCCAACAGTAACGTCTTTCCAGCATCGGTCAGTGTATTTTTTCTCTTTCCTGTAATTAAAAAAAAGTTTTAAAAAAAGAATATCAAGTGAAAAATACATACAATTTTTTTTAAATTTTTTTTAGTGTATAATTTAAAGTATATATTAAGTATTGGGGTAAATTTTAATCTATTAAATGCTCAAAGGGGCCAGGCAAGTTGGCTCACACCTGTAATCCCAGAACTTTGGAAGGCCGAGATGGGTGGATTGCCTGAGGTCAGGAGTTCCAGACCAGCCTGGCCAACATGGTGAAACCCTGTCTCTACTAAAAATACAAAAATTAGCTGGGCGTGGTGGCACGCACTTGCAATCCCAGCTACTTGGGAGGCTGAGATGGGAGAATTGCTTGAACCCAGGAGGTGGAGGCTCCAGTGAGCCTAGATCACACCACTGCACTCCAGCTTGGGTGACAGAGCTGTCTCAAACAAACAAAAACAAACAAACAAAACGCTAAAAGGGAAGCCGCAGAATTGACAACCCCTAAATTCCAGAAATGCTTCACCTGAAAATTTAGTTACTGAGCCACTGAAACATATTTCTCAGCTCTTTCTTCCTGTGGGATTTTGAACCATTATGCTGTTTGAGTCTAACTCTGGAATAAAATTACAATCAACATTTGATGGGCTCATTCAGATACAAAGTAATTCCTTCATGCTGCTCTGTGGTCAGATACCAATGATCTGAAGGTGCATAAGACACATCATCTGCTCTCAGCACTTCCCATCAGGCAGATAGGATGGGTTACCATTATGCTCCACGATGCATTTTCGTTAGGGTAGAATGAGGACATTTGTGTAGCAGAATGTCATTTTCCCTAGGGTAAAATGAGGACATTTGTATAGTAGAATGTCATGTGTCATGTTAGCTAGTTAGGTGGCATTTCACATATGATGCCACCAACAAAAGTTAACAAGGTCTGTCTTATTCCTTCATTGTCTCCCAAATATCCATAAAAAAACTAATATTTGTGATAAATATAACAAAATACACTTATTTTATTTCATCAGATTAAATAGCAATCACACCTTACACAAATACTTTAACAAATTCTGCCATACAGAATTATATCAGCTCTTTCAAGAAATATTTAGCTTAAAAGGCTATCTAAGAAGTACATTTTCAGGACATACCAAATGCACAAGGTTGAAACCAACAAAGGAGATCTTTGATTATCTGAAGGGTTTATTGGTCCAGGGAGAAAGGCAAATCAACAGTTTATTTTGTCTTTACCAAACTTTTCCCTAGTGTCTGTGCGTATCAGTTCATTCTTCCATAGAGGCAGGTAACAGAGCAAAGATAAAAAAGGTAGGCAGGGGTATTATTTTGACAGTTCGGTCCTCCATGCCATATCTAGGAGTAGGAATTTCATTCCGTAGGAAATGGAGAGTAACTAAAGGTCCAGACAAAGAAGGATGTGACCATACTTCTGTTTGCCAACTCCTGAGACAGAATAATGAATGGATTTTTGGATGGCAGTTTATTTAGGAGTATGGCCAAAAGACCAACGGTAAGTTATTGAAATAATTCAGGGGAGGAATGAGGATGGTCAGAATTAAGGCAGTAGCAACACATACATAAAAGATGAAATCAAGAAATATTAGGTACCGGAAACAAGTTTTTGGACTTACTACAGGTAAAGGAATTAGCCAGGGTGACACTATGGTTCCTAACGTGTACGATGAGGTGATGGATGGTGCTGTCATAGGTCTCAGATATTAGAAGCAACTGGTTGTATTACAGGTGAGATAACTTCAGTTTGAAAAGTTTTTATTTGAGGTATCTGCCCAGCAGTTTGAGGGTCCTGATCTGGAGATCATGAGTAAAGATGTAGATCTGGAAGTCCTAGGAACATAGATGGCAGTTGATTCCAGGTAAAGATAAGGTTTCTCAGGGAGTCTTCAAAGTGATAGTAAGGTGAAAGAAGACCTGAGATAAGTGGTGTCTCAGAAATCAAGGAAGAAGGAAATTTATAAGAGGGAGTCACAATAGTTGAAAGCCACAGAGAAGTCCTGTATAATAAAGACCCGACTGCCTACAGTATTTGGCTGTTAGGTCTGGTGGCCTTGGAGAAAGTTGATAACGTGAAATTGTTGATTGGAAGAGTGAAGAAGAAAGTGTAATCTCTGTGAATCAGGGAGTAATTAGAAGTTACGGAGGCCGGGCACGGTGGCTCATGCCTGTAACCCCAGCACTTTGGGAGGCTGAGGCGGGCAGATCACAGGGTCAGGAGATTGAGACCATTCTGGCCAATATGGTGAAACCCTGTCTCTACTAAAATACAAAAAATTAGCCGGGTGTGGTGGTGCATGCCTGTAATACCAGCTACTCGGGAGGCTGAGGCAGGGGAATTGCTTGAACCCGGGAGGTGGAGGTTGCAGTGAGCCAAGGTTGCGCCACTGCACTCCAACCTGTTTTTGAGACAGAGCAAGACTCTGTCTCAAAAAACAAAACAAAACAAAAAAGAAGTTACCGAAGTAGAATATTTCCTGAAGGTTACCTATGAAAAGAATAAGGGGTGAAGGTAGCCACTGCCAGGGAAGGTAAGTCAAAGGACAGTAAAGACGAGTGAACTGGGCATGCACATTGGATGCAGGGGAGAAGCCAATGCAGAAGGCAAGGTGGAAGAAAAAGGAGGGAGAGGAGATGCTGGTTGAAGCTACAGAGAAGCAACAGGAATGAGATGAAAAATACAGATGGAAGGATTACTGTTACAAGAAAGGGAATTCCCTCTTCATCTAAGGTCAGAAGAAAGTAGGTAAAGACATAGATGGTATAATTTGAGATACATAATTCATGCTTACTGCTCTCTACTTTCTATCTGAAGAAAGCCAGGAGGAAATTTGCTGAGAACTTGTGAAGGCCCAAAGAGAAACAGACTTTGACATTTGGGTTAAGAATTTCATATTCTTTCAAATATAAGAAGTAACATTGCTCTAAGGAACAAGTTTCTTTCTCTATATTAGAAGAAAACTCAAATGAAGTCACTTTCACATTCGAATTCACTTCATTTTTCCCCATTTGTAGCATGTACCAAGATTTAAACAAAACAAAACACTAGCTAATTTTCCCAATCTCTGGCTAGCTCAGGTCTAGAAACATATACTGATATTAATATCCCAGTTACCATGTTAGGTGCATAGCACAAAATACACAAAAATGATTAACATAGGGTCCCCACTCTAGAGAGGTTATGGTCAAAATTTGAAACAGAGACACAAACAGCAATTTCCTAAAAGGGAGCTGTCTACAGGCTACTATGGGGGCAAACAGGAAGGGCACTGGGCCTTGGAGGAAGTGACACCCGAACTGAGTCTTAAAGGGCGTTCAAGAATGAATCAGGCAAAGAAAGGTGAGACAGCACATCAGTCCCAGTGGAGGAATAAAGGAGGCTTCAGAGAGCACGGTGGGAAAGCAACCACAGGTTAAACCACAATGCTCACAGCCACATTTAAATAGCCTGGAACATTTACAGTGTTGAGAGATGGAAACATAAGGCTAAATTTCCTTTCCTGATATATAATTAAAACTAGTAAGAGGACTTTCTTCTTTCCCCAGAGCCTAAATGCACAACTAGAACTTCTTGCATCTCCTTGGTGGTTTGTGCTTGTGTGTGACTCTCAATGACCAGGACACAGCATCCACAATCCCTCCTTTAGGAAAGCTTCTAGGCCCATTTTGTTTCTTATAAGTTCAGTAGCAAACAGCTCTGCTACACAAGCATTGGGAAAAGTTGGGACTAATACACACTGAACGATTAACAGTGATTCCACTAGGATGGGAGCTGGTAAGGGACAAAAGGGAGAAGTAAGAATGAAGGGTGGGGAATGTGGATGCCTACTTCACTTTATATTTAAAGAGAGAAAGGGTAGGACTACGAATTAATTATTCTTTTTGGTATTTTTAGTGTGTTTCCAATAAAACACTGAATTATTTATAATAAGCAAATAATGAATTATCATTGGGCACAAAATCAGCTAAGATTTATTAGATGCTTTACATATATCAACTTATTTTTGAATCAATGTTGTGGTTGGTATCATGAAAACAGGACAGCCCCACTTTTACAAATTAGAAAAAATTGGCCTTGACAAGTTAAGTAACTTGTTCAATGTTACGCGGCTCTTAAGTGGCCCTGTAAATTGAAACAAGGCAGGTATATCCAGAGTCTACCCTCTCAAATACTAGAGTTTACTACCAGCTACAGTCACTTCTGATAACCACCAAATAAAATGTGGTTTAATTGTGTATTTTCAAGAAAATTTGAAGAATCTAAAATTTTTGTTTCGTAAAATGTGTTACTAAGGTTAATTATCTTAGATGGCTACTGAAGTTCTCATTTTACAAATCATGAAATTCTATGGATTTATAAGATAATCCTAAAATGTTAACTAATATTTTGAAACTTCTAACATCAACAACATGGTGATTTTTAAAGGTCAGAAAATAATGTACATTCCTTGATGGCAGACATTGTATCTATTTTTAGTTTAAATCCTCTAAGTCTCTTAGTGCTTACCACATAGCAGGCACTCAAATTTGTTGAATGATTAATAGTCTTATTTTCAAGACAGTTTCATTATGTTAAAACAGATTTCAAAACCTTATAAGTGGCCCCTATTTCAAGGGCAATCTTAAGAAAGTCAGGTTTTCTATAATAGCTTATTCTAACATAATTGGGGGTATAATAGAGTTTAAATGATTAATTTCTAGACTCGTCTTTGTTATTCCAAATGATACTTTTCTATAGAAAATTAAGCGCCTTGTGAAACACCACCTATTACAAAAAAGAACCAAATTATCTGCTTAGAAATGTTAATATGCTTCTTCCAAAAACTTGCTAAATAGCCCCCATAATTTCACCCTAAATTTGTGGAGAAATAATTTGTTTGTAAGTTGATTTCTTTGTATTTCATATACATTTACATTAGCATATTTAAATCAACAAGGCATGGTTTTATATCCCATCTTTATTTCTTTATAACCTTATAATAATTGTTCCAGAAATGATCTGGGGGAAAAACATAAGCACTATTTCTTCTACAATACCAAACAAAAGCAAATTATATTATACACAGTTAAAAACACATAAAATTACCTGAGCCTATTAAGAAACACAAACATAAAGGAACATCTTAGAATGGATATTAAATAACTGACTATAATACTGCATTTCATCTTTAAGTTTATATGAAAATCAATCTGGACTATGTCTAAAAGGACACCTGAGAAAAAAGTTATACCAGGTCTTCCACTGGGTAATTTTAATATTTTAAAAATTGTGCAGTGTTTTCAGGAGTTCTCAAATGTTAATGAAATGACTCGATGTGACAAACATAAACTCTAGCAAATAGTCATTATTAACCTATAATAATAATCATAATGGCTTTTACCTAGCACTTGGAAAAGACTAGGTGCTATGAAGTAAGTTTTATTATTACATTCATAATACAGGAAACTGGGTGTTTAGCTGCTTTTTGTAAATTGCCCAAGGTTGCACAGCTAAGTGAGAGAATCAGATTAAATGTTGTAGAACAACCTAGAAAAGCAAATAAACACACACTATCAACTCCAAATTGCAATTAAGATCTGTAATTATTTCATTCATTTGAGACAGGGTCTCTCTCTTTTGCCGGGATTGGAGTGTAGTGGCCCAATGTTGGCTCACTGCAACCTCCACCTCCCGGGCTCAGGCGATCCTCCCACCTCAGCCTCCCAATATCTGGGACTACACGCACACCCCACCATGCCTGTCTAATTTTTTGTTGTTTTTTGGTAGAGACAGGATTTTGCCATGTTGCCCAGGCTGGTCTCAAACTCCTGAACTCATGCAATCCAACCACCTCAGCCTCCCAAAGTGCTGGGATTACACATGTGAACCACTGCACCTGGCCTGAAATTATTTATATATTTGCATTTGTATTCAAAAATATATATAATAAGCATTCTTTCCATTTGCTAAATTTGGCATTCACTGGGTAATCTTAAAACTGGCCAAATTCTGGACTTTGTTCATCATATAATCATTGTAAAGTATTGTTTCTTATAGCTATTTTTTGAGACTAGAGACTGTACCGATATTTTAGTTCTCTATCTCTGGTATATAATAAGCATTCAAATGTTACTAAATTATTAATAGAACTGTTTTAGTCAAATGCTCTATGCCTTTAAATGAAAACCAATGACTTATACCATTATTTCATTTTAAAATACAACACATGTGTTTTTCTGGTTTCGTTTAGACTGGACATGAGTGTAAGAGAAAAAACAGAAATAATTTCTCATTATCCAAGAAATCTCAAATCATCTTACAAAAGATAAATAAAGTTCTTTTCCTTGTTTTCTTGATAGATCATGAAAACAAACATTGTGAAAGTCACTGAAGAATTCTAATAATGAACAAAATACGAATTCTGCAGCTTTCAGATTAAATATCACTTCTTCAGAGAAGCCTTTCCTAACATTTTCCTCTTTGGATCACATAAGATTGAAGACAAGTTATATTTGTCTATACAGTTTACTAAGTATTAACTTACATCTAAGAATAAAAACCCAGGAGCTGCAAATAATATATACTACAGTTTAAGACTCACCTTCACTGAGTTTATTCTTGGCTACATAGACTCTCTATTTCATAAATACTGAAAATACAAGTCTCCAACACAGCAAATATGCCCCTAAAAAGACCTCCTCCTATGAATGCTCTCTGTTGTTGCTGTGATGGAATGCTCTAGTTTTGTGCACACCAAAAAAGAATATTCTCCTCCTGTTTTTTTTTTTTTTTTTTTTGAGATAGAGTCTCACTCTGTCACCCAGGATGGAATGCAGTGGCTGGAGTGCAGTGGCGTGATCTCGGCTCATTGCAACCTCCCCCTCCTGGGTTCAAGAGATTCTCCTGCCTCAGCCTCCTGAGTAGCTGGGATTACAGGCGCCTGCCACCACGTCCGGATAATTTTTGTATTTTTAGTAGAGACAGGGTTTCATCATGTTGGTCAGGCTGGTCTTGAACTCCTGACCTCAGGCGATCCACCCGCCTCAGCCTCCCAAAGTACTGGGATTACAGGCGTGAGCCACCACGCCCGGCCCTGAAGTTTAATTCTTTTAATTCCACTTATACATGAGTTACAGAAGCTTTTGCTTTGTCGGCTCCTGGGTTGACAATGGCTTATACGTTTTTGTTTTCCTCTGACACTTGAATTAAATTCACCATAGGACTTTACGAAATATTAGTTGAAAACAATAGCAACAAAACCAACACCACCACAAAAGGGTCCTGGTCACACCTAAGGAGAAAAAAGTAACATTCTGCATATTTCTCAATGATACATACATAGTCCTTAGCAAAGGTCCCATTACACTTACCTACTATAAACTTTAGTTATTAAATTATTGATCTGTTTGTCAATTTTGTATTTCCGATAATCTTCCAGGCCATCTTTAATTGCGATAATTGTAAGGACCACCACCAGAGGCAACATAGTGATTTCCTTTTGGAAGGCTTCTACCAAAGGTACCCAGTTCAGGACAACTAGGAACAGGAAATATAAATTGGCAGCTCTGCAACCCAAACACACAAAGGGAGGTGTTAAGAAGTTACTTCAAGGACTGATGTCAGAGGCAAAGTACTATATTGTTTTTCTGTAAGTTTCTATTAGTAGATTTTGTATGTTACAGAATATAGAACTAGCAGAATACAATGAATCTTAATGAACTATTTATTACCCTGCTAGACATCTGGCTTGTGTCATTCTTTAATAAATGTGAGATATCAGGGCTGGGTGCGGTGGCTCACGGCTATAATCTTAGCACTTTGGGAGGCCGAGGTGGGCAGATCACTTGAGGTCAGGAGTTCGAGACTAGCCTGGGCAACACGGTAAAACCCCGTCTCTACTAAAAATACAAAAATTAGCTGGGTGTAGTGGCCTACGCTTGTGGTCCCAGCTACTCAGGAGGCTGAGGCACAAGAATCACTTGAACCCAGAAGTCAGAGGTTGCAGTGAGCCGGGATCACACTACTGCACTCCAGCCTGGGTAGAGTAATCAATCAATCAATAAATAATGTGAGATATTATTTATTAAATATAAAATAGTAAATATTTGAGTGGGACGGTCTTGAGCACAATAAAAAAATAGAAAAAAAGCACAAGAGAAAATACTATTTTCTTTTTAAAAGTTCATAAAAATTTAGAAGAAATTCAGAGTTCATGTGGTATAAAAATTAATTAACAAAACAAAGATCAACCCTCTAGCCTTTTGTACATCCAAACATTAGATTTAAACAAGCCTCAAAATTGAGTAGAAAAGCCGATTTCTTTTCTCTTGTGACTAACTCTTCTATTTCTTCTTTTATGCTATTCAGAACCACCTTCTTCAGGAACTTCTTCCATTCTTCTACTTTATGTATTCAAATACTTCTCCATGGGTCCCTAATTTTGGGCCATATGGTAAGTTCAAGACACCCTTTTCCTTAAAGGAGAAACAAAATCTCAATCCTGCCATTACATTTTGATAACATATTTTTCCATTGACCATGAAACTTCTCAAAAGAATAATCTATATATACTTCTTTTTTGTCACCTCCAAATCTTTTTACTCTGAAAATTTCTTTCTTAACCCTTTCTGCTACTCTGTGGCTTCAATTCTTTCCAGGTGGACCACATCTAAACCTATAGCTCTAACCTTGAACTCTGTTTCAGGTTTTTATTCCACTGGGAACACTAGATTCCAAACTCCATAAAAGAATGAAACACACATAGGGCTACATAGCCATTAATTCAACAAATTCACATCTGTCCTTTAAACATAGCCACTGTTTAATAAATGCATATGGAACATATATAGAATGAATAATGAGAATGAATGTACGTGGAATGACTAAAGAATATGGAGAATCTCTTTACTTGCATTGGCGTCTTGAATACATTTACAAAAACAAAATACTCTTCCAGCCAAGGTTCTTTTTACTCTTGTTTTTCATTTTTCTGTTAGTACTTCTGGTCATCACAGCTCAACATGTTCACATCATCTTTTTACTCCTTTCACTGAATGTCTTACATTAAATCCACAGTATCTGTAAGAGGTCACCCTTCTTTTCATTCCCACATTGCTCCAAGGTCAGGTCTTCATTACAATCCACTGGGATATATACAACGTCTTCCTAAATGTTTTCTCTGCCATCATCTCTAAGTCCTTTCATCTACCCACCACACTGCTTCCATAGTGAAATACTGACGTAAGCATGGTAATTGTGCCTGCAGACTCGGCCCTCAACTCTTTATCCTGATAGCAAGACCTCTTTCCTGGGTCACATCTACCTTTCTGACTTTACTTCCTGTTGCTCCTCAGCACAGATGCTACATGTAAGTCAGAGAACACTATTTTCCAGGCTTCAAGCAAGCCTTTTATGCTACTGACTTTATGCCATTATTCATACTCCTTTCTCCATCTGAAATATGCTTTGCTCACACCTCTGCTTTGAATATCTCACCCACCCTCTGTTATTAAGTCAAATGTCACTTCCCCTTCTATTGCTCCAGTTAGCATTATTATTTCTCTTTTTGAGGCTTTCATTCTATTTGACAGCCCTTTATAACACTCATTGCATTCACTATGTCTTTTTGTTTTATATATGTACATATTGTGTTTCCCTAGCACAACTGCAAACTCCACAAGGAGAGGAGTGGCACTCACACTTCCATTTCCTTCAGTGCCTAAACTCACAGGAGATTGTCCATGAATGAGATATTAAGTTGAATTAGGTCACTGTTTCACCTAAACATCTGACATCTGCACTGGCTTCAGAGCTCTATTTCCTCCTATTTTCAGTAAGAAAAATTTGAAATTAAAATGCACGTGGTTTCATGGAAAGAACACTAAAGCAAGAGTAAGAAGACCCCCAGAGGCAGCTCCTGGTCTGCTACTTGACATTGGCATGACATTGGCTAAACCACAGTCAAGTCATTTCCTAACCTATAATATGTGAATTACGATATCTTTTCTGGTAAAGAGAAAACACCTTTCCAATTGGAAAGTGCTACGTGAATGGGAGGAGTCATCATTCCACAACAGATTCGTATCAAAATTGTCAAGGATGATGTCACATGTCTTAGGTTTAAGTAACATACAGGGTTATGAAAATGAAAAATATGTTATATATCAACTAGAATGATATTCTAAGGTTTTCTTCAAAAATAAAACAGTACCTGTGAAATTGTTCAAATAAATTTCTTGGCACAAAATTCAGAAGCGTGTACTTTGTTGTTCGTATTCGATTGTTCACATAGGCTCTGGAGAACTTCTCATACTCATCCTTGAAGGGCTGGATGTGGGGAACAACAATCCGGTGCCTTCCTGCCAGTTTAGGGGTCTGAGAGGACTTGCGCCCACAGGCGAGCAACGAGGAATAGTTGTATGGCCCTGAATCATCATCCCTGGTTGCACCTCTGATCAGCCGTCGCCAGTGATATCTGGCCCATTGGAGAGCCTCAGTCATATCCAAACTGTGCTGAGATCCAGGTTGTGTAGCTGACCTGGCAAACAAACAAAAACCACACTTCCATGAGCTTCTGAAACGTCTCAAAGATATTGAAATTTTAATATTTTTTCTATACCAAATAAATATATGACCCAATGGTTCAACATGTAAGGGAGAAAGTAAAAGTAGTCTTTAGAACTCCATTTTAACCAAATAAAGCATACATCTTCTGCCTCATGGGCTAAGCATCTGATCATGTTGCTTAACAAGAGACAGCACCTAAAAGGCCATTCCATAACTTGAAGCAAACAATTTGGGCTTAATTTGTGCAAGTCTCTTAACTTCTCTGATCATCAGTTTTATCATCTTTGCAATGGGCATAATGCCAGGCATGTCAGGAAATTGTTTTGAGGACTAAATGAATAACAGGTAAGTCACATAGCATAAAGTCTGATAAATCATAGGACATCAATAAAACCCATTCTATGTGGATTACAAAAATGCCCACAAATTCTTCCTATCTCTGCAAGCATAACTTTCTGCCAATCAAGAGGTAGAGTCTTTCTCTACCTGTGGTGTCTGGGCTTGGCCATGTGCCTTGCTTCAGCTAATGTAACACTAGCAAACAAGACAGCAAGTAGAGCTTGAAAAGCGCTTGTTCATTGGAGCTTATTCTCTCTCACTGTTCTAGGAACCACTGTAGCCCACACCACATGCCTCAGTTGCCCCATTTACCACCATAGCCTCTATAAATACATAAATAACACCACTGACTGCCAACTGACCACTAACAACCGAGTGTGCCCAGAAGACACAAATTAGAATAAAGATGTCTCAGCTGAGCTCAGCCCGACTTGCCCACCCACCAAATTATGAATCAATAAATGTTATGTCATTAAGTTTTGGGGTGCTTTGCTACAAAACAAAAATCAAACTGATAACATATTCCCTTATTTTCCTTATTTCTAAGGTTTCCTTATTTTCCAAGAAATGCAGCCCTACCTGGAGTTTGTTAATCAAAACAAAATGTGAGTTTGTTAATCAAAACAAAAATAGGAAAGAAAGGGGTTCAAGCAATTCTCATGCCTCAGCCTCCTGAATAGCTGGGATTACAGGCAGACAATCACTTTTGATGGGAACAACAGCCTCTGAGTATATGTAGTTGTGCCTGGATATTGGACCCACAATAGATAGCCCGTCTTATCATGAGAGAAAATATTCATGTCAGCCTCATTGGTTTTATACCAATAATAGGAACAAGAAAAAAAACAGTTCTTTTGGATTTTGGCCTCTAAAATATTTATTTATAGATAACTAAATCAATGAAGATTGACCGGTCAAAATAACATTTACTATCTCTTCAATATAATTTTTTAAAAGCCTGCCTCCGAAGTATATTTGAAAAGCTGGTTTTTACTTCACCAAGCATACAAAAGTGGCTTAGTTCTTTTAACCTGCTGCTCACAATGGCAGCTTGAGTTATTAATGTAGTTCATAACATATCTAGAACTCTCCCCCAGAATAAGAACATAAGATAGTGCTTTATAAGTGAATCAATAGATAACAGAAAATACTGAACATAAATACTAAGTGCTTTTCATTAGTTTCACATAATGCTCATTAGGTTACCATTATGACAAATGTGACTTTTTTTAAAAGGTTGAAATCAGCACAATTTGATTTATTTCTGGAAACCTTAAAAGGAAGCATTCACTTGCCATTAAATTCTTACTAAGACATAAGAATGTTTATCCCTCTAGTGTCCACAATCTCATACAACAATCTAAATCTCACTTCCCTTTTTAAATTCTGAAATACAATTTCTTGAGAGTCCAAACAGGAATAACTGAACAAACATGAAACAAATACAGGAGGTGTTAACTTCTGCTAATTTGTGGTGTGTCTGACTAATAACCTCACGCTAGCAAACATACTTACTGGTTCACAGAAACAATCGGCTTTTTATTCCACAACCCAGACAAGAACTACATCTTTCCCCAAGTCACTCAGTTCCTAAGAAACAAGCCCATAACGACTGAAAAACATTTCATTGCAAAAGTATTTCTAGGTCTCCTTCTCTTTAGGACTTTTCAATATCTTTAAATGTACATGAGATTCTCTATTTACTCCCACATTGCCTTTCTCCTTTATTCCTTCTTTTCATTTTCAAGGAATTTTGGTGAAGATAGAATTAGGGCCGGCTCACTGCCCTCCATGGCCTCCTTCTAGAGCCTACAAGAGTCTCTCTCCTACTCTCCAAGGCTGAGCAACTCATCATTTTGTAAGAACTCTCTCTTCAGCACTGTCATTCTCCTGAAAAGTGACCCTTGGATCAGAGGACAGATTTAAGCTAGACAGAGAAGTGATTTGAAAGGACTGAGGAGAAAAGCCTAGGCTTGGAGGTAATTAACATATGATGAAAATCCTTTCAAATTTCTAGTTTAAAATTTAAACTCTTATACTAGGCAGGAATGACCAAGGATCTATTTAGTCATCCTAGATCAGAGGCTTTTGAAATGCGTTAACTGCTCTCCCAGTAAGAAATACATTCTATGATGCAAAGTAGAATTTACACACACACACACACACACACACACACACACACACACCCCTGAAACAAAAGTTCTATGAAATATTTCTTACCCTTACCACCTGCAATGCATACAGGGATCTTCTTTCTTCTCTCTCTCATATTAGTACTAGTTAGGATGCATTGAATTAGTTTCAAGATCCACTAATGTTAGTGTACATGTTGGTAAAAAGATACTGATTGTGTGTGGCTTCACATGAAGCTGAAATTATACATGGAAATGGATAGATCCATGTTCCTAAATAGATCCACAACCCCAAATGCAGAAAACAGACTATTACGGAATACAAAATTTCAGCTACAAAGGAGTAATAAGTTCAAGAGATCTATTGTATATTACGATGACTATGGTTAATACAGTAACAATATATTGTACACTTGAAAATTGTTAAGAGAGTAGACTTGAAGTGTTCTCACCACAATAAAAAGTATGTGAGGTAATACATATGTTAATTACCTTGAGCTAGCCATTCCACAATACATCCACATATCAAAACATCACATTCTTCACCATAAATACATACAATTTTTATTTGTCAATTCAAAAGTTTTTAAAACAAAATTTTCCCCTTACAACCCTTTCTCCCTCAGTCAATAATGTTACACACAGAAAGCTTTTCCTATAGAAATAGGTATTTGTTCTACAGAGAGCTAAAGATAAAATATTTATAAAGATCTTTTAAATTATTTTATTTCAGTGGATGTTTTTGTAAAATGAATAAAAAGAAATAATATTTTCAATGTTTGAAAATATCAGATTTAAAAAAGAAGAAGAAAACAGAATCTTATGGTAGAAAATTACTGAAAGACAGCAGTTGGAGAAGGCTCAGGGGAGGGCAGCACTGTGCCCACAGTAGTCAGGAAAGAGCCTTTCACTCTTTCTCTGTCACTTCCAACAAAGTTAAAAGTATGCTAGTACTTGGAGAAGCCTCTGTTATTAATAACGCTCCACATAAATGTTGAGGAAAATTTCTTTAAGATATGATAGGAAAGCAAATCAGTAAGTCATACCTCATCAAGCGCCATCACAAATCATAATATCTTAAGGCTTAGACTTCAGAGATGATTTAACACAGTGGTCACAAACCATTAGTCCTACAGCAAAATTCTACCCAATGACTTATTTTGTATCAGAGTGTCGGCAAGCACATGGTTTTGTTTTATAAACATAAATACATATATACACACACACATATAAAAGCAAGATTTTAAAATAGAGATAAATTCACATAAAATATTGATAATTGGTTTTTCTTAAAAGAATCAAGGGAATGGTGGGCACACATCTTCATATGGTAACAGAGGTTACTATGGACCTTGACTCCAACCCTGCATTTTGCAGTTCACCCGTTTTAAATGAAGGAACGAGCACTTTGCTCACCACTTTTTGACAAATCACATTTCTTCTACTCTGTAAGTCCAGGCTCGAATATTAGCTGTACTACTTAGCAGCTACTCAGTCTTCTAACAAATAAAATGAAACACGATTAATAGTCAAGGGACACGCTATAAATAAACAATGCTCATCCTCTTCCCCACTCTCCTGTTTAAGTGTTTCTCAAGCCATAGATAAGTCAAGGGTGGGAATCTTATACATTGGGCTTAGGTCCAAAGCTTTCAATTTAAAGTTGTCCAAGTAAATGCTCAGTTCAATGTACCTATTAATGCCTGAGAAGTAGCAGCATTAGGTAGGATACAAACAGAAAACCGAACAATCAAAAAGACAGGTATGACATAAAGTGACCTTCATACTACCTAATCTCATTCTTCACCATTCTCTCCAAAACTCATCCCAACAACGTTCATGAACAAACTGTATTCCACTTGTCCTGTGTTGCCCAAGACCCCCTGATAAGAATCACTTGGGGCCCCTGTTAGTCACAGTCTCCAAAGCCTCTCCCCTGGAGATTCTGATTTAGAGGATCTGGAATGGGGTCTATGAATATGTAATTTAGTTAGTACTCCCAATGAGTTAAGGAGGTTGCAAAGCATAGTGTACACTTTGCACCTCTCCAAATGCTGCCCTCTCTGGAGGGCTGGTTAACCATATCACCCACTCACCACACCAGCCTCTATTCATCCTCGAGACTGTTTTAGCTTGACCACGGAATGAGTGAGATTGGGAGGGATCCACACAACAGACACCATAAGGTGTTCTCTGCTCTGCTCCCATTAGAACCCTGAGCATGGCTCATATGCACTTGCCATAGTGTGTTACAGATGGCTTTATTCTTCAAAGTCAGGGAACATACCTAATTCCTCTCCATGTGTCTGTCCAGTGCTTGGCCAAAGTTAGATGATATATAAATGTCTGTTGATCACTGAATTTTATAGAAAAGAACATAAAGATATCCCATTTCCTTTTGCATGGCTCAACCTGGCTTTTCTGCCATTAGAAGTAGGAGTGTAAGATCTAATTTTGAGAAAACAGAAGCATTCACTTTTAGCTTGTGATTATATCATTCACCTTTATTAAGAGCAGGAATCTGCTTCTCCAGGCCTGAAAGACTCTTTCAAGAGGGCATTATTTTCTCTTCTAGTGTATTTCTAAAACCTGTAAGCAGCATAGAGTGATAAAGAGCACAGGTTCTGGAGCCAGAGGCCAATGTCAATTTCTGACACCCCAATTTGCCAGCTTAACTTGCTCAAAGGGTTGCTATGAGGATTCAGTGAGTTAATATATAAAAAGCACTTAGCACTTGTTTGACCCATAGTAAGTCCTAAGTAAGGGTTAACTACCATTGTGACTTTTTACAAAGTGTTCTCTCTATAATATTTTATCATAAATATTAGCTGAGAATTTGTGTGCACAGTATTGATACTAACAACTGTATCAATTATTCATCTATGTTTAATTTCTTAAACTGCACCTCATACTGCACCACCTGGTCACACTCTGCTTTAGTAAGTCTGCTCTTCATTTAATGGGGGAGGCTTCTAGGCAACTAACTAACTGAGGATAGCAATACTCTCTTCTCAACTGTTACTAAGAGAAAGTCCAGCAATCTAGTAGACAAAAGCTCTAATAAAGAACATGATGGGCAGCATTTTTAGAAACATCATTCATAATTCTAAGATTTAGCTCATTCCTCAAAGAGATAATTTTTCAGAGTTTTCTGCTAATAAACCAACTGGTCTCATGTTTTTTTGACCTGATGCTCTGCCAACCATAGGAACCCTGTCTTGAGAATTAACAAAAACAAACTTTGTAAAACCATATAAACAACCAGGTGCTTGAAGTTCAATGATGATCACATAACCCAAGAAAGAATGTTTTAGATCTAGATACTCTACTATCCTCAGTAATCTGCTGTCCTTAGAGGTATTGATTTACAATCTTAAAAAATTAAGTTAAAGTTTTGGAAGGAAAATGTATTAATTGTATGTAATACTGTGGAATACTCTAGTGCTTCCATAAAGCAGGCCTGCATGATGCTAGATATTAATTTTCCCATCCAATATTTCATTTACTCACAGATTATAAAACCTGTAATTAAAGTTCTAAAATCTACAAGCTTTCAATTTTAGGTATGAAATCAACTAAGATCAGAATTGAAGAAATATAAATCAAGCATTGCTTGGTAAGTACTAACACTTTAATAATAATTACTGTTTACAAAATACTTCCACATGCCATTTAATTTAGTTTTCACTTGATGTGGAATTTCATTTCATTTTTCAGAGAAAAAAGTAAAGTTCAAAGAATGTTTTAAAAGTTTCTCAACATGTCCAATCATTGGCTCCAACTATGTAATGCGATTAATATATAAAATTTTAAATAATCAAATATTCTCATGTAAAATTACATTATTTCTAATTATAGTATTTTTTCTAGAATATATTAAAAACTACACTCCATCACTAACAGAATGTATCTTAAATATACTAAGTTCCTTACTATACACAAATGTACTTGAAGGCAGATTTAGTTCTCAAAAGTCCTATTTCCCTTAATGAATGCTTAATGAAAAGTTTGCAGTAGGGCAGATTACCAAAGGTAAATACAGGATAATGAATTCTCTTGGCCTCAGTTAGCATGTTTAAATTCCTGAGGTCATCACCAGCCAACAATTCGAAAAATACACAAGTTCACTGGTCTAAAAGAAAAAAAAAATCTATAATCATTTCAAGATGCCCTATGTTTGTTTTGCATCAGAATCTCCTGAACCTCACCCCCTAGGTTTCTTTTTTTTTTTTTTTTTCTTTTTCTTTTGGAGACGGAGTCTTGCTCTGTCGCCCATGCTGGAGTGTAGTGGTGGGGTGGCTCGATCTCAGCTCACTGCAATCTCTGCCTCCCTCATTCAAGCGATCCTTCCACCACAGCTTCACAAGTAGCTGGGACTATAGGCATGCACCACCATGCCCAGCTAATTTTTTTGTTGTTTCCTGTATTTTTAGTAGAGATGGGGTTTCACCATGTCGGCCAGGCAGGTCTCAAACTCTTGACCTCAGGTGATCCACCTGCCTCGGCCTCCCAAAGTGCTAGGATTATAGGTGTGAGCCACCACACCTGGCCATGAACCTCACCCTGCTAGGTTTCTGATCCAGCAGGTCCGGGATGGGGCTCAGGAGTCTGCATGTCTAACACACTTGCAGATAGTACTGATGCTGCTGGTCCTGGGGACCACACCCTGAGAATCACTACTCTATGCTAAGTAACTTTATTGCAAAATGCACAGTTGGAATTAAGACTGAGCAATTTATTAGATATCACTCATGTTATTGGGAAGCCCTTTTTCTTTGAATGTGTAACCTCCGCTATGCACTAATGGCTTGACAGCAGATACAAGAAGATCCTCATGTCTAAGGCTAGAATTAACTAAAAGAGAGAAGTCTAGTTTATACAAAAGATTGTTGATGAGGTCTTAAGGATTAATTCTTTCTGCAGATTTAATACAGTTAGAATTAGTTTCAACCAACATTTCGAAAAGTTGACCAAGAAAGAACAATGAATCCTGGCCTTGATAGACTTATAACCTTCTTCTCAACCAAGATGAGAAAACACAAACAAAACGTCAAAGTTCTTATATGTTGTAAACCATGGAAGACACAAGAGTTCTCTATCATAGTCAATAAAAGGCACAGAGAAATTTCGTATCTATGGATTTCTAAGAATAAGATAGGAATTGTTTCACAATAGACTTATGATATGAAAGTCTCCTTGACCTAGATCGAGACCATCCCGGCTAACACGGTGAAACCCCGTCTCTACTAAAAATGCAAAAAAATTAGCCAGGTGTGGTGGCGGGTGCCTGTAGTCCCAGCTACTTGGGAGGCTGAGGCAGCAGAATGGCGTGAACCCGGGAGGCGGAGCTTGCAGTGAGCTGAGATCACACCACTGCACACCAGCCTGGGCCACAGAGTGAGACTCCATCTCAAAAAAAAAAAAAAGTCTCCTTGACCTACACATCAGAGGTAGCCAGCCCTGCCTGAAGCACAGCGAGCCCTGATAAAACTTGGTCTTGCTCCAATCTGTGTTATCTGTGACCCACTTGTTCAACACTCTCTATAGAAGCTTATTACTGCAGGGAGACTGATTCCTTATCTCATAGGTCATGACAAAAGCATCAAGATGGTTTGATATCTTTGGTGGTTTCTTTGCTGCCCCGGGTGCCAATATGACATGTTGGTATGGCTCCCTTGGTAACTACTATCCTCTATCTACAAAAAAAGGTTTTTCTTCACCTCACATAATCTTTGGAAAAGAAGGTAAGTATGAACCGTCTATGGATATATCTAATATGGGCTTTTGTGATGACAAGGGTCAATTTATTTTGTGGCAAAACTGTGGATCTTGAATAATGAAGTTACATAATCCTTTATATTCTCCATTGGGTGGAATGAATCAGATTTGCTGAATAAAATCACCTTGGAGTTCTTAGTGCCATTCAATATTTTCTGTTAAGTGACCTTGAACTAAATCCCCAGTAGGAGTACATATTCCATATTTTAGATATATACAAAAAGTCAGGCAAGGGTAATATGTCACCCATAACATTGAATTAAAGTAATTATTATTATTATTATTTTTTTTTTAAGACAGGTCTTGCTCTGATGCCCAGGCTGGAGTGCAGTGGTGCAATCACAGCTCACTGCAGCCATGACTTTCTGGGCTCAAGCTATCCTCCTACCTCAGCTTCCCAAGTAGCTGGGATGACAGGCATGAGCCACCACATCTAGCTAATTTTTTATTTTCTTTTGTAGAGACAGGGTCTTTCTATACTGCCCAGGTTGGTCTCAAACTTCTGGGCTCAAGCAATCCTCCCACCTTGGCCTCCCAAAGCACTGGGATTACAGGGGAGAGCCACTGCCCTCGGCCCTATAAGAAATTACTTTTGATAACTAGTGATTATTATCATGGGAGGAAGCGCTATATAAGTTCATAAAAAGCTAAGTCATACTACTTTTCACTTTTACCACTAATAAAGAAATATTTGTAATAGTTTTGTCATTTTTAAGGACCCTAAATGGAAAAAGGTCAACTGTACTGAAGCACATAGCCCTTACATATCTTCAGAAAAGAGTGCTTAAATTAAGTTCATTCATTTTCAATTTACTCAGCAAACATGACCTGAAAACCTACCATATGCCAGACACTGTGGTTGACGTTGGGGAAACAGAAGATGCTGTTCTACATCACAGAAGCAGCCTCTCACTCAGACTGAGGGAAGGAATCTTCCACAGCAATAAGTGATATGTTTTATTTTATTTTATTTTTATTTATTTATTTTTTAAGATGGAGTCTCACTCTGTCACCCAGGCTGGAGTGCAGTGGTCCAGTCTCGGCTCACTGCAAACTCTGCCTCCCAGGTTCAAGTGATCCTCCTGCCTCAGCCTCCTGAGTAGCTGGGATTACAGGCATGCGCCAGCATGCCCAGCTAAGTTTTGTCTTTTTAGTAGAGATGCGTTTTCATCATGATGGCCAGGCTGGTCTCAAACTCCTGACCTCAAGTGATCTGCCTGCCTCAGCCTCCCAAAGTACTGGGATTACAGGCGTAAGCCACTGCATCCGAGTGACATGTTTTATATAATTGCTGATGGAGAGTCAAATTAGAATTTTCACATATGACATGTTTATTTTGAAAGCCATATAAAAGTAGAATGTGGTATCTAGATGCATTGTTTCATACTAGAACCAGTTACCCGTTCTTATTGTTTCCAAGCACGCACTCAGTAAGAATTTCTTCAGTTCTCTCATGTGAGAATAAAGCTTTTATATATTTATATATAATATCACATACATATATGTATATTTAATATATATTTATATGTGTAATATTACATGCATACACATATTATTACATACATACGTATATGTATATTGTATATAAAAGAAAAACATGTATAATTAAAAACATATATAATCATATATATATTATCAAATATATATATATTTTACGGATGGTCCATTCAGACATTGAAAGCGATAATGCTTCTCTTCTTCAATACACTTCAGAATTTTTTTTTTTTTTTTTGAGACCTAGTCTCACTCTAACGCCCAGGCTGGAGTGCAGTGGCGCTATCTCGGGTCACTGCAAGCTCCGCCTCCTGGGTTCACGCCATTCTCCTGCCTCAGCCCCCGAGTAGCTGGAACTACAGGCGCCCGCCACCACGCCCAGCTAATTTTTTGCATTTTTAGTAGAGACGGGGTTTCACCGTGTTAGCCAGGATGGTCTCGATCTGACCTCGTGATCCGCCCGCCTCGGCCTCCCAAAGTGCTGGGATTACAGGCACAAACCACCGTGCCCGGCCCAGATTTCTTTTTGAAGGGATCACATGTCCAATTATTCACTGTTTGTGAACAATTAGGCTCAAAGCTGGTTTAGGCTAGCAAAAGGCAGGTAAAATGTTGTAGTTGTATATGTGTTTCTCTATGTTATTGGGAACTAAAAGAAATCTTACTCATATTTATGGTGAGTTCCTAATATGTCTTAATCTCTTTTTAAAGCTGAAAAAAACATAAACATATATGAAAATATTGATGGCAGCAATACTGTGTTTTGACCTTAGTGATCCTACATGCTTCTAAAATAATACGTTATTGAAATGACAAGATAGCATTTTTTGAGATTTGGTTATTCAACATTAACAAATATTATTAATTTAATAGACCTAAGATCATAACAATAGCTACCATTTATAGACATATAACAGGTTATATGCAAAGGATAAACATGCATTCATTAACTTTAATCCTTACAATAAAGTACATATTATTATCTCCACTTAGTAATGAGGAAACAGAGTGCGAAACTCACCCAAGTGGCACAGCTTAGTAAGTAGTTACTTAAGCTTAATCCAGATATCTCATATGGAATGAGAGCCTTGGTGGCTATCAGAGGGCTCTGATACAGGGCAGTAACACTTGAATAAGAGCTGGCAGAAGGCATATAGCTCTGGCAACCCATCAAGGAATGTGAGGGTTGGGAGAGAGAATAGGAGAAGAGTGGTATTAAAAAATTAAATTTAAGTTATTCAGAGAAAAACGCTAAAGGCATGCTTCACTTGAAAAAATAAAGTTAAATAAATTTAAATATTTGCATTTATTTACTTTTAAAACATTCATTTTGTACTAGGTGAGGTTACCCATTTTTACTGCTTACTGTGCCTTATAGAGGATTTCATATGTGTTTGAACTATAATTCAATGCATGCAAATAAAATTTACTTTCAAATAAATGACTCACTTTTAACCCAACTCCAATATCACTGATCCTACCCATAAACAACCACCAACCATCTTTTCACTGCCCCATATTCTCAAGTGGTCTTATTTCCTTACTTACTTTAAATTTTATGGTTAATACTGTAATCACTTCCTCGTGTATTCTCTCAACCAGTGAACTCCTCTCTCACTTCTTTCTTGGCAAAACCCTCACCCTGCTTACATTCACATGTAAAGCTCTGTGTACTCTGTTCCAGTACCTACAGGTTGAAAGTGGCTGGAAAGAAACGCACAACGCCTTGTCGGAGTCACTTTAACGTCCTGACCGCAAACTCTTAAGTTGGCCATTCACACTGACTGCAATCATACTGCATTTCCAGGCCATGTATTCTCCCACTCTCATACACAACTGTTTCATACCCTTTCCTTTCTCCTCTTAACATCCAATATCTCCCTCCTGACTTTCTGCCTGGTGATGACCTTGTTTCTATTTTACTGAGAATACCAAAGCTGTCCAAAGAGAACTTCCACAAGTTTCCCTAGCATAGACCTCTTTCCAAAACTCCAGACTGATGCCCAAGAGGCAGCCCATCTCCAGACAGTAACAAGTGCAAATGGAGGTCCAAGCACTCTCCCCCAAACTGCTTCTCCCCTAGATTAGCCCTGTCAGCTAATGGCAGCTCCCTTCTTCTAGATGCTCAGCCCAAAAACTTTTGAGTCATCCTTGGTTTCTTTCACTTACAACTCACATCATGTCAGTCCGCAAATTCTGCTGACTCTTCCCTTAAACTATATCCAGAATCTTACCACTTCTCAGCACCTTTATTACAATCAACCTGATCCACCATTATCAGTCTAGTCCTGGTATAACCTAATTTAGATCCTGACAATTTCACAACTTAAAACTCTCTAAAGGCTCCCATATAATTACAGTAGCCACCTCCAGTGCTCCATATGATCTGCCTCTTGTTATTCTCCTTTTCTGCTTTACTTTTCATAAAACCTTTATGTCACTTTCTAACAATGCATAATTTACTTTGGTATTTTAGCTTTTGTCTGTCTCCCTCCTCCATCAGCATAGAAATTTCTGTCTTTTTGGTTCACTGATATGGCCTAGGCCTAGAAGAGTATAATATCAGGCAATGAGTAGATTTTCAATGAATATTTGTGGAATGAACCCAAGAATGAATGAGTAAAATAACACCCCTCTTATATGCAGCAAAGACTAGAATATCTTTAACAATCTTATACACACTGCCTCTAAATGTGATATAATAACAGGCATTTCATGGTATGTAGCTCACTATAGCTCTTATTATGCATGCTGAAGTTATTACAGTTCACATTAAGATCTAGAGCATGTAGTCCTAAAATGGACACTAACGAAACTCTGCAACAGGAAGACATAAAAAAGGAAATAAAACAAGTAGGACTTATTATTAGAAATAGCTGAAGTATTTAAATTTTATCGTTCTAAAACTCTCCAGGAGGAAGTTATTCTGAGTAACCTTTTTTAAGACAATTTAAGGTTTATCCTTTAAAGTATCAAAACAATTTCATCCAGGATAGAAATCATTATACAATGTGTACCCAATTTTCCTATATTTGACACAGCATTTTAAATAAATTTTCTTCTCTGAGAATTCAGCACCAATGCTCTGAGCACAAGCGTATTCTTTATAGTGATGCCTTCAGGGTCTTCAAAGCATTTCCATAAGGTTTTCTTCCAGTACTTGAAAATCTCCTTGTTTTGAATAATTTTACAGGCTTTTTCCCCATCAGCTGTCCAAATCTGTCTTTATGAAGATTTAAGTTTTACTTCCAACTACCTTACAATAATTAAGAAATGTAAATAAATGACCCCAGTGGTCTTCAGGAAGTAGAAGATAAAAATTCAGCAAGATTTATTTAGTGAAATCTATTTTCACTATTTAGAGATTTCTTTTCCTTATATTTGTTAGAAAATAGGTACTGAAAGGCTACCATTGCCAACCAGGTACTTTTCCAGGCATTGAAACCAACGTAATGGGAATTCCCATGTGAACTCCATGGTTTCTGTCCTCCAGAAGTACAGAGTCTAGTAAACGGATCAGGCACGAACCTCATGAGATTCCCTCATTACCTGAAATACTTCAGAGATTAATTCCCATAAGACAAACTTTGATATGTATGTGGCCAAGCTTCAGACCACAAAATGGTAAGAGCGTTAAAAAACTAACCGATAGATAAACAGTTAAGTTTCAAAATGAAGCTAGCACACAGATACGTGCTCATTTAAAAACCAGAGCCAAAATATATATTTGAACTGGCAGAAGAACACAAATTTCCCGGTGTGTGATCTTTACTCATTCACACTACGGAAGGCAAACTCCAGCTTCATGTGATCAGTTGTGTATGTATGTAAAACATGATAAACACACTGGATTGTGGTTCTAAACAGAATCTTTACAAGATTATTAGGAAGATAAAGGAGAATGAGCTAAAATGATTTAATACCTGTTTCTCCTACAAGGCCATCTTGTTTACTGTTTTAACCAATAACTGGACAATGCCTGGCATATAACATGCCCTCAACGAATACTTTTCAGTGAATTAACAAACATTAATCAGGTTCTTGTTGCTATACCATGCATCCCAAAAAATGCTCTTCAAATGGGATGCATCTTAAGAGAATAAGTGACAATCAATGTATAATAAGTATTATTGCATGAAGGAGTAGGTAGGTTCCTTTGCTGGAGATACACTTGGTTAATTCCATCTTGACCCTTAAAATGGCCTAAAGATTTTGCTGGAGAAAGTAACTATGTTTGTCCTCAGACTACTGATGGCTTAAGTTGTATTAGAGCAGTGGTCCTCAAATGGGGCCAATTGTACCTCCCCTTCCAGCCCCCTAGGACATTTGCTAATATCTGGAGATATTTTTGGTTGTGGAAAGAAGCCAGAGATGCTGTTAAATATGCAGCAATACACAGGACAATCCTTCACAACAAATAATTATCTAGTCCCAAATGTCAAGAAATGCTGCTGCTGAGAAACTCTGGGTTAAAAGAAGCCATCACATTTGTCCAAGGGAGAGGTAAGTAGCACAGTGGAAAGAACAGAGTATATCCGAGTCATGGGTTCAAATTCTGGCTCTCCCACTCAGCCCTAGTGGGACTTCTTATGACCCTCAGTTTTCCAGTGAGGAAAATGGCAATTATATCATCTGCTCTGTAGGGTTGTTGTGAGGAGTTAATGGGAATGTATGTAAGACATCTGACATACAATAGATTAACAAATGGTAGCTATTCTTGCTTTTATAAGAATACGTATGAATTGTTTGATGCCAACATTTCTTCAAAGTAGGAAAAGCATTTTAAAGATGCTTAACAGCTTAAACAAAAAACTCAGAATGTTAAAGCCAGAAAGAATGTTAATATCCAACTAAATACTTCATTTTACACAGAAGAACAGAGGTTTGGAAAGAATGACTTACCCAAGATTACACAGCAAGTTAGTGGCAATTCACATACAATAATCCTGCTGTTTGCTCCACTACCATTTTCTTATTCATGCATATATAGATAGGCTTTTATTAATTCCTAAACTATGTCATTATTTATGAATGTCATAAATTATTTAAGTCAATTTGAATACAATATTATTATGTTTGCCAGAATTTTATACACTAGTATGATTCAACTATAAAATAAGCTAAGACTTCTACAGATAGGTACTTATCCTAACATTTTCACGGCCTATTTGAGCTGATCTGTGGAATCTGCCCCATTGTTTCAGTATCACCCTAACAAGTTCCATTATTACTCACAATGATCTATTTTTTTTTTTTATTTGAGATGGAGTTTCGCTCTTGTTGTCCAGGCTGGAGTGCAACGGCGCAATCTCAGCTCACTGCAACGTTGGCCTCCCCGGTTCAAGCGATTCTCCTGCCTCAGCCTCCTGAGTAGCTGGGATTACAGGCATGTGCCACCACGCCCGGCTAATTCTGTATTTTTAGTAGAGACGGGATTTCTCCACGTTGGTCAGGCTGGTCTCGAACTCCTGACTTCAGGTAATCTGCCCACTTCAGCCTCCTAAAGTGCTGGGATTACAGGCATGAGCCACCGTGCCCGGCTACAATGGTCTATTTTTTAAATTAATATCTTATAGGCCAGGTGCGGTGGCTCACGCCTGTAATCCCAGCAATTCGGGAGGCCGAGGTGGGAGGATCACCTGAGGTCAGAAGTTTGAGACACAAGCCTGGCCGATGTGGTGAAACCTGCTTCTACTAAAAATACAAAAATTAGCCGGTTGTGGTAGCGGGCAACTGTAATCACAGCTACTCAGGAGGCTGAGGCATGAGAATCACTCGAACCCAGGAGGCAGAGGTTACAGTGAGCCGAGATCACACCACTGCACTCCAGCCTGGGCAGTAGAGTGGAACTCAATCTCAAAAATTAATTAATTAATTAATTAATATCTTATAAGATAAATATTAAAAATTATTCATTTCTGGTTTAATAGTCACATGAATAGCACAGTTGGAAAAAAAGCCTGAACAAACACAGAAGCCACATACTATAAATATATAGGAAAAAAATATTTTCAACTTCAGTAGTAACCTAAAAAAAGAATTTAAGACAGTTAGCATTTTTTTGACTCTGAATGTAGAATGTAGCAAAGGGTTTCTTTATTCATAATGCTCAATGAAGGCATACATTCATATAGTTTTGGGGGACTTTAACCTGCTCTTACTTGTCTTACTTCTCTAGACCCATAGGATAATATGCCCTAAAAATGTCCTCTCTGGCCCTCAGTAGAAATATACTCAACTCAGCCTTAGAAAGTCACTACACAGCCGGGCGGGGTGGCTCACGCCTGTAATCCCAGCACTTTGGGAGGCTGAGGCGGGCAGATCACCAGAGGTCAGGAGTTCAAGACCAGCCTGACCAACATGGAGAAACACCATCTCTACTAAAAATACAAAATTAGCCGGGCGTGGTGGCCCATGCCGGTAATCCCAGCTACTCTGGAGGCTGAGGCAGGAGAATGGCTTGAACCTGGGAGGCGGAGGTTGCTGTGAGCTGAGATCATGCCATTGCACTCCAGCCTGGGCCACAAGAGTGAAACTCCGTCTCAAAAAAAAAAAAAAAAAAAAAAAAGGAAAGTCACTACACAAATCTTGAGAAATAGAGAAATTGTTGATTGCATTATATCTAATTGTGTTAAATCTATTTCTAATGGAAATATAAGACAGCTGTTAAAAATGATGTTTAGGATTGAGGAGGAGCCAAGATGGCCGAATAGGAACAGCTCCGGTCTACAGCTCCCAGCGTGAGCGACGCAGAAGACGGGTGATTTCTGCGTTTCCATCTGAGGTACCGGGTTCATCTCACTAGGGAGTGCCAGACAGTGGGCGCAGGCCAGTGGGTGCGCGCACCGTGCGCGAGCCGAAGCAGGGCAAGGCATTGCCTCACCTGGGAAGCACAAGGGGTCAGGGAGTTCCCTTTCCTAGTCAAAGAAAGGGGTGACGGACGCACCTGGAAAATCGGGTCACTCCCACCTGAATATTGCGCTTTTCAGACCGGCTTAAAAAACGGCGCACCACGAGACTATATCCCACACCTGGCTCGGAGGGTCCTACGCCCACGGAATCTCGCTGATTGCTAGCACAGCAGTCTGAGATCAAACTGCAAGGCAGCAGCGAGGCTGGGGGAGGGGCGCCCGCCATTGCCCAGGCTTGCTTAGGTAAACAAAGCAGCCAGGAAGCTCGAACTGGGTGGAGCCCACCACAGCTCAAGGAGGCTTGCCTGCCTCTGTAGGCTCCACCTCTGGGGGCAGGGCACAGACAAACAAAAAGACAGCAGTAACCTCTGCAGACTTAAATGTCCCTGACAGCTTTGAAGAGAGCAGTGGTTCTCCCAGCACGCAGCTGGAGATCTGAGAACGGGCAGACCGCCTCCTCAAGTGGGTCCCTGACCCCTGACCCCTGAGCAGCCTAACTGGGAGGCACCCTTCAGCAGGGGCACACTGACACCTCACACGGCAGGGTATTCCAACAGACCTGCAGTGGAGGGTCCTGTCTGTTAGAAGGAAAACTAACAAACAGAAAGGACATCCACACCGAAAACCCATCTGTACATCACCATCATCAAAGACCAAAAGTAGATAAAACCACAAAGATGGGGAAAAAACAGAACAGAAAAACTGGAAACTCTAAAACGCAGAGCACCTCTCCTCCTCCAAAGGAACGCAGTTCCTCACCAGCAACGGAACAAAGCTGGATGGAGAATGATTTTGACGAGCTGAGAGAAGAAGGCTTCAGACGATCAAATTACTCTGAGCTACGGGAGGACATTCAAACCAAAGGCAAAGAAGTTGAAAACTTTGAAAAAAATTTAGAAGAATGTATAACTAGAATAACCAATACAGAGAAGTGCTTAAAGGAGCTGATGGAGCTGAAAACCAAGGCTCGAGAACTACGTGAAGAATGCAGAAGCCTCAGGAGCCGATGCGATCAACTGGAAGAAAGGGTATCAGTGATGGAAGATGAAATGAATGAAATGAAGCGAGAAGGGAAGTCTAGAGAAAAAAGAATAAAAAGAAATGAGCAAAGCCTCCAAGAAATATGGGACTATGTGAAAAGACCAAATCTACGTCTGATTGGTGTACCTGAAAGTGATGGGGAGAATGGAACCAAGTTGGAAAACACTCTGCAGGATATTATCCAGGAGAACTTCCCCAATCTAGCAAGGCAGGCCAACATTCAGATTCAGGAAATACAGAGAACGCCACAAAGATACTCCTCGAGAAGAGCAACTCCAAGACACATAATTGTCAGATTCACCAAAGTTGAAATGAAGGAAAAAATGTTAAGGGCAGCCAGAGAGAAAGGTCGGGTTACCCACAAAGGGAAGCCCATCAGACTAACAGCGGATTTCTCAGCAGAAACCCTACAAGCCAGAAGAGAGTGGGGGCCAATATTCAACATTCTTAAAGAAAAGAATTTTCAACCCAGAATTTCATATCCAGCCAAACTAAGCTTCATAAGTGAAGGAGGAATAAAATACTTTACAGACAAGCAAATGCTGAGAGGTTTTGTCACCACCAGGCCTGCCCTAAAAGAGCTCCTGAAGGAAGCGCTAAACATGGAAAGGAACAACCGGTACCAGCTGCTGCAAACTCATGCCAAAATGTAAAGACCATCGAGACTAGGAAGAAACTGCATCAACTAATGAGCAAAATCACCAGCTAACATCATAATGACAGGATCAAATTCACACATAACAATATTAACTTTAAATGTAAATGGACTAAATTCTCCAATTAAAAGACACAGACTGGCAAGTTGGATAAAGAGTCAAGACCCATCAGTGTGCTGTATTCAGGAAACCCATCTCATGTGCAGAGACACGCATAGGCTCAAAATAAAAGGATGGAGGAAGATCTACCAAGCAAATGGAAAACAAAAAAAGGCAGGGGTTGCAATCCTAGTCTCTAATAAAACAGACTTTAAACCAACAAAGATCAAAAGAGACAAAGAAGGCCATTACATAATGATAAAGGGATCAATTCAACAAGAGGAGCTAACTATCCTAAATATATATGCACCCAATACAGGAGCACCCAGATTCATAAAGCAAGTCCTGAGTGACCTACAAAGAGACTTAGACTCCCACACATTAATAATGGGAGACTTTAACACCCCACTGTCAACATTAGACAGATCAACGAGACAGAAAGTCAACAAGGATACCCAGGAATTGAACTCAGCTCTGCACCAAGCAGACCTAAAAGACATGTACAGAACTCTCCACCCCAAATCAACAGAATATACATTTTTCTCAGCACCACACCACACCTATTCCAAAATTGACCACATAGTTGGAAGTAAAGCTCTCCTCAGCAAATGTAAAAGAACAGAAATTATAACAAACTATCTCTCAGACCACAGTGCAATCAAACTAGAACTCAGGATTAAAAATCTCACTCAAAGCCGCTCAACTACATGGAAACTGAACAACCTGCTCCTGAATGACTACTGGGTACATAACGAAATGAAGGCAGAAATAAAGATGTTCTTTGAAACCAACGAGAACAAAGACACAACATACCAGAATCTCTGGGATGCATTCAAAGCAGTGTGTAGAGGGAAATTTATAGCACTAAATGCCCACAAGAGAAAGCAGGAAAGATCCAAAATTGACACCCTAACATCACAATTAAAAGAACTAGAAAAGCAAGAGCAAACACATTCAAAAGCTAGCAGAAGGCAAGAAATAACTAAAATCAGAGAAGAACTGAAGGAAATAGAGACACAAAAAACCCTTAAAAAAAATCAATGAATCCAGGAGCTGGTTTTTTGAAAGGATCAACAAAATTGATAGACCGCTAGCAAGACTAATAAAGAAAAAAAGAGAGAAGAATCAAATAGACACAATAAAAAATGATAAAGGGGATATCACCACCGATCCCACAGAAATACAAACTACCATCAGAGAATACTACAAACACCTCTACACAAATAAACTAGAAAATCTAGAAGAAATGGATACATTCCTCGACACATACACTCTCCCAAGACTAAACCAGGAAGAAGTTGAATCTCTGAATAGACCAATAACAGGAGCTGAAATTGTGGCAATAATCAATAGTTTACCAACCAAAAAGAGTCCAGGACCAGATGGATTCACAGCCGAATTCTACCAGAGGTACAAGGAGGAACTGGTACCATTCCTTCTGAAACTATTCCAATCAATAGAAAAAGAGGGAATCCTCCCTAACTCATTTTATGAGGCCAGCATCATTCTGATACCAAAGCCGGGCAGAGACACAACCAAAAAAGAGAATTTTAGACCAATATCCTTGATGAACATTGATGCAAAAATCCTCAATAAAATACTGGCAAACCGAATCCAGCAGCACATCAAAAAGCTTATCCACCATGATCAAGTGGGCTTCATCCCTGGGATGCAAGGCTGGTTCAATATACGCAAATCAATAAATGTAATCCAGCATATAAACAGAGCCAAAGACAAAAACCACATGATTATCTCAATAGATGCAGAAAAAGCCTTTGACAAAATTCAACAACCCTTCATGCTAAAAACTCTCAATAAATTAGGTATTGATGGGACGTATTTCAAAATAATAAAAGCTATCTATGACAAACCCACAGCCAATATCATACTGAATGGGCAAAAACTGGAAGCATTCCCTTTGAAAACTGGCACAAGACAGGGATGCCCTCTCTCACCGCTCCTATTCAACATAGTGTTGGAAGTTCTGGCCAGGGCAATCAGGCAGGAGAAGGAAATAAAGGGTATTCAATTAGGAAAAGAGGAAGTCAAATTGTCCCTGTTTGCAGATGACATGATTGTTTATCTAGAAAACCCCATTGTCTCAGCCCAAAATCTCCTTAAGCTGATAAGCAACTTCAGCAAAGTCTCAGGATACAAAATCAATGTACAAAAATCACAAGCATTCTTATACACAAACAACAGACAAACAGAGAGCCAAATCATGAGTGAACTCCCATTCACAATTGCTTCAAAGAGAATAAAATACCTAGGAATCCAACTTACAAGGGATGTAAAGGACCTCTTCAAGGAGAACTACAAACCACTGCTGAAGGAAATAAAAGAGGATACAAACAAATGGAAGAACATTCCATGCTCATGGGTAGGAAGAATCAATATCGTGAAAATGGCCATACTGCTCAAGGTAATTTACAGATTCAATGCCATCCCCATCAAGCTAACAATGACTTTCTTCACAGAATTGGAAAAAACTACTTTAAAGTTCATATGGAACCAAAAAAGAGCCCGCATCGCCAAGTCAATCCTAAGCCAAAAGAACAAAGCTGGAGGCATCACACTACCTGACTTCAAACTATACTACAAGGCTACAGTAACCAAAACAGCATGGTACTGGTACCAAAACAGAGATATAGATCAATGGAACAGAACAGAGCCCTCAGAAATAACGCCGCATACCTACAACTATCTGATCTTTGACAAACCTGAGAAAAACAAGCAATGGGGAAAGGATTCCCTATTTAATAAATGGTGCTGGGAAAACTGGCTAGCCATATGTAGAAAGCTGAAACTGGATCCCTTCCTTACACCTTATACAAAAATCAATTCAAGATGGATTAAAGATTTAAACGTTAGACCTAAAACCATAAAAACCCTAGAAGAAAACCTAGGCATTACCATTCAGGACATAGGCATGGGCAAGGACTTCATGTCCAAAACACCAAAAGCAATGGCAACAAAAGACAAAATTGACAAATGGGATCTAATTAAACTAAAGAGCTTCTGCACAGCAAAAGGAACTACCATCAGAGTGAACAGGCAACCTACAACATGGGAGAAAATTTTCGCAACCTACTCATCTGACAAAGGGCTAATATCCAGAATCTACAATGAACTCAAACAAATTTACAAGAAAAAAACAAACAACCTCATCAAAAAGTGGGCGAAGGACATGAACAGACACTTCTCAAAAGAAGACATTTATGCAGCCAAAAAACACATGAAAAAATGCTCATCATCACTGGCCATCAGAGAAATGCAAATCAAAACCACTGTGAGATATCATCTCACACCACTTAGAATGGCAATCATTAAAAAGTCAGGAAACAACAGGTGCTGGAGAGGATGTGGAGAAATAGGAACACTTTGACACTGTTGGTGGGACTGTAAACTAGTTCAAGCATTGTGGAAGTCAGTGTGGCGATTCCTCAGGGATCTAGAACTAGAAATACCATTTGACCCAGCCATCCCATTACTGGGTATATACCCAAAGGACTATAAATCATGCTGCTATAAAGACACATGCACACGTATGTTTATTGCTGCATTATTCACAATAGCAAAGACTTGGAACCAACCCAAATGTCCAACAATGATAGACTGGATTAAGAAAATGTGGCACATATACACCATGGAATACTATGCAGCCATACAAAATGATGAGTTCATGTCCTTTGTAGGGACATGGATGAAATTGGAAACCATCATTCTCAGTAAACTATCGCAAGAACAACAAACCAAACACCGCATGTTCTCACTCATAGGTGGGAATTGAACAATGAGATCACATGGACACAGGAAGGGGAACATCACACTCTGGGGACTGTTGTGGGGTGGGGGGAGGGGGGAGGGATAGCATTGGGAGATATACCTAATGCTAGATGACGAGTTAGTGGGTGCAGCGCACCAGCATGGCACATGTATACATATGTAACTAACCTGCACAATGTGCACATGTACCCTAAAACTTAAAGTATAATAAAAAAAAAAAAAGAATTCAAAAAAAAAAATGATGTTTAGGCTGGGCATGGTGGCTCACACCTGTAATTCTAACACTTTAGGAGGCCGAGATGGGCAGATCACCTCAGGTCAGGAGTTCGCGACCAGCCTGACCAACATGGAGAAACCCCATCTCTACTTAAAATACAAAATTAGCCAGGCGCGGTGGTGCATGCCGGTAATCCCAGCTGCTGGGGAGGCTGAGGCAGAAGAATTGCTTGAACACGGGAGATGGAAGTTGCAGTGAGCTGAGATTGCACCATTGCACTCCAGCCTGAGCAACAAGAGCGAAACTGCGTTTCAAAAAAAAAAAAAAAAAAGTTGCTTAAAAGAATTTTTAATGACTCATAAAATGCTTAAAGTTTATAAAGTTTTAAAGCATGATTTAGACCTGTATACAAGTATAATTTCAACTATGAATATATACAATATATAAACATGGAAGAATTTCAAATAAAATATTTTTAAAAACATTAACAGTGGTTATTTTGGGATAGTCTATTAATAGCAGATTTTAATTTTTTCAGTGTTTTTATACTCTCCATTTTTTTTTTAACATTAACATACATACTTATTTTGGAATTAGAAAACAGATCTTCATTTTAATCAAAAAGTTAAATTTTGATGAAACTTCATATAATCATGAGGCCTATACACAGAACTTAATGTATTGCTTTTACATTTAAGATGTGGGAAAGAGGTGCATTCCTTTAAGTCTTTTTTTTTCTTTCCTTTTTTTTGTAAAGCACAACTTCATAAAATGCAAGCCAAGCGTGCTGCTTCAATACTGAAAATGAATGGTCACACATAAGGCCATGGGTAACATGTGTACATACTAATAATGCTATACTCAATATTAAACCAGAAATTATGTTTAACTTAGTATATAAGTTTCTTGACCTATAAGTTCAACATAGTTTAGTGTATAAGCTTCTTGATAAAGGCAAATATGTGTGTTCCTGCAAAGAAGCATTACATGTAATTATAAATGTTGCAAAGCTAATTAATTAAAGCATTCAGTTTTGGGGTTTTTGTTTTTTGTTTTTACCAAAAGATAATTACTAAAAGTTACCTTATAAATGTCTGGCTAAATTGCAATAAATAGCATACTTAAATGTCAATATAGTTTTGGGAGACTCTTCTTTCTGAAAATTAGCTGTGAAAACAGAATTTAAATGGTAGTCTGCGAAAGAAAGCTCAGATAATTGTTTCAATAAAACATTTTTACACCTATACTTATGTAGGGCATATAGAGTTTTTGATGTGAAAGTAATACAAAAATCTCAAAAATAAGTCAGTTATACTTTTCAAATATCACCTTCATTGCTCTTTAGAAAATTAAAGTCAGTGGGAAAATAAAAGTTTGTAGGTAAGAAAATTTTCAATTCCTAATTAAGAGCCTATTTCAAAATTCTTTCTGCTTATTTCTAATATCTTCATAACATGACCAATCTACAACATTCCAAAATGACCATATTCAACATCACATGGGCCCATTAAGATAAAGTGAGCTGGGATATAGAATTTCCAGCAATAAATGAGGTATTTAATCTAACTTTATTAGATCCAAAGTATATTAAAAGAATACAGCCTATGTTGTTTACAGATGCACTATGAAAATATTTTTATGCTTGGATTTTAATTTTACAGAGTTAATTAATTACAACTTTAATGGTCACAGTAGGCGTATCATTCCTTACCACTTCAAAAGCATGCAGGATCGCTAAGAAAACTTGATTCCCTAGGCACAAACTCTCTACTGAAAGTCATAAGATTCACATTTGCTTCTTTCAATCATTATCCCCAAATACAGCCAAGATCAAAGAACTGGGGGGAAAAAGTCTTACTCTTTTTCCCTTATGAAACATTTGCACAAAAGTTTAGTTTAATTCTGTTTTTTTAAAGGGAATCTGTTGCCAAGAAGCAAATAATAACAAAACCTATCCAGCACAAACCTTTAAGTGTTGAACATTGTGTTTCTGACTGTCGTTTTCAGTTTCATGTGTTAAATTAATGACTTTTGCAGCCAGCTTAGTAATAACACAGAGGTATCTGAAACAGCATACAGGAAAGTAAATGAAATCCCCTTTCCCAGAGACCTTTTAAGTCAGGTACCTACCTGTCAAAGCCCAGTGAATATACTGGGCTGCTCACCTGAGGATCTTACTCCAAGCCTGTGGTCTCCAGCTTTATCGCAGATCAGAATCACATAGAGAGCTTGTTAAAACACAGATTCTGCCCTCCCTGCTGCCCCCTCCCCAACCCAAGCACACAATCACACCAGTTTCTCTGATTCAGTAGCTCTGCAGTGGCCTGATAATTTGCATTCTAACAAGCTCAAGTGATACTGATGGGGCCTACTCTGGGGGCCACACTTTGAAAATCATAGACCTAGGCAGCTCAAATCTACTCTGGACTTATTTTTAATTAATGAATGCAGATGCTCATTCATAAACCCATGGTAAATGAAAATATCATAAGTCAAAAGTGCATGTCATACACTAACCTACTGAACATCACAGCTTAGCTGAGCTTACTTTAAATGTGCTCAGAACACTTATATTAGCATACAGTTGGACAAAGTCATCTAACACAAAGCCTACTTTATAATCAAGTGTTAAATATCTCATGTACTTTACCGAATACTATACTGGAAGCGAAAGACAGAATGGTTGTGTGGGAATTGAAGTATGGTTTCTACTAAATGTGTATCTCTTTTGCATCATCATAAACTGGAAAAATCATAAGTTGAACCATCATAAGTCAGGGACTGTGTATTTTCCCCATGAAGTCATTACCATTAAATATGATTTTTATGCAGCTAATCTTTCCCATACCAATGATGTATATATTATTGTTTAAATAATCAGTGAAACTACTTTTCTTATATACAAGAAATAGGGCAATTACTTTCTGTTTGGATAACTACAGAAGTTTTTAAAAAGCAAAGGAAAATAACATGCTTAAAAGAAAGATAAATGGTAAGAGATAAAAAGAATAATGAATAGGAAAGTAGAGTTATTTGTAGCTGAAATGGAAAGAATTTAGCCCCTGAAAAATTGTAAGATCAAAAGGTTATATCAATAGACTACATCAAAGGTTTTCTAAAGGTCTCCCACAGATTATTAGCTCAAGCTATACAGATGAGGCAAATAAGCACATTAGAGACTAAAATTCTGAATTATATTCTGTTATTTTCTTTAAAGAATATAGCATATTACTGGATATGTGATGAAGATAGATAGGTGGTAACATTAGTTATTTTGTTTAAACTATAAAAAGGAAAATTCAGTCTGATAGATGAAAGATTTAATTAATTTCAAAAATGTATTAAAGATTTGCTTTTGGAAGCTAGTGGATGAATTAATATTAATATAATTATTACATAGAGAAGCATTATTTCACAGTGGCTAAAAATTACTTCAGCACATGACTTAATGCAATGAAAGCATGGATTACACATGTCAATTACTTAAACTGTCTCAACACATATATTTAAACTGTACCTGAGGCCTATAAGTATTACTAAGAATAGTATATAAACACAAATAAGAGGCAGATCAAAACTACAAATGGTATTAAAAACAAGTTGATCTTCACTGGAATTATAAAATAGATTCATGATATATACCCGATCCCAATAATTTACTCAATGGTACCTACACATCACACTACATTTATTTTGAATAAGTACTGATAATATAATTAGCTATTTTCAAAACTGCAACAAATTGCTAATAGCAATTAGCAGAATGAACACAAGTTTGGCAAACAGATTCACAGTTGTCCCTTTACCACAAGCTTTTAGCCTTTCTGAGCATCAGTTTCCAAATCTGTAAAATGGAAATAATATCACCACCTCACACAATTTTGTAAAGAGATTTATTAAACAATGCACTGTGCCTAACACACTGAAGGTGCTCAGTAATTTCAATCTTTCAACTAATATTTTTGGCACTCCTACTATATGCCAGGCATTGTTATTGATACTGGAAATAAACCAGGGAACAAAACGGACAAAATTATCTGCCTTCTAGGAGTTTATTTTCTAAGGTACATTTATTTTACCTTCTCCTAGGCACGGTGCTGAGTGCTTTGGGAATGAATAAACTAGCCCCAGAACAGGTCAGGTATTTAGTTCAATAAAAAAGATAAAATTAGGATAATTGTGCAGTATATGAATTTAGGGAAACCAGAAAGTCTTATGAGAAAGCATGGTACGAGGTCAGAGGATAGAAAGGGAGAAGAGGAAAGGCTTCCCAGAAAAGAAGGTATTATAAGCGAGCCTGGTTTAGAATCCTGACAGAAGAGATTTATAGATTTTAGAAAAGGCAAGGAGGCAAGGAGGGTGGAGACTGTTTATTTAAGTAACAATGAGTAGTTCAATATGGCAGCAGTTTCAAGTACAAATTAAGAAGTGATGGGAAATTAAATGAAAATCTAGTTTGGGACCAAACTGAAGCCCTGACTTGCTAAGATGAAGAATATGGGAAATTGCCAAAGATATCTGAGAAGACTGTGATATGATACGGACATTTATAAGATTTATTTGCACTTCCTTTCGGCCAGAACCACCATCTTCCAGTAATTCGCCAAAATGACAAACACAAAGGGAAAGAGGAGGGGCACCCCATACATGTTCTCTAGGCCTTTTAGAAAACATGGAGTTGTTCCTTTGGCCACATACCTGTGAATCTATAAGAGATGCGATATTGGAGATTTCAAGGGAATGGGTACTGTTCAAAAAGGAATGCCCCACCAGTGTTACCATGGCAAAACTGGAAGAGTCTACAACGTTCCCCAGTGTGCTGTTGGCATTGTTGTAAACAAGTTAAGGGCAAGATTCTTGCCAAGAGAATTAATGTGCACATTGAGCACATTAAGCACTCTAATAGGCGAGATACCTTCCTGAAACGCATGAAGGAAAATGATCAGTAAAAGAAAAAAGCCAAAGAGAAAAGTACCTGGGTTCAACTGAAGCACCAGCCTGCTCCACCCAGAGAAGCACACTTTGTGAGAGCCAATGGGAAGGAACCTGAGCTGCTGGAACCTCTTCCCTATGAACACATGGCATCAGAGGTGTTAACAAAATAAATAAAAGACTTCTGACTGAAAAAAAAAAAAGATGTATTTGCAAGAAGTGTGAACAATACATTGAAATGAGGGAGAAAAGGAAGGACGACTCATCTGGAAAATCTGAATAATGTGCTTCACAAGACAGTTTGCCAATTACCTAACAAGGAGTAGGATCATTAGAGACTTCCTAAGGCATCTCTGAGCACACATCTGTGACAACAGCAATCCTACTGGCTGACAAGGGCAACACAACAATCTGGCATGAGCCACACTCTCGTGTTCTTCACTTGCCCTATACCACCCGTGCTGGCTCCACTCCTGTCCTCTGCCCGTTACCAATCCTACATCCTAATACTACATATCCACATATTCCTATCATCAACCCATCCATCCTGACCATGACCCAAATCAAGCAGGCAAAGAAGATGTGATAAATTAGGCATTTGGGACCACCATACTTCTTCTCATGCACTAGCCTGATTCAAATGAAGTAAGACAATCTGGGAGGAGAAAGCCAGTCTGGGACTCAAAGTAAAAATTACCTTTCAGAGTTTCCATATCCCATTGAAAGCATTTCACTTTTTTCTTAGTCCTTGGCTTAGGGATATTAAAAGTATAATAATGCTTCAGATTCAGGCAATTATTTTTCGACCTTGGCAAGGCAGAAATGTTGATTTCTAGCTAAAGGACATCACAGATAAATAGAATATTTGTGAAGAAAATATCTGAGGACATCTCTCTAGGAAAGAATTTAGTAAAGAAGAAGGGATGTTATAATTTAAAATGTTAACTAAAACCTTCTAACTATATTATTATAGTCTAATTAAGGGGAAATGAAAGTTTAAAAACACAAGCTAAGTAGTTATGAATCCTATAAATCGAAGAAAAAGATTTCACAACATTTTGAGACAGGTCAAAACTGATTTTCACTTTCCTTCTCATAACCAAGAAAATTATGATTTGTATTACCTAGCCTACCTAAAGAGTTAAAACCTTGTAAGTTTTACTAAGTGGAATGTAGTAGTACCCATCTTCCTCATTCAAAAAGGCCTTAAGCTGAATAAGCAGACTTTAGAAAAAGAAATTAAGGAGTATTTAATTAAAACCTATCAGCTGTAGGCCCTGGCAAATGAAATCAACAGGAAATTAAAGGGAAGTAAAGCTCAAATCTGTTCAACACTGCTTATTATTTTAGAAAATAGGTGGAGGCGAAACAGTGAATGTGAGCAGAATAGCTTTGTTTTGTGATTTCCCTTATAATCCAAATGTTCTCATCAGAGAAATAATTCAGAAATAATGATACCTAACAAAAAGTACACACAATAAGGGAGACGGGGGACTTTGTGAAAGAGGGGATATATAATATCATATATGTGCTCTTTATACTAGGACTAATTGCTTCATTAGGATAGTGACTTGTTTTCTCTGATAACAAATATAATTCACTGCAGAAATTTTAGAACTATATATTAACACCATGAGAAAAATACAAATCAACTATAATCCTACCACCCAAATGCAAATACTATTAATCTTCGGTTTATTCCCCACCAATAAATTGGGTTCAGTGCATAGGTTGATTTTTTTTCAAAACTAGGATATCATTTTGTAACTTGCTTTTATCCACTTCTCATACCATAAACATTTTTCCATATCATGAATATTTTCTCATATTACTGAATAATTTTCCCAACAAAATGATACATTTTGATTTGTTGTCCACGTTTGTTAATGTGATGTGTGAAAATGTGGTAATTTATCGCTATGCTGGGATTCTTTGATTATTGGGAGGTTAACATCCCCTCTACCCTAACCTTAGACAATTAAAATTTTTTGTCTTTTGCGAATTGCTCATTTATATCTATTTCTCATTGGGGATCATTTGTATAGCAGTATTCATCTGTCTCTGCCTTAGTCCATTTGGGCTGCTATACAAATTACCATAAACTAGGTGATTAAACAATCAAAAGTTATTTCCTAAAGTTCTAGAGGCTGGGAAATCCAAAATCAAGGTGCCAGCAGATACTGTGTCTGGTGAGAGCTCACTTTCTGATTCATAGGTGGCACCTTCTCACTGCATCCTCCCATGGTGGAAGGGGCAAGGCAGCTCTTTGTGGCCTCTTTTATGAGGGCACTAATCCCATTCATGAGGAATCCTTTCTCATAATCTAATCGTATTCCAAAGGCTGTACCTCCTACTACCCTCACACTGGGGATTGGGAATCAACATATGAATTCAGAAAGGGAGGGAACAAACATTTAAACCATAGCAATCTCGCACTGCTTTTATAATATCTTTTTAAAGGGAGCATGTAAAATACAGAGCTTACCATTTATCTTTTTTTTTTTTTTTGCTTATTATATTTCTCGGTGATATTTCTGAAAGTGGTATTTTGTCGTTATAAAAATAACAGTTGCTTTAAAAGATTTTGGAATATTAGGAAAAACATAAAAAAGAAAATCAAGCTGTAACTTTACCACCTACGAATACATTTTCTAGGGGGTGGGGGAAATATGATATTTTAATGGATATGCCTATTGATGCAAAAGAAACTTGTATGCAAACAGGAACTGCATTAATCTTTTTCAATCCTTATTAATTTAGGACATTGTCTTAGAGTAACAGCTTAATAAATATTTTTGATTAAATGAATTTTATATATTTATTTCAAAATTATATTTTACACATAAGATAATATATTAAATTTCACTTTTTTACGGAATACATTGCAAGTATATTTCCAAGTCATTAAATTTTTAAAAAACTTTTGTAACTGAGTTTTATCAATATAGATATATAAACTACACTAATTTATTTAAATATTTTGTTATTGGGGCTTTGTTTCCATTTTTTTGTATTACAGATAAGATGGTAATAAACATTTATAAATCTTCATATGCGATTCATATTATTTCCTTAGGCTATATTTTTAGACCCAAGATCACTTAGTCAAAGGCTATGAACATTCACAGGTTTGGTTTTGTTTTTGTAGAGATGGGAGCAAAATGGGACCAGGCAGGTATTTGAACCCTTGAGCTTAAGGGATCTTTCTGCCTCAGCCTCCCAAAGTGCTAGGATTACAAGCATGAGCCACTGTGCCTGGCCCAACATTCACAGGTTTTAATACATAATACCACGTAATTGCCTCAAATAGTTGTATTGATATACCTTTTATTGAGTAGCATTAAAAAAATTCCATTAAGGCCACAACTCTTTTACAAAACTAGCATCACTGTTAGTCCTTATTCTGCAAAGTGATAAAAAAGTATTGTTTCTATGGCTAAAATGATTTCTGAAATGAAATAAATTTATCTAAGAAAATATCGAAGGAATAACTGACCAGGAATAGCGATAGCATCCAGCACACATATATTTGTTCCTAGAGTTGATAAATCAATTCTCCTTTTCTTCAAGCACTATTAAATTTATATTTATCAATGCATTGTTCTGTGAGAATTCTCAAACAATCTTACTTGTAGCATTTTCTTTGATTCTTCTTCATTAGAAGAACTACTTCCAACTATATCAGACAATAAAGAAAACATGTAATGAAGGCTTGAATATGTGTACATTTTTTTAACCCTTAATTTAAAAAGTCAATTACAGGAAGCACATTTGTCTGACAGGTGAGTCACCTCTGTTCTATTATAAATTGTAATCATATTTGAGCATTTCCCTTCGTTTTACTGACAATAGCAAAACAAATGAGATCCTATTTTTTTTGGGGGGGTGAACGGAGTTTTGCTCTTGTTGCCCAGGCTGGAGTGCAATGGCCCGATCTCGACTCACAGCAACCTCCGCCTTCCGGGCTCAAGCAATTCTCCTGCCTCAGCCTCCCGAGTAGCTGGGATTACAGGCATGCACCACCACGCCCAGCCAATTGTATATTTTTAGTAGAGACGGGTTTCACCATGTTGGTCAGGCTGGTCTCGAACTCCTGACCTCAGGTGATCCGCCTGCCTCGGCCTCCCAAAGTGTTGGGATTACAGGCGTGAGCCACTGCGCCCGGCCCTATTCAATTCTATTTAGTCACTAAGTATGAAAAGTATTCAGGTTTTGCTAAGCCAGGGTCAAACACTCCCCCCATCCTAGTTTAGAGTGCTTAGATTTTCCCTCTTTTTCATGCAATTTAATGAACGTTAAATTAGCATGAAAATTAAATGTTATTTTTAAACTCCCTAAAACTTTAAAATGTTGCTAAGTTATTTTTCCAAATGCATAAAATGACCTCATTTTAATAAAAATAAACTATCTCAATGTATGTATATGATACGTATTTGTAGTGAGAATAGAAAACAGTCCAGAAGAAGCAGTTATTACTTTTTGAGGTGGATCGGAGTGGGAGGTTCTTGCTGCGGACACTGAATGAACTACTCCGTTGCAATGATTTTTGCTCTTCACAAGTCAGCAAGGGTTTTCGATGATGCTATTCTTCACAGAAATGTGACCTACATGATTTAAAGGCTGATAGAAGTAAATATTGGTGGATGAGGAGCCCCTGTCTTTGTTGATGCATCTTTCAAGGTTGATTTTGAGTTAGAGGTTTGCTCTGTCCATACAGACTTGTTTTTCTCCCTGCTTAGAACCAGCATGAAAAGAATGCAAGAAGAAACTTTGGTCTTATTCAGATCACATTTTAAAAACCTGAGCTAGCACGATAAGAGCAGTTAAAACATATTCTTTCTAAAGGCACAGGGTCCCAGACACCAAAATAACCATCCATTCCCTAACCAACTGATGTCTCTCTGCTGTACGTGGTAAATTAAAACTACATGTTTTATAACGTAAAATAAAGGGTGCCCCGAATAACAACTAGGTTCTTTAAAGTTAGGGTTTTGGGGGAAGCATGGGGGCTTCTTTGTAGCACTCCTTTGAAAACTATTTCTGAGAAAGCTCCAATACAAACATCTTTTTCTTCCTAAGGAATCAACCTTAGGGAATCAACCTTAAGGAATCAATCTGCTGGGCTAAATCTTCAACACCTTCCCTTTTCATCACCTTTGAGGCAGATAACCAAAATTTCTTTCAACTGCTTATTTCACAACGGGATGACAAAGGAGTGTGTGTGTGTGAATGCGTGTGTGTGCGTGCCCGTGTATGCCAGCGTGTACAAAGGTGTGTGTGTGAGAATGCGTGTATGTACGTGCCCGTGTGCGCCCGCGTGTGCACAGTTTACCTTTTTACAAAATCCAGCATTTAAAATAGATTTTTAAATTCCCCTTCAACAATCAAATGATTGAAAATGGTGTAATCATTTTATCTTTTGTTGTTTTTTTTTTTAAGTTCAGTAACAGCCCAGAACTGTAGTTTTGAGCCATGTCATCAAATCTAAACACGACTAGGGAAGTGGAGCGGGGAGAAACAGGAGAGAGAAACAGAAAGGAAAAGCGGGTGGGCGGTGAAGCAGAAGTCTGGGACAGTCAGAGGGATTCGCCGTCTCACTCTTACCAATTCCTCCCTCGGCACACATCACAGCATGTTGGTCACGAGTCGCAAGGTACAAGAAAAGACCTAAGCACAAATTCGAAGAGTGAAAGCGGGTTGTGCTTCCACGCCAGCCATTTGCCTTCCGGGAAAAAAAAAAAATCACTTAGACATCTCCCAAACTCATCTGCGGGAGCCAGCGCCGGAGCCTGTGCTGAGCTCGCAACCTACTTCTCCCTCCGCTCCTCCTCCCGTCTCCGCCAGGCTGCAGAGCAGCCCGAGCTGCAGTGCACCGCCAATCGCCCACCGCCCCGCCCTCCGTGACGTAGCAGCGGCAGGGCCTGGCAACTGCCGGGCTCCCAGCTCCAGCTGTATGACCGAGCTGCCCTTCTGCCCAGCGCAGATGCCCCAGTGACCCAGAGCCCTTACAATCTCACCTCTGACTTTCACCTCCCAAGTACAGGTTGCTCGCGGTTGACGGTTTGGTTCATTGTTTTGCTGCAATTCTAACAATTCACTGCTTTAGCTAAACGTGGAACACTGGACAATTATTTTTTGGAGGGTAAAAGAGATCAAATCTAAAAATGTCGCGCCACTGCATTCCAGCCTGGGCGACAGAGTGAGACCCTACCACAAAATAAATAAATAAATAATATGTAATGTTACTGTTTTTATGACTAGAAAAGAAATAAGGAAAAATATTACAATTCTGATTTGGTCGTTTTCCTCACACCTTGCCCTTCCGTTCCCTTACTCAGGATAATGTGGCTTTGTCCATACACCTGCCAAGGTCCGTTTGCTTAAAATTCACAACTTTTTTTTAAACTTCTAAATAAGTTTCAACAACCTGTCTGGTTTCTCAAAATGTCTAATATGGAAAGAGGAAAAGCCATTTAGTGAAGGCCGAACCAATAACTCAGAACAAAACCTAATAATCCTGGCTGCCTGTTTTATCCCATTGAAACAAATATAAAAAGTGGGGCCAAACTCTCCACAGCTCTCCTATATTGTGCCTCTCTCTTCCATTCTCTCAAGTGTTTCTCAGATGTGCAACAAGAGTGAAGAAAACTAAATAAGCATGCAAATGTTTGACTATTAGTAAAGAGCTCACCAGTACAGACACAGGGAGCTGGTTGGTCGGCTTGAAAATTCTCTCAGACCAACAGAAGCCAAACAAGTTTCTGCACCCACTGAGAACGTGCTTCTGCCAGACGAGGAGAAACAAGTTCTGGGTGTGGCTTCCTGTGATGCTCCATTAGGGAAGCCTCCATCTGCAGGTAAGGACAAATCTCTAGAACTTAGTCAAACTTAATCCCCAGAATTAACCCAGCCTAGTAGAACACACTGTCATTTACATGGCCTCTGAAATTCCTGGCCCTAGTAGCACTTTTTGCAGTCATATGACTGTCTCTAACATCCTTTAAGATGAAACACATTTCCTATCTGAGAGTCAACCTTACAGAGGAGACTTAAAACTGTAGCTGGGCCCCCCTGAGCTCTCCCAATCAAACACTGGTGTTGTTACCTCAGCAGAGGGCCTTCCTGGGAACGTACATACCAGGACAATTCAGGCATGTAGCCTGTTTGCATTGCTTAAATCAGTGGTTCTAACTAGCTACACATCAGAGTGAACCGGGGAGCTTGATGCCAAGGCCCCACCCAGGCCAATTAAACCAGAATCTCTGGGGTGGCGCTCTGGCAGTGTCTTTTTTTCAAGCTCCTCTAGAAATTCTAATGTGCACAAGGGTTGAGAATCACTGACTAAGATTTGAATTATTGTCTTAGAAGAAAATCTATTATATTTAAGTCTAAAGAGCATAGTAGTAAAATAATGGAAAACATTATGTAATACAACTTAGCCTTATACATATTCTTTATATATTTGTTTATTTTAATATAAATATAAAAACATGTGAAGATACACCTCAAAATTGTTTACTCAGGGAAGGATAGTGAGGGGAGATTACTAGCTTTCTATTTGTGTCTGTCATTTGAATGAAATTTGTATCATTTTGATAATTTAAATATTTCTAATCAAATTTTTAAAAATCAATACTCATAAATACCATGAAGGTCATTGGAATAACCACTATTAAGGTGGGTTTCTGTCAATTTATTAGGTTTTGTTGTGTTTGGTGTTTTCTTTTTGCAGTGCTTCTGTAATATCCAATTTTCTCCTCAGAGTGATTCCTATTTTGAAAAAGACAAAATACGATTCTTAATTTAAGACATTAGCTACTTTAAATCTATACAGTAATTTTTAATTTAAAAGGTACTTTCTTGTAATTTCAGAAAGGTATTCTTTTTTGCACTTCTCAGGAAGTTTTTTAAAAAACCAATATTTCAACTATATAATATAGAAGTGAGGGAACTTCATCTTTTCCAGCTAGAAAATTATTTGGACTCTCAACACTAATAACTCTCAATACTTCATAATTAATTGTCAATGCAAAATATATGGCACAGTAGTCAAATGCCTAGGTTTGACCTGGTTTTAAATCTTGGCTCTGCAAATTTTTAGATATGTGATCTTGGGTACCAACACTAAGCTCTGTAGGTAAAATGGATCTAATAATATCTTCCTCTGTGTTATTAAGACTATATGAAGTTAGGTAGCTGAAGTGCTTATCACTGTGTAAAACACTTAATAGGTGCTTAATAAATGATAATTATCAATTTACTAACTTCTATTTTTCCCTTTCTTAAACATACTCAAGGATTAGTATGGCACCAGAAGACAGAGTTATCAGAAAACATTTTTCTAAAACAGTAAACAGGGTTCTTCCTAGAACCTATTACATTTGTTATACAGTTATATGTAAAAGAGAGACATATTCATTATTTCGGGCTACTGCTTTAACATGTAACGTGTAAAGCAGCGTGGTTTACTTTTGTTTACCTCAAAATATTTCGCGTTTCCTAAAGTGGCACACAGGCTGATTTCTTATGATTCATAATCAACCACTGCTTTTTCTTTGTACTTGTTATGAGTCGAGCACAGATTAGGACATTTCCCACGATCAGTTTTCTGACTGACTTTTGGAGAAGGAGAAGGAGGAGGAGGAGAAGAAGAAGAAGAAGAAGAAGAGGAAGAGGAAGAGGAAGAAGAAGAAGAAGATCAATGCTGCAGGCAATTAAACTTGTCCCTTGTAGATGAGCCCTGATTTTCACAACATAGTCACAGGATTTTATCTCTTTTTTTCTTTCCTCAATATTCATTGAGTGCTAGTGAACCATTTCTGTTAGATACTGTACTAAGAAGTTTACAGCTATGACTTCGTGTATTCCTCTTATCATCCCTATGAGGTCATTCTTCATTTAGAGATGAGACATCTGAGGCACAAAGAGTTAGAGCAACTTATCCAAGATGGCAAGACAGCAGGTGAAAGAGCTGGCTTGAGAACACACATTCTTAACGGAGCTCTCTACTGTGGGCTAAGCAGCACAGCTTTCAATAAATTAGGGAAGTGAATAGTAAATGATTTTTGTTGGGATAGGGTAAAACCATGCTATGACTATAACTGCCTTGTTGACAGTAGAAATTCTTTATTTCTAGAAACAACAAGAATATCTACATTATTATTACTAGTTGTAAACACAGATCTTAATTTTATGTGTGCGTTTTTTTTTTAAAGAGGAAATACATTTCCTTCCCTTTGTATCAGGTGAGTCCCTTTCGTCCATAGGAGAACAAATTGGCTTTTAACCTTGTAAAAACCTTTAACATGCAATGATTACACAGGATATCAGAAAGGGAAACTCCAGATTAGCAGAGATCCAGGCTGGCCCCGGAGTTCTGGATAAGTTCGTCAACCATTTATTGATTCTGTTTATAATATCAAGAACACTGGTAATAGGACAGTAGCACAATTCCTTGTATGAAATGATGGCCCTTTAGTCTAGGAAAGATAATTAGTTTCTTATTTAGACAAAGATAGGTACCAGAGCTTTTTCTGAATAAATGTAGTTAAGAAAAAGAAGTATACATTTCTCTGGATAATGTGTATTTCCCCTAGTGACCAGAGAAGGCAGGAGTTTGGAAACTTTGGAGAGGTGAAAGGATGGGAGATAGTTCTACCTAGAGATAAGATGGAATTCAGCTTCTAAGGAATGATATGTAATCTTGCACCAAATGTGGAATAAGACCCATGACCAATTCCCTGAATAGGTATTGGCTGAGTGACTTTCAGAAAGTAATATCTTAAAAGTTTCACTTTTAAGCTATTTTCTCTTTCTATGGTGCTGTATTCCTCACAAATCAGAGCTCAGGCAACAGGCTATGGTTACAGTGCAAGATAACACTATCGGCCTCTGCGACAGCTGCATGGGACCTGGGGTGTCTGGAGCCCACCACGGATAAGAAACGCATGGATCTGATGAAGAAGCCTGTGTTCCAGGCTCTCGAAGAGCACAACAAGTGGCCGAGAGAATGTTCGGTGGGGTTGGCGAGGAGACTGGGCCAGCACAGCTCTAGACACCCCAGGTTCCATGCAGCTGTCTTAATTTTCACATATCTTTATTCTTTATTTTCACAGTATGTTCTGCAAATAAAAGCTTGGCATGAAAAACTGAACTGGATTCAAAATCCATTCACATTATCACAAGGAATTCCAGTATTACATTACCCAGTAAAATATTAGTTGGAATATTGTGACTGCCAATATTCAACCAGTTTTGACATAAAAATGATAGCTTTATGTGGTTCAACTAATAAAAGAAAGGACTATTAGCATCTTTAGGTATAATGTCAATTATTGCACAGTCTGGTATGGTTGCAAAAGTCATTCATAAGCTTTTGTCACATATTTGAGTGAACATAATTTCTCATTGATAGTAACTGTCAAGAATTTGAATGAATCATTATAAAGTATCAAAAATTGTAACTAGCTGTTTTAAGCATAAAACCTCATATAAAAATGCACCCAAAAAGAAGCTAGACACAAAAGTCTACATATTGTTTGATTCCATTTCTATGAAATTCCCAGAATAGATAAAGCCATAGAGATAGAAAGTAGAGTAGTAGTTGCCAGGAGCTGGGGGAAGAGAGGAATGGAGCATGACTGCGAAGGGGTACAGGGTTTCTATTTGGTGTGATGAAAATGTTCTGAAATTAAACCACTTAAAAGGGGTGATTTTTATGGTATGTAAGTTATATCTCAATTAGAAAATATATAAGAAAAAATGTTCACTGAAGCAAGCAAAAGATAAGAATTTTTAAATGTTTTATGAGGATATTGTATATGAACTCAAAGTTTAATATTTTTCTCAATACTTCGAATTTTAGTTTTTAACAATTCTGTAATACAAGGAAAACACAATGAAACTTTATATCAAGCCCCATAGAGATCAGTTTACTTCATGAGGCTGTACAGGTATCATCATTTTTCATGAGTGCTAGCACATGAAAAAGTACTAAAATCTCTGTGCTGTATTATCCTCCAACCTGTAATGAAGTCTGCTCTGACCACTGCCCCTATCAATTGGGTTGGGAAAGTTGGGAAGGAATGTCTGCCTGAGAGGAAGAGGCCAGAGAAAAGATGGCAAACTTGGAGGCTATATGACCAGTTAGGATTAAAAATTCATGGGAAGGTCGGGCGCGGTAGTTCACACCTGTAATCCTAGCACTTTGAGAGGCTGAGGCGAGCAGATCACTTGAGGTCAGGAGTTCGAAACCAGCCTGGTCAACATGGCGAAACCCTGTCTCTACTAAAAATACAAAAAAATTAGCCATGTATGGTGGTGGGCACCTGTAATCCCAGCTACTTGGGAGGCCGAGGCAGGAGAATTGCTTGAATCCGGGAGGCGGAGGTTGCGGCGAGCCGAGATTGCGACACTCCAGCCTGGGCGACAGAGCAAGACTCCGTCTCAAAAAAAAAAACCAAAACAACAACAACAACAACAACAACAACAACAAAAATTCACAAGAAGCACAAATTCTGGCTAGGAAATGATTAACCCCTCCTTTCTCTGTGAATCTTGTAATCAGGAGGAAGTTCTAGCTATTTTATTTGAATTTTGAGGGATAAAGCGACCTTAGAAGGCAGAAAGAATTTGAAATATGTGGATTAAAAATCAATTCTACAATCACTAGAAAAAGTTGGACCAAAATGAATTAAGTCTTCAGTTTCAACCCCTCTGTACCCAGAACTTTGTATATTTTGTTCATTCACTTATTCATTGAACAAATATTAATAGAGCACTGAATATGTGGCAGGCACCATTTCGGGTGCAGGGAATATACAAAACAAACAAAAAGCCTTGCCCCTTATTGGATGGATGTAAAATATTTAATATAACAAATGGCAATGTGTGCTATGAAGAGCACTGCAAGGTGAGGAGGAGAGAGAGTGCCAGAGTAGGGGAGAGGGATAGCTTTTGATTTGGGGAAGGTCTTACCAAGAATGTGACATTTAAGCAAAGATCTGAAGTAGGTGAGCGAGAGAGCCATAAGGGTGTCTGGGGATGGAGCATTTCAGGGAAAGAGAACATGCAGTGCCTTGAGGCAAGGGTGTGCCAGCTATGCTGGAGAGGCAGTAAAGCACTGGCGTGCCCAGGGCACTGTGATGGGGGTACAATGTGGAGGTGTCAGTGGGAAGTAGTAAAAGTGACATCAGAGCCATAAAGTCATGGAAGACTTTGGATGTTACCCTGTGTATACTGCAAATATGTAGATAGGTTTTGAGTAGAGGACTGATACCGTCTGGCCTATGTTCCAACAGGATCCCTCTAGCTTTTTTTGTTGCAAATAAACTATAGGGAGCATGGTTGATGCTGGGAGACTAGTCAAGAGGTGATTTTAACAATCCCGGGGAGAGGCGATTTTGGCCTAGGTTAGAATTGTAACTGTGAGGGTGGTGGTCAGCTTCTGGATATATTTTGAAGGTAGAGCTAATAGGATTGTTTGTAAATTGTGTGTGAGTTATAAGAGAAAGAAAGGAATCAGGGATAATTCCAAGGTTTGGGGTGGAACAACTGGAAGACAGAAGTTTTTTAATTGTCCTGGTTATTGCTTACTTGCAGAATAATTTATTGCTAACATTCCCTGGATCTGACCCTGATGGGGATAGTAAAGAGTATGTGTGTGTCGGGGTGGTAAGGTTTTTTATTTTGTTTTCATAAGTGCCTCAGTATCTGATAATTGGCCACTTGGAATCAACAGTTATGAAGCATGATATTCCTTTAAGGAGAAGTCTAGCTGGGCACTTTGATCCCCTGATAGTATTACTGCTAAAAGCCAATTATATAGCAATACATTTTTTCTTTACTTATTTGTTTCCCATTTAGATACATTTTTTGAAATATTTCACTCTTCAGTTCAGTATCTTTAACAGAATCTTGCAAAAATTTCAAAAGAGAAACTAATGATTTCAAAGTTCAAAGTGAAGTTTCAGAGGGGCTAGCAGAAGTTTTATATAGGATTTGTCATTTCAGTGGGCCTTAAAATGTGAGCAAGAATATCCTGATGGAGAAATCGAGGAAAAGCTTCTGGCTAAAAACAAGAAACAAGAAGAAAAACACAAAGATGTTAGAGTATATGGCATATCTGGGAATTTTAAAAATATTTATGTGGCCAGAATATTGTAGAGAAGGAAAGAACGAAAATTAAGGCTCCACTGTGAAGGTTTTCAAGAAGGAGAGTTGTGGTCCGACCGGGGCTGTAATAAAGTAACCTAAAATAATGGGTAGTGCGGCACTGCAGTGTGAGTGAAATGAAACGAAGGCCTGAAACAAGAAACTGGCAGTGAGTGTGGAAAGGATGGTATATATTCAAGAGTTTGTGCAAGGCCAAGTCTTCCCTGTTATGACAAGAAAAATGAGAAGGAACAGAGCTCCATCCAACAATTTAGGTTGTGTGCTGGCAGGAATGTTACTGCTCTGCAGGAATGGGGTCAGTCAGCGGGTCCTGAGCTCTTCAGAAGATCCCTGACCTGGACAGGCTATACTACCTGATGTATTTTTGGTCTGACAGATGAAACAGCACTTAAATTGCAATAGGAAGTGACATTACTCCGTTCATTTAGTTGCCTTATAAAAAGTCTAGTGCAAGTTTCCATGCTGAATGTAGTGATATCCCTGCCATCTACTAGGTGAAGTGTCAAATCTCCTTTTTGAGTGATTTTGCTGATCAAGTTCCATTATCAGGATGTTCATTCATGGAAATATCACAATAGAAAGTCACTAGGGCCATGGAATTCATACTGATCTCCTGTGTGCCATGGAGGGGCACACAGTGAACTTCAAAGGTGCTGGTCATGTTCTACCATTTCTTTTTTTTTTTCTTTTGAGACGGAGTCTTGCTCTGTTGCCAGGCTGGAGTGCAGTGGTGTGATCTTGGCTCATTGCAACCTCCGCCTCCTGTGTTCAAGTGGTTCTCCTGCCTTAGCCTCCTGAGTAGCTGGGACTACAGGCACGCGCCACCACACCCAGCTAATTTTTCTATTTTTCACAGGGACGGGGTTTCACCATATTGGCCAGGATTGTCTCTATCTCTTGACCTTGTGATCCACCTGCCTCGGTCTCCCAAAGTGCTGGGATTACAGGCATAAGCCACCATGCCTGGCCAATGTTCTACCATTTCTTAAACTCAGTGGTGGTGTATTAGGGTTCTCCAGAGAAACAGAAGGAACAGGATGTGTGTGAATGTGTGCGTGTGTGTATGTGTCAGTATAGGAGAAGAAAGAGAGAAATATTTATTTTTAGGTTAGCTCGCAACACTGTGGGGCTATTAAATCTAAAGTCTGCAGAGTAGGCCAGCAGGCTGGAGACCCAGGGAAGAGTTGATGTGGCAGTTCCAATTAGAAGGCAGTCAGCCAGCAGGATTCTCCCTTTCGTGGGTGGGGCCGGGGGGGGCGGATAGGAGGAGGGGAAGATCAGTCTTTGTTTATTAAGGTCTTTAGCTGGTTGGATGAGGCCCACCCACATTATAGAGGATAATCTACTTTCTAAAAGTCTTCTGATGTAACTGTTAATCTCATCTAAAAAATACCTTCGCAGACATATCTAGAATAATGTTTGACCAAATATCTGGTACTGTGGCCCAGCCAAGTTGATACATAAAATTAACCATGACAAGCGTGTACATGAGTCTTCCTTTAAACTATAACTACACATTAAAAATAAAAACAGGCCAGGTGTGGTGGCTCATGCCTATAATCTTAGCACTTTGGGAAGCTGAGGCAGGAGGATTGCTTGAGCCTAGGAGTCTGAGACCAGCCTGGGCAAAATTGTGAGACTCCGTCTGTACAAAAAATTAAAAATTAGCAAGGTGTGGTGGCACTTGCCTATAGTCTCAGCTACTGGGAAGGCTGAGGCTGGAGGATCACTTGAGCCCAGGGAGTTTGAGGCTGAAGTGAGCAGTGATCACAACACTGCATTCCAGCCTGGCTGACAGAGCTAGACCCTGGGTCAAAAAAACAAAACCAAACCAAAAACAAAGTAAAGGGAAGAATCTAGAAAACATCCTAACTATTGCCGTTGTCAGCCAGGCAGGCAGAGTTGAGAGGCGGAAAGGAGGGCTGCCCAGACCCCCCAAGAGGCTGACTCCCTTGCTGTATCTGAAACTGCTTCTGCTGGCACCTGCTGGCATTGACTATTGCTATTATTTAAATCCACCCAGGCTATTATGTTTCATGTTCAGACTAATTTGAATCATTTGTCATGTAGAAGACACAATTCCTGAACTCACAGTAAGCGCAGAGCAAGGCAAATATGTATTACTCTGTTCATCAAAATGATGTTTCTTAAAAATGATGTGTTTATTGAAGTTCCATAAATCAAAGTTTATTTCAAATGACTTAGAGAAGCTTATTGTTAAAGAAGGCTGGTGATGAATTACTTTACAATTTCAAATTTTGCTATGTTCCTTTTCTTATAAAAGGGCAATTATTATGTGCAGTGTACTCTACCTGCCTGCTAGATTCTGAGTGGTTCTTTACATTGTCCCTTGATAGGCTATTATTTTGTACAAAATCCATTTGCCATCATTAGCATATGCCCTTTGTAAGAATTCTTGACAATGTTTTCATGTGTGTGTACCTTTTATTAAACCAGCTTTTACAAATGCTAACAGAGACGCCTTATATTATCCTTTTAAATGCTCTTGATTTACATAGTTTAATCTGTGCTAAAATTCATTTGATATTTTGGAAAATATTTCTCTGCATAAAAACAGGTTAAAATAAAATGAGTTTAACAAAAATGAATTTACACAAGTGTCTGTGTTCTTTTTGTGTTAATTTTTAAGATGTACTATCTCCAGCATATAATTTTTACTCCCCATTCTCCCTACGTTCCAGCATGTCAAGTGGACACTCTGTTTTACTATCAAAGAAAGTCAACACTTGATTAGCTCTATTGAATTGTGTTCTGATGATGTCGATGCGGTAGCCAGTGCTTGAGTCTGGATTGGACTTGACCACTGGTGACTTCAAATTCTGAGGACGTCTGTTTCCTCTTCTGTAATAGGAAGTCTGATTAGATGCCTTTTGAGGTTAGTTTGGCTTCTAAGATGGTAATTATCTGTCCAAGTTTTTGTTTCCTATAATTTAGCAACAATATCAACAGAAGGGCTATATTAGAAAATTCTACCTGCATCCCCCTGGATCTGAACATTCTTCATGATACTATAAATAGAAATGTCTTTATTCTTGGCATCAAATTTTGATTTAGAAATTTACTCATTTTTGGATACATACTGACATTGGGTTTTATTATCTGTCTTTTTGATTTGGGTGATTCCTTCCAACTAAATTGCCGTGCTTATCCATTTCTGCCTATGGATATTGAACCCATCTCCCAAATCCTGCTTCTTCCTTTACCTGAAGGTCTTTGATCACCCTGACAGTGAGTTCTCCTTCTTTTAAACTCCTGGCTTAGACCCACCATGTGACATTTGTCTTTATTTTTATTTTGTTTTTGGAATTTAACTAATCTAGAAAAATACAAAGTCCATAAAACAAATTCATATTATCTTACCATTCAGAAATTCAGAATGAATTACAGTTACCATTTTGGATTTTATGCCTCTAATCTCTTGTTTCTTGTTTTTTTTGTTTTTTGTTTTGTTTTGTTTTGAGACTGGGTCTCGCTCTGTCACCCAGGCTGGAGTGCAGTGGTGAGATTTTGGCTCACTGCAACTTCCTCCTCCTGGGCTCAAGCTGTCCTCCCACCTCAGCCTCCCCAGTAGTTGGAACTACAGGTGCACACCACCATGCCCGGCTAATTTTTTTTTTTTTTTTTTTTGGTATTTTTTGTACAGATAGGTTTTGCCATGTTGCCCAGACTGGGCCTTAACTCCTGAACTCAAGCAATCTGCCCACCTCAGCCTCCCAAAGTGCCGGGATTACAGGTGTGAGCCACCACTCCCGGCCTCTCTTGTTTCTTTGATGAAATACTATAGATATCACTAAAGTCCTCTTCAACACCAGTCCAAGTCTCATTGCCAGAAGCTACATGTACATATGTAAACTTCCAGATTATTTTAAAAATACAGATATATATGCTTGTAATTTTTTTGCATTTTAACTTATGTGCATGGTTGTTATATGATATGACAATATATAGTTCCACATCTTATGTAGGAATGTGGATCTGAGAGTTCCTTTAGGAGGAAGAAAGTACAGAAAGAAATGTTTCCTTTTTAATTTCCTGATATAAACCAGACTATGCAAGGAAAATCTGCAAAATACTTTAATTATCTCCAGGCCTTTTCTAACTTTCCTCTTCAGTTCTCTCAAGGATTGAATATTCTCATGCTAAACTTTGCTGCTCCAAGCTCATTGTTGAGGAATTTCTCTGATAGCCCTTCTGGCCATCTACATTCTTCAAAATTACCTATTTATTTGACTTTGACCAAGGCTGCCTTAACATTCCCCAGCTTGACTAAACTTTAGATCAGCTTCTTCCCTGACACTAGACCCCTAACCTCCATTTTTGTACAGCATATTTAGAAAACCTGTAACATATTTTCTCTGCCCCTTTGAAATATAAATCTTTAAATCAGTCTCTTGTCAGTTTTACAACTTACGAATGTATTTCTCAAGAACCTTTGAGCCATGTCTTTGAAATGTAATCAGCAAATCAGATAGTCACTCTGTCTTTCATAACTTTGGTGGGTACCTTCCTCCAAGTTGTAAAACTGCATCCTGTCACAAAGATATGGGAAAATTTACTTTTCTTTTGAGTAAAACCAATTAGTAAACACATATAACTTATACACTCCCTCTCACTTCCAACACTTAGAAATCCTACTGTCCTTTGTTTCAGTGGTGTTGAGTTTGGATTGAGTTCTGGCCCCTCTCCCCTATTGGAATAATGTTGAATAGAGTCTTCCTTGCCTGTTTAACATTGTCCAATACAATTTCTGTTTTGACACTTTCGATGTTCTACCCAAATCAAGATTCCTGTTTCATAATGGTTCTTCAAACAAAATGTCAAAAGGAAAGTAATCATAATCAAAACTTCAGTGACTTACATGAATGGCCAGTTCTTTCTTGAGTATCATAGGGGCTTTCATATATTTTAAAAACGGCTATCTGTTAATTCACATATATTTCTGAGCTCCTTCCAAGCAATGTAACAGCAAATAATTTAAATATTTTAGGCAATAGAGCCAGGATATTTTGGTCAAGGATAAAATTTTGGACCATCCTTTGTGGCTTTATGCCCTTGATTTTCAATTTCAGCTGCACATTAGAATTAGATGTAAAGAACATATGCTGCTGGGTCCAACCCCTGGAGATCCTGATTTCATTGCTGTAGGTGTGAGCTGGTCATAGGGATTTTGAAAAGCTCCTCAGTGGATTCTAATTTGCAGTCAAGGTTGGAAATCACTGCCTACCCTTTACATCGTTGTTTTTTTGTATTTTCCCAAGTTGGAGTCTTGCTCTGTTCACCCAGGCTGGAATGCCGTCGCGCGATCTCAGCTCACTGCGACCTCCACCTCCTGGTTTCAAGTGATTCTACCGTCTCAGCCTCCCGAGTAGCTGGGATTATACGAGCTTGCCACCACGCCCAGCTAAATTTTGTATTTTTAGAAGAGATGGGATTTCACCATGTTGGCCAGGCTGGTCTTGAACTCTTGACTTTGTGATCTGCCTGCCTCGGCCTCCCAAAGTTCTGGAATTACAGGCGTGAGTCACTGAGCCCGGACTTCATAGTTTATTAAAGCACCTCTTCTATTTCCGAATTCAACAAACACTTTTTGGGAGTCAGCTTTGTGCCAGACACTGTCTAGATACTCAAATGAATGTGGCGTGGCCTCTGCATTTCAAGGAGCTCTCAGAAAAATGGGAAACTCAGAATATGAAGAAACAGCTACAATGCAATAAGGACTATAATAGATGTTTATTCAAAGAGTTATGAAAACACAGGTGAGACAGCAATTAAAGTTCTCTGGGGGTTGTGTCTGAATTCATTAGGCGAACTAGGTGTGCATGGAGAGAGTGGCAGGAAGAAGGAGGGGAGATTCTAGGCAAAGGAAACAGTAGGAACAAAAGTGCAGGATCAGAAAACCACCATTCTCTAAATGTTCTAAAGGCCTCCTTTGTTTTTGCTGCTGCTGCTGTTGTGACAACATTTGGTCTAAGCCAGGTGATCTCTTGGTTAGTAAAAGGTTACATTTGCATTTTCCAGATCTTCATCTTTTCTATGAAGTTTTGTCCACATCACTGTATCTCAACACTGACCTATGTCAAAATTATCTGGGGAGTTTTGTAACAGAAATGACGGAACATTGGTGTTAGTAGTCAAAGAGACTCAGACAATATTTGTCTGCAGGGTATGACCTTTTCTTTCTTTCTTTTTTTTTTTAAAGCTCCCCATGTGTCCACTACAAACAGGCATTAAGGATCATTTTGGGAGACATAGTGATAATTGCATTCCTATACAAATTTAGAAAACCTCGCTTGAGTAAGCTTAGCCAACCTGTATTTTAAATGGGTAGACTTTATGGTATGTGAATTATAAAGCTATTTTAAAAGTACAAAACAAAAGTGTGACACATTTAAAGTTAAAAATCAATACTCAGAAATTCCCTGGGTTGACGAATGTGCTTCTTTGATTAAGAACCACTGGCTGAAATCCTAACAGCTTACGGATGTGGTGGTTGTAAATACAGGGCTTAAAAGGGGTAGCAATTGGGAGGCAGGAGGTTTTACACGCACAGAACCTTCACCAGAAAGATTAATTGAAAACCCGGTGTGCCATTAAAGAATGCCAGCCCCTGAGGATATAGCATGTATTACATCTTAGGTCTAAAATTGCAGCTTATTAAGTATTTCACTTTAACAGAGCGATTTCAGCTTTTAATGTATTGTTTTCTTTAGTGCTACACTGAAATAAATGTTATGGGCTCCCTCTATTGCTCTTCTTAAATCAAAGTATCTGTTTATTTTAAAGATCTCTTTAATGGAGATCTTAAGTGGCTCAAGCTACAAGATTATTTTTATCTACAAAAATATAATGAAATAAAGAGGTGTTAACATTTCTGAGTTACATATAATGCCCTAAAAGAAAGACAAAGGCCTTCAATTTATTAAGTTCATTGACCAGAATGAAATGAGACACTTATCAAACTGATTTCTAAGAACCAGTTTTTATAGGCAAACAAATCTGTCTAGGTTTATACAGACAAGATTAAACTCATCACCTTGCAAATCTTTGCCAATTCGTCATTCATAACTTCTTTTAATGCAATAGAGCCAATGCCAATGTAACATTCAAATATTTTCTATATGGTTACAAGACCATAATTAAACTCCTTTGAACTTTAAGCCCCTTTCCTCTCAATAGTTTATGAACAGGAATAATTTTATGCAGGTTGCAATGCAAATAACTAATTACATATATATTGCAACACAACTAATTAAGGTGAACAAATTAGTCAACTTCAAGTCATAGGATAACCTGAAAAGCAGGTTTGAACTGAGGAAATAAATGTGAAAAGAAGAAATACAGACCATTTCTTTTTATTAAAGGAATAAACATAAACTCTGAATAATGAACTAACATCTTTTCTTTAATCCTATAACATTTTGTTGGAAATTGTAATTACTGAAGATACAGTTGTCAGTCCATAGGTAGTAAAAGTACGTAACCCCAGAATTTGGGGAAAAACAAATATTTTTCGTCTGAAATTAACTAGTAAAACTCAACTCATAATGATGGGGACTAGTAATGCCCAGAGTAACCTTCTGGGACTGAAAGTTCTAGTATTTCCTGAATCTTGGTCAAGACTCCACATGAAGTAACTACAAGGGTATGGCATCTAGTAAAATGGAGAATCAAAGAAACATAGATTTTTTTTCTGCACAGTCAAGAGAAAAGCATGCTTTCTTCTTTCTTTCACTGGAAATATCCCTGGAATGAAAGAAGGTCATTAGGTCATGACAATTTAAAGAAAAAAATTAATTTAGGTCTATTCCATTTTCTTTCATTCAGTCTTGCATTCACGGAGCCTCCTTATGATCTATAATTTGGTTGACTAAAAGAACTTGTGGATCAAAATACAGCATCCTACAGAAAAACAATTTCTACTCTGTGACATTGTGGTTTATCAATCAGTCTCTTGAGAGTTTGGTTACAATGAGTCAGTCTCTTTTGAATGAAATGACAAGCTCAAGTTTGGGGACCTAAAAAGCTGAAAAACAGACTCTTAATTCTAAATTAGTATATTCCAGAGGCTTACCTAAACAGCCAGCCAAGTTCACCTCCTTGACTTCTCTCAGATATAACTGCTATAATTACAAATTTTAATCTAAGCTGATTATGGCAATAAAATGAAAAGGGATTGATTGGATTACTAGGCTCTCAGATTTTCCTCTTAATATAAATCTGAATCGATACATTTCTGAGGCAGATGCAAGATATTAGTTGGAGCCCAGTTTTATATTTTGCTAGTGGTAAGTGCAAGCCATGAAGGATTATGGCTCCTCATGAAAATGTGAAAGACAATTGTTTACAGTGTTTATATGAGGATTTCTTCTATGAGAAATTCTCTTTTATTTTTTAAAAGGCATGATTGTGGTAGAAACAACTATACATTTATTAAATTTCATTTCTTTCTGCACACACCGCTAAGTTATATTTCCAAAATTTCCTTACAATTGCATGCTGCCATGAAATTGGTTTCCAGGTGATGAAATGCAGGTAGGAATGATACACATTATATCTAGGTCTCGCACATAAAAACTCCCTCCGTGATCCTTCATATTCTTCCTCTTTCATATGCAACCAATTCCAGAATAAAGAGAATTCTGAGGTCTTAGAGAATAGAAGAGCCACCTAAATGCCTACACCGATATGCATCAGACTGTTAGGTAAGCACACACACACACACACACACACACAAAGACGAAGAAGATTATGTTAAACTTCTAAAATTCTGCAGTTTTATTGAACTAATTAACCATCAAACTAATTAACCAGCTGCCTAATACAGACATTGGAATAAGGAGTGAGAGGCTGCTGTAATATAACTAAAATATGTGGTTGCTTAGCGATTATCAGCAGGCTAGAACTCTAGGGATTCATATTATGCAGTGCCTAAGACAACTCAACAACTAGGAAGGCAAATCCCATTCCAATGGAGGCTGCAGCTGTAGAGAATGGGGTAAAAAACAGATTATCATCAGTGTAATTGGATGTCGTTGGTGATGTTTAGCAAGATACTGGAGGAAGCGGCTGAGTTCAGGTAAGACCTGGGTTTGAAAGCAAAATTAAAGTGAATCATTAGAGTCAAAATTTATCATAGCTATCTTAAAATATTTAAGATTTTTAAATAAAAATTTGACTTAAAAATGCAGAAAAACTAAAAGAAGAAAATCAAAATCATCTATTATCTCCCAAATGAAAGAAAACCATTGCTAAAATTTTGTATATTCCTGTGTCTAGGAAATTGCACACTACACATGCACACACATACACACACACATGCACACACAGACACCCAGCACACCATGGATCACACAGAACAAACAGATTTGAAACATAACTCTTTTCCCAATAGTTATTGTGAGCAAGTTTATATTCTATTAAATATTCTTATATAAAATCACTTTTTTGTGGCTTCATTTTATGTTATAATATCATTTATTAAGCCAATAACTTATTACTAGTTATTTGCTATTGTAAACAATGTATAAATGAATATTCTTGGAGCCAAATTTTTTTTTTCTTATATATTTCTGGAACTGGAATTTCTTTTTTTTTTTTGAGATGAAGTTTCGCTCTTGTTGCCCAGGCTGGAGTGCAATGGTGCAATCTCGGCTCACCGCAACCACTGCTCCCTGGGTTCAAGGGATTCTCCTGCCTCAGCCTCCCAAGTAGCTGGGATTACACACATGTGCCACCAGGCCCAGCTAATTTTGTATTTTTAGTAGAGATGGGGTTTCTCCATGTTGGTCAGGCTGGTCTCGAACTCCTGACCTCAGGTGATCCGCCCACCTAAGCCTCCCAAAGTGCTGGGATTACAGGCGTGAGCCACCACACCCGGCCTGGAACTGGAATTTCTAAGTCAAAGAGTATGTACATGTAGAAAACTTTATAAATGCAATGAAAACCCTCTAGAAAAATTGCCAATGGCAATGTATAGGAATGCCTATTTTTAAAATGTATACTATTATTTTACAATTTTGTCTTTTAATTTTTACCATTGAGATCATAAGTATAACCCAAGACTACAGGCCCGTGGATGCAAATTAGTCATTTACTATAATGCTTATATTAGTTGGGATCAGACTGAGGGATATTGACATGAAGCCCGCCATAAAAAAGGCTTAAATAAGGGGGAAGTAGGGTAGTATTTCACGTACATGTCCATGTAGGTAGTCCTGAGCTAATGTGGCATCAGGCATGGGTTCAACAATGTCAGGTACCTTAATTCCATCCTTTTGCCGCTTTGTACTTGGTCCATGACCTCCCTGTCCAAAAACAGCATCATTTGAGTTCTAGGAAGCAAGATGGAAGCAGAAACAAAGAAGAAAAAGGCAAATGGTACATTTGGGTTCTCCTTAAATAAAAGGTACCGAGAAGTGCTACATAATACTTCCATTTTCGTCCTATTGGCCAGCACTTGGACACCACCCACCCCAGATGAAAGGGAAGCTGGGATATGTACATTATTTTATTTGAGCTTCAGGACAACTTTATTAAATATGTGGTAGTTTTATCCCTATATTCAGTAGAGGGAACTTAGGTATGAGAGTTTATCCAACTTGTCCAAGGTTATGTGGTTAGTAAGTGGTGGAGACATAACTGGAATCCAGGTCTGTCTGACTCTAGACCCTGTACACTTAATCACCACACCATTGCACCTCAAAAAGTCTTTCACCAACAAAGAAGCTATAGTCTATGGCTCTGTCTCTTGTTCAGGGCATAAAACTTCATGCTGGCTTGGATGACAGATGCTTTACTATCTCTTTTAGTCTGCATTTCACTTCCACAAGCATCTCTTTCTCTTCCACAAGCATCCAATCCACCATTAACTTCTATAGGTCTTAGTTCCAAAATATATTTTGACTCTTTCCATTTGTATCTAGTTCCTGCTACCACCATCTATCACTAAGCCCCTGGAATTCTACAGTCTGGGGGTGGAAACTAGGCCATATTAACTCTAATCTCTATATTAGTTAGAATAAGTCTGGAGTAGTCTCCAAATTGGTTCCCCTTCTTTTGCTCTTGCACTCTAAGATCTGTTTTGCATAGTATAACTATTTTCCAGTTTCCACAGTATAAGCATTTAAAAATGTAAACCACATTATGTCAATTCACTGGTCCAAATCCATGCCCACATCTCTGGTATCTTCTTTACCAAATCCATGCCCACATCTCTGGCATCTTCAAGGCCTATACAGCCACACAGGCCTTGGGTCATTATGCTGAATAAGGCAGGCTTTCTCTTGCCTCAGGGCCTCTGCATTCTGCTCACAACTATTTTTCCCTAGATGTTGCCTTCATGTCTTTTCAGCCTTTATGCCTTAGTATAAATGCCATTTGTTAGCTAGGTGCTTTTTGACCAATCTAAGGTATATTTCTACCATCCCTTTCTATTACATGACTGTTTTATTTTCCTAAAGATACTTCTCAGTGTATTTCATCATCTTAATTGTCTATTTGTTCATTATCTAAGCACTCCTCCCCTGAAACCAGAAGGTAAATTATTGTCCACTGCTTGCATTCCCAGAGTCATTAGAGCATCTAATCAATGGTAGATGTTTAATCAACAATTGTTAAAGAATGAGTGAATGAGTGAATTTCCCAAGGCATGGCACGCAAAACTCTTTCCTCCTTCCACCTCAAAACAAAAAATCTCAAGGAAACTAACTTCAGAAAAAGAGCACCGAATTATTTCACAAATAGCAAGCTTGAATTCCAGTTTAAGCTCAGCAAGGGCACACACTGTGGTTTACCTAAGATCTTTGTACATCTCTCCCAGCTGTTAGCAATGACCTACATCACCTATACAGCACTATATAGCTGGCTAGTTGGGTGTCAGATGCAGATCACATCTCTAAGGCAGTGACAGTTCACTAGGAGGGTAACTTTCTGGAACCCACTAGACTTTGGCTAGATAACAGTAGAGCAAAGAAGTCCACATAGAAGGGAATATAATACAATTTTCTATGTGCCAGGCCAGACTTCATTTCAAGAACTTCACATATATCAACTTACAACAACCCTGTAAATCCTAGGCTGTCATTATAACCAATTATACAATTTACAGGGTTGTTGTAAGGAATGAGAAACACAGAGAAGTGAAAATAGCTTGCCCAGATTACATAGTCATTTGCAGAGCCAGGGTTTGAACTTATGAAGTTTAGCTCCAGAGTTCATGCATTTAAAGATTGCTATAGTACAAATAAGATTTGGGAGATGGAGACCAGAATATACCTCGTAGAGATGGAACTACAAGAGACAGACATATGCTTTGAAAACCTCTTGGATTACACACATAAGAACATCCTCTTACTAATCAAAGGTCAAATATTAAGCGCTGTCTCTCTTGCAAGTTGTTAACTATTTTGGAAACCATATTTGTTGCAGGCTAAATTTTGTCCCATCCAAATTCAAGAGTAAAGATCAAATTCTTCTTAGTACTCAGTGTTGCTTGAAAGATGAGTTAGGACCTAATTCTCTGTCCTCTGACTAAACCTTGGGCCCTATTAGGTGTGTCATTTTACCTTATTTAGTCATGTTACGTGGCCTTAGGTAAGCCATATCATTTCAGTTCCTCAGCAGGGGTAGTCAAGCATGCAAACTGAGATCACCGTTTCTGGCCTCAGACCAGTGATTTTGTAACTACTATCTATGTGACCTTACAAAATATATTACTTCAAGTTCATTTCCTCATCTGTAATACCCACTGTACAAGGTTGTAGCAGGAATTAGTAAGATAAAAATATATGAAGGGTTTGACATATAGTAGATGCTTGAAAGTATTTTTCTCCCAATTATTATAATACATAAAATTTAAGTTTTTTTCTCAAAATAGACCTTACCCATCATTAGATTTACAGAAAGACTCAGGTGAAGTAGTTTTCCAGACTTCTCATTTTAACTATTACTAGGGGAGCTCCTATTCACAAAGTATCTTAAGACAATTACATTTAAGATAGGGCAATGAGTGTTGTGCATCTATCTGCATTAAGAACTAGAAAGTGGTAAATAAGTGAGGGACAGCTAAAATATCATGAAAACTCACGGGAGAAAGAAATTGACTTCACCTTTTAGAGTTGAGGCACACAGAGAAAGGACGTAGGAGGTAAACCTAGAATGCTGCTAATGAGTAGTTTTTCTCTGCGTAGCCCATAGATTGAATACTTTCTCTTCTGCTTCACCATTTTGCACCACTTTTATTATTAAATTTATAAATTAGATTGTAATTCCTGTTTCTGGTCTACTAGTTATTATCTGCTTTTGCAGGACATGCTCATTTTACCACCACTGAATTCTTCAGCACCTGATTAAAGTAACAGCTGTAATAAGAAATAACAGAAAGGATATTTGGACTTTGAGCTTAGTCCAACATTAATAGCATGGCTCTTGAGTCTGATTGATTTTGTTTAACTTCAGACTGGGCCTCTTACTTAGGTCAGTGATTTTTAGCGTTGCCAGATAAAACACAGGACACCAGTTAAATTTGAATTTCAGATGGACAAATAATTTTCAGTATAAATATATCCCATACAATATTTAGGGGATACTTACAACAAAATATTATTGTTTACCTGAAATTTCACATTTAACTGGACGCTTGGTATTTTTATTTGCTAAATCCGACAACCCTAGTGACTTCTCTAATCATGTTTGCTTTCTGCAAATAGGGCTGAAAATAGTACCTTCTCCCTAGGATGATCTATATACAGAACGTTGCTCATGGCAAAACCTTAATTTACCTTGCAAATCAGGATACTTTAGTAGAGACTTATGTTAAAACTCTGGGACAATGACCATGACCAGGCACCCAAAAAGATGGTTACCTTTATTCGACAGTTTTCTAAAGAGCACAGAGAAAGTTCAATAGAACCCTAAACAAAGGTACAAACTGCGTTGAAAGATACGTAAATGTGCCTTTAATAGCACAAGGGTATCTTAGCCACATCACTGCAAACTGCAGACTCCCTGGTTACGGGCAAAGCGGTAGTTCGGTCTCTGCGCAAGCGCACAGGGACTTCTTGGGTCCACGCCCCGCCCCTCCCCGCCGGAGAGAGTCACGTGGGCGAGTCCTAGCTTTAGACAAGCGGCCAGCCTTGACACGTGACCCAAGCCGCAGCTTCGCGCAGGGATGGAGCCGGAAGAGGGGACGCCCTTGTGGCGGCTGCAGAAGCTGCCGGCCGAGCTGGGCCCGCAGGTGAGGGCGGGTACCGGGGGAAGCGGCGCGGGGCCTGGGCTTCGCGACAGCCCGGCGTGCGGATCAGGCCGGCTGCGACCCAGACGCCTTCGCAAGCTCCCTAGGGAAGGGAGGAGGAAGGGGCGTGATTTCGGGTGGTTGGTCCCCGCCTTCCCTGGGGAGCCTAGGAGGACAGCTTGGGGCGCCACCCCCAGCCTAGAGGTGCAGCTCCAGGGGCTTTGCGCGCAGAATCGCCCACACCAGACTGGGCTTTGAAAGCTTAAGTTGGTATTTGCTGCCTCTTCGTATACGTTTTCTTAATTCATTCAACACATTACCTCCCAGAGGCTCCCTACCTACCGGACAGCAGGTACAGAGCTAGGTGCTGGAATACAATGTGACAAAGACCAAAGCGGACCCTGCCCCCCTCCCTTGAGGGTGGTTGGAAGGAAGCGAAATAACTGGCCGAGTTACTTTAGTTAGGGTCGTCCCAGGAGGTGATGTACCCATTGACTTCCAGTCTATAAAAGAACCTGGCTTGTAAGAATCTGGAAAAAGCAACCACATTCATTTGTTCAGCCGGTTTTTCATTGAAGTCTACCATACATTGAGCGCCCCGATGGGATGAGGTAAATGGTGAGTGAGACACAGCCTGTGCCCTGGTGGAGCATCTTTTTTATAAGTCTCAATTTTGGCTTCCTGTTTCCTCTATTCCATTTATACTGGAGAAAGTGTGGAGGAGACAGAAAGGAATGAACTTACCGCCTGCGAGGGTCAAGAAAAAAAAACACCTAATTCTTTTCTTTGTTTTTGCAAGTGAGGAGCCTGAAATGTCAGCAGAAATTTTGGCTAACTTGCCCAGGATTGCCCATCCAGTTAGTGGCAGAGCTGGAACTTATGCTCAGATCTATTGATTCTGAGTGTTTTATTGGCTTTTGGCTCTCCTTGTCTTCACTCTACCCATTTAGATAAGGCCCATAACCTTTACTACCATATGTGTTGATGACTCCTAAATCTCTAGGTCCAGCCAAAAATTTCTTCCTCTGTGGTTCAAGAATGCCAGTTAAAAAACAAAACAAAACTCCAAAAACCCCAAACCAAAATCTCTTCTCTGAGTGTCAGGCTTCTGCCACAGGTACCTCAAATTCAGTATGCCCTTGCCTCAGTTCTTCTTTCCCCCTGGACCTACTCCTCCCGTAGCCTCATTTTCGGTTTGTGGCACCACCACTTTCACCCAGCCCCTCTCAACCTGACGTTCTAGGTTTCATCCATGGCCTCCCCTTTTCACATCTCTTCTACCTCTTTACTGCCTCCATTTTGAGTGTCCTCAACAATTTAAGCCCCTTAATCTTTAACTCCTTAACTGAAAATTGAGGCACCTGGGCTCACCCTCTCTCTTCTCTTACATCTTCCCACCTGTTAGCAAATATATGGAAAAATAATGCAAATGTGTGATTAGGTTGCTTCCCGGTTGAGCACAGATTGAAGTCTAGGCTCTTTTGCTTTGTACACAAGGCTCTTTTTGATTTGGCTCCACCCACCTCTCCAGCCTTGTCTCCTGTCACCCCCTAGGCACCCCCCAAATAACTTGCTTGTGTCTAGAAATGCCCTTCTTCTCTCCTGTTTGCTTGGCCAACTACTCATCCTTTTAAGATGGACTTTTCCTTGCTTCCTCTCTGTGCTGCTTCGTACCTTGTATATATTTTTATTATGTCCCCATCATTCTAAATTACATGTATTTGTATGTTTGCCTTTTTCGAATGGACTAAAGCTCTGTTATGGTAGGGCCTTATTTATTCTCAGTTTCCTCATTTGTAAGATAGAAATAATAACAATGGTTACTTCAGAGTTGTAGTGAGGATCAGTCCAGAGCGTGGTACCTAGTCAGGGCTCCATAATGGTAGCTATTATAGTTTCTTTGCCATTAAATAAAGTCATTTCCATGACCTTTGTCGTTAAATAAGGTCATTTCCATGACCTTATTTAATAACTGGGATGAAGTGTTCATTACATATTTGTGAATGAATAACAAACATATTCCAAAAAAGATAATGCTTTTATTTTTCAGTTTGAGTTCTGGGTTTTTCTTTAGCATGGGGACAGTATAGGATAAGCTGTAGAGAATTTTGAATGGATTCAAAATTGAGTATGTTGATTTATGGTAAATAAAAATTCAGTTTGTATGGTATATTAGCCACCATTTGGAAGCAGTTGCTTGTGTTCTGGCATGTGTGGTGTTAGAGGGAAGGAGTTATTAGTTAAAATGGGGTGGAATATGATTATTTCCAAGTTATTTGGTTCAAATACTCCTCTTGTAAGATACAAATGACTTCGAGAAAGATAACCTTATTAAATGTTAAGTGCTTAGAATAGTACTGGCATTGTGTTATCTCAGTTAATAGATGTTGAAGGCATGAATTGGAGGAGGAGGAGTAGTGATAATAATTAGAATGGTAACGAGGGCTAGCAATGTCTACATGTCTTTGTACATGCCAGGAAGATGCCAAGTGATTTGCATGTATTCTTATTCCATCCTTACAGCAAGATTAAGAGAATAGATGATATCCTCATTTAACACTTGAGGAAACAGACTCAGAACATTTAAATAAAAGTTGAAAATACTGAAACTGGGATTTGAACTGGATAGTTTTATTCCAAAATCCATAGTCTTAATCACTATGCTCAGTTATACATGTGTTAGGCTTTCCGTTGCTGTTATTAAGATACTAATAGGATAGAAAGGAAAGTAAAAAAAAGAAAAAAGTACTGGAGACTTTCTGGGAATACAGCAAAAGTAACTGCTGAGCTGGGTGTAGTGGTGCTCGTCTGCAGTCCTAGCTACTTGGGAGGCTGAGATGGGAAAATTGCTTGAGTTCAGGAGTTCAAGGCCAGCCTGGGCAACATAATGAGACCCTCAAAAGAAAGAAAAGTATGTTGTGAAAATGGAGGCAAAGCAAAATGAAGCTTATAGGCCTACAGTAAGAGACTTTGATATAAGTCCTATCCTTTTGTTTGGTCATTGCTGTAAATATGATATCTTTTATATGTATCTTCCTTTTAGTTTTTTCATTATGTAAATTTTATAACAAAATTATTTTAGCTTCTGAAGGTCAACATAATAATAGAAAGTCTAGGATTTTTATGAGTTCTAATTTTTAATTAGAATAATCTTAAAAGTGGTTTATACATTTTAACTTAAGCTGGTCTTGCAGGTAACATGAACATCTCCCAACATTTGTTTGTTAAGAGGAAGATAAATTTGTTTCATCATTTTACTTATAAGTACATTTATTTCCTTTTTTCTTGCTAGCTTCTTCACAAAATAATTGATGGCATTTGTGGTCGAGCTTATCCTGTGTACCAAGATTATCACACTGTTTGGGAATCAGAAGAATGGATGCACGTTTTAGAAGATATTGCCAAATTTTTCAAAGCCATAGTTGGTAAAAACTTACCTGATGAAGAGGTAACTTCTCTGCACATTTCTATAACTTACAATAAATAATGCTCAGGTTTCTCTCTGAGTTTTTTAGAGCAATGTATAATACAAGGGCTATCATCAGTAACAACAAATACCTTATAATTGTGAATGGAAAAATCTGTGGAAGTCCTAGGTTTTTGCAGTTTTGTTTTTGGTTGTTTTTACTCTTTTGTGAAACATTTAAAACATACAGAAGAAAACAAGAAATTACATAACTGACACCACATTCACATTACCAGTTAAACAGGTGTTAACATTTTGCAATGTGTGTGTTTGTTTCAGAAATAAAGCATTACAAAGATAACCTAAATTCCCTTATCCCCCTCCTGGATATCCCACTCTTACCTAGAGATCACCACTCTTGAAGGTGGTGTTCATGTTTTGTATTATATATTGTATGTATGTTTGAATCTTTTAGTATATTGAAATTATTTGGGGTGTGTAAGTGTATAACTTGTAATAAAATGTAACATTTGTCTGCACTTGTAAATTGTTTTAAATGCAGCATTGTGTTTTACATCGATAAACATGGATCTAGTTAGTGTATTTTAACTCCTTGTAGTATTTGATGTTAGGAATTAAATAGGATTTATTTATCTCCCTACTGACTAATGAATAGTCGTTGCTTCTTTCATTATTACAGGTAGTGCTGCTATAAATGTTCTTTACATGTCTCCTTGTTCACACTCACACCAGCTTTTCTGGGGTAGATATCTTGAAGTGAAATTGCATGGTCATAGGATATCCTTCTTCCACTGAATTGCTGTTGCATCTTTGTCAAAAATCATTTGAGCTTGTGTAGGTTGCTCACTTTTCTAAAAATCAAGTTGTGTATGTTTGTCATTGATTTGGGTGATATTCTGGATATAAGCTCATTGTTAGAAATATGTATTTTAAATATCTTCTATTATGTGCTTGCCTTTTTACTCTCTTAATGGTATCTTTTGGTGAAACAAGTTATGAAATTTAACAAATCTACTTTGTCAATATTTCTTTTGCTGGCTAATACTATTAACGTTTTGTTTCAGAAATATTTGTGCTGAAGACATGAAGATTCTTGGATGTATTCTTGTAGAAGCTTGATTGTTTTAGCTCTCACATGATGTTACTGATGCATTTTGAATTAATATTTGTGTATGGAGTGGAGGTCAAGTTCAGAATTTTCTACATTAATATCTAGTTGACCATTTATTGAAATGACCATCCTTGCCCCACAATATTGCTGTGCTGCCTTTATTGTAAATCAAGTGGCCCTATATTTGTGCCTCTGTATCTCAACTCTTCAATGTATTCCATTAGTCTACTTTTGTATATTTGCCAGTGCTACACTGCTTTAATTACTGTAGAATTAAAGCTAAATTAAATTATGTCTTCATATCTGGTAATAGAAGACCTTCATTCTCATGCTTCTTCAGGAGTGCCTTGGCTATTATATTTTCGGATAACCCTCTGGAATCAACTTTTCAGTTTTAACCTACAAACCTGCTGGAATTTTGATAGAGATCATTTATGGGGAGAATTGACATCTTAACAACATTTAGCTTTCCAAAGTTAAGAACATGGGATAGCCCTCTATTTATTTGGATTAGCTTTAGTTTCTCTCTCTCGTATTTTGTAGTTTTCAGTGTCGAGCTCTTGCAAATATTTTTATTTCTGAGTAAATGATGTTTTTGATCTTTAATTTTTCAGTAGTTTGTTGCTAGTATGTACAGTTGATTTTTATATACCTTGTGTCCCACAGCCTTTCTAAATTTGTTTACTGTGTCTAATTGTATACAGATTTTTTTGGGGGAGATTGTATATAATAATTTTCTTTTTCAACTTTAACATCTTTCATTTATTTTTCTTACCTTAGTGCATTGGCTAACACCAGTAGTCAGTGTTTCTTTTAAAAAAGCAGTCATAGTAGATATATGTCTATTCCTTACCTTAGGGAGAAAGTGTTTACTATTTCACCATTTAGTATGTTAGCTCTGTAATTTTATAGATATCCATTATCAGACTAAAGAAGCATCCTACAATTCTAACTTTGCTGAGAATTTTTACCATGAATGGATATTGAATTTTATGAAATGCTTTTCCCTGAATTTATTATTGTTTCTTCTCTATTTTGTTAATGTGATTTTTGAGTGTTAAACTAAGGCTGCACTGCCAAAATAAACCCCACTTGATCGTGATGTATTATCTTTTTTTAATATATCTCTTGATTTGGATTGCCAATATTTTCTTTAGGATTTTTACATCTATATTTGAGTGATCTTGGCCTAGGTGTTTTTTTTTTTCTTTTCCTCCCTATAATACTCTTGTCAAGGTGTTAAGTTTTATTCTGGCCTCATGGAATGAATTGGGAAGGATTTTTTTCCTGTTCTCAGGAAGAATAAGTGAGATTGACTTTATTTATTTAGTGTTGTGCTACTTAATTTTCACACATTCAGAAATTTTTTGGTTACCTTTTCTCATTAGTCATAACTTCATTACCCAGTAATAAAAATATAAACAGTATTATTTAAGTTCTTTGAGATCTGTCGTGGTTTGCCAAATGGCTTAGAATATGGTACGTTATGGTGAATGTTCCATATACATTTGAAAATAATGTGTACAGTTGTCGGGTGTAGTATTCTATATATTGCTAAGGTTAGGTAGAATGCATTTTTTCAATTCTTCTATATCCTCATTGATTTTTTTTTGTTTCTTTGTGTCAGCTGTTGAGAGTTGTATTAATACCTCTAATTGTGAATGTGGATTTATTCATTTCTTTTAGTATTGCCAAATTTTGCTGCTTTATATATTTTGAAGCTATGGTGTTAGGTGCACAGGGATTTATGATTGTTGTGTCTGTCTGTTGAATTGCCCTTTTACTGTCCTTCTCTATTTCTTGTAATGCTTCTTGCCTAAGGGCTACGTTGTCTGATACATTAATACAAGTTGAGTATCCCTTATTTGAAATGCTTGGGACCAGAAGTGTTTTGGATTTCGGATTTTTTTGACTTTGCAATATTTGCATTATACTCACCAGTGCAGCATCCCTACTCAAAAAATCTGAAATCTCAACTATTCAAATGAGCACTTCCTTTGAGCATCCTGTCAGTGTGCAGAACTTTTCCTGTTTTGGGATTTGAGATACTCACCCTGTGTGGCAGTATCAGCTTTGGTGTTTTCCAGGTGTATTCATTTCCATGCTGCTGCTTCCATCAGTCCTTTTTCTTTACTGTATATTTTGCAGAAATTTGTTAAAACCTATTTTCTGGTTATTCATTCTCATCTTACTCTTTTTTATAGTTACAGAAGTATTTCTCTTTTTCTTTTACTGTTGCTTTAAAAGTGTGCAAAAGGGGAGTGGAACTGTGTTTTTACATTTTAAACAGAAAGCCCCTTTTGCCTGTTTTTATTTTTATAGATATTTCAGCAGTTGAATCAGCTGAATTCACTTCATCAAGAAACTATCATGAAATGCGTGAAAAGTAGGAAAGATGAAATCAAACAGGCTCTGTCAAGAGAAATAGTTGCTATTTCCTCTGCACAGCTACAGGATTTTGATTGGCAGGTAAAGGTAAGAGTCTATGAGTATGTGTATTTTTTATTTCATTTTTTGGATATAGAGAAATATCTTTATAATATCAGATATATAAAATTTGTTATTTTGGGAATATATTATCCCAAAGAAATATCAAAGATAGTTTAAATTACATCTTGAATAAACTTGGGCATAAGTATACTACAAACATCTAAGCCATGTATAATAACATTACATTGATAATAAGTATAATTAGATCTGTAAATTATTAAATGACATAAGTGATGGGGCAGCATATAGTCAACATATACATACATATATATATATATATATATATATAAAATTTATTTATTTTTTGAGACAGAGTCGTGCTCTGTCATCTAGGCTGGAGTGCAATGGTGTGATCTCAGCTTACTGCAACTTCTGCCTCCCAGGTTCAAGCAATTCTTCTGCCTCAGCCTCCTGAGTAGCTGGGACTACAGGCACGTGCCCCCATGCCCGGCTAATTTTTGTATCTTTGGTGGAGATTTGGGGTTTTGCCATTTTGGCTAGGCTGGTCTCAAATCCTGGCCTCAAGTGATCTGCCTGCCTCCACCCGCCAGAGTGCTGGGATTACAGGCGTGAGCCATCCCACTTGGTCAATATATATTTTTGACCACAACTTTCTAGACTTTATAGCTTTCTTAAGACTGGTAAATGTGATTCTACCTCTAGGAGGAAAACCTATAAGATACTATTAAAACATTAGTTTTTAATACATTTTGAGAGTCACTATCAGTAGAGTTCATAAAGAAGAATTTCAGACCAACTTTTTGTCCTTATAAGATACCTAGACCAGTAGATGAAGAGGAAATAAATACATTGTGTTTCTTGATGTTAGCATGACCCTGGATAAAGTGCCTTACATTGTGTATGTGGATTAAGTAGAGAAAAATGTGGGAAGATAACAGGTGGGTTCATAATTGGATAAATAACCAAGCAAAGACAGATGAATTTATATTAGTTAAAAAGTCTCTGTGGCTCTGGTCTTGGCCCAGTCATTTTCAACATTTTTATGAATATTATGCTTATCAGATCTGAAGGTGATACAAAACTAGAGCTATAACAAGTGTATAATGTGACACAAAGTTCAAAATTATGTCACGGCCAATTACAATCAGTGACCAAATGAAGCAAAATAAATTAATCAGGAAACCTAAACAGAGGATTTTTAATTTAAATATTTAAATTTTATAAATTTAATTTCAATTTCAGAGTTTATATTTTTATAAATATAAAAGATAAAGGAGACCAGGCACGGTGGCTCACGCCTGTAATCCCAGCACTTTGGGAAGCCAAGGCGGGTGGATCACTTGAGGCCAGGAGTTTGAGACTGGCCTGGCCAACATGGCAAAACTGCAACTCTACTGAAAAAATATGAATATTAGCTGGGTGTTGTGGTGTGTGCCTGTAGTCCCAGCTGCTTGGGAGGCTGAGGCACGAGAATTGCTTGAACCCAGGAGGTGGAGCTTGCAGTGAACCAAGATCATCGTGCCACTTCACTCCAGCCTGGGCACTAGAGCACAACTCTGTCTCAGAAAAAAATAAATAAATAAAGGATAAGAGAGATGTTAATAGTAGCATATATGAGAAATGTTTAGTTATTTTGGTTTATCAAAGTATAGCTTCATTCGTGTTGATTCAGGCCCATATTTTGTTGGTAGAAATGCAGTTCTGTTTTTTTTTTTTTTTTTTTTTGAGATGGAGTTTCGCTGTTGTTGCCCAGGCTGGAGTGCAATGGCACGATCTCTGCTCACCGCAACCCCACCTCCCGGGTTCAAGTGATTCTCCTGCCTCAGCCTCCTGAGTAGCTGGGATTACAGGCATGTGCCACCACGCCTGGCTAATTTTGTATTTTTAGTAGAGATGGGGTTTTGCCATGTCGGTCATGCTGGTCTAGAACTCCCGACCTCAGGTGATCCGCCCACCTCAGCCTCCCAAAGTGCTGGGATTACAGGCGTGAGCCACTGTGCCCGGCAGAATTGCAGTTCTTCAAGCAAGAGATGGTGCTAGTACATTCTGTTTCCAGTGATAATATCTTCTTAGTGTATTATCTGTTTAGTTTTGGCTGCCAAACTTAAGAGATATTTAAGCAAATTGGACTCCAACTAGAAAAGAATGACTAGGAACTTAAAATCGTGGTGCGTGAAATTGCTTTGAAACACTGAGACCATGTACCTGGAAAAGATTAAACCTAGTAGAAACATGACACTTACCTTTAAAAGGCTAAAATTCATAGATGGGGAAATATATAAATGTTTTGTGGCTCCAGAGACTAGGTGAAGGACTAAGGTATATTATTTGCAATAAGATACGTTTCAATTCAACCTGGGGAAGAACTTTTTAACAAGTATGAATATCTGGAAATGATTGTAACCGCTTCTCGAGGTAGCACATGCATCATCATTGGTGGTATTCAAGCATAGGGTAAAAAACTATTTATTGGAAATATTGAGGAGGAGAATTATGCATAAGATAGTTAACCTGAAGCTGATACTTCCAGATCTGAGATATTATGGTTCCTGTTTTTGGGTGAGAGAATGGAGGAGCTATGTCAAGATTTGATTCTATAGGGTATGTACCACAAGGGAGATCCTTTGAGGTCATTAGGGAAGATGTCCCTTATCATTGCGTAAGTAATTTTTTTGCAAGTGGCAGCATTCTAAACAAAGATTCAGTTTTTGTGGATTTTTCTGGCTCAGATTCTAGAAAAATTGAGTTTCCCTATGCTGTCTGCCAAGGAAACTACAGTGCTCATTTCAAGAAGTATTAGTATTATAAATATTTGGTTCTTCCAATTCCCCTAGGATATATTCCAGAGAAAGAAATTAAGAAGTGAGGTAAATGTACAGAGTGTTTCTGTTCAGTGGCTCTAATTGAAGATGGTATCTTGATAACATATTTATCAATATTGTGATAGATAGATAGCTGACCATGAATTAAGCATCTTAATTTCTGAGAGTTTACCAGTATTTTTGGTCTCACTTATCTCTGTACGTGAACTTTCATCTTCTTGGTGCCTTCAGTCTTCTTTAAGAATTCTCTGTTTCTTGTACATTAGACCCATTCAGTACTTCCCAGGCATGACTCTGATCTAGACACCTGCTTCTGCCACAAGATTGCTGACTGGTTGTCTTACTTTCCTACCGATTTCCTCTCCTTTATTCACTCTCCTTTCTCTTTCTGTTCTTCAAATATGCTTTAGCATGGACTTAATTTATTTCTTTCACCTTTCTCTATACTCAACAGCAAACAGTACTTTAAAAAATGTACTGCTAACTAACCTCTGATGTATATTCAATATAGTTCTTTTTACTATTTATTAATTGCTATTTTTCTGATTTTAAACAGCTTGCACTTTCCAGTGACAAGATTGCTGCATTACGAATGCCACTTTTAAGCCTGCATCTAGATGTAAAAGAAAATGGTGAAGTAAAACCTTATTCTATTGAAATGAGTAGAGAGGAGCTGCAGAATCTAATACAGTCCTTGGAAGCAGCGAATAAGGTATTTGCTATAATTTTGTCATATGATTTGAATGTTTAAGGTTTTTGGGTTTTTTTTTTTTTTTTTTTTTTTTGCGTTGGAGTCTCACTCTGTCACCCAGGCTGGAGGGGCAGTGGCGCGAACTTGGCTCACTGCAACCTCCGCCTCCCGAGTTCAAGCGATTCTCGTGCCTGAGCCTCCAGACTAGCTGAGATTACAGATGCCTGCCACCAGGCCTGGCTAATTTTTGTATTTTTAGTAGAGATGGGATTTTACCATGTTGGCCAGGCTGGTCTCAAACTCTTGACCTCAAGTGATCTACTCGCCTTCGCCTCCCAAAGTGCTGGGATTACAGGCATGGGCCACTGCACCCGGCCAAATGTTTTTAGTTTTGATTGATACTCCTAGACTCATAGTTCACTTTTAGTGTTTTTTCTCTAGATGTTTTAATGTTAATTAAGCACAAAAAATACTTTGTTAATATGTTCTGAGCTCTAGTTTTAGATATTAATTATAACTTGTAATGTTCAATTACTTAGTTTTGAACATAATGTACTAAGTAATTTTTGAAAGAATAATAGTGCTATTCTAACAGCTGAATTTCTTTTGCTGCAATGCTCGTTAATGATAAAAATAACATTTTTACCTTAGAATAATAAAATTGATTCTGAAGAGTTTTTATGATTAAAAAAATTACGATCCTAAAAAAAGTGGCTTTATTTACTGGACTGATAATAGAAAATTGCTTTTATGATCCTCTAACTATGGAAGACAGAATATGACTTGTAGTTATTATGACAAAATCAGGTTGAGGCAAGACAGAGCTAATGAATGTCCAAAAACTTCACATTTACAGTGGAGTGGCTAAATAACAATAACTGCTCCTAATGTTTAATAAATGAGAAAAATAATATTTAAACAGTGGAAACTGTTGTGAGGAGGAATAAAAATAATTGTCTTTGTATATGTATGTTTCTTCGTTATTGCTCAGCATTTTCTCTAGTGATCTCATCTCAGTGATTAAGTCTCAGTGATTCTTACAACCTCTATTGCCCTACTATTTAATCTTCTTGATCCTCCTTTTTAAAAACTCTGATAAACTTCAGCTTCTCTCCACACTCTGCATTTGCTCAAACATTGTAGTGCTTTGATTACCGGTCCACATGCCTATTAACCAAACGAGCAGCTCAGGCTTGGCTGGATAGCTGAGTGGGGCTACACGTGTGAAGGGTGCATGTGATAGAGCCCGATATAAATGGTAACAGATTCTGAACCGTAGATTCCAGCAGGCATATGTCATCAGTTACTGTGCATTGTACTTGCTTGTTATGAGTTCTCCATGCCCTTTTTCAGAGACTTCAAAGCATTTAATATGGAATATATCAGCATCAGTCTCGTATAACCTGATATTTTCTCTTTAATTTGTGTTTTAAGGTGGTCCTGCAGTTGAAATAATTGGAAATTATGAATACCAGTCCTATCAGATTTTATTGCTCCAACTTAAATGGCAGAGTGAATACTGCGTGTTCAGAAACCTTGTGATGTCTTGACTGTTGCACCAGGCTGAGAAAGCAGCAATGTTGATATTATAAAGATAAAAATTTATCAACATTCCTTAACAGGAAATTACATGGTTGAGAGGAAATGCATAAAATGAAAGATGAAAAATCTATAGTAGCAGTTTATATTTTCATGATTGTTTTGCCTCATTTATTAAATATTTGAGAAATCTTTGGAGATACATAGTTTTATTGAAAGCTAAAAATAGGTTCTAAAGTAATGTAAAAATATAAAGCACAAATATACTTGAATATTGCTTAAAGAATTGTGTGAATAGCAACATATATTATGGATATATACTTTGTGATATTTTTAAAAAATAACTTTTTCAAAGAATGTATAAGCTGCATATATAACTCAGGAGATTCCATGTCTTTCTCATATTTCAGAGGAAAGATTATAAAATATAAAATTTCTTAGAGAACACCTCTTTGTCCGAGATAAACAAGAACAAATACTCTAAACTTATGTGAACAATTTTGAGTTTATGAATTCTAGAAACTAAAATCAAGAATACAGAAAAATGAAAATAACATTTTACTTCTGCGCTTCTATGTTTGGGAAACATTGCTCTGATAAAAAATAGCTGTCATTATGGAGTGTGTATATTCAAATATGAGATAAGACTATGTACACGTCCACTTTTGTTAATAAACTCAATATTGAATACTTTTGGATGTTAAATTCATTGGAAAAACAAACCATTTGTAACCTCAGTTAACTTTAACAACAAGCATTCTGAGCAAATGAAAAGCGTCTTGTTTTATTTTTATATATTGCTTTATTTTAAATGACTCCAAATAACTCAGTAGTTATACGTAATTATACGTAACTCACTAATACATAATTAATAGGTGCTTGCTATTTGCAAGCCATATGGCTTATTAGAGCATCAGACTATTCTTTGAGGCATCCGGAGCAATTATTACTATTCTCATCATACAGATGAGGATAGGCTTAGAGAGTTTTCTGAGTGTGATCTAAACAGTGCTACTCAAAATGTGTCTGCAGAGAAGTGCTTGTCTGTGAACTGTTTGTTACAGGTCAGTGATTCAATAAGGAGCTTGGGCCGGAAAGTGTATCAGTATACTGCTGTCTTCATCGAGAAATTTTGGTTTTAAAAAAATTATCAGCTGAAGGAAATAGTGTGCTTAGTGTGGTAGTTAATTTACCTTCTTGTGCAAGTTATTTGTTATGATGGGCCAGTGATGGTTTGTAGAACAGCACTTCGAGTAGCACTCATTGTGAAGTCTCTTCTAAATTTCAGCTTTCCATGCAGTATCTCCTTTACAAGGAAAACGTCTTGCTATAGTTAGTCTCTCTCTCACCACTTGGTAACACTCCATTAGCACATTCAGCAGCTTTATCGAAATTGAATCAGTATACTAAATACTGTGCATATTAAAGTGTGCAATGTGATATTTTGACATATACATATTTACATCAATGAAAGCATCACCACAAATTAGGATAATGAACATTTGATCACTCCTGAAGGTTTCCTCTTGGTCCTCTATAGTCCCTGTCCCTTCCATTTCCCACAAGTAACCACTGATCTGCTTCCTGTCACTATAGATTGTTGCATTTTTGGAAGTTTAGTATAAAGGAATCATATAGTGTGTAATTTTTTTTTTAATCTGGCTTCTTTCAGCATTATTTTGAGTTTCATCCATGTTGCATGTATCCATAGTTCATTTCTTTTTATTGTTCAGAAGTATTATGTTGTAGAGTTCTGCCACAATTTATTCACCTATTGATGGATATTTTGGTTGGTTCAAGTTTTAGGCATTAGAATACACAGAATGCTGCAAACTTTCTTGCATACATCTTTGAACAAACATATGCTTTTTTTTGAGCAAGTACTTTAGAATGAAATGGCTGGATGATATGGTAGGTTTATTTTTTCAAGATACTACCGAAATTAAAAAAAATTTTTATTTGAATAATTTTTGAGGGTACAGGTGGTTTTTGGTTGCACGGAGAAGTTATTTAGCGGTGATTTCTGAGATTTTAGTGCACCCATCACCCGAGCAGTATACTGTACCCTAAATGTAATCTTTTATCCTTCATGCCCCTCCCAGCCTTCCTCCCCAAGCCCACCATGTCCATTATATTACTCTTACGCCTTTGTATCCTCATAGCTTAGGTTTTCCATTCCCGAGTTACTTCACTTAGAATAATGACTGTCAAGCTTTTTCAAAGTGATTTTAACATTTTGCATTTCCATTGCAGTCTATGAGAGTTCCAGCTCCATCTTGCCAACACTTGGCATTGCCAGTCTTTTTAATTTCAGTTATTTTAATATGTATGTGTCTCACTGTGGTTTTAGCAATATTTAACAAATTTCCCTAATGACCAATGATGTTAAGCATCTTTTCATGTGCATATTTGCCATGTATACATCTTCAGTGAAGTGTCTGCTCAGATCTGTTGCCCATTTTTCAATTGGATTTTTTGTTTTCCTAGTATTGAGTTTTGAGAGCTCTTTTGACTTATTCTGAATACAAATCCTTTATTAGATAGATACTTTGTAGATACTTTCTTCTAATCTGTGGCTTATCTTTTTTCCCCCATGTAAATTGACCCTATATTGTTTTAGAACAGTTTTAGATAAACCAAACTTTAAAAGATAGTACAGAGTTTCTATATTATTAACATTTTACATTAGTACAGTGCATTTGTTATAATTAGTGAACTAATATTGACACATTGTTAAGTAAATTCTAGAGTCTATTCAAACAGAAAATTTCTAAGTTTTTCCCTAGTGTCCTTTTCCTGCCCCAGGATTCTATCCTAGATACCATATTACATTTAGTTGGCATGTTTTTGATGACCTTGACAGTGTTGAAGAGTGTGGGCGAAATACTTTGTGGGATGTCTCTCTCTGTTGGAATTTGTCTGATGTTTTCTTCATGATTAGACTTGGGTTATGGGTGTTGGGAAGGAAGATCACAGAGATAAAATGCCATTTTCATCACATCAAATCAAGGGTACATACTACTAACGTGATTTATGGCTTGATATTAATCTTGATACCTGGCTGAGGTACAGGTTTCTTCACTGTGAACTGACTCTTCATTTTCTCCTTTTCTTACTGTACTTAAGGAAATCACTATAGTTCAGCCCATACTTAAGGAGCGGGAAGGTGTGCTCTCCTTTTTGAGGCTGGAATATCTACATAAGTCGTGGAATTTTGTACACATTTGTTTCTTTTCCACTATTGAGATTTCTACTTATTATCAGTATGGACTCATTTTATACTTTGGATTATAATTCAGTACTGCTTTGTTACTCAAACTGTTCTAATGGCTTGGCCATTAGGAGCTCTTTCACTTGGCTCCTGTGTCCCTTTGACATATCCCCATCAATGAGGTTGGACTTTTTATTTTTTTCAGGGCAGGGGGGTGCATCTTCTTTTTCTTTTTCATCTTGGAAAGTATTTTCTTACTCTCTGGCAGTGCAAAATGCTCCAGGCTCATCTTGTGTATTTCCTGTCCAATCCTAGAATCAGTTATTTCTCCAAGGAACTCTTGGTTCCTTTTATTGAAGAATGGTGTTAGAAACCAAGCTAGGTATACTCATTGCTACTGAGGTGTTATTTCTTTTAGGCCCTTTTGGTGCTGACAGAACTAAGAAATATGTGTGTGTATACTAACCTGGGTATATACTTATATCTATATTTATATTATCATACATCTCTATATTAAGCTAAAGAAGCTCATATTGATGTCTCCAACTCTAATCCATTACATGCATTATTCTAGCCTCCTATCCTTCCCTATCTACAAATTTCAGTTCCAACAATGAGAAAGGAGTTAATCCATTTTGAGCAGGTTTCTGTGTGTGATGTCAGATAAGGGTTAGGTTCATTATTTTATATGTGGACATTCAGTTTTCACAACCCTGCCTGTTGAAACTATCCTTTCCCCAGTGTGTATTCTTGGCACCCTTGTTGAAGATCAGTTGACTATATTCATGTGGATGTACTTCTGGGTGCTCTATTGTATTTCATTAGTCTACATGCCTGTTTTTATGTTACTGCTATGCTGTTTTTGATTTTTGTAGCTTTTTTCATACATTTGTAGGCCCCTGTCAGAAAGTACGAGGCCTCCAGCTTTGTTCGTTCTCAGGATTATGTGTGTGTGTGTGTGTGTGTGTGTGTGTGTGTGTCTACTAGGGGTCTTTGTGTTTCCTTTGAATTTTGGGGTTTGGGGATTGCTTTTTCCTATTTTTGTAAAAAATGCCATTGGGATTTTATAGGGATTGCATTGAATCTAGATTGCTTTGAGTCATGTGGATATTTCAAAAATATTGAATCTTTAATTCATGACCAGTGCTGTCTTTTATTTGTGTCTTCTTTAATTTCTTTTAGCAATGTTTTGTAGTTTTCAGTGTACAAGTTTTCTGCCTCCTTGGTTAAGTTTATTTCTAAATATTTCATTCTTTTTGATGCTATTGTAAATGGGATTTTCTTAATTTCTTTTTTGCCTTGTTCATTTTTAGTATATAGAAATGCAGCTGATTTATGTATGCTGAATCTGTATTCTGCATCTTTACTGAATTCTTTTATTGGTTCTGACAGCTTTTTTAAATAAGGTTTTCTGCGTATAAGATTGCATCGTTAATGAACAAGGATAATTTTAGTTCTTTCTTTCTGATTTGGATGCCTTTGACTTCTTTTTATTGCCTAATTGCTCTAGCTAGGTCTTTCAGTACTGTATTGTATAGAAGTGGCAAGGGTAGACATTTTTGTCTTCCTGGTGTTAGAGAAAAAGCTTTCAGTTTTTCACTAAGTATGATGTTAGCTGTGGGCTTTCATATGTGGCCTTTATTATATTTATATAATTTTCTCTATTTCTAATGGTTGAAAGCGTTTTTATCATGAAAAGGTGTTAATTTTTGTCAAATGCTTTTTCTGCATCTATTGAATTCATTATGTGATTTTTATCCTTTCTGTTTATGTGATTGATTGATTTTCATATGTTGAACCATCTTTGCATTCCAGGGATAAATTTCGCTTGATCATGGCATATGATTTTTTTTAATGTGTTGTTGAATTTGGCTTGCTATTGTTTTGTTGAGGATATTTGTACCTATGTTTGTTAGGGATATCGGCGTGTGGTCTTTTTTGTTAATATCTTTGTCTGGATTTAGCATCAGGATCATGGTGACCTCATACAATGAATTTGAAAGTGTTCCCTCTTCAATTTTTTGGAAGAGTTTGAGGAGGATTGATTTTAATTCTTCTTTAAATGTTTGGTAGAATTCTTCAGTGGAACCCTCTGGTCCTTGACTTTTCTGTGTTGAGAGATTTTTGATTACTGATTCAATCTCCTTGCTAGTTGTAAGTCTTCATATATTCTATTTTCTCATGATTCAGTCATCGTAGGTTGTGTGTTTCTAGGAATTTATCTATTTCTCTTAGGTTATCTAAGTTGTTAGCCTATAATGGTTCATAGCAGTCTCTTGTAATCCTTCTTATTTCTGTGGCATCAGAAGTAGTATCCTCTGTTTCATTTCTGATTTTTTAATTGTGAATTTTCTTTTGTTCTTAGTCTAGCTAAAGATTTGTCAATTTTGCTATTTTCAAATAACCAACTCAGTTTCATTGGTTTTTATTTTGTTTTTATATTCTATATTTCATTTATTTATGCTTCAATCTTTATTATTTCCTTCCCACTGCTAACTTTGGGTATAATTTTTTCTCATTTTTCTAGTGGTTGAAGAGTATCTTGTTTAATTTTCACATATTTGTCAATTTTCTAGTTTTCTTATGCCACTGATTTCTAGTTTTATTCCACCGTGGTCTGAAGAGATACTAGGTCTGATTTCAATCATCTTAAATTTGTTAAGACTTGTTTTGTAACCTAACGTGGGCAATTCTGGATAATGTTCCATGTGCTTTTGGGAAGAATGTGCATGCTGTTGCTGTTGGATGGAATGTTCTGTATATGTCTGTTAGGTCTATGTGATCTATAGTGTTGTTCAAGTCCTTTCGTCCACTATTGATATGTCTGGATGCCCTATTATTGAAAGTGGGGATACTGAAACCTACTATTATTGTGTTGCTGTTTGTTTCTCCTTTCATTTCCCTCAATGTTTGATTCATATATTTGGATGCTTTAATGTTGGGTACTATGTATTTATCATTGTTAGATCTTCCTGGTGATTGACCATTTTATCATTATATAATATCCTTTATCTATTTCTGTGTCTGTGTTGTCTCGTGCAGATTCCCAATTAATGATTTGTGGGTTTCTCAGATGTCCATAATCTCTCCTTCCTTCTGGTGTCAGTCTGTGGTACTGCAGGTTTTCTGGACTGTCACAAACAGCCTCACTCTTTTGTTCTCAGATGCCCAAGGCTTCTAGAGTTTTCCAGGTCCTGTTAGTACTCCGAGTCAGGCAAGAGAGAAATCAGTCCCTTGGGAAGCCCTAAAATATCAGAACATTGGATACATGCTCCACAATTCTCTCCTCCACCCCCAGTTCCCAAGGAAAGGCTACCAAGTTGTATCAGCCTCCACTGTACTGCAGGTCTTCTGGAATGACAGGAAGCAGCCAAGCTCTCTTCTGTCCTCAGCGGCCTCTAGGCATCTAGGGTATTCCAAGTCCTGTCCATAATCCCAGACAGAAAACAGTCACTTGGGCAGCCCCCTGTAAAGACAGAACACTGAAGTCATGCTCCAACTCCTCCTTTCCCTGGGAGAAACCAGGAGTTGGGAGTTTTCTGCTGGTTCCATGCTGAGCTTTGGAGGTGGACTGTGGTGAATGAATGCCACAGATGTTCTTATTGGAGATGCAGCTGGTTTTGCGTTCTCTTAAGTTACAGATGCATTTTAACTAGTCTCTGGATTACTCACAAAAGAAATTGGTCTGTATGTTGTTGACTTCAGATCTCAGGTAGTCAGGGGCTTTCTAGTCTGCTGTCTTGCTGATGTTACTCCACTTTGCAGTTCTACGAACAATGAGAGTTGTTGCTTTGAATTCTCAGCAGCATTAGGTATTATCGGTATTTTGAGTTGTAGCTATTCTAATAGAGATATAGTGGTATCTCAATGTTGTTTTAATTTGCAGTTCCCTAGTGACCAAGGATGTTGAGAATCTGTTCTTATGCATGTTTTCTATCTGTACATATTCTTTGGCGAGGTGTCTATTCAGATGTCTTTGCTTATTTTTAATTAGGTTGTCTTAATGTTGATTTTTAAAAGTTCTTTGTATATTTTGGATAGATGTTCTTTATTAGACATGTGTTTTGCAAACATCTTCTTCCAGTCTGTGGCTTGTTGTTTCATTCTCCCAACTGTCTTCAAGGGCTGAAGTTTTAAATTTTGAAGAAGTTCAGTTGACCAGTTCTTTTTTGGATCATGCTTTTGGCATCATATCTAAGAAATCATTGTCTAACCCAGATTAACAAATATGATCTCCTAAATTGTCTTTTAGAAATGTGATAGTTTCAGTTTTACCTTTAGGTCTATGTTCTATTTTGTGTTAATTTTTGAATATGGCACACGGTGTGGCTCAAAGTTCACTTTTTGCATGTGAATATTCAATTATTTCAGCACCATTTGCTGAAAAGGCTATCCTTTCTCTACTGAACTGCCTCTGTGCCTTTGTCAAAAATTAATTGTTCAGGCCTGGCGTGGTGGCTCACGCCTGTAATCCCAGCACTTTGGGAGGCCGAGATGGGTGGATCACTTCACATCAGGAGTTCGAGACCAGTCTTAATTTTAACACCAGTGTTAGTGTTGATTGACTAGTCTTCTCATTATGGATCTCGTTTTCCTTTTTCTTTGCATGCCTGGTAATTTCTGATTGGGTGCCAGACGTGATGAATTTAACCTTATTGGCTGTTGGCAATTTTTATGTTTCTGTAAATAATCCTTGAGCTTTGTTTTGAATTGAATGCAATTAAGTTACTCGGAAACAGTGATCTATTAAGATCTTGCTTTTCTGATTTGTGAGGCAGATCCAGAGCAGTGCTCAGTAATGGGCTAATTATTCCCTATCACTAAGACAAGACTGTCTTGAGTACTTTACCTACTGCCTTGTGAATTAAGAGATTTTCCAATTTAGTTGTTGGGAACAGGCACTATTCCTGGCAATGTATGAGTACCAGACCTGTTCCCTCTAATTTCTTCAAGTAGCTCTTTTTCCAGCTTTGGGTTGTTTCTTCACGTGTACGTACTGATCAATACTCTCCTGAATACTCAAAGGGCAATCTGCTCTAGATTTCTGGGGTTGTTTTTTTCTGCAACTTCCTCCTCTTTGGTTTTCTCTCTTGTGAATTCTAACTGCCTTGGTCTTCCCGGATTCTCAGTTGTACTTCCTCAATTCAGGGAGCCCTCCAGGCTCCCCATGGGTTCCTCTCTCTGAACTGTGGTCTGATAACTCTGTCAAGTAAGCTGGAGCAGTCGTAGGCTGCACCTGCTTTGTTTCCTGTCACTCAGGTATCATCCTGTGTTCCCTGATACTTGGTGTCTTGAATACCAGTGGTTTGTGTGTGTCAAGGAGTCAGGAGTGGGGGTGGGTGGCTGTTTTTGTTTTTGATTGTTTCAAGTCATAGTGTAAATCCTGTACCTGTTTTTAAAAGTAATTTTTATTTCAATAGCTTTTGGAGTACAAGTGTTTTTGCTTTTGGAGTCTTAGTCATGAATTCTTTGCCTAGGCTCGTGTCTAGAAGAGTTTTTCTAATGTTGTCTTCTAGAATTTTTATAGTTTTAGGTCTTAGATTTAAGTCCAACTCAAGATGCATCTTGAGTTGATTTTTGTATAGGTGAGCGATAATGATTTGTTTCATTCTTCTACATGTGGCTTGCCAGTTTTCCCAGCACCATTTATTAAATAGGGTATCTGTTCCTCAATTTATGTTTTGGTGTGCTTTGTTCAAGATCAGTTGACTATACATATTTGGCTTTACTTCTAGGTTCTCTATTCTGTTCAATTGGTCTATGTGCCTACTTTTATACCAGCACCATGCTGTTTTGGTAGCTATAGCCTTGTAGTATAATTTGTTCTTTTTGCTTAGGATTGCTTTGGCTATTCAGGCTCTTTTTGGGTTCCATATGAATTTTAGGATTGTTTTTTCTAATTCTATGATAAATGATGTTGGTATTTTGATGGGAATTACATTGAATCTGTAGATTGCTTTGGGCACCATGGTCATTTGCACAATATTGATTCTTCTAATCCATGAGCATGGGGTATGTTTTCATTTGTTTATATCATCTATGATTTTTTTCAGCAGTGTTTTTGTAGTTCTCCTTGTAGAAATCTTTCACCTCATTGGTTAAATATACTCCTAGGTATTTTATTTTATTTTTGGCAGCTGTTGTAAAGGGGAAAATTCTGTACCTGTTAATCCATCTTGATTGGAAGTGTAAGCCCATGTCATTAAAATTTTAGGTTAAGAAAAAAATTATCTATTTTTTGTTCTTAGTCTAATGTGAACTGAATGCCTGAGAGATGTTGTGGGCAGTTAATTATAAAGTAGTGTAATTATGTTAATTCTGAAGTCATTAGAGAAGATGAGAAGATAGGATACAATGTTTATTTTATCCCGGTAACTATAGCTTGATAAGATCGAATCTTAGAATTAGGGTCAAAAGCTGAGCTGTATCATGTAGCGTTTTATTTTCTGCTTAGGGTTATTTAAGAAAAAGCATCCTAGAAATAGTTAAGACCCTTTTAAAGGAGAGCAGATTCAAATAAACTCCTTTGAGAGGATTATCTCTCCTTGCACATACAGAATATGTAACTGGTAGGCTGTACCGCACAGACAGACTGATCTACAGCTTGTCTAGCAAAAGCGATTCAATCTTGTGATGACCTGCCTTGCAAACCCAAACATAATTCATTGATAATAATGTCACATATTCCTGTGATAATTGAAATAGTTAAGGTTATATTTGTTTAACATCGGGACATAATTATCTTCTAATAAAGCTAAAGTTTCTGTTAAGAATGCTATTTTCTTTGAAAAGGGAGTTACTTCTGTAGCTAATACCTATGTTGAGAATGTGATATGATGATATTCATAGACTCAACGTCCAGCCAAGATTGACATCTCCTGCTACTGATATTTTCTGTTTAGGATATATGATAAATATTTTATTTTTCTTTTAAGAAAACCCCGAGTTTAGGTGAAATATTGTCTTTTATTTATATGCTACCAGACGCCAAAGTTAACGGATTTAAAAGTTGATTTACTTTTTATTAAGTTCTCCAGAGCGGCACATTAGTTGTATGTGGATTTTTTTTTTTTTTTTTTTTAGTTTAGGGTCTCTTTGTTTTTTCCAACATAATGTTTCTGCATTCATCTATTCTTAAAATGAAAACCATATAATTTACTTCTTATAAAGTCTTAAATGTGAAACCAAGAAATTTAATCGAGCAGTAAAAACATTCTCAAAATGTAGACCATGATCTCAGTTTCTTCCATTTTTCTCCCGAGTAGAAAATAGACTTCTGCATAAGAAAGCTAAAATGTGTTAATATTTTTAAGTTAAAGGTTTAATATTATCAGAATACAATCCAAAGAGTAAATCAAGTTACATAATTACATTTTTATTTATTAAATATGGAATCATCTACTGAATTGCAATACATTAAATATACTGTTTCCTCTTAAATAAAACTGCTTGACAGTTAAAAAATTATGGGCTTGCCATACTTGCAGGTCTCTTATGTTTTTAGATCTTATTTACTTATTTATATTTTTACAGTGAAATAGTAATTTAAAAAGAGGATGGGAAAATTCTGTAGTCACTTGAGTTTCCTCTAGCCACATTTTATTGCAAACCAGTTCCTCCTTTGAACATCTTTCTAATTTAAGTCTTTAAAAATGCTTTCATTTCAAACACTAAATATTTCTATATTAGAAAAGTTTTTACAGTATATTAAATTATTTGTTCCACATGCCCCACCCCTTTACAGTATATTTTAAATACTATCTTTGGATTTCATTTCTTTCTGTTTTGTAAGATGGATACTATAATTCACCCTGGTAAACTCAGTTTTTCTTTCAGTATTATGTGTACAATATACATGAATGAAAAACACATAGTACACATTCAGTGTACATTTTCTTTCAGTACTATGTGTGTTTCATTAATGTACACTTTTCATAATGTATATTGAAACTGAACATATTGAAGCTCAACAAGAGTTTTCTATTAATTCTGTTTATATTCTGAACGATTAGAATGTCTAAGTGTAAGGCAGAGTACGAGCTTTGGAGTTGGGCATCTGGCTTGGTCACTTACTTGGCAAACTCTTTTTGTCTTGATGAACTTCCATATCTCTGCACAAAATGGGAAAAACAAAAATCTCATAAATTTTGGATTAATTTAATTATCACAAAATGTCTATGAAGCAAATTCTAATGTTATCTTCAGAGAAAAAAATGGCCAAGCTGAATAGCACCATGTGTAAGCACGTGGGCTGTTCTGCAGAACTGGCAGAGCTTCTAGCATAAAAGAAAGGGAGAGAGGAAATGTTCTGTAGTCAAAGAGACTTAAGAGACCTCACTTGGATCCTCACTTGAAAAAACAACTGTAAAAAGGTGTTTTGGAGACAATTGGGGAAATGTGAATAAAATTCATTAAATGTCAAGGAGCTATTATTTTTGTTTGGTATGATAAGGGTATTATGGTTAGACTTTCTTAATCCCCATAATTTACAGATATATGTATAAGTGAAATCACATAAGGGATAAGATTTACCTTGAAATACTTTAGAAGAAAACCCCACAACTGATTAAATGAAGCAAGTGCAACTTAATTGTTGCAGACTTTTGGATAGTTGTGGAATCTGGGTGATGGTTATGTTTGAAATGTTTCAGAATTAAAAAAAGAGAAAGAAATTATGCAGTGGACTCAGATATGAAATAACTGGGATACTAGTGACACAGATACAGAGACTATGCAAACATATGTTCCCAGGTGCCTGGAGAACTCTCTTGCATGCCAGTGTATGACAAAAATACTTTCATCCAAGCACTTTCATATTCACTTTGTAATTATTGTGAATGTGTGGATATGCTAGTTTGCCCTAATATGGTTTATTAAGTTGGCCTCCCCATCTAAACTGTAATTTTCTCTGAGACTGAGAAGATCGGTTTGATATCTTTATCCTTTTCCCATTGCCCTTGCATGATTACTATTCAATCATTGCTGAATTAAACAACACTTTGCTTTGTTTAGGAAGATGCTGGATGCTAAACACTGTCTTACTCAGGCTTCTTATTGACATAGCAAATTCTAAACGTGTTACATATACATGTGTTCCTTTTCTGCTTTAAATGAAACTGATGGGTATTTATTTCTCCCATTGTGTAATGTAGTCTGTGGAAATAGTAGCCAGTGTAGGATGCCTCAGATATATCCAGCTCTGCAGGCCAAAGCTCAGCTTTTAAAGTGGCGATTCCCAGTTATTTTGTTAAATGGATGTTAAAGTCATCCCTGGGTTGGAGTTTAGACTTTTATTGAAAAGCTTTTCTACTAATCACCAATTAATGGATGAATAAAATTCACACTTTTGGTCTCTTCGTTGTTTTATTGTCAACACATTCTTTCTCAAGGGAGAGAATTAATTTGGAAGTTGGAGGTCTTCAAATTAGGAAAGTCTGACAAATAGGCCAACTCTAATATTCATATTTACAGTGGAGATTTTAAAAGAAGTTTGACATAATACACCTCACAAATGGATGCCAATAAGTCAGTTTTAGGCATTATTTTTGAATACAAGGAGACTGTTCATTTCTTCTTTTCTAACATATACACCCCATATGTTTAAGTGTTTGTAAGGCATGTTGTCATCTTAAATAATACTTAAAAAAATCAAAGTGGTACAGACACAAGCTCCTGGAAAAGTGCTGGTATCTTTTTTTTTTTTTTTGATTGTTGAATAATCCTGAAAAGAATTTCTTCCAAATAAAGGGATGTAGCTTTGTATTAAATTTTGTAATAAAAGTTCTCAAATGATAGATTCAAAATTCTAAACATTTTTAAGGATTATAAAAAGATATGCCTGAAATCTTGCATGTTTTAAAATGTAGTACAAAGTAAGCTTTTTATATGTAGGCATTTGTAATTTAAAAAAAAGTTTTATTTGTGTTTTCAGAATAAACGAGCTAACATAAATTGTACATATTTACAGCAATAAACTACATTTCAGAAGCTGCACAACAACTTTTGTAAGTACAGCTGATGATTTTTGACACCAGCTTTCAAATGTGTTTTCAATTCTTTCATTTGCTGCAACATTTAAAATCTTGTAGTACCAAAGCAAAGGAAACACCAACTTATTTTATAGCAAAGCCACATTATTAACAAAAAATACTGAGTGAACTACAGTCCTGTGACTGTTATGGTATCTGTGAGTCCTGAAATCGAGAGCACAAGCATTTCTTGTGTCCATACCTGATTGCATGTAAATTGATTTTGCATTTTACAAGAACACACAATTACTCAAGGAATAATTAAGAATAGAAAAAAGGCCATGAAGGGTAAAAGGGTCAGGAATCAGAGGCCACTGAACAGTTTCTTATTCACTGATTCACTGCTTAGGAGGAAATTGATTTTTTTCTTTCATGTGTATAAATCACAGTCGACAGGCTTCATGGATTTTGTCCACAGATAGCTTTTGAGATAACAAAGCCATAAATGTCACATACATTAAGCACATAAAAAGGAATTAATGAAACGGTTAGAGTATTTTAATCAAATCCCTAACAGAAGGGGTACAGTTAAGCACACACAGTATGAAAGTTTGCTTTCAAATGTAAAAAGCAACTACAGAAAATCACAAGTTTCATTAGACAGAACAGCAATTTCAATCAGAAAATGCAGCATATATTGATACAAAATAGAAAACTTGAAATATAAAAGTAAGGAGTCCACCTTTTCCTTTCTTGGCATTTTTTTAAACCTGTCCCATTTCATTAAAATTTCTACAGGTTTTACTGAAATACTCACTCTTGACATTTAGCTTCTTTAGTGGTCTGGTAGATATACAAAAGTATTACCTGCTTAGGTAAGAAAGCAAATGCTTATGTCAAAGAGCCTTAAAATATTGTAATTTATGTTTATTTGCAATGAAAGAAGTCTACTTGGTAAAAATAAAGAGGGAGAAAAGGATTCTTTTATTTACAAGAATTGTAATACCAATCAGGATATGAGTTGGTTAAATAATGTTTGGTAGGAGGATAGATAGCAAATTGGTAACTGGAGATCTAAAAACACAAGGAATAAAACACTTAACATGTAACGTATTTGGTGAGTTTAGCATAACGGATTTTGAGAGGCAACAGAAGGTATGTATTTCTTTCTGTATATACGTAGCACCTGCTTTTGAAAGCCCCAGCTATTTAGTACAGGATGCTATGAATTAAAATTGCAGGAGACTGGTGTGGAAAGTTCAGCTAATTTTCTGATTCAATGAAGTTTTAGGTGAGGTGGTAGCCAAAGAGGTGTCCCATTGCTGGCAGGATAGTAATTTCCTAATTTTTAGTCTCATGAGTCCTGCTTTCTCAAACCTCCTGAATCACTGTAGGATTAGGCCCCTTGAGTAAAGTCAAGAGGAGCAAAATAATGTTCAGAGATGATAGACAGGAGAAGTTTTCAAGCAAGCCACGCTCAACCCAGATGCCTTTCTTTCAAAAACAATTTTATTTGTATTAAACAATATTAAACTTCCCAATTTTCATGTCTGTTAACCTTTTAAATGACATGCCAACATTATTTCACATTAGCCATCAGGCTTCCATCATGATGGCACAGCATGCTGCATGGTGGTTAAAAAGGATAAAGCTTATTTTAAAATATCAAAAAGTTTTTGGTCCTTGTAAACATGTAAGTCATTTGGAATTTTCAAAAATGTTGTGAAATCTTGGCTTTGTATAATGCCACGTGGTAGTTGTTTTTTTTTTTTTTTTCCTTTATTTAGGCAGTGTCTCACTCTGTCACCCAGGCTGGAGTACAGTGGCACGATCTCAGCTCACTGCAGCCTCAGCCACCCGGGCTCAAGTGATCCTCCCACCTCAGCCTTCCGAGTAGCTGGGACAACAGGCACGCGCCACCATGCCTGGCTAATTTTTGTATTTTAAGTAGAAACGGGGCTTCACCATATTGTCCTGGCTGGTCTTGAGCTCATGGGCTCAAGCAATCAGCCCACCTCAGCCTCCCAAAGTGCTGGGATTACAGGTGTGAACCACCGTGCTTGGCTCACATGGTAGTTTTTATCAAGAAAAAGAGTTACTGACTCTCCTTGAGATAAGAAGCTGAGCAACACAGTCAATAAATATACGTGTATATAATCATGAACATTCCCTTCTTGGAAGAGTACTGGATGTTCTGAATATGAAAGAACACTTGGATATATAATTCTGTTTTCCATGACACTGAAGTTAAGTTAGAATAATCAGAGGACTTCCCTAAAATTGTCTCAGGGGCATTGTTGTAAAATTTCAAGCTTTATCCAGTGAGTATTTTAAAAAGATCTAACAAACAGATCAACAATGAATTAATTAGCTTAAAAAAAGAAAAAGCAGATACACTGCAGTTCAATTTATTTGAGGAGTATCAGGTAGAAAAATACGTTATCTAGTAAACTGGGATGGCTGGTTGCCACTCTGAGGTAAGGCTTGCAAATTATATATTTCTTTTATGCAAATTAGTAAATTATTTAACAGGACAACTGGAAAGTTAATAATTGAAAAAAGGGGGTGGAGGCAGAAAATGCATTTCCTTGTACATCTATCATATTTTATGCACTCTTGAGAAGCAGTGCTGAATGTCAAGAACTGTCCATCCCTCTTATATAGTTCTAAATCTTCTATTTATATCTTGGCAGAAATAGGATTTGTTGTGCAGTACCTTCTGGGAGTATTAGAATTCACATGGGAATGTTCCATCAATAATACAGTGTAGCCCCAGCTTCAAGAATAAATACCCTGTAGAACCTAGATTTAAAAGGCCATTAATAAGGCAAACAATGATAAATGGGGGAAAAAACTATAAAAGAAAACTTTCCTTTTTCCATAAAGGAAAAGCAGTGGTAATTAGCAAGGAATATTCAATTCTTCTAGAACTGGTAGAATCTAGATTGGTGGTATTATTATCAGGATTCAGTCTGCTTGGAAAATCCCAGTAGAAAAAAATCTTAATGACCACTTTGCAAGACACAAACCTGGGTTCAACTGTACCTTCGACTGCATTTTTTATTCTTTGAGAGGTTGTAGATAGAGGCTGTATGGGACTAAAATAATTTGAGAGAGGAGGTCATCTGTCCCACAAGGTATTATCTATAATCCTGAAATATTGCCTGTTATGAAAAAGTGTTTCTCTTTTGCTGCCTTTCCCATTGTAGGTGATCTAGTCAGCATTTATAGACCCTGCCATGGGCAGAACAATAGTTGCTTTGGACAATACAAAAGAATTAGAAAATGGGGTGTTTGCTTTTAAGGACCTCACAAAGGGAGGCAGAATATCTCTTTGCAAAACTAGAAATGTGCAAATAAACTGTCTATTATTATTGAATAAAGTGACCACAAGAATTGAGGGAGTGTTAACAGGAGAGTGAACAGAATGAGGCAGGGTGCTCATGGACAGCATTTTCGAGGATGTTGGCCTGATTCATAAACCACGATTGAGATGGGGCTAGGAAGAAAAATATCTAATCAGTGGAAATAAAATGTAAAACTTCAAGCACAGCAGTGAGAACATTTTGGGATGATGTGTGGATGTTGGAGTGGAAGGATAAGGAAGACCTGAGGATGAGCTTGCTTGCAGCTAATTAAGGAACTCATGGAGAAATAAGGTGAGTATGAGTGGTAGAGAAGACTGGGCCAGACTTAAATGATTTGTAGGGAGCCAAGACATGTTTTCTGTAGTGTGTTAATGTTAAATTTATTAATATTTTCCCACCCTTCTGGTGGCTGAGACCCCATAATTATGGTGGTCATATCATTTATTATTCACATGGACAATTTTGAGAGTGAAAAGGAGTTTTATTAATAATTACACGCTGAGACTGTCTGAGGCAAATTGGGTCATATGGTCTTAACAATAATGTTAACCAAAAAGAACTGGAGCACATTTCAGGCTATTTCGCTGCTGTGCAAACTTTCCTTCTATACATTTTCTCAAGAGACTAAGGAAAGGCTTTTATGTATGGGTAAGCAAGTGGGTGGAACAGATGGAAAAAGCAGAAAACAAAACTGGACACAGAGTGTCTACTGAGCATGATATTTATCTGTTAGGAGTGGGAATAGTTCTCTTCCCCCTTACTCTCTACTCATTTTTGAACTGCCCAAAATCTGGATCATCAAGGTAAAAATGGATAAAATCTAGACAGCTTAGTAGAGTGGAAAAAGCTTGAATGGCCAGGAAATACTCAGGAAAATCATGAAAGTTTAGAGTTGGAAGGTATCTTTCAACAAAGAAAAAAAATTTTACAGAAGTTGTATTGAGGACAATGTTCAGAGACCGGAATTCTTCATGAATGCTTGAAGAACATGAATAGCTAGAATGCTAATCACAAATTAATAAACTGTCAGTTTTGTCTTGGCTGTGCCTAACACCAGTGGATTTAACTAGGTAAGTAGTTAACTAGGTAAGCCGGGGTGGAAGGAGTTGAGCAAGGAGAGTGGATAACAGATGTTCTAAAGACCTTGGATCTTTCCAACTATTATAGATGGAAAGCTGCTTCTTGCCTGAGAGCTCAAAAATATCTGCTACTCTACTTTCAGGAAACAAGACAGTGTGGGGTCCAAGACTGAGGAGGGCACTGCAACAACATTTGGGCTTAGATGCTGCCTAGAGATTGGCTTTTCTACCCATGATGGGGTGTTTCATGGCTGTTCCTTAATTGAATTACAGAGAATAGTTTAAGGACATCTTTATCTTCCAGGGATCTAAAAATAAAGGATTTGTATTATCTGAGACTCTCTCTTAAAGGGAAATATTGTAGTTATAGAAAATTACAAAAATAGTAACATTTTTCCACTTGGCTTGCAAATGTAACTGTATGTCCTATATATTTTTAAAGGAACATGAATAGGTATTGAATTCAATTCACTTGATACCAGATGGCTTACTCTCAAAGACACGCTATCAAGAATTATTACTAAATTAGTTGGGTTATGTTAGCAGAGGCCATGGTCCTCCTGTATCTTTCTGCTAACCTCCCATACAAATGAACTTCTCTAAAATTACATTTGAAATTTAGTTTTGGAAGAGAACTTGGAGGTCATCTGGTGGCATGTTCAAAGTCATGCACCTAGGCAGTGGCAGAGACAGCACCAAGACCAGGTCCCCAATCATGTTAATAATTCCAAGGTGTCTTCCATCCACTGTGAATTCCCTCTCTCCATCATGATGCTCACTTATTGTTAACTTTTCGAGGTTAGGCTGCATACTCTTTGGTATATGTTTAGAGAACTCTCTTCCAAATCTATGTAAATGCTGTCTAGAGGAAACAGATGTTCTACATATTTTTATGGGAGAAATTTAGACAGTTTGCAGGCTGTCTGCAAGGCTGAGGGGAAGTGGGTAGGGTGTTATATAGAAGTAGAAATTTGTAATGGGAGTAATATACAAAAAATATGAAATGGATCAAGGATAGTCTGTAACTAGTGGTATGCTATTTGAATGATAAGCCCTTCTGGGAGGAATAATAATAAATTGTAAAATGGGCCTACTGGAGACTGAAAAAGCTAATGAATAAACAAGTTTGATAAAGGATTGATACACTTTAAGTTCACTATATTACAATTATAGTGTAAGGAGATGGCCTTATCTTCAAACTCTGGGGTAGATAATGTAAATTTCTGTAAGATTGAGCTAAAGATTTTTATTTCCACTTTATTTTGAAATAGGCTGGGACAGAGAAGGTTTATGTAAATACATGTGCTCTTTACATAAGTGACAGAAAAGCAGAAAAGAAAAACAACTCAAGGCAGTTCAGAGGAGGCTATTATGATTATACAACCTGCCTCCAAAGGACTTTTAAAGGCAATGGGAATAAGAATTTGGAAAAAAGTTATTAAAATTCATTGTTTTAGTGAATTCAATTGAGTCCAAAGAAGTCAAAACTTTCAACTGTTCATAGGCAAGACAGCCTATGAGGTTTGGAAATAAGAAAGAGGAAAAATAATAGAATCAATTTCATTGGGTTGACATGAGGCAGGATGGTATACAGTGTGGGAAGGAAAGAAGACAGGAGAGGTAATCTAATTTACGCAAGTCAAACTTGCAAAATGCACACACATCATATTTTAACAATTTGTCCCTATAAACAATTATATTAGAAAATGTCCTCCCTTCCCTGTTTCTCTGAAAAACAAAACAAACCCAGGAAGAAGAAGCAAGAGCCAGGTAGCAATACTGATTGCTCTTACTCATTCTTTGGCATCCAAATGAGGTTGTAATTAAGCTAATGAATCTGTGACCCTGAAAACCTAAGGCAAATGAATAATGCTATTTGGCCTTTCTTTCACTTACTTATTTTTATTGGTTTGTTTTTTGACTGTCTGCAGAAACAGAAATGCAGGTAGTGTTGTTCAGAAAAATGATTTTCCTTCCCAAATGGTTCAGAAATACACCTACTTTTCCCACCTTGAATTCTGACTGGGCTGAATGCTTTCTGATCAGTGCTGGTTGTTTCAGGATATGCAAAGTATCCAGGGGCCAATAGGGAATGGTTATGAGTCCCTTGATGTAACAAGAACTTTTTAATTAGAAAAAAACAAAACAAAACCAACTAACCAAACAAAACACCCAAACAAACAACTGTTAGACCGTTTCAATTTGTATAAGAAATTCTTGCTATAGGAGAAGTAATAACAAACACAAAACTCTTTACCCTTATCCTTCCAGGAGCTTATTATTCTCTGGTTTGCAATTCCTCTATTAAAAATGATTTCCTTTCAAATGCTTTTAAATTGCAGTCTCCAAAAATTATGTTTTCTATTTAGTTGATTTCAGTTATCTTAAAAAAAGAAAGTGTGGTAAAAGCACAGTGTGTTCTGGAACTAGTAATTGACTGACCTGATCAGTTCAAACGAAGCATTTTTCTTTCTCAATTGATGGTGGACCCTAGTTGGCAAATTTTAGAACCAATATATCTCAAAGTCATGGCTTACTGAACTCTCCTGGCACTTAAAATGTTGGCATAAAAAAGTCCTATCTTGCAAAGTTCTTACCTCCAAGAAAGATGTTGTCCATTCTAAAACATTACTAAGAAATAAGCTGGTTTAGATATTCTGAATTTCTATAGACACCATTGCTCTCCCTGGGACTGCCAGTTTGCATGGAAACACATCTTGTGGCATAATATTCCACCATTCTGAAGACTTTTTCAGGAATACCAATACTTGGGAGAAATGTATTTGAGAACATTTAATTACCAGACTCTTTTAAGCTTAATTAGCACATATCACACATATCCCAAATACTTGTGTGTGTGTGTTTTTTCTTTCTCTCTCTCTCTCTCTTTTTTTTTTTTTTTTAAAGAGACAGAGTCTCATTCTGTTGCCCAGGCTAGAGTGCAGTGGCAAATCATAGCTCACTTGAACTCCTGGGCTCAAGTGGTCCTCCCACCTCAGCCTCCCAAGTAGCTAGGATTACAGGTGCATGCCAACACACCCAGCTATTTTTTTTTTTTTTTTAATAGAGACAGGCTTTGCTATGTTGTCCAGGCTGGTCTCAAACTCCTGGCCTCAAGTGATTCTCCCACCTTGGCCTTCCAAAGTACTGGAAATACAGGCATGAATTACCATGTCTGGCCAAAAATACTAGTTTCAAGTCCCAGTGTATAACAATATTTCTCTTTGCCTTTAAAAAATAATGACATGGTTACCTCTGGATCTTTCAGGAATGAATCAGCCTGTTGGTGTTACCAATCATTTACTGTCCTTCCTTTGTTCCTTCCCATCATTTGGACATTTGACTCTTTACCCTGATCAAACCCATCCATTCACTTCTATTCTTAATAGAAGTTCCGGGAAACTGGAAGAGAACAAGTTAGAAGCTAAAGCTATTGGTGCAAATAAAGCTTTGGATTGCCTGTGGATTTTGAATATCTCTTCCATTCCTGACCCCCTCAACGGCATGGATAATTCAGTATCTGAATATATGAATAGCCACGAATGACTGATAAAGACAAATCTCTTTATGACGCAGTTCAAGGAGCAGCTTGCTACAGTTTCCGTTTCTGCTGGTGCGCTGTTCCTGAGCCCCACAGGCTTGCAGCCTTCTCATCAGCTGCTGTTCCTTTCAGTGGGGTAGGGGGATGAGGCAGTGATCACAGACACCTGGCTATGGCTTGCAGCAGAGTTACACAACTGCACACACAAAATGGCAGAGAAAGAGCAAGAGCTAAAAAGATTCTGGTTTGGGCCCAAATCACTAGTCATTTCACTTAATGAAGAAAAGCAAATACCTTATAAGCTTACATTATTTACAATGCTCAGATTTTTTGAACATCCACCCAAAGCTGAGGACCACCACACAACAGGGTCAATGAACTATGTACAGAATTTACAAGGAAGTTTACATAATAGTCTACATTCCATTAACAAATTTACCTTTATGTTCACTGCTTGCTTTCAGGAAACAGATATATTTGTTTGTTTTTCTGTCCCCCTCATTCCAGTAATGCTGATTGAACCACCATGAACAAATGCTTGTACATTCCTTTTTTCTCCCTCCTGGGATATATGATTTACTTTGTTTAGGAAAGAAAATGGTGACACATCACCCTTTGGTAATATACTATTCAAAATTGTCCATATAAGAAATCTTGGAGATTATTTCCTTCTAGAAGTATTACAAATATATCTTTTTTTGTTTAACTTGGCAAATTATAATTGAATTCTTTCTTAATATTTATAAAATAGTCATTGATTTTAGAAAGATGGAATTTAGTCAACATTTCTATGTATTGTACATAATGCTTTTTAAGGAATGCCTATCCTTGGACCCTTAAACCAAAGTTTATTCTCTGCATCACATTTTTTTCTCTTTGCATTTTCAAGGCCCTTTGTTGATTGTAATGTACAATAAAGATGGCATGTATGAAAACACATATCATTCAGTTGGCAGAATTACCAACCAATCTGCTGTTTCTATTTGGCGATGTGGAAAACAGAGGCAATAATCCTGGATAATTCAAGCCGAAAATATATCTTGACCTGGATCTTTGCCTCACAAAGCTGGTAAGTGTAATGCACATGTCATCCCTAATATTTTAAGCCAAGGAACATGATTGGAAGGAATGAGTATGCAGTCATCACTGTCCAGTGAAAGCTGGAATTTCCACTGGGCTTACACAGGTGAAGTCTATGACACAGTTTATGTCACAGTTTCTGAACTGTAGACATGGGGTTACTTGGACATGACTTGGACATCAGAGAGTGAGTCTGTGTAACTTTCAGCCTCTTCCTCAACTTAACTAATGCAGGGGATTATGGCTATTTTCATGGCAAAAAGAAAACAACCCAATAATGATTGAATAATAATCCCTCTATCATGTAATAATCTGAATCTTTCAAGAATGGGGCCAGTTTTGAGGGCACTTAAGAATGTCCAACAACATTTATATTTTATGTACATGATTTTGGGCAAGACAAGGGAGACAGCCAGAGAAGGAAGTTTTTTTTTTTTTTTTTTTTTTTTTTTTCTATTCACTGTTCAGCCTGAAAGGTGAGGACTTGGCTAGGAGTGGGGCCAAGGAGGGAAGAATTTGGCCCACAGGTGTCCAGAAAGAAGTGGGGACAGAGGTCTTTAACCGTAAATATAGCAGCTTCTCCATTCTTCTGGCTGCCACTGCCTCTAAAATCAGCTATTTACCAGGATTTTTATAATGCTGGCTGTGGCCCCTCTACTGCCCAGGAGGGCATATGGTGACACCATTTTGTGCCTGATGGGTAGATTCAGGCTTAATAAGTTCACATTTTACAAAGGTTAAGATATGAATTCAAAATGTTCTCTTTTTTTCTCAGAAGATGCTTTACATCTAAAACTACAGCATCAAAATCGTTAGATTTTTTAAAGGCAAGATAAAAATATAATAATAAAAATACAAATATTCTCAATCTTTCCCAACAATAATAATCTAAATAGATAAATAAAAATAAACTGTTTTTTAAGGAACATAGATTACAGATACTTCCTTTCTGATTTAGCATTTCATTCTTAAAAGCTTTTAAAAGAGCTTTGACACCCAGAATGATTCATTTTTATTAGGCATCAGCCAACAATTTTCCTTCCTGTGTTTAAAATAAATGGCTGCACAGTGGTTCCTTTGCGGTCATTACGGAATATTAACCTTACAATCACTGACATGGCCACATGCCACTCTATTTGGCCATTTTATGATGGCAAAGCATCTCACCCTGCCAAGGGACTGAAGAGTTTCAAAATGGATGACTTCATACCCTAAGGCTGGGGATTTCCTTGACCAGGAAAGTGTGATAATACAACTAAAAATCTAAATAAAAATGTGGTCCCTATCATGAAACCATTGAGATCATTTTTTGCAGTTAAAGCAGAGTTTTTGTATATATATTATCTTCAGCCTTAACTATTCATTTATTTTAAGGTTCCCTTTTCCTCTTGCTTTCTAAGAGAATATCTTGTAACTTTCTCCGCTTCAGCTCATCAGTAAAAATTCAGCATCATCTGTCCAGTGAAGACTGTAATTTCCAGAAGCTGATGCTATTGTAAACATGGACCCCATCACAGTCTTAGGGAAAAAGCTAGATCATTAAGCCAGGCAATCGTCCCTATTATTACCTCAACCCTTATTTCACATTCACGGGTCAGGTCCCAAACCTCCTGCATCAGTGTTTGGTTAGCTTACAGTTTCATTCAGTCTTGCAAATGAACATACAGAATTCTTAGATACTGAGGTTGAAAAATAAAATGACAAGGTTTCAGTGATATAACATGGGAAGAATCTCAACTGTAGCTGGTTGGACATGTTTAGAATTGTGTTGGGCTACTGAAGGATGCCCCTTCTATGAGAACCATGACCAAGAGTAATCCACAAGCAGAGATAAAGCAGAGGAGCAATGACAGTGATTAATGAGTGTAGACAGGGTCTATTCTTTAGGGACTGGTTCATGTGTTGGAAGCTCCACTGCTTTTGTCATCGCTCTTGTTTTTATCTGTAGTTCTGCTATTTTCAAGATTTTCTTTAAAATGGAATTCTGGTCCTGAAGGGGAATGACACCAACATGGGTGTTTGTGCATTTTCCAAAGCATTCATTCCAGTCTGGAATGCAGAGCTCAGAGAGCAGAGCCATCAAGTGCCAGTTGAGGCCTGTGTGACCAGCCTGTCACCATTAGATACTGCTCTCTAGAAGGCAAAGAAATATATACTATTTGATTTAAGATTTGGCAGTTCAGATAACTGCCCAGGCACCCTTTTCACAGCACATAAATCTTGCCTTCCTAATGGCAAGGGCAATATTTTTCTCAAGCAAAAATTGCTCACCATCCCCTTCCTCCCACACTCTCTGGAGCAGGAACTATGGAACTGGGGTGGCATGGCTTCCTGGCACAGCATCAGGGGGTTCCAGGCTGATGAGATGAATTCAGGGCTGCATGTTTGAAATGGCCAGTTAGAAAAATGGTCATTGCCTTCCAAGCTCCTTATTCTCAAGAAAAAAAGAAAAATGTTCTCAATGGCTACCAGGTCGACCAGGTTGGATTCTAATGTTAATTTAAAATTTGCCAGAAAGTCTGAGAAAGAAGCATATTTCAGAATATCCAGCTTAATGGTGCAGTGAAGATGGCAGGTTGGGATTGCATAACCTTGACCAGCACTTGTCCTTCCTTCCCTCTTCTTCTGTGGAGCTGTGGAGCCCTTTTGCAACGGACATGGGAGAACTTAAGGATAGAGGGGAGTCTTCCTTCCCTGTCTAAGCTCCTTTTTCTTTTGCCTTCTTCCTGGAAATCTGTAACTTGTCAATGGCTTTGTTTTTTTCTTCTGAGATCCTGGAAATTGTGTGGTTTTTTTAATGTTTTTTTTTTTTTTTTTTTGGCAGCATAAGATTGTTACAGTTTACCAGGAAGCAGTGCAGGCGGACAGCAAGGTCCTCTTTTCATTTTCTCTAAAAAATAAATCAGTGAAATCCAGGGAAACTAGAAAAGACTGCTAAAGATCTACCTGTCTAACTTCTCTCTTTGTGTTTGTTTGTAAACATGGCAATTAATAGAGCTCTTAAAGAGCTGATAACCTGGACCACGGTAGACTGGAAAAAATAATTTTCTTTTGTTTTGTCTTTTTGAAGTAAACATGGTGCAGTAATAAAACTGATATGCAAGACCTAAAACCAATCGGATGGCTGAATCTCTTACCTCGAGAAACAGCAGTATCGCTGTTGGGGACCTGTAAGGTTAAAAAACAATAGAAGAGGAAAGTAGTCTAAATGGAACCATTAGAACAGACCTCAGTGTACATAGTAAAGCCAATAGACGACATTAAAAAGAGAAAAGGTGATGGGGAAAAACATTCGGGACCACTTGTCTATGGAATTCACATCAGTCAAGTCGGGGATCTTGACTTTGAGCTGGGAGGCACGCCTGCGGATGCGCCCCTTGCTGGGTACCCCGTGCCGGTCCAGGGCGCGCCCGTAGGCCTCGCGGCTGCTCAGGGGCTTGCGGTACTGGATGCTGGCGCTGTCATAGGAGTACATGGTGGCCTTGGGGTCGCTCACGCTCGTGAGCACTTCCGAGCCACTCGTCTCATTCCGGATTTCCAGGGTGCTGAGGAGAATGTTACCGTGGGCGTCGACCTGATGGCAAAAAGAACAGGCTCGGACACAAGTTGCAGGACCTTTGCCTGTTTTCATTAACCTGTTACTAATGATACCCCATAAGGCTCATTAAACACTGTGTTCCTAAACATCTGGCTTGATGTGCCTCCCGGATGTGGAGATCGATCGATCTATCTATCTATCTATCTATCTATCTATCTATCTATCTATCTATCATCATCCATCCACCTTGCTAGCTTTCTAGCTATCATCTGTCTCCACTCACAGAACACTAGTGTGTGTGTGTGTGTGTATGTGTGTGTGTGTGTGTGTGTGTGGTATTTCTTCTTGTTATAAAAGTGGTACATGGAAACAAAGCTAGAAACACAAAATACAAAGTAAAAATTCATAATCTCACCTTCAGAGTCAATCATTAACATCTCGCTTGGCTTCCAGTCTTTTCTCTATTCATATATACTTGCAAACACAGGTTCATTCATATATTTTGCCTTGCAACCTGCTTTTCTCAGTTAATAATACAGCCTGGGCATCTTTCCTTGTTAATAAATATTCCTCTGTGACATGCTTTATTAATAGCTTACATGATTAAACCATAATTGAATTAATCTGTTGTTAGATGTTAAGGTTTGTTTTACTTTGTAGTATTATAGACAAGTCTGGAAGGAATATTTTGTAGTTAAATCTTTGTGCATATCCATAATTATTTCCTTAGGCGAAATTGACGGATATGATTAATGGGTCAAAGGATTCGCCTGGCTATCCTTTGACTTTTGTTCCTCTACTGTTGTTCACTGATGCTTCCTGTAGTTCCAGTGATACCTATCCCAGGTTTCCTGGTTCTTCTCTATGCTATGCCCACATACTGTTTTGGAACTACAGAAAATGTGAGCACAGTTTGGCTCAGAATGTGGCCTTGTTTAACTTCAAGCTGATATACTTTGCAAACTGATTTACCTGGAAGGGACATGGCTCATATGTGAAAATGAGCTTGAAGTACTTCCAGGGCCAGTAGAGGGAGCTGTGCTAACATGTGTATTAGCATAATGCCTGACTTACAGTAAAATGCTTTTGAATGAGATTAATCTTAGTAAACACTTAACACACTAGGTATAGGTAAGGAGGCAAAACAGCCTGGTGAAGAAGAGATGGAGAAAAACATAGGTGGCAAATACAAACAAGAGAGAAAGAAAAGAAAGGGACAGAGGATAGATAGCACATGATGGTGCAACCGTGGTACAGTTTAAAGAACTAAGATTTATTGTGTTTCCATCATGAGTAGCATTTATATTACCTGTTTAATACAGCAACCCTATTTTAAAAGGCCATCCCATCCCCATTTTATAGATAAGGCAAATGAGATTTAGAACGGTTAACAATCTGGCTCGTTTACACAGCTAGTAAGTGCCAGCCCTGATATTAGAACCCATGTGTATCTGATTCAAAGCTCAAGCACTTTCTACTTGGAGGACCACATCACAGTCCCTGGCCTTTGTTACACTTTGTTTCCACAGGAAACTCAGTAATGCATTTGTTAGCTTTAAGATTTGAGTTGGTTGGAGAGAGAAATGGCGACTGACTCTGGTTTCTGTCATCTCTCTCTCCTTTTTTATCTATCATTGTTTCCCTCTGTGAAGCATTTTGCTTCAGTCTAATTGGGCTACCCACATGCCCTGACTGTATACATCTATTGGTGACTTTATTCAGGGAGTTATTATTATTATTTTGTTGTTGTTGTTAATAACTACAATTTATTGAATTCTACTGTGTAATTTATCTCAGTAATTTCAGTATTTCAGTAATTGAATCTTACTAATTTACCTTAGTTATAATAACACTAAGACATATATGTTATCCTAATTCAGCAGACAGGGAAACCAAGGCTCAAAGAAGTTAAGTAAATTAAACAATAAGATTAAACAACAAGTACCAAATTTGGGATTAAAACAGAATATTCTTTGTCTCAAATATTATTTTCTCTCCTCTTTGTATGTTAATCTAAAATCCACCTGTTTTGGCCAAGGCTCAATTTAAATCCTGCTTTCTTTGTGTACCTTTGTACTTTGCCTGCCCATAGGCACCTCCAAAACTTTCTCCCAACATTTATTGAGTGCTTACTGTGTGAGAGATGAAGTGTTAGGTGTCAAGGATATATGCAGCACAACTAGCATCCTTACCATCAAAAACCCTTAGCACTGACTTTTACAACAGAATTTACAAACTCAGCCACCTACAGGGACCAAGAAGCATGGCTGAGTAGAGCCAGGTGAAAGTGAGTAATTGAGTGAAGCTAGGGAATGGTGATGCCTATGGGGCCTCAGAGAGCAGATGTCTAAGGAGGGGACTGCAGCTCAGCTCCAGTTGACAACTACACTGAATGGACTAGACTCTAGTGTTGCCAGATCACCCCCTTTACCAGAAAACCTGAATATATAGATTTTTATTTTGTCTTTCCTTAAAGTTGACTCAATAGTGTAAAAATGATCTTCAGGTCAGATGAAACATATCTGTGTCCAGATCTGACTTTTGCATAGCCAGTTAGGGACCTCTTTTTTTTTTTCCATTCACATATCCTTTAGCATATATTACTTTGTGTTGATGTTGATTTTTAGGTTTCAGTCCTATTTTCCCAACCAGAGCTATTGGGGTGCTCAGGGGATAGATAATGAGGGCCTGGACTAGGACAATGTAGCAGAAAGAAAAGGAAAACTACACTAAAGAGGAACTTTTGAAAAATGTTTAAAATAGAAATGAAATTGATTTGGCAACTGATTAGATTTGTAGCACAAGGAAGTGAAGGTGATCTGGAAACTGTCAGCCTGTTAGGCTGAAAGATTATATTGTCATCAGCAAAATGGGGTGTCTGGTGTGTGTTGCATGTATAGGGTGGAAAAAAAGAGTTTGTTATTTTGGTTGCATTTGTGATATACATTAGGCATCCTTGTGGTGGTGTCCAGCAAATAATGTATATGTGGTGATGACTGGGATAATGTTGGGGCTGAGATTATTTTAGGAGTGGGAGGCAGCTATGGAGTCAGTGAAAGAGACACAGAGAAACTATAGAGGTAGAGAACCAATAACATCTTGCTATGAAGAGAAACTCAAGGAGGGAGAAGGGTATCCATAAGGAGAGAATTGTCAATAGTGTTTCAGAGAGAACAGGGGGAATGAAGAAGGCTCATAGATTTATCAATAAGGCCATTTGCGGTCTTAGAATAAGAGCTGAAGCAGAATCTGGATTGCAAGGGGTTAAAGACTGAATTGGTAGCAAGGAGGAGAAGGGAGTTTGTATGGACTCCCCTTTTCAAAAGTTTGCAGGTCAAAGGAAGAAAAGAAATAAAAGCATTAGCTCACACATATCAGGATAGGGTGTCAAGTGAAGCTGGAAGAGACACAGTAGACAGGAAAAGAAGGATTGAGAAAGGCAAATTCTAAGCGAGTGAGTGAGGAAGTCAAAGATATGGAAGGATAACAGGCTACCTTCATAAATGGGAATTTTACACATGGAGATATGGGAGGTAGAATGTTTCTGAGCAATGGGAACATGTGCTAATGTTTGCTGGGGATTTGAGACCAGGTGATGGTGAAGGTCATTGAGAATAATGAGCCAGATGCAGTCTCTGTCCTCTACTGTATGTCTATAATTGAAAAAGTCATGTGCATGAAATTTGACATTACTAAGGATGGTAGGGTTGAAGTGATGAGGACCAAAATGCTTGAATTCCTTAAAGGAGGGAGAATTACATTAGAAGATAAGGACTGGAACACATGATTTTGTTAGGTACTTTGGAATAGCCAAGATTATCACAAAATATGAATTTTGTCCATAAGAGATCATTACCTCCTTAGAGATATGAGTGAAGCATAATATTGGGAGTGACAAGTTTTCAATCAAACTGTACATGGCATAATATAGATCATGATTAGGGATTCATCAAAGTGAGAAATCACTGGGGGTCACAGAAGCCTTCTTGTAACAGTGGGCTTTGCATTGAGTTTTAAAGGATGGGTAGAGGACAGAACAAAAATTGAGAGTTGAAAGCTATGTTATTATTCTAGTTTTATTATCTACTCAGAAATGGACTTGGATAAGTCTGGGTCTCAGATCCCTTATCTATAAATGGAAGGTTTTCATTAGGTAATCTCAAGAGTTGGCTTCCAGTCTTTGACAGTTTTTGATTAAGAAGAACATTCCAGGTGGAGGACATAGCATTCTGAAAAAATGCTTGTAAAATGGAATCACCTGATCTGCACTCTGTGCATCATTAAGTTACATTATTATGAATCTCTCTAAGTAAAAAAAAGTTGCTAGAGTTTAGAATCGGCTAGTGAAGCATACAGATGCTCCTAATTAAACAGAAGTCAGGGTTAACAAGGTACATTTTATTAAGCTATTTTGGTTAACCTTGGTGCAGATTTAAATGTGCCTAAAACTTGCATGAGGTTTACCAGTTTGTGCAAATCCCTCAATATCCTCCGTCACTGAGCTAGAAATCATAGCATTAAGTGGTTTGACATTTAAGATAATGGATCTAGTTCTGCAACTATCCATGAAAGCTGATTTCATTACTATAGAGTTATATCAACATTACCATGTTCTTTTTCAGGACAATTTTTAAAGTAGCTATATAACAATTCTTGCCCACTTCCATTTTCTTTCTTACCCAGTGTAGGACTTGTCCTAAAGGCTGATGTTAACAGACTGTGTGTGTGTGTGTGTGTGTGTGTGTGTGTGTGTGTGTGTGTGTTTGTGTGTGTATGTACATGCTCATGCATTTCTTCTACAGTGTGATATTTCACCCTCACCCTCCAGCTTTCTGCTGTCGGGTAAGGTATACATGTGGTAGCCATACCACTGCTGACATCCACAAGTTTCTTGTTGGCTCTGCTGTAACCCATTCCCCTTGGAGAAGAGTGGCTTTCCCTTTGCCTCAACCATATCAGGGCATCTAAGGTATTCTTATATCTGAAGCTGACACAGCTTTCCAAAAATAATATCCATGGAGAAAGGGCTATTGTTTTTTCATATCATCAGAGGGAGCAAGAAGTCATGTTGCATGTTGCCTCAACATCTGCAGTGGCCAAATGCTGCCTAATTAATAAAGAAATATCAAAATATCAATATTTGAGTTGAGCACAATCCAGATTGAAGATTTTTAAACCTTGAGGCAGAAGGAAGTGAGGCAAATTAAAATTGTTAACATACTGGATTTCTAAGGCAGGTGTAGACCAGCAGATTTTTTTTTCAAAAGTTGCTGATGTTGAAAGAACTCTTCTGTGGGATAATTATTCCCCACTCCTCACAGTGCCCTCAAGTATGAGAATTCCCACTCCAAGTCCCAGAAGAGAATCTAAGGGAGGGACATGTACAACTTCTTTTCTCCTTCTCCCCTCTCACTGCTCCCCACTGACCTATGTGGTAGGTATATTTAGAAGAAGGAAGCAGGCATTCTAGGCTCCGTGCCTTCTGGAGTTTTCTGTCTCTGATCTGCTTCCTAAGAGGGTGCAGTGCAGATAGGAATCTGCATGTTGAACCCTCCTGTGCTTTTGGGTAAAGTCTGCAGTTGTTCATCAGTTCCAGTGACCGGGGAGGTAAGTCTGTTTCTGATTAGAAGGAATGACTGCAGTATATTAATCATATATTCCTCAAACCAACATAATGGATTCTCTTTTTTAAAGTTTAGAGTGTCACTGAACCTAAATTTAGAGAAAATGAATGTAATTATTAATAAGGCTTCAGGAGGGCCAATCGAGAAACGCTTCCTCTTCCACTTCAGAGAGATGACCAGTAAAGGGGAGTGGAGAATACGGCTTAGTTCTGCAGCCCCAAGGGCTTGGCAATATTTCACTGTCACCCCACTCCTTATTAGACAGGCATATTTCCTGGCTGCAAAAGGTAATTTTAGGTGGATCATGGATAATCATTTAAAATGTTAATAGTAGTTCATGCATTCACTCACTCATTTATTCAATGTTTACTGAGTGCCTACTATGCCTCAGGCACTGTTCCAGACACTGATGAAGACATCAGCCCCTCCATAAGCAATAGAACATCATGTCCCTCATTTCGTAAATTCAGAGATCTCAACAAATAAAGCCTCTTGATGTTACAGTCTCCTGTACAAACACTGGAACCCTGACCCCCTATTGATTCTAAATGTTTTACTGGACAAATACTTTGACCTCTTTCAAATGCAGGTTATCAGTGCCCTTTCCAACAGCTTCTTTGAAGTTTGCTCTCTTGCAACCATGATGTCCACCTTCTTCTTGCCTGCCGAGCCTTTCTTTCATCTCCTTCCTGAAGGTCATGACACCCAGCCTTAAGGCCTGCTGATCACAGACAAGTCTTAGAGGGGCTCACATATAAAGAAAGGTCCTGGAAGTTTACTTCATAAAGACCTGAGATGGAAGGGACAATCCAGCTTCTGGCTGGCACACACTTTCCTTCCTTCCTCTAGTGCACTGCTTATAAACCATGTTATCTTGTTTTTAAACTCTAATTCTGATGACACAACAGTCCTGGGAAGATGGTGGTGAGCAAAACAGACAAAGTTCTTGAAATACTGGTGTTTACGTTGTTATGGAGGAAAATGGTCAATACCATCCCTCCTTCTAAAATTAGTTTTTAAAAAAATCAGGTAACATTATGAAGAAAAAAGAGAGCTGTATATATCTTTTAATGTATTTAGGAAAATATGACCAGTTTGTGATTTTGTGCATATTTTTCTTAACATTATATTCATGCTCACATTTCATTATGACAAGGGAAAAATCTAAAGTAATTCACGTTTCCTTATTTTCTTCTGAACCTTACTACAGAAGAACCTAAAGGATAGTGCTGCATGGATGTTTAGAGGCATCTAAATCTCAAAATTGCCAGAGCAGAACTCTTGATCCTCTCTCTTCCCATCCAACTTGTTCCTTCCACTGAGTGTCCCATCTAGAATGTTACTCCAAGGGGGCAGGGATTTTGTATTATTCACAACCATTTCCCCGAAGCCAAGAAAAGTACTTGGCATATAGAAGCATTCAATAAATATCTTTGAAATGAATGAATGGGGATAAATACATTGGGTATAGTGGTTAATTTTGTTTGTCAACTTGGTCGGCTGTGGTTTCCAGTTGCTAGGTCAAACACTAGTTTAGATGTTGCTGAGAAGGTATTTTGTGATGTGATTGGCATTTACAGTTACTGTAAGTAAAGGAGATTACCCTCGATAATGTGGGTGGGCCTCATGCTATTGATTGAAAGCATTGAGAGCAAAAACTGAGGTTTCCAGGAAAAGAAATTCTGTCTCCACACTGTACTGTAGAAACGTTGGCCAAGTTTCCAGCATGCCCTGCAGATTTCAGGCTAAAGATTGCAAAATCAACTCTCATCTGAGTTTCCAGCTTCAACCTGCCTGACAGATTTTGGACTTGCCAGCTTCCACAATTGCAAGAAATGATTCCTTAAAATAAATCTCTTATTATATGTATGTTGGTTCTGTTTCTAATGGTTCTGTTTCTCTGAAGAGCCCTGACTGATACAAAAGCCATGCCAAAAATCATAGGGTGATTCTCAAATGACTGAAGTCCAGAGAACATAGTGTGATGGCTGTACTGTTCCTTTCCTTAACAGAAATCTGAAGTGAATTTACAGATTTATTTTCTGGCTTGGGTTTAGCCTTTCTTCCACCCCTTCCATCTCACTCACTCTCTCCTCTCTGCCCCAACATTCTCAATGAGTGCCTTAGGCTGTGAAAAATATTGCCACTCACTGAATTGAACTGCTCTGGATATTTTCAATATATAAATATAGCTGAACTCATTTTAGTGTAATTGGAATAAAATATAATCTTGTTTTCAGTGGCAGTTTTAAAGCCCTGTCGAGGAACACCTCTGGGCTCAATCTACTTTGCAAACAGTGAGTTATTTCCTCCTTGCTAGCCAATTCAATTAGATTCATATTTACTGAGTGGTTCTGAAGCACAGAGCAGGAAACCAAGTGAAGTGGAGCTGGCTACAGAATGAGCTAATTCACTGTCCTCAAGAAGCCTACACTCTACTTAATGAAGCCAACTAGTGCGAATGGCTGCCTTCCCTTGTAGAGAACACACAGTTGCAACAGCCCAGCCTTCATCTTCCCATTCCTCTCATAGAATGTACTGTATTTGCTGTTGCTGTCAGTCATTTGCGCTCACCAGGGCTGCCAAACCCTGATCTCTTAGCCTGGAATTCCTGAAACCTTTTCTGGTGGGGAGGAGATGGGAGGTTCTGCTGATGCTTTGCATGTCTCTTTGCATGTCCTGAAAGCTTGCGGCAGAAGTGGAAACTTTATTATCATTTTGAGAAGGAACAGAAGATTAAGTGCAAATGTACATAAATCTAAGACAAATAAATTATATTATTCAGGAAATAGAAAAGAAAAAAAAACAAAAACAAGGCTGTGGCTTCCAGTTGCTAGGTCAAACACTAGTTTAGATGTTGCTGAGAAGGTATTTTGTAGATGTGATTGGCATTTACAGTTACTGTAAGTAAAGGAGATTACACTCGATAATGTAGGTGGGCCTCATGCTACTGATTGAAAGCATTGAGAGCAAAAACTGGCAATTTTCCAGAACAGTACTCAGGTAGATACATTTATCCTGGATTCGTTTCTTTTCCTTATTTCTCCCATTCTATGTTTTAGTAGGTCCAAATTGCTCTACTTTTAAATAGATCCTGATTCTGTTGACTTTTTTCTTTTTCTAAAAATTTTTATGAGCACATAGCAGGTATATTCCATGCCTTGTTCTTTCCACCATCACCTCTTGCATCTTAAGTGATCTTCCTCTTTTTAGAAATGTTGCTCTGTGGTCCTTTCTCTACATAGAAGCTGGAATGATCCTTTAACAATGTAAAACAGGGCGACAGAGTGAGACTCCATCTCAAAGAAAAAAAAAGTGCAAAACAGGCTGGGTGCAGTGGCTCATGCACGTAATCCCAGCAATTTGGGAGGCTGAGGTGGCCTGATCACCTGAGGTCAGGAGTTCTAAACCAGCCTGGCCAACATGGCGAAACCCCATCTCTACTAAAAATACAAAAATTAGCCGGGTGTGGTGGCGGGCGCCTGTAGTCCCAGCTACTCAGGGAGGCTGAGGCATGAGAATTGTTTGAACCCGGGAGGCAAAGGTTGCAGTGAGCCAAGATTGCGCCACTGCACTCCAACCTAGGCGACAGAGGGAGACTCTGTCTCAAAAAAAAAAAAAAAAAAGTAAAACAAATGATGTCTATTTATATCTTCTGTTTACTCTGTTTATATCTTCTAGTTACTTTTCAAGACATAGAATGAATTCCAAATTTCTTATTCTAGTCCAAAAAGCACCATGTGGTTTGCTTCCTGTGGGTACCTCAGCCCTCATTTCCTACCAGGCTGCTCTTCAAGCACTGCTCCAGCCACACAGGCCTTATTTTGGCTGTCTCTTGATGCTCCTAAGTCTGCAGGGCATTTTCACCTGCTATGCTTCTCTTGCGCAATGCTGTTTCTTGCCCACATTGTTACCTGGCTAGCTTCTCATCATTTTCTTTACCATAATTATCGTCATCTGCCATTATATCATGTGTTTATTCACATATTTGTCAATTACCTCAACTGGAATATAAGCTCCAGGAGGGCAGGTGCTTTTTTTGTTGTTCATCACTACTCAGTATGTCCTCCTTGCTTTCCCAGAACTGAGCCTAAGATACATTTTGCTGAGTAAATGTCTGCAGAATGGGGAAATCTGAAACTTATACTTTGAGTCATCTCTCTGAACTCTGAGTTTCAATGGCCAAGGACACCTGCAGAGGTGGCTAGAATGTCTAGGATCTCCAGGGTTGTGGTTCTCAGACATTGAGGTGTATCTGAATGAATTGGGAAGCTTGCTAAAAACACCAGTTTGAGTTCATCTCATTTTAGATTAAGATCCTCTTAGTCTGTATTCCACCCAAACATCCCAAGGGTCCTAGTAGGTTGTGGTGGATGCCTATTCATTTGACCTGTCTGATTCCATTCTACCTTTCTCTGATGATAATGCCCTGATATTCTTTTGGTGCACGTGGTTGAAGTATGCCTAATTGCATCTTCTAGGTTTCAGGGACATGCATGTGATCCAGACCTAGGCATTTAGCATTTTCCATCTTCCTGGTGAGAAGAATTGACCTCTGCGTGAAAATATGACAAGTTTATCCAAAAAGACTCAATCCTAGGCCTTTTTTTTATTATAACTATTGGGTATAAGAAATAATTTTGTGCTAGGGTCAAAGAGCTTCGACACTATAAACTTGGAACTTTGGGACCACCATGAGGGAAGGGCCAAAACAAAGTCAATATAAAAGAAAGCAGAATTAAGAGATGAAGAGAGATACTTCTGACAAATTGTTTGGACACCTGGAACAGCACATGTGAAACTAGGACTGTGCTTCCACCTTTCAGTTGTGTGGGCCAATAAATCCCTCTCCCTCCCCTTTTATTCTTAAACCAGTTAAGTAAAGTAGACTTCTTTCTTGTTCACCAAAGGAGTTCTAGATATCTGGGTAGAGAAAAAAATAGAAAATAAGAGACAGAGATTCCTGAAAAGGAAAATTAGATTTCTGAAGACTGGAGATAGGATAGGATTAAATCAAGGCTAGAGAACAAAAAGTGAACGAAGCCAGATTTGGGCAGGGGTTTGAGGAATAAAGAAATTCATGAACTATCAACACAGGCTGTCAGTAGAAATTCAGGATGCTAGGTATAGATGGTGAAAGTTTCATCAAAGGCAGGGTGAGTTTTCCAGTTGGTCTGAAGGCCCAGGCTCAAAGGCTGACAGATATGGAGCTGTTTCAAGCTGGACCTAAAGACAGAGCTGTATACTTTTACAATGCCCACCTCCACCTGCACATTACATCCTGGAATTAACCACAATAAAGAGCTGATTCACATTTAGAAAGTTGTCTGAAAGTGTTTGGGTGACTTACCATGGAGAACAGGAATGGGAGAAAAGAGGCCAGATCATAATACTAATATCTGATTCTAAGAGGAAAAAAAATCTATTTCTTGACTATTGGGGATACAACTGCATATTTGGTATTGTGAAAGGAAAATAAATCTTGGGGCCCCCAAATCACTAAGCTAAAGGGAAAAGTCAAACTGGGAACTGTTAGGGTACACCTGCCTCCCCTTCTATTCAAAGTCACTCCTCTGCTTACTGAGATAAATGCGTATCTGATTGCCTCCTTTGGAGAGGCTAATCAGAAACTCAAAAGAATGCAACCATTTGTCTTTTATCTACCTATGACCTGGAAGACCTTTCCCTGCTTCAAGTTGTCCCTCCTTTCCAGACCGAACCAATGTTCATCTTACATATGTTGATTGATGTCTCATGTCTCCCTAAAATGTATAAAGCAAAACTGTGCTCTGACCACCTTGGGCACATGTCGACGGGACCTCCTGAGGCTGTGTCATAGGCACTCATCCTCAACCTTGGCAAAATAAACTTTCTAGATTAACTAAGACATGTCTCAGATTCTCAGAGTTCACAGAATGAATCTTTGGCAGATTCCTCTGGTGTCCCCTGTGACACGGAATGACTGAATCAGTCTCTGCTCACAGACCACCCAAGCTACCATTTCAGCCATTTCATTTATTTGTAAATGGAAAGGGATTGTGGCCAGAATATATAACTGAAAAAGTTCCAGATGAGTATAAAAGTGGCCCAGAGGTAGCTTACTTAAAGCCTAGTTGTACTGTGAAATCTATCTTTCAAAACTCTAAATACCATCTCTATTTTCAAATGATGCCTGAGGGGCTTATGAATCTACAGTCTTTATCACCTTAGAGGTTGAAACTCTCCTAATGTCTGGATCTAGCATCTGCACTGAAATAAAAAGATGCTTCAGAGCAGCTGGAGGAAATATAAATCAAGACAAAGCAAGCACTCCTGAAGCTTCAGTACAAATACCCCTTGACCTGACTGCCCAGCCAGAGCCATCAAAAGTAATGTGTAATAACTGAACAAGGCCACTCTATGCTCCAGTGAACCAAGGCAAATACTGAGGAAATCCCTCAAATGAAAATTGTCTGGGACCAGGGCACAGATGTCATTTAAATTTAACTGTTTACAAGCATCTAAAAGTAGAGGATCATCCAACCATTATATTTAAAAAAATTAATAGTCTTTTTTATGTTTTTGAGTTTAACTAGCAGTTAGCAATTTAAAATACCACACAGTTTGCATTATTAATGTAACTGCTGAAATGACACACTGAATAGATGAAGTAAATACTTGCTTTGTTATTGACATATTTTCTGTCTGGACTTTTGGTTTTAGAAGAGGATAAGAAAGTTAGGAACTACAAAACCTAAGCAGGTGCAGGGATGATTATAACTTGCATGAGATGGTAATGCTGTATTATTATCCCACCTAAATATGAAGAAGTTTATAAAATTGATACAGGAGATAGAAAGAAATTATTTAGACAGATAGTAAGGGCAACAGAGACCTCGGCGGAATTTCTGTTTTAACAAAAAGCAGCCCCCAAATCATTTCTTTTCTAACAAAGAGCAGTCTGAAAAATCAAGCTGTAGACATAGATAAGCAAGTTGGAAGCTTTCACGGTGAATGCTGGCAGCTGTGCCAGTAGAAAAGGGCTACCTGGAAGCCAGGTATGTTCAACATGAAGGCTCCATCTTCCCTTTCCTTTTTCACCCGAGTACAGTACAGAGAAGCAGGCAACATGGCGCCAGCCAGGTAGAGAACCCACTTGCATAATAAAAAATTAGAGTGGGGTGGCCAGCTTTTTCACATGCTATGCAAATGGCACATCTAGCCTTAACCAGTTTTTTGAGCCTTATGCAAATGGAAGACCTGGTCTGACCAATCTTTCATGCCCTATGTAAATTAGACACTGCCTCCTCTTATTCAGCTGTAAAACCCATTGCATTTCACCACAGACCAGAAGACCCGCTTGGGACCCCTCTCTCTGCAGGAGAGAGCATTTCTCTTTCTTTCTCCTATTAAACCTCTGCTCTTAACCTCACTCCTTATGTGACCGCATCCTTGATTTCCTTGGCGTTGAGACAATGAACCCTGGGCGTTACTCCCAGACGAACAGTGCCATTTCAAAATCTTAGCCATAATGCTCCTTTGAAGATTACATGTAATGCTATATGGCACTGTGATTCAAAAAGAATACCAGAGGTTGATATAAAGCATGTTTAAATTTTTTTTGAAAATAAAAATGATAGGAACAGTAAGACAGTCTGGAGCAGAAGCTGAAGTGGAGTATAGTCTCTTTTTCTTACTTATTATGAATATGTACGAGTTTTATAAAACATAGTGTAGCACTGAATGCTTTGCGTGATTTCTAAAAACATCTAAAATGGAGAACAACTCTCCAGTATTAATTAATTAATTCATTCATTCAACAAGTACTTATTTGTTATCTACATTTTAGCTACTGAGGAAAGAACAATGAATGTAATAGACAAGGGCTCTGGGGTGTATAATTGGGAAGCTGTAGCTTAAAAAGAGAAACAGATGTTAAAAGATAATTATACAAATAAACATATACTCACTATCATGGAAGTCCTATTGTGGAAAAGCACAGGATCCCATAAGAACAATTAACAGAGATACCAAATAATAAATCAAGAGTGAGAGTGTCTATTAAGGCAACCCCAAAGTAGTAGCATTTATGGTAAGAACTGCTACAATTGAGAAATTGAGAGAAGCCCAATATGACCTTCAATTTCGCTAATCATTTTTTCTGTTGTATACAATATGATGTTAATTCATCTAATAAAAATTTTAATTCTGTGATTTCCATTGTTCCACTTTTATAGTTTCAACTATCTTCTGAAACTCCCCATTTCTTTATACACTATATCAATTTTTCCTATTGACTTTCTCTTAAACTTTTTATTTGGAAACTATTATAGATTCCCAGAAAGTTGTGAAGATAGCACAGAGGGGCCCCATGTGCCCCTCACCCAGGTTCTCCAACTGATTACATCTTACATAACTATGATATAATATCAAAGTCAGGAAAGTGACATTGACATAAAGTGTGTATAGTTCTGTGTAATTTTATTGCATATGTAGATTCATGTAACAAGCATTCCAATTAAGTTACAGAACTATTCCATTACTGCAATGATCTCCCTCACACTAGTTCTTTATAATCAGTCATACCCATCCCACATCCTTCCTCACTATCACTGACTCCTGGCAACCACTAATCTGTTCTCCATCTCTATAATTTTGTTATTTCAAGAGTGTTATATCAGTGGAATAATACAGTATTATAACCTTTTAATACTGGCTTTTTTCACTCAACCTAATGCCCTTGAGAGACATCCAAGTTTTTGCATGTATCAATAATTCATTTCTTTTTTATTGGAATAGTACTCCACAGTGTGAATATACCACAGTTTGTTTAACCATTCATCTATTGTAGGATATTTTGGCTGTTTCCAGTTTTGGGCTATTTCTTATGAACTTTTAAATACATTAATTATAGTTATTTATACTAATTATCTTTTAGGCCAATATTTGAGACTTTTACTGCTCTGTTTCTGTTGACAAATGTTTTTCTCTTGATGATGATCACATCTTCCTGTTTCTTCTTATGTCTAGTAATTTTTTACTATATATTAGATATTTTGAATGATGCGCCATAGAGACTCTAAATTCTGCTATCTTCCCCAAAGAATGTTGAGTTTGGTTTGGTAGGCAGTTATATGACTAACATATCATCCAGAATATGTGGAGACTTGGTTTTATGTGTCATTAGGGTGAGCCTATTTTAGATTTTCCCTTAACCCAAGGGGAATCCCTTATTCTTGTGACTTATCCTTTACCCTTAAGGTATAAGCCTCTTGAGATTTTTATGGAAAACCTAATGTGCTTACCACCCCCACACTCCCCAACAGGCTAGATTCAAACTCCAAACTCTGACTTTTATATGCTGGACAGTAACTAAAATCTCTGTTCATTTTTCTTCCCCCCAACTTCTAGCTATTTTTTCTTTCTGTGCTCCTTGGTATTTGTACATTTGTACATTTGTAGCTCAGGGATCAAGCTGGGGAAGTTTACACTCAGATGTCGAGTTTCTGCTATGGCTCACTTCTGAAATTTCCAGGAACTCTGGAACAATCAAACTCCATGATCTGACTCCTCAGGTCAATACAACTTCAGTTTCTGCTGAAGTTTTGCTGCCCCACATCCCTCAGTCTGGGACACGGCTTCAGGGGAAAAGCTGCATAAACATGGATTTCACACAGTGTGGTTCCTTCCTTTTGAAAGTTGATTCTCTTTTAGTTTTTGCTTGTTTTGTTACTCTCCCATGTCTTAAAGCAGATTTCTAAAAATGTGCTCACAGTTTATTATGTCTATCAATAGGAGGATTACTCTGATACAAAGTACTCTGCCCTGTTTTAATATGATTTGTTTTTGAATTTTGTCAGAATTATGTCTATTTTTCTGTGGAAATCATTTGTGGAGTTCGTAGTCTAACATTTCATGGATAAAAACATATTCTTAAAAAATCTCCTTTAAGCATTGTCTTCTGACAGTTGAGGAATTTCTTTATTCGTTCTCCTTTAATTCAAAATTTAAAAAGTCAATTTACCAGGAATAAAAGTTTACTGATTCGAGAGACAATGAATTCTTACCACATTTAAGCCCAACGTTACTCGAACAGCCTGTTTATGAAATAAAGGTCAGTCAAATGGGAACATTTTACTTATTTATTAGCCAGTCATGAAGTCCTCTGCAGGACTTATACATCTAGATCTGACATGACATAGGCTTTCCTCCTGCCTTTATTCAACCTTTATCATCTTAAAAAATTTCTCTGATATCCTAGTGTGGAATCAAAAGCTTAAAGTGTTTGCTTAAAGTTTGTTTTGTAGTCTTTTTATTTTATCTGAATAAATTGATTCCAGTTTGCTTGATGTTTCATTTTGATATGGACAGGAGACAGGAAAATACTGGAAAGAAGGGGGTAGTTCCCCGGCAAAGGCCCCACCCTCAAGCATGGAACCCCGCGGCTCTAAATGGGAACAGACATTTCTGTTTTAGTGTCAAATATTGCCTTTTGGCCCACCATGCCCCCCATACTGTACCCATATAAACCCCGAACCCTGGGCTCCATGAGCAGAAGAGCAGAGGAGCAGAGGAGCAGAGGAGCAGAAGAGTGGCATAATAGAGAAGGAGAGAAGAGAAGGAGTGTCTGAATGTCAAGAGAAGTTTGGCTGAGGATGGTCGGAGAGATGGCCGCGGGATGGCCAAACTCCTGGGGAAGATTATCTTCCCACTCCAGCCTCTTTCCAGCTCCCCATTCATCTCACTGAGAGCCACCTCCATCCAGCAATAAGATCCTCCACATTTACCATCCTTCAACTTGTCCATGTGACCTGATTCTTCCTGGACTCCAGACAAGAACCTGGGTACCAAAAAGGCACTGAGCTGGTTAACACTTAAGCTGTCTGCAGATGGCAGAGCTAAAGGAGCACTGTAACACACCTACTGGGGCTTTGGGAGTCGCAGGCACCCACCTCTAGATGCTACCATGGGGCCAGAGCCCAAAAGCGCTCGCCCCGGCTCCCACGCCTGCCCGTCTGCATGCTTCCCCTCCCATAAGGTTTGAGTGCATGGCAGCCCAACAGATGAGCGTATCAGGGAACTCTCCTGTTTCAATTTAATTACTCTCCCTAGAGAACATTGCTTTTTAGCAACTGAAGGGCCCTGCTTTCTTCATTATTCTTTCCTAAATTGTACTTATCTTTGAGTATCCATCCAGTTCATGTCTTCTGAATTTTCCCACCACTGAACCTATTCCACCTTTTTTGGGTAGGGTTTTCCCTCGTGACTTATCAATTAACACACATTCCAAGCTGTGCAGAGGATGAATTAGTATGTTTGAAGGCAACTGAGATGAGGATGGGAATAGAAAAGAGGTGGCCTCCCAAAGTACTTTTAAAGCTGGTATGGTTACAATCAGACATTGGGAAGTTGCTTCTTTTCAGGTATACACCTCAAACTAACTGTGTCCTGTCTCATTTTATAATCACCTCATATGAGTATAATATTCTTTCACAATAAGATCAGAAGATTCTTCAGGGCAAATATCTTGTCTACTTCTCTCCCCATAGCACTGAACATAGTGCCTCACACAAAGGTAGAAGTTTATTTGATGTGTTCCTTTGAATTTTAACCACTTGGCTGAATCCCTAAGTTTTCTTTGCTAATTTTTCAAACAGTGTTTATCCAAACTTTCGTCCTACTAAAGAGCATGAAGATACACCCTGAAAATTTATAATTTGGCCTAAGTATCCAGCCACATTTCACACTACTCTGCTTTCTCCCTCACTAACTATGCTCTTGCTCTACCGGTCTTCTCTCAGTATTTAAACACACAGGAATTCCTGCCTCAGAGCCTATGCACTTTCTATTTCCTTTGCCTAGAATGGACATGGCATGGTTAGCTGTTTCTCATTACACAGGTATCAGATCAAATGGTCATTCCACAGAGAGGTCTTACCAAAGTGTCCTGCTCCCTTAAATCTGACCCAAATACTCTTTTGTTCAGTACTCTGTTTTCCTTTTTAAAATTATTATTATTTTAAGACAGGGTCTCACTCTGTCACCCAGACTGGGGTGCAGTGGCGCAATCTCTGCTCACTGCAACCTTTGCCTTCTGGGTTTAAGCCATCCTCCCATCTCAGCCTCCCAAGTAGCTGGGACTACAGGCAAACACCACAATGCCCGGCTAATTTTTATATTTTTTGTAGAGATGAGGTTTTGCCATGTTGCCCAGGCTGGTCTCAAACTCCTAGACTCCAGTGAGCCTCAGCCTCCCAAAGTGCTGGGATTACGGACATGAGTCACTGTTTTACTTTCTTTTTAGCATTTACTAGTAACTAAAATTATCCTTTTGATATTTGTTTGTGTCTATTGCTTATCTTCTCATGTTAGAACCTAAGCTCCATGAGGGTGAGGAATTTTGTCTCATTCACATCAGTATCCCAAATGCCTAGAACAGTGCCTAAATGAACAGTTGTCACCCTCTGTGCTATCTTGAAAACAATTTGTGGTAGATACACATTTGAATGTACTTAATAATGGTAAATTGATTTCAGTGAAAAATGGCTCAGAGGTAGAGGCTACAGAGATGTTTTTAAAGAATAAACAGATCATTCATTTAAATTTAATTCCATCCAATGAGACCACAGGTTATAAGATGTACCAATGAGAAAAACAGAGTTCTTAAAACAACTCTGTGAGATAGACATACTATAATAATCTCCATTTTATGGATGAGGACACTGAGAGAAAAGGTTAGATAAAGACTGAAATAGGTTGATTTGGCTGAAGTTGTAAAGCCATTAGGTGACTAAACTGGGAATGAAAACCAGGCAGTTTGATTTCAGTCTATGGTTGTAACCACTGTGCCTCATCTCCATTTAGGAATGCAAAGTATATTCACTTTAGTTCTCTCATTTATTTACCATGCAAATCTAGCATTATTACTTTACATATGCTTTTACAAATAGTTTAGAATAAATAATAATGGACTTGGGGTTGAGTTCCAGGGTATATTACTAATCAATATAACCCTCAATCTAACTTCTTCATTCCTCAGTCCCTGAATATGTAAAATGAAGGCTTGGTTGAGTCTTATTAAAGATCAACTAATATTTTATTAATTGTTTTTAAGTTATGAGAGCCCTACGCATCATGATGCTGATAAATTTAACAAGAATATTGTTAGGAATATTTAATATCTTACCTGGACTTTATTCATCTCCAGTTTATTCTTCTCATTGGCACTCTGGTCTTGTTTGCTAGCTCCCTTTTTCTGAGGGCCTTTCCCAAAGAAGATGTAATTTACAAAGGCATACTCCAGCAGAGCCAGGAACACAAACACAAAGCAACCCATCAGATAAATATCAATCGCTTTGACATAAGGGATCTTTGGCAGGGTCTCCCTGAGGTGGGTGCTGATGGTTGTCATTGTAAGCACTGTCGTGATTCCTGTGAAAGAGAAAGACAACACTTAGCTGAAGGCGCCACTATTAAGTTCCTTTTTCAAGATTGAGAGGACAGATGCCATTTGCCACTTCCTTATTGGTGCCCCCGAGTGATCACAGTAGCATGATAAACCACTGGGCAAAAAGGGCAGATATTTTGAAAGACAAGGCATTAGCCTCCCTACGTAGTCCATTAATGAATCATAAAATAGAATGTGTAGTTAATGAAGGGTTGAAACCATTTTTTTAATTGCACAAAATAAAAACAAAAGCAGATGGAAAAGCAGATCAAAATCCCATTGAAATCCTGCTATTGAATGTCTCTCACTTTGTTACATGACCACATCTTTCTTCTTCCTTTTCTCAGCATCTCATTCACTGTGCTCCTAAATCTGTCTTTGTGATACTAATCCCTATAGCAGCCTCTACCAAATTGAAAGCTGGTGACTAGTTTGAGATCTACTTCATCCCATGAATCTACAGGACACCCAAGTTACAAGGTCAGTATTGCATTTTAAAATGATTGTGTGTCATTCTTAGCAAAACATCACCAAAAGAGGAAACATGAGAAATGTCATAATTTGTATCAAGTGCTTGATTTATGTATATTTTACATTTACTACAATCTTGTTGCTTTGATATTTCAAATATTCTCTATTTTCTTGGTTCCAGAACCTAGAATGAATTAGTTCCCTGATGTCAGAAAACAACTTCTTAAAAATTTGAACTTGGATTTGTTGAAGAAGTTTAAGACTGTAAACTCATAAAAGACAGATTTTGTTTTATTTACTTTGTTATATATAGCATTCTTAATAGTATAATGTTTGTTTAGCTGTATAACAAATATTTTGTGTTGATGATGGTGGTGATGAAGTGATAATTGTGAAAAGCAAGAAGTGAAAAAGAAGTTGGAATCTAGTGTAGATATTTGTTCTGCAATACTAATATTATACATTTGTATAGTGTTGTACGGTTTTAAACACTTACAGTTATAAATTATCTTACATGGCTGTCATAACAGCCTGAAAACGATAGGGAGTGTATATTATTCTCATTTTATAACTGATAGGGACTGTATGTTATTCTCATTTTATAACTGGGTAAACAGAAAATCTGAGATTAATTATTTTGTTTTAGGCCACCCAGCTAGGGTCAAAAGAGCATAGAAATGTTATACAATAGCATTTAAAATAAGCAATGAGATGAAAAGGTAAAATCTAAAATTTGATAGAGGCTCTTAAAAATAAAGTCAGAAAGTATAAAATCGATAGTGAAGACAAAGGAGAACTTCCAAAGGGAATGGAAGGTAGCAAAATGAAATGAAGGGAAAAATAGTTTCGCATTCATTTTCCAATCAGATTATTCTAGATGTATATTCCCGGATTTGACTATTCAACTTTTAGAACAGATAAAGTAGGAGGTCAGGGCTACCATACAAAAAATTAAAGTGGTTCAGATCAGTAATAAATTCTAATGTGCTGGACTGATATAAAATGTCATAATGAGTGGTCTTTCTTATTTCTTTGAAAAAACCTTTAAATTTCACCTGATACAATTCTAGCTAATGTGCTTCACAGAAATGAATGAGTCACTTATAAATTCACCAATTGCATTTCTGCTTCTACTCTTTGTTTTACATTTTTAAGCAAAAGTGTTAGTAAATGAATGCCATTTTAAATTACATATGTTTTAAAATATCTCAAATTTTACCGTCCAAAGAATAGCTTAAACAAGCACCTTTATATACTGACATCTCTAATATCTCCAATTAAAATAGTATTAGCTTTGAGGATAGAATAGTAAGGAAAACCACAATTCATAAACTTACTAGTTATTATTCTCTGCTGTGGACATCATCCATTGTTTTTTTCTTAAGTGTAGCATATAGACCTAACAATACTCATGTTCAAGTAATATGTGCAGATGCATATGTGTGATAGATACTATTATTTCTTTGCTTTCTTTAATCTTAGGCTGTTCAAAGATTGATAAGGGGCTGCAAACACTTGACTTTGTGAGCTTTATGTATTCAGCCATTACAAATAAGCTGTAGTGATGACAATTAGTGTAGCTGTGAACGGGTATGCTGATCATCTAGTCCAGCTTAACAGTCTCCGAAGTGAAGAGATGAAATATGTTAGTTTAGCCAGAAATGATATGTGTGTGTGTGTGTGTGTGTGTGTGTGTGTGTGTGTGCATGCGTGTGTGAGAATGAGCCCCAGAAAGAGATAACTGAAATGGCTGTAGGATCAAATAATGACACAGACTTGCACATCCCCAGATTCACCAGACAGACCTTACACATTCTAACCTTCCAAGGAATCCTTTAAAGTCTCAAATACAGCCTGTCAGCTTTCAGCAATTAATTAACCATGACAGGATTAGTTCTAAATTTTGCTCCCCCAAGAAGGAAATCATTTTTATTCTGTCTTGACCACAGATTATTAATATAGCTGATGAATTGTCTGTGCCTTATTCAAGTGTAATAAACTCCATTTAAAGGAGACGTGGCTTGATACGATTTAATTTTAGTTAGTATTCAAAGGATAGTATTTCTCAGCAATTGACAGCTTGTTATTAGTCACAGGGTTTAGCTTTCTCCAAATTCATTTGAAAATAGTGCATTGTATATGTTCTTCACTGTTAAAAGCAGGGATTAAAGGGGAAGTCATCCCAAAGTTAGTAAAAACTAGTGTAATGATAATTTAAAAATATATTCCATGAGACACTGAAGTAGTGCTAGATATATTCCAAGATTTTTGTTTGTTTGTTTCGGTAAAATGCTAAAAAGACAGTACGTTGTAGAATATTCGTTGTGGACATTCTTACATTTAGATGTTTTATATTCAGGGACTTGTAAGATGATCTAATTCTTTGGCTTGCTATAAGAGAGCCCTTGCCTATAATTCCTGATATTGGTTATTTGTTTGAAAGTAAAATCTGTTAGCTCTCTGCAGTGCTGAGAATGTATTACCTAGTGCGACTCTGGCTGCAGATGCATCATAGTTGATCCAAAAAGACACCCAGGACAGAATTGTAATCAGTGTAGAAGGCATGTAGGTTTGCAAAATGAAGTAACCAATGTTTCTCTTTAGACGAAAACTTAGTGACAGTCGTGGATATGCTCCTGAGTTGAGAAACAAAAGACAAGTAATCAGACCATTATTTGGTTGGAACCATCTTCTTCCTTTCACAGCACCCCTAGTACATTTTGGGGGAAACAACCTCACCTGTTGTGAACTCCACCTTCTTAGACACCATCTTGTAGTCAACAATTGAAAATTGAGGAAGTTCGATTTTATTAACACCAGTTACTGCCCCTTCTCCTCCATTCCAGTAAAATTCAATGTCATCAGTGGTATAGCCATCTGAAACCAATAAAAACAACATGGTTAAACAAAGTTTATGAAATCATTTTGAATACCATCTGGGAGCTAGAGGAAAAATTCCCAGCACAAAAGTGGTAAGGTGGCATTGCTTTAAACTAGGGTGGTATGCAGGTCTCATGTGGAGTGCTATTTCTGATGGTTTGTTAGTAGCTTCATTGAAAGAATGGGTGCATCTGGCTTTACTGGACTTAAGCTCTGGATCGTTTAGTGATATCTGATGTCATTGCTGCAAATTTATTCTTATTGTATCTACTAATTTGCATTCCTTGGTTAAATTGGGGGATGGCTGAATTCTAGGTACCTGGACATGGCTTTGGCTATGTGCTACTTAACAACAACAATAGCACAACAAGTAATAATAATTGAGCACATATTTGTTAAATGGATAACAGATAGTGTAAAGAGATGAAGTGTAATGAAAGACCAAGTTTATATACAGCCATTACATGATTAAGACATTAAAAACTACATATTTCTTTTAGAAAATTTGGCAAGCTTTTATTAATATCCTTTGATTATAGCTAATATTATTATAGCTAATATGTAGGTGAAAGTCTTAGGACTACATAAATTCTTGATAATGCTTTTATATCTTTATACTTATGAGAGTGAACTTTAGTTAATTTAAGGGGAATGTGTAGGGAACTGCAGATTGTAATAGAAGGGCTTGTCCTCAGGTCTTCAGCATGAAGGCCCTATGCTGATGGCCTAATCTCTTCCTCTTCTCACTCTACTCCCACCTGGCAGTGGTCTAGCTGGGTTATCATTATGTATAAGAGTAACTTGCATAAGAAGAATGTACAGATATATTTTAAAAATCTAAAAATAATTTTAGGCATATTTTAAGACTATATTTTTCTCTAGCAGCTAGAGACAAAGATCTTTCTAAATTCATTTTCTATTTAGGTTCACCTCAAATAAAAAAGCATAAAATCTTTTTTTGCATTAGAATTGCAGGGGCTAGTGTTTCAAAGGTAACCACATAAGCTTTTTGTAGTGGACATCATGCTGACCTACTTTTGATTAAAGCCAGTAATACCTTTTCAAGAGATAAAAAATGATGTATTTGATATTTAGAAGTTGAATGCCAGGTGCCAAAAGGTCACCATCAACTTGTCCTTGCAGAATGTAAGAAATTTTAAGTTATTTTTCCCCACTCCCCTCCCCGCTTTTAAAAAGAAAAACAAAACTGTCTTAACTTTACTGCTTTAAACTGGCTTCCAGATATAATCACCAGTGTCTGAAAGACTAAGACCCTCTTTACTATTGGACTTAGAATAATCTACATGGGACTAATTGGCATATTGGGGACTTTACCAAGTTTGGGTATGATTCTGTAAGACTGATTCTAAATGTCTTCTTGAGAATTTGATAAAAACCTGCCAATAAAATCCATAGAAAAATATACACAGATAGACAGACAGACAGATAGATAGATAGATAGATAGACAGATAGATAGATAGATAGATAGACAGATGGAATTTGATGGCAATTTCAGGAGATCATGGATCCCATTCATGGATTTTAGAATACAAAACTCCTTTCTTAGTTGAAATGGTTAGTGGCAATATGACAGCTTATATTTAACCCAGATTCCTTCCTTTCCAATTCCAATTCAACCGTGAGTTACCTCTCCTAAGCCCAGCAGGAAGTAGTATCTGGGGACTGTGAGTTCTCAGCCCTGTCTGGATCCAGTGGACAATGGCATCATGGGATTTTCTTTCCCCCCCTCAGCCACTAGAGAGAACCTAGGGACTGGTGGCATGGAGTCCTTGGGTGGGGATTAGAACAGTGAGATCAAAGAAGAGATAGCTGGGTGAAGGGGCTGTTGGGCCTACTAAAGAAGGAAGGGTATTACCAGCTGTATGACTGTCTGGAGGAACTTCTGTCATCTCAGTCCTTTAAGGGGATGTGGGAAAGTTAAAAAGGTGGGCTGAGAAATCGCCATACTGTTTTCCATAGATATTGTGCTAATTTACATTCCTACCAACAGAGCATAAACGTTTCCATTTCACAACATTTACTGTTTTTTGACTTTTTTAAAAATACAATTCGATTTAGCAATCCCACTACTGGGTATCTACTCAAAGGAAAAGAAGTCATTATATATAAAAGACTGCATTCGTACATTTATCACAACAAAATTTACAATTGCAAAGATATGGAGCCAACCTAAGTGCCCACCAACTGATGAATGCATAAGAAAAATGTGGCATATATATACACCATGGAGTACTACTCAACCATAATGGCCTGAACCCCGGAGGCGGAGCTTGCAGTGAGCAGAGATCGCGCCATTGCACTCCAGCCTGGGTGACACAGCGAGATTCCGTCTCAAAAAAAAAAAAAAAGAAAAAAAGAGAGAAGAACAAAAGAACAAAATAATGTATCTTGCAGCAACTTGGATGGAGTTGGAGGCCATTATCCTATATGAAGTAACTCAGGAACAGAAAATCAAATATTGCATGTTCTTATTTATAAGTGAGAGCTAAGCTATGGGTAGGCAAAGGCATACACAGTGGTATAAGGAATGTTGGAGACTCAGAAGTGGGGAGGCTGGGAGGAGGGTAAGGGATAAAAAAATCACCTATTAGGTACAATGCACACTATTTGGGTAATGGATACATCAATAACCCAGACTTCACCACTATATAATTCATCCATGTAAGTAAAAACCCCTAAAGCTATTGAAAAAAAAAGAGAGAAGAAAAGGCAATTTGGGTCACTGAGAGAGAGAGAGAGAGAGAGAGAGAGAGAGAGAGAGAGAAGAGAGAGAGAGAGACTACCTCCTGGTGCATCAACAGGCTGGAGCTCACTATGCTTTCCATCTACAACTTTGTTCCTTTTAAGGTGACCTGGCAGCTGGGCCCAAACCCCAAAGAATATGTAAGAAAAAATAACAATGCATATAAGGAACCCAGTAGCCCTAGAGAAGGAAAACAAGTGGAACAACTAGATTTAGGTATCATCTAGTGAAAAGAACTGAGGCGGAAAAGAACTGAGGAGGGAGCAAATAATAGCTTGAACTCTTCATTCCTCACGCTTGGTAAAAATATAGGAACACTTACAGATATCTGATTACAGCATAGGCAACTTTTTACTCTAGAACTCAATGGTTTTTTTTTAAATATATGAAATGTCTTAGATAAATTGAAGAGAAGATGGCCACTGATGAGGCCACAATTTGTGGCTTGGAAGACAATTTTATAGATATTTGGAAAGCATGAAGAAACTATAAAAGCTTTGAAGGACTCATCTAGGAGATCTAATATATGAATAGTGGGCATTCCTGAAAGAAGGGAGTTATATAGACGAGGAGCCATAATAAACAAAAAGAAAATACAAATTCCCCAGAGGTTACTAAATAAATTATTTTGCAGATTGGCAAGCTGAATATACCAGGTCATCCTAATATCATTCCTAAACTCCAAGGGTGTAATAATAGTCTTACAATCTTCCAGACAGAAAGTACAAGGTGTTTTCAACAGAAAAAGTATTGAACTTCTTATACACAATGCTGGAAAGAAAAGATTATGGAATGATATCCACAGAACATCTAGAATATAGGCATAAAGGACAGCAACTATGAGACCCAAAAGTACTACTCCCTGCCAAAATACCACTTCTTTCCAGAGAAGATATATAAAGATTCAGAGGACATATCATCTAGGTACCTGCATGAGGAAACTCTTCTACAGAAGACTCTAATCAAACAGATCAATCAGGACAGATAAGGGAATCCACCTTAGAAACAGAGGAACTGTAAAGAATCATGACTAATCAATTTCATACAAATTAATTTGAAAATGTGGATGAAATGGGTAATTTTCTCAGAAGAAAGCATTTTTTAAAGCCCAAATCAGGAGGCACAGAAAATCAAACCAGCTTGATTTCATCCCTACAAACAGACATTTAAGAACTGATAATTCTATTGCTACTTAAACAGTTCCAAAACATAGGCTAAGAATGAAAATTTCTAAATTATTTTCATAAAGTAAGCAGAACATATTAGCAAACAAAATCCAGCAGTACTTTAAATAATAAAGCATAATCAATATGGTTTATTCTAAGTTTAACATTAGAAAACCTAGTAATATACTTCATCATAATAACAAATCTAAGGAGAATAAAACCCATATGATTATTTACACAGATACTAAAATGGCATTTGATAACTTTCAACACCAGTTCTCTTTTAACAAAGCAAAAAACATTATTCAATAAATATGAGAAAGGGCCAGGTGCCGTGGCTCACGCCTGTAATCCCAGCACTTCGGGAGGCCAAGGTGGGCGGATCACGAGGTCAGGAGATTGAGACCATCCTGGCTAACATGGTGAAACCCCGTCTCTACTAAAAATACAGAAAATTAGCCGGGCACGGTGGCGGGCCCCTGTAGTCCCAGCTACTCAGGAGGCTGAGGCGGGAGAATGGCTTGAACCCGGGAGGCGGAGCTTGCAGTGAGCCGAGCTAGCGCCACTGCACTCCAGCTGCGGTGACAGAGCGAGACTCCGTCTCAAAAAAACAAAACAAACAAACAAAAAAACAAACCAAAAAAACCTCACACAAAGATTTAGCCGGGCGTGGTGGCGGGCGCTTGCAATCCCAGCTACTCGCGAGGCTGAGGCAGGAGAATGGCGTGAACCCGGGAGGCGGAGATTGCGGTAAGCGGAGATGGCGCCACTGCACTCCAGCCTGGGCGACAGTGCGAGACACCATCTCTCTCTGTCTCTCTCTCTCTCTCTCTCTCTCTATATATATATATGAGAAGATATTTCCTTAACATGGGAAGATATATCTTTCCTGGTCCCAAACCAGCATCATGTTTAGTGTGGAAACAGAAAACATTCCCATGAAAGTTAAGGAGAAGATGAGAGTGTCTACTACCATTGTTCATATTTAACATTGTTCTGGAAATACTAAACAAGACATTGGACAACAGAAAGAAAGTTGAGGTACAGAGTTGGAAAGCTGCTGGTTAAACTATCAGGATTTGCAAATTATGCAATTGTATATTCAGTATACCCCAAAGAATTAACTGAAGAGCTATTACAAACAATAAGAATTTGGTAGGGTAATGGGGTATAAAATTACTATACAGAAATTGATAACTTTAATATATAAAACAATAACTTATATAATAGATGAAAAGGACCAATTAAAAACAGAGACAAAATTATCCAGTAATAAATTTGGTCAGAAATATGCAAAACACATACGAAGCAACATTTGAAATAAATTTGAAGGGCACAAAAGAAGCCTTGAACAAATAAAAGGCATAGCATATTTTTGAAAGGAAAACTCAACATCATAAGTTTCACAATTTAATATGATTGCCTCATAATGCCAACAGGATTTTTGTTTTGGGAACTAGACTAGATGAATTGAAAGTTAAAATAAACAAACCCAAGAAAACCCTGAAAAATAGTAGAAACAGGCTGGGTGTGGTGGCTTACGCCTGTAATCCCAGCACTTTGGGAGGCCGAGATGGGTAGATCACTTGGGATCAGGAGTTCGAAACCAGCCTGGCCAACATGGTGAAACCCTGTCTCTACTAAAAATACAAAAAAAATTAGCTGAGCATGGTGGCAGGCACCTGTAATCACAGTTACTCAGGAGGCTGAGGGAGGAGAATTGCTTGAACCTGGGAGGTGGAGGTTGCAGTGAGTCGAGATTTCACCACCGCACTCCAGCCTGGGCAACAGAGCGAGACTCTATCTCGAAAAAAGAAAAAAAAAATAGAAATAAGAAGCAACTAGCCCTACCAGGTAGCAAAACATTATACAACCTCAGTAATTACAACAGTGTGATCCCAGTGCTGGAATTGAAAGAAAGATCAATGGGTAACAATAAAAAATTCAGAACTAGTGCCAAATACATAGGAAAATTTAGAATATGATAAAAGTGGTGCCTCAAATTATTGGGGAAAAGATAGTTTAAGAAATCATGCTGGCTGAGGAATTACTTGAAACAGCAGTTTGGACCCCTATTTCATGTCATAAACTATTGTAAATCTCAAATAAATTGTAGATCTATCTAGAAAATATGACCATGCTTATACCTCAAGAAAACATGGGAGAATTATTTTATACTACTGGCATGGATGAGGCCTTTCTAACTCTAACAAATAATTCATAAGTCATAAAAAATTAACACATTCAGCTACATTAAAAAAGTGTGGCAACAAAAATCTATAAACAGAATCAAAAGTAAATAAGAGACAAAAAATAATGGCAATTCATATTTAAGACAAGGGTTAATGTTCTTAACATATAAAAAACTTCTACAAACAACAAAAAAGAAAAAGACAAAAACCTTAATGAGAATATAGTAAAAGGATATGAACAGAGAGTTCACTGAAAAATAAAAATGCCCAAACTCAATTATAATCAGAGAAACACAAATTAAAATTAAAACTGTATCAAGATACTCCTTTTTGCCTTATAACTTGGAAAAAATCCACAAAGTGATAACATATTTTGCTGAGCACGTGGGGATGCAGCTACTCTCATGTTGCTGATGAGGATGTAATTTGTTATAACCCAAATGGAATGCAGTTTGCTTCAGCTATCGAAAGTATTTATGTATATACCCTTTCACCAAACAACTCCTATTTTAAGAAATCATTGCTAAGGAATTACTGGAAAAAGTAGTTTGGACCACTCTTTCGTGCCATGAACTATTGTAAATCTTAAATAAATTGTATATCTGTCTAGAGAATATAACTATAAAAATTTCTAGAAATTAATCATTAAAGAAATTTCTAGAAATTTCCTTCTAGAAATTTGTGTGAATTGCACAATTGTGAAGAATGTGCATACAGGATTATTCATTAAAATACTGTTGTAATAGCAAAATATTTGAAACAACATAAATGTCCCCTGATATGGTTTGGCTCTGTGTTCCCACCCAAATCTCATCTTGATTTGTACTCCCATAATTGCTTCATGTTGTGGGAGGGACCTGGTGGGAGATAATTGAATAATGGGGGTAGTTTCCCACATACTGTTCTCCTGATAGTGAGTAAGTCTCACGAGATCTGATGGTTTGATAAGGGGAAACCCATTTCCCTTGGTTCTCATTCTCTCTCTCTTCACCTGCTGCCATCCATGTAAGATATGACTTGCTTCTCCTTGCCTTCTGCCATGGTTGTGAGGCTTTCCTGGCCACGTGGAACTGTAAGTCCAGTTAAACATCTGTCTTTTGTAAATTGCCCAGTCTCGGGTTGTCTTTATCAGCAGCGTGAAAACAGACTAATACATCCTCCGACAGAAGAGTGGTTAACTAAATTATAAATTATAGCACATTAATGCACTATTATAAAGCCATAAAGAAGAACAAGGAATTTCTTATATGTAATATTAAAAATCTCAAAAATCCACTTTTAATTAAAAAAATCAAAGTTCAGAACAATAATGTTGCAACATGCTAATATATGAGGAAAAAATCTGGGAAAAACAGAAACATATTTGCATATACTTGTAGGTGTATGAAAAAACTCTGGAGGGACAGATAACAAGGTAATAAAAATTTCTTTTGAGGGGACTAGGAAGATGGATGATAAGTATGAAAGGGAAATTTTCACTCTAAACTTTTAATGTATTTTGAGTTTTGAATCACGTGAGTAAATTAACAATCAAAAAATTAAATTACAAAGAAGGAAATCTTAGCATCCTATGTATTTTCTACATGTGGGCAATGAGATTTCAAATACACACCTCCAGAAGATCTAGAATGGGGTTTATTAAGAAAGAATTTTATGAGCAGGGAGTGATATGGTTTGGCTCTGTGTCTCCACCCAAATCTCATCTCGAATTGTAATCACCACGTGTGGGAGGAGGGGCCTGGTGAGAGGTGATTGGATTATGGGTGTGGATTTTCCCCTTGCTGTTCTCGTGTTAGCGAATGAGTTCGAATGGGATCTGATGGTTTAAAAATGTGTGTGTGGCACTTCCCCCTTTGCTCTCTCTCGCTTTCTTCTGCTGCACCATGGTAAGACGTGCTTGCTACTCCTTCACCTTCTGGCATGATTGTAAGTTTCCTGAGGCCTCCAAGCCTTTGTATAGCCTGTGGAACTATGAGTCAATTAAACCTCTTTTCTTCATAAATTACCTACTCTCAGGTAGTTCTTTATAGCAGTGTGAGAACAAACTAATACAGGGAGGTAGTGGATCACCAGTTGTTTCCCAAATTCTCATTATCCCATGGTTTAGGCTCATCAGGTAGCCTGGGTGCACTGAACCCTGCCTTGCAATGCTGTACATTTCACATTTTTATGGGATTGCAGGGGGTAGCCTTAGGAACTCAGCAGCTGAGACCAGCTTCTGTGTCTGTCTACTTAACTCAGATCTGCTGAATCTGCTCACTTCCAGGGAGGAGGAAATGAGCCGCCAGCACCACCCGGACCTGCCTCTCCTCAGAGACAAAAACATTGCTTTTCTATCAAGTAACACAAAAATTAGATAAGTTAAAGAATTCACCATGCCCATGAGATAAAAACAAACCAATTGGCTTGGAAGAAGAGGAAGTGCTGATGCCAAGCCTGAGAGAAATTTCTCCCATGGACTTTTTTTTTTTTTAATGTGATGAAAAATGCCTCAGCAAAATCCATTCAGGAAGATGGCGTGAAAGGCGAACTTTTTCGTAAAGACAGATGGAATCAAAATAAGTACAGTATAGTTTTTAAAAATCCTTTAAGGAGACAAGGCAATACAGTCCAAATTTAAAGCTGTCTTCTTGTCTGACTTATCTAGGCATGGATTTTAGTAGCATATCTAAATACCCTTGGCTAACCTTTATATGGGGCTGGGGTGGTCTTTCATTCAGTCAGGTTCTCGTTAAGTGCCTCACATTTCACAAATGAATGACTATCCTCTTCTGAGCTAGACTGCACATGGTTTTGCTTTTAGTTAGAAACATAGAATAATTACACTGGGTATTTGTTAAGGAGGGAGTTGTAAACCAGTATCTAGAGACTCTGTGGAGAGAAATACTATTTATAGATCAAAGCCTGAATAGGAACCTTTGCTCTTGTCCCAGTTGAAGTCTGGATTTGCCTATAGCTTTTGACTTCATTATGCCTGTCATTAGTTTGTGATCCTGGGTGGCCCATTTTCAAGTAGGCAGTAAAAACAGGGCTGACAGAACACAGCTTCCATGTTAGCTTTAGAGTCACCCATCAGTGATGCTGGCATGCTTACTTTCCCCTCCTGAGCACTCTAACATGAGGTCTTTGCTGACTCTTCTCTGCCACAGACAACTTCTCTGGATTCAGTCTCTTATCTTTCTAGATATCCATCAGGATCCCTGATGAAGCACAGAACAATACCTAGTTCTTAGGGATGGCATCAAACATACCTAATTCTCTAAACTGGCAAGCAAATCAATGGAAAATATATTTGACATTGCAATACACCTACTTGTAGTGCCCGCTATGCATCAAACACTATCCTAGGCATGAAGGATATGCAGTGGGTTAGGCGTGGCCTTACTTTTCAGGATCTCATGGTCTAATAGCAGTCTAAGCAAACTATTGACCCAAGGGAGTTAAACTTCTCAGAGGATTTGGCCAGATGGGTAGAGCAGGCCTGCCTGGCAGAAGAAGTAACATACAGGATGAATACTGTATACAGGCAATAACATAAAGGTTGGATGATGTCAATGGAATATTGTGATTTACTTCATGAAATTTACTCAATAAGCAACTCAATTTTAGCAAGAAAACTGAACTTTGGCAAAGTTGAATCCATACGAACACCACAAAATCCTCAACAATTTCAGTATGCAAAGAAAAAACTGGGCCAAGAAGAGTAAGGTAATTAGGTAGCCAGGATTGAGTGTAGGGAGAGCTGTAGGTAGACTCCTGTGGCCACTGGTCACAGTCCTTTCTGCTCCTAATTGACTTTTATAAACTCCACTATACACACGCCTCGAAAAAAGCACAGAACCATGTTGAATTTTACCTGGCTTATCTGTCTTTCCCCCACTAGGCTCTGAGCTTCTTGAGGTCAAGGACTGATTCTCACCATTTTTGCTTGCAATCAAAACACTGAAGTAGTAGATTCCAGGCTGAGCCACTAGCAATGACTCCCAGAACCACAGTGCAGATTGGCCTTTCAAAGGGACCGATCGCCACAATCAGAAAGCTGTTAATCAAGTAGCTACAGCAACCACTTTGACTCCAGGATCACAGAAAGCTAAAAACAGAATTCTTGGTTCCAGAGCCATCCATGAGTTATGATCTGCACCAGCAAAACGGATGCTTCAAACATTACCTCTGACATGACTTGACTCCATCTAATCCAGAAAACTAAATTATAGCCACAACCTCAGTTTCAAGAGAATCTGGGAGATGTAGTTAGCTTTCTCAAAGGAGGTTAGCATACATACTAAACTAGCTAGATGGACTTCTGCTGTCTGCAACAGACACTGGATTGACATACTTCTTTCTCTTCTAGGGAAGAAGTATTTGCTCCAGCATTGTGATTACCAGAGCTTATCATTAAAACCTCTGTTGTAACCCATGCCAGTCATTCACTTGATATTTCTATGCTGCATACTCCACTTTCTATGCTCTACTCTGTACTGCTGGGCCTGGGCTTCCTGCCTCTCTGGCTTCATGTTAGATACTTCCCCTAGGAAGAGCTAGCAGAAGATTAGAAGGTGGAAGGGAGAGGCTGGGCGCGGTGGCTCACGCCTGTAATCCCAACACTTTGGGAGGCCAAGGCGGGCAGATCTATGAGGTCAACAGATGAAGACCATCCTGGCCAACATGGCGAAACCATGTCTCTACTAAAAATACAAAAATTAGCTGGGCGTGGTGGCGCACACCTGTAGTCCCAGCTACTCAGGAGGCTGAGGCAGGAGAATCGCTTGAACCCGGGAGTCAGAGGTTGCAGTGAGCCGAGATTGTGCCACTGCACTTCAGCCTGGTGACTGAGCGAGACTCCATCTCAAAAAAAAAAAAAAAAAAAAAGGTGGAAGGGAGAAAGAAGCTTCCTGCTCCTGGCTCTTGCAGCATGGTAGTGCCTCAGTTTCTGGCGACTGCTGCCAGGGCAATTGAAGAAGTCACCTCTCTTTTGGAGATTCCACAAACAACTAGGACAGTGCCTCTCACAGGATCACATCAGATTCAAACTTGTGCTCTACTGCAAGCATGTTAGCAGCCTCTGACATCTGCCCGTTTAGCACTCTTCTCCTTCCCCTTTCTGCGTTTTTTTTTTATTAGCCCTTCCAACCTTTGTAACAAAGTCTCTATTAAATATTAAATTCCCTTTTTGAAAAACCTTGAGTGGTTTCTGCTTCCCAGATAGGATCCTGTCAGTTACGTAGTACTGAACATACCATGCAGAATATTTCAACTGTTTCTATAGCTTTGTGTTTATCTCTACCCTTTGTCTTCTCTATTCCTCATTATATTATAAGCTCTTTGAAGAAAAGGGCCTTCTTTTATTCATTTAAAAAATTCCCAATGCCTAGAACAGATTCTGTCTATAGTAAAGTTTCAATACACATTTTTGAATAAATAAGTTAATATTGTTTGCTGCTTAGAGTTTTGAGTTTATGGTCCCAAACTGGTAATCTGATAGAGGGACCTATTTGGTATATTCTTGAGCCTAATTTACTCCCTGATGAAAGACGCCTTCACAGAGGCCTTACAGGTAAGTCTGGGCACCAAGGAAATGCAAAAATCTGTGTATTAATTTTAGGCTTACTGAGTTAACTAAGTGACAGAAGTGATGGACTACAACCTCAAGCTGGTCTTTGAATTATAAGATCCTAGGTGAGAAACATGTAAGCACCAGTTAGCTGAGAGTCAGTGATAGTTTGCCGCTTGCAGTTGAGGTGGGGAGAAGGGTGAGTCAAAACAGCACCTCACATTATCTCCCACTTCTGAAGAGCAGCAGAGCATGTCAATACTACACAAAATAATAAAGCTGGACTATGACTACTGATCAATGGAGATTTTAATAATATTCAACAATTTATCCAGTCAGTGGTCTGGGTCTTTATTTCCAAGCTCACACGCACTTTGTTTAACTAAAACCCATTAGGCTTAGTGTTCAAGGCAGAGATAATTACAGATGATTTGGGGAAAAAAAAGAAGGCTTACTCCTTTTCTTTCTTTTTTTTTTTTCTTTGAGATGGAGTCTTGCTCTTTTGCCCAGGCTGGAGTGCAGTCGGATGATCCTGGCTCACTGCAACCTCCACCTCCCATGTTCAAGCGATTCTCCTTCCTCAGCCTCCTGAGTAGCTGGGATTACAGGCACGTGCCACCACACCCTGCTAATTTTTGTATCCTTAGTGGAGACAGGGTTTCACCATGGTGGCCAGGCTGGTCTCTAACTCTTGACCTCATGACCCGTCCCCCTCAGCCTCCCAAAGTGCTGTCATTAGAGGCATGAGCCACCGTGCCTGGCCAGCTTACTCCTCTCCAAGTAGAAGCTTGAGTTTTCATGGGAGCAATAATGGCAGTTAGATCCAAAGGACAGAATACTGGCTTTGAAATACACTATTATTTCAAAGGTTACACAAGAACATTTTGCCACAGAGTGAGAACATCAATTTACTCACACCTAAACAACTTATTTTACCAAAGGTTTTCTTTTATGAACTAGTGACTTCACACAGTGTCTCAGAGCTGAACACTTGGATACCAAGGATGTTGTTTCCTAGCAACAATAACTATACAGGAACTCTTGAAATTTCCTTTCAGCCCCTGGGGATTTCTTAGTGGTGAAGAAAGTACAGATAAAATTAAGTTGATGTCAATGGATAAAGATGCATGGAGTTAGTACAATTGTAGAAGTATCTGGGATGTTAGTATTCTTTTGGTACTTGAAACACTCTATTTTGGATGCATTTTCTAATTTGAAAATAAAAATTACTCCCCACTGTGCTTAATAGAGCTAGGGGGATGGTCTAGTCTTGTACATAAATGTGTTTCAGATAATGCAGACATTTAAGCTTCTAATCCATGGGTGGGCAGAAATAAGTTTATGTCCTGTTGTGGAGCAGTTGTAACCCAATCTCAAATTTCATGGTGTGGATCTTGATTGGCTTAGGCCGATCATTAAAATATGGTGAATGGCTCAGGGTTAGGCAACAATCCGGGTCTAAAACAATTATCTCATAGCAGTGCTCTGGCCAAATTAGTTGCTTGGCAATAGGCATGTGATCCAAGTTGATCCAGTCCCAAAGAAACCTAGGACTTTTCTTCAATAGTCGGAGGAAAGGTAAATTTCTTTTTCTCTTTTAGCTGTTTGCAAACATGAATGTTGAGTGGAGAGTACCTGGTCCTTACAGGAGCCAGTATGTTTCCTTCCTGTTTACATCAGTTGCACCTAATTAAAGTATCCTAAATGACACTCAAAATCAGCATTTCAACTATTGTTAGAAAATAACCTACTGAAATAAGCATAGTGGTCTACCACTCCCTAATTCCTCTTACTCTTCCCACATGAGAGGAGACATATTAGGAATTTATCAAGAGCTCTGCTGTTGTAGCAATGTAGATCCTTTACACTATAGAGTTATTGGATATTTGGAATTGTGCATCTTAGCTTCAGATAAGACAGTCAACTTGGTTTAATTTTTCCAGTGGCTCCAGATGTGCATAACAATTATTCAAAAGGCTACTTTGGGTTCCTTTCTCATGGAACTTTGTATCTCCATGACACCCCAAGAAGCAGCAAATAAACTATGGAAGCCAGATTTTTAAAACATTCTCACAGTTAAAGGCAAAATGCAACAACCCATTTAATGTTTGATTCCTGATAACCCACTGTTTGAATGGTCATCCACTGCTTACAGATAGCCATATTACTACTTTCTGAGTCTGCTCAGTAGTTAATTAGGTTTTTAGATAATTGTGAGAAAACATTTTCAATGGTCTACTTTCAAGGCATGTTAAATCTAAGCACTGGCAGCCCGCTTGCAAATGAAACAAACCTCACGGCTCATGCACCTAGAAGGTCACAATAAGAGAACAGAATGCAGAGGAAGGGTCAGCCCATAAAAGGGGAGACAGTTTCATTATTGAGAAATCAAATCTTAAGCAGGGAAGGGGATGGGGATAACCTTATAAGGGGATAATGAAACTTAGGGGATGTCCAGGAAAATTGTAACCCCACAGTACTCAACCAATGAGGAACTGGGGGAGGAACTTTGTGTAAGAGATAAATTACCTGTTGTGACTTCCCCAAGTGTGCCTGCCCACCAAACACCCAATCTTGCAAAGCCATTATTAAAAAGTCTCACTTTCACTGTTCTTCATACCTCTAAGTCCATTCTTTGGGTTTGGATGGGCGAGTGTGTTTCCGATAATAATCATTAGAAAACATGTTCTATCATAAGTAAAAATTCATCTTCTTGGAGAGTATCCACCATGACATCCTTGCCCACCTCTATGTTAATAGAAAACAAACCCAATCCTTTTTTTCTTTTTTTAACATAATAACACCTCCCATCTTTGAGAACACTTTTCATGCTCCCTTTCTTTTATTCTCCAGGCTCTGGTCCTTCCCAGGGTATGCTCAGTCTTAGGAACTTTTTTCTGCTCACAGTTTCTAGTTTGCTTACATGTCCCATGAAGTATGCAGCCCTAAACTTAGGGGTAGTCATGTCTACCTTGTTTCTTTTACCACTTTTTGGGTTATCTGTCTTCTTTCTCTATTGCACAGACCTGTCCCTAAGGTTAATTCTGCCCTTGTTATGGAGCCACTCTTGATTGACATAAGAATTAAGCAGCATCAGATTTGGACGTATCCCCAGATTTGCGATCTTAGAATCCAATCATGTTTTCTGATTTCTTTAGCATCCTCTGGAAAGCCCCATTACTTCCAACCAGATCTAGGACCTAACACACCTAAAGCAAGGTCAGGATACTCAGGCTTCTCCCTACTCCGTTTCGACCCTGGCATTTTCTGTTTGGACAATATGTAAATTCCCAGAGTGACTTTTCTAGAGCCCGGTTTCTTCATATCTGACTGTTTACACTGCCTAGTCTACTAATCCTTGTATACACTAGACCATACCCATTTAAAGGCATTTAGACTCCAGGCATTATATCAAATACATTAAAATGTATTCACATTCCATGTTAAACATAATTTACATATCACTATAAAACATTTAACTGCAGCTTATTTGTTAACATATTATACTAATTTTAATATTGTAATATTCTTTATGTATTTTGGAGCCAATAATCCGTTTAAGACCCTTGAGTAATTTGTAGATGTAGACACTTTGCCTACAATGCGTGTTGGCTATATGGCTGAACCTTTGACACCAATGGGACTCTAGTGCAACGGCCAAGATCTCCTTCTGAGCTTTATTTATTTGGAATATGTCCAACTCCTTCTAAATTTCCCACTGATAGGAATTCTGCTGCCACCATTAGATTTCCTGACCCTGATTGTGGCCCTTCCTGACTTTTAAATTGGCTGTCTACCTGTAATTTCTCAAGATGAAATTGCCTGCCAGGTTGAACTGCATGTGATAGGCATCCATCTGGGCTATTCAGCTGGGGTTAAGCCTCTATACAACCCTGTTCTGACCTCCTCTACCATTTTTCTGGTCCCATGTGGATGAGATCCCCCCATGCCTGCCCAAGTCATGACATTCTTGGAGTGACTGGCTAGCAAAGTCTAGTCACTGGTCTTCCATTAAAGCAGCACAAGTTCAAATTCGCTTTTTCCACAATCAAATGGTTTTTACTTTCTTTTGGACTCACACATAAGAACTAATATTGTTCCCATTTAATTTTATCTAGCCAGTTTGATAATTTTATCTAATTCAATTTGACTTACTATTTTAGCCTATTGAGTTTTTGCTTTTTGAGATGGAGTCTCACTCTGTGGCCCAGGCTGGAGTGCAGTGGCACAATCTTGGCTTATTGCAACCTCTACCTCCCAGGTTCAAGTGATTCTCCTGCCTCAGCCTCCAGAGTAGCTGGGATTACAAGTGCATAACACCATAAAAAAATTAGCGCATCTAATTTTTATATTTTTAGCAGAGATGGGGTTTCTTCATGTTGACCAGGCTGGTTTTGAACTTCTGACCTCAGGTGATCCACCCGTCTTGGCCTCCCAAAGTGGAATTACAGTCATGAGTCACTGTGCCTGGGCTATTTTTGTTTCTGGATGCTGATTTGCTCAACCTCTTAGTTTCATGTTATCTGCAAATTTGAAAAACATGCCTTTTATCATTATTCCCTTGATTGAGACAAATGTGGACTGGCAGAGACAAAGACAGAGCCCTGTAAGATTTCCCTGGTAATATTCCTGTAGGATGAATCAAGTCTTTAATCAGCACTTTGTGGGGTGACACCATCATTTATCCATTTAATATTTGCCTAATTGTTTAGCCTTTCGTCTATATCTCTATATTTATCATATTTTTCTTGATTGATTTTGCAGCCTATCAAATAAGAAAGTAAGGTCTGTTAGACTTGTTTTTAGAAACATCAAGCTGCTTCCATAGATTACTGATTCTCCTTTTACAGAATGTGGGGTTAGTATATTGCCCAGAATACTTCAATTTCATCAGCTTAAGTGTCTGTCGAATTTTTTTTTTCTTACCTTCTTGGACAATGGAATGATGTATTTCATTCTATAAACACAAATAGCCATGTGGTGTACTGATGTCTGTAGGCTCATGATAATATCCTCCCACTCACAAGGTCTGCTTTCCTTTATACATGCTAATGGAGCTATGTTGCATTAATTTATGTAGGTACATATGTTTTAGGTAAATTGCTAGCCAAAGATCACAATGACGGTTACTCAATGGCTCCAATACATAGTGAAGTAAAGGATAATCACACCTGCAAATGCTAAAAATCTTATTGTCTGTATTGATGTGCTTGTTATCAATAAAATCTCAAAACAAACAGCTTGTAGCCTCTACATTTTATTTGTCTTCATAGTCAAAGGGGAGAATATTTTATGTCTCAGAAAAAAATCCTTAGTCATCTATTTCTGTGGCATAATAAATATATATGTGATTTTGTCCCTCATTCCTGACACAGAGCTCTTAAATATCTTGGAATTTCTTGGGTGACAGCAGCATCTCTCATTTTAATGCAGTGATTCTGGTGAGCATCTAGATGGCTTCAGGATGGGGGCTGGTTGTCAAAAAGACCACACCCTGATTAGAAGCCTGAAACTTTCACAGTCCCCACCCCAACCTCCAGAGAGCAGAGAAAAGCTGTAGATTGAGTTAATAATCCATCATGCCTATGTGATGAAACTTCCATAAAACCCACTAATGTTCAAAGACCTTCCGGGCTGGTGAACACATCAAGGTGCTGGGAGGGTGGCATGCCTGGAGAGGGCATGAAAGCTTTGCACCCCCACAACTCCCTGCCATTCTTTGCCCTATGTGTCTCTTTCATCTGGCTGCTCCTGAGTTGTATAAACCAGTAGTAGTAAGTAGACTGTTTTCCTGAGTTCTGTGAGACATTCCAGCAAATTGTCAAACCTAGAGGGAGGTTTGTGGGAGCCCCTTTTTTGAAGCTAAGTAGGACAGAGTTGTGGGTAACCCGGGAACCCAATGCTTGTGAATGGCATCAGAAGTGAATGCAGTCTTCTGGGACCGAGGCATTAAACCTGTGGAGTCTGACGCTAACTCTGGAGTGTTAGAATCAGAATTGAATTGTAAGAGATCCACTTGGTGTCCAGAGAGTAGGAGAATTGGTTGGTGTGAGGCAAACCCAAACATTTGGTGTCAGAAATTTTGTGAGTAAAAGCAGTTCAGAGTTTTCAATTTATTTTAATAATCACAGAGTAGATTTCTCTTAGATACCTGTGGTCAAATCTTTTACAGTCTTGAAATCCTGTTGCATCGTCTATACATGTAATAAACATCTCAATTCTCGGCACCTCCCTTCTTAAAATAATCTCAGGTGAGAGATGAAAATAAATTGTGACTGTTTACTCTTGTTCTTAATTTCCACTGAGATCTGGGTACAACCTTCTCAAAAAGATGAGTTTCACAGTACTGTAACCAAATAAAACATGTACTCCTTGCAAAGTTTGTGAGAAATCTCTTTCAAAATTCAGACAACCTTGACTTATTATTGTTATCATGGAATAGAGAGGATCTTGCTGTTCAACTAGTCTCAGATGAGGTCATGGCATTATTATGATAGGATGTTGCCTCTGCCAGTAATTTCTGCTCTGGTTAAAAAGGAAGATTGAAACCTCTTTCCACTTTGAAACATTTGTTTGGTTGTAGGCAAAGTCTTTCGTGTTAATATTCTCCGGAAAGTGTAATGACAGCATTCACTAGGACAAATGAAAAGGAATTAACCCCATATGCAAAGAAGCTAAACTAGTGTGTCAGTATCATAATGTTTTTAAAGATTGTTTTCAAATTGAGTGTTAAGAATGCCTAATCTATTTGGCATCCTTAACGATGTGCATCATTGCTTTATTTTAAAAAATAAAAAACAAAATCAGGCCTAGTGTAGAAAAGGGAGTCACCTCTGATTTTGACAGGCACTTAGTGTGTCAAATATGCCTTTATTTTCTGAAGTATAAACTACCTTTAAGAATAATAAGATCATGAACAAGTAAAATAGAAACAGAGGCACTTATCTAGCTAACTTAAATGTACTACTACTTTAACCTTACTGCACTAACAGTGTTATTCTTGGCCTGAAACCCCAGATTTGATAGTTTGGATAATAATCTTATTTACCTAATTTAATTTCTAAGACCACCTTATATCCTCAATGTGGGGAACTATTCAGAATATCTCTATGGTATTTTTGGTTTGAAGAGTCATGTGTATCCTGATTTTATTGGTTATGAACCCACCCTTGAGTGGTTACTGAGTTTTGTTTTGTTTTATTTAAATTCACCTTCTTTCCTTTTTTTTTTTTTTTATTTTGGTGTGGGGGTCACTTTTCACTGAGAAATTCTGATGAGAAATAGTGATTTGCCAATAAAGAACATTTTTGGAAAATCCATTAAAATCTAAAAAAAATCCTCAACCTGCCAAAATCAGTGATGGCAAAATGTTTATGGTATGTTGTTAAGAGAAAAATATAATAAAAATGTATGTGTATGTGTACATATAACAAAGATTATATATGGAAAGAGTTAATAGTGGTTATCTATGAATGATAATATTATGGATGATTTTTTCTTTCAAAAATTTTACGTGGTGAATATGTAATCATTTAAAAAATAAAACCCCGATACGTTATTTTTACGTTCTAGAAATTGCCTGTTTGGGAAAAATAAACATCAAAGTTATTTAAATATCCTGTAGAGGGCACTCAAGATCTTCCAGATTCATAGGCAGCGACATGATACTGTGAAGATTTTATTCCTTTAGTTACAGGAGTTTTAGGTTTTCATGATGATTTTAGTTTTGGATCACTGATTCTCACAAGGTTTTATTTTAAAATTCATTTATGTTAAGTGACACTAGAACAATTATGATTAATAGACTTTGTCACATATTCAGATCTTTAGCTAGAAATATATCTGAATATATGCAACTCTAATTGATTACTAAAGTAACTATAAAAAATGACCTGTTTGGTATATTTAATGCTTAAGTTATAATACTTTCACTAACATTTTGAGGAGTATGGTAGCTCATATGCCCGCTATTTTAGCTATGCATATTAATGAACAAAAATCTATGTGCCATAAATGATATGAACCCATTCTTCACATCTCTCAGTTATGATTTTACAACTGGTAGCAATACGATGCATTGAATTAAAAATTACTAATATATCAGATCAGAATTTAATTTTCATTTTTATTAACTTATTTGCCTAGTCCCTGATTTTTTTTTTTAGGTATAATCTATCATTTTAGTCTCACATCCCTTATTCACTCACTCTCAGATGATACTTATTGAGACCTGCTACCCAATTCAATTTTTAAATTGGATGCCTTTCTCATCTGTGGATGCAAAGTTGTGGTCCCTGACTTGAGTTTTCACAGAGGTATTGCACACAACCTCCAATAATCATATTCTACCAAGCTCTTGTGTCTATAGAAAATAGTGGATTTTCTTTCCTAGAAAAATAGCTTTTCTCTGGCAATTCTCAGCTGTCTTCAAATATGGCATGCTTTTTGGATCCTCTCTAGGATCAGGTTGGATAGCCTTAGCAACTAGGAGGCTATGTGCTTTTGAGATTCACAAACTGTTATGCTTTCTTGTATAATTTCTTGGCTTTTGAAATCCATGTGAATGGAATGTTGTAGAGCTGACAGTTCACAGTTGTTTGTATCTATAGCTTATCTGCACTCATTCCCAAGTGCTAGATTGGTGTCACAGAGGTTATTGTAGTAGGCATGTTGGGCACATTAATGTCTGTGTTTTAAAAATTGCATTGTGTCTGGGCATGAAGGAAAAGAACTGATTCGATTATTATTGGTTTTGCTAGAATTGATTTTTTACTCCATGTAATTTGGCAGTTACATTGATGAAATACGTGGCTAGCTGCCAATTTTGTTTATGTTGAAGGCTTTATTTCTGATGTCCGTGAAATAGGAAGTCCTGCAAATATGAACTGGTCTTTAGAGCTGCCTGGGATGGAACAGTTTGGGAATAGCAGTTAGGAAAGGGCAATGCTCTGTACTTATTGCTCAATCTCAGGCTTGGGAAGAAGAGCAGTGATGATACTTTTCACTTTTTCAGATGGAGAAAATGAAAGTACAGAGTTCCATGACCTGATTGGGAAGGCTGAATGCTTCCAAGTTTCTCTCTGTGGAAATGGGGCCAATAATCCGTGCTACCTGACTTACAGGAAAGATAAAAGAGGTTATTTTGCAAAGTGATAGCTACAGAGTGCTTCTTAGAAGCAATCCATCATCAAAACGCTTAGAAGAATGCTTCCAAGTACATAGGCATCACATGTTGTGTCAGTGTGGGTCTATAACAGTGGTTCTCAACCTCAGGTGATTTCACCTGCCAGGGACATTTGGCGATGTCTATTTTTGGTTGTGAAAGGAGTGCTACTGGTACTTAGTAGGTAGAGGCCTGGGATGCTGCTAAACTTCCCACAAAGAATAGTACGGTGGCCTAGAAAAAAGAATTATTCCACCCAACATGTCAATATTTCTGATGTTGGAAAACCCTGGCCTATAGCTATGAGATGCTGTGTTTGGTAGAATGGCTCATGTTAAAACCATTTGTTTTGGTGATGTAACATGTGGTGCATAATTATACCTAGATTCTATTCTATTAGGATAGAAGATTTAAGAAGGGAAGATGCAAAATCGTTTTGTAATTCAGTCACAATAGAATTTCTTCACTATAATCCAAGCACCTTATCCCCACCCCCAGCCTAGACAATAAAAATGTGGTCACACACTACTTGGAGGGAGGAGGATACAGGGGAGATTCGCATCTGACAATCTTTGTAATTTTTTGCAAATTCTTTGCTCTTTGGTTTAGAAACTGTTGGCGAGAAAGTAAGATAGAAACATGTTTACACATACAAACTTCCTAAATAATTCTCTTCACCCATAAGTTCCCCAGCACATACACTAGTTAAAGGCACTTCAGGGCAGGGAAGGGGGGAAACAGAAATAGACAGGAAAGAAAAAGTCAGATGTGAATTTAGGAAGGCCTGTGTCTGTCTCTGCCCCTTCAAGCTGGGTTCTAGGGTAGGAATATGAGGTTAGACAGCCTCTTCCAAGTTCTGAGACATGAGTAGAAGCAAGCCTTGTAGGGAAGGCTGTTCATTCCACTGTTTGGGAGAATGGACGGGATGCTCTGTTAAGCCTGTGGAGTGTCAGAGATAATTTTGTCTGAGTTTATTAAAGTAAGGGAGGCTTTCCGAGGAATCCTGACTGTGAACACGCACGGGGAGAGAACCAGTGTTCCTGAAAGAGATCTGAGTCATCCCATTGGAAGATGCAGCATGGATGGTTCCTGCCAGGGATCAGACAAAGACCAGTTAAGTCTTGAGCACATCACTAGTGCAGAGAGTTGAGTGGGAGCTGAGTTGACACCCACAAAATGCCCAGTCACCAGTGGAGTGAGGACCTGATCCTGCTTGTGCTGAGCCCCAGACAGAAGTTACAGCTGAAGTTAGAGGCTGGCCCAGGACTCAGGAGACTCAGCATGATAGGTGGAAACCCTCTTCCTTAGCTCCCAAGGGTGAGGCTTCTGTAGTCACTTCCGGAGCTTACAATAGACTTCAGGGGTAGGTGTGGCACAACGGGGAGACAGTGCAAAAGGATTAGGGCACATTTCCCTGCTCTCCTGGTGGCAATTACCCCTGTGCTATCTGAGCCCTCTATCAATGCCATGGGAAAGAACAGGAGGAAACATAAACCATCCTGGTGTTACTGTATTTACAATCTGAAGTGTCTGAAAAACTGCTGAATTGAGGAAGTATATGGCCATTATCAGACTGAACCATAGAGTCTAAAATAAAATCATAAAAACCAAATAATGAATTTTCATATATCTTAGTTTGTAGACTTTGAAATTCTTACCCATTTTATTTTTATCTATAGAAAAAATACAGAGATTATGAAGTCCAGTGCCTCATTCCCAATCTTCATTGAATAACTAGTGTGCCTATATAAGCAAAAACCATAATAGAATTCTATCAAGGAGATGTACAGCTAAATTTCCATGAAACAATATAACTAGGGCTTTAAGAGGATGCTGAAGTACTCTTTTTCTTCAAAGAATTTCCATTTTTATCTTTTCAGTTGAATAGATGGATGATCAATTTCCAGAAGTTCATGTTCGTAAAACATGGATTTTTAAATAAAATTGTACTAGAAAAATTCTTTATCATCCACATCCCATAGTGCTAATTAAAGGACTCTGAGCATGAAGATGGGGCTTATCCCTTATCTAGATTGCTTTTGGACTAGCCACTTCTGGCTACTGATTTTCATTTCAAAAGGAAGATGTTGGCTAAGTTTCTTTTCTACAGCTTAGAGCAGTCAGTGCTCCTGGGAATTCTTTGACAAATTTCATATAAATATTTATCACTGAAAGTCCACTGTGTGTCTACTTCTTCCCTGTTGAAGATTGTCTTTTACTAAAGTTATTACTTGGCAGGCAACTGTTTGTTGATACTTGGTTATATGCTCCATAAAATAAACCTTTAATTCTGAGGCAAGTAATATGCATTATAACAAGCAATTCCAGAGAAATTTTTATATTAAGAATATATACAGCAAATTATAATTCTGCTCCGGAATAAAACCTGGAAATAAACACTAGTGATTAAATAACCCCCTATATCAAAAGCATCCATGTTCCCTTGTGATCATAATTATAGTTGCTATTGATTTAGTGTCTTTAATGGGTCAGGTATGGAACTGGGCCTTTTACGTACATGACCATATTATTCAAACCTTACAGCAAACATTAGGAAAGAAATTATTATCTCCATTCTAGTGATTAGGGAACTGAGGCTTAGGAATTTTAAATGACATGGTCACAAGCCTTGTTAGGGCAGTATTAGTCTCTTTCCAAAATCTTTCTTCTTCACTCCACTGCCTAGTTTCATACTAATTATTTCATACTACTAATTCATACTTTTAGTTTCAGACTATAGAAAAAATTTACCCCATACCATATTAGGTTGAATCATATGAAAGTGCTGATATATTTGACCCTTCCTGGATGTAAAAGAGCAATCTCATATGGTTAAACATACTACAGTACAGCATGTTTAGCTATAGTATAGTACACAGATGGTTTTCAATTTATAATGAGTTTGTGTTCCAATAAACCAATCATAAATTGAAAATATCATAGTAAAAAATGCACTTAATACACCTAACCTACCAAACAGCATAGCTTAGTTTAGCCTACTTTAAATGTGTTCAAAAACCTTACATTAGCTCACAGTTAGGCCAACTCATTTAACAAAAAGCCTATTTTATAATGAAGTGTTGAATATCCTAGGTAATTTACTGAATACTGAACTGAAAGTGAAAAACTGAATGGCTGTATTGGTACTCAAACTATGGTTTCTACTAGACAAGTATCCCTTTTGCACTACTGTAAAGTTGAAAAATTGTATATGTCAAACTATCACCAATCAGGGACCATCTGTGGTATAGTATGTTCAGCTATAGTATAGCATAGTTGTATAGTAGAGTATAGTACAGTATAGTATAGTATACTCAGTTAATATACTATGTACTATATATGTTCAGTATTTAGGCTCAGCTCAGTCAAGATTATGAATTCAGGCACTATGGGAATTGGCAGAATAGTTTTGATCTATTGACCTATCCACATCTCACATTGCATTGTTAATCTGTTATCTTGAATATAATGAGGGATTTGAAAAGCAATACATAAGTCATTTTGAATCTATCACGCCAGAAAAAGCAGTTCTGGTGTGACGGAGAGAAAAAGACGTTGAATCAGAAATTGGATTCTGGTCTCAGCTCTACCACTTGCCATTTCTAACCTCTGAGCCTCAGCTACCTCCTCTGTGAAATTAAATCAATTATACTTCCTTCACAGAGCTGTGAGGATTAAATAATTTAATAAAAAAAAACTCCGGCCGGGCGCAGTGGCTCACGCCTGTAATCCCAGCACTTTGGGGACCTGAGCTGGGTGGATCACCTGAGGTCAGGAGTTTGAGACCAGCCTGGCCAACATGGTGAAACCCCGTCTCTACTGAAAATACAAAAAATTAGCTGGGCGTGGTGGCACACGCCTGTAGTCCTGAGAGGTGACAGCATGCCGGCAGTCCTCACAGCCCTCGCTGGCTCTTGGCGCCTCCTCTGCCTGAGCTCCCACTTTGGCAGCACTTGAGGAGCCCTTCAGCCCACCGCTACACTGTGGGAGCGCCTTCCTGGGCTGGCCGAGGCTGCAGCCGGCTCTCTCAGCTTGCAGGGAGGTGTGGAGAGAGAGGTGCGGGCGGGAACCCGGGCTGCGCGCTGTGCTTGCGGGCCAGCACGAGTTCCGGGTGGGTGTGGGCTCGGCGGGCCCCGCACTTGGAGCGGCCGGCCGGCCGGCCGGCCCTGCCGGTGCGCCGGGCAATGAGGGGCTTAGCACCTGGGCCAGCGGCTGCAGAGGGTGTGCTGGGTCCCCCCAGCAATGCCGGCCCACTGGCGCTGCGCTCGATTTCTCGCCAGGCCTTAGCTGCCTTCCCTCGGGGCAGGGCTCGGGACCTGCAGCCCGCCATGCCTGAGCCTCCCCCGGGGCTCCCCGCCTCTGTGGGCTCCTGTGCAGCCCTAGCCTCCCTGACAAACGCCACCCCCTGCTCCACGGCGCCCAGTCCCATCGACCACCCAAGGGCTGAGGAGTGTGGGCACACGGTGCGGGACTGGCAGGCAGCTCCACCTGCAGCCCCAGTGCGAGATCCACTGGATGAAGCCAGCTAGGCTCCTGAGTCTGGTGGGGACGTGGAGAACCTTTATGTCTAGCTCAGGGATTGTAAATACACCAATCGGCACTCTGTATCTAGCTCAAGGTTTGTAAACACACCAATCAGCACCCTGTGTCTATCTCAGGGTTTGTGAATGCACCAATCGACACTCTGTATCTAGCTACTCTGGTGGGGACTTGGAGAACTTCGTGTCTAGCTCAGGGATTGTAAACGCACCAATCAGCGCCCTGTCAAAACAGACCACTAGGCTCTACCAATCAGCAGGATGTGGGTGGGGCCAGATAAGAGAATAAAAGCAGGCTGCCTGAGCCAACAGTGGCAACCCGCTTGGATCCCCTTCCAGATTGTGGAAGCTTTGTTTTTTTTGCTCTTTGCAATAAATCTTGCTGCTGCTCATTCTCTGGGTCCACACTGGGTTTATGAGCTGTAACACTCACAGCGAAGGTCTGCAGCTTCACTCCTGAGCCAGCGAGACCACAAAGCCCACCAGAGGGAAGAACCTTCGAACACTTCCGAACATCAGAAGGAACAAACTCCGGACACGACGCCTTTAAGAACTGTAACACTCACGGCGAGGGTCCTCGGCTTCATTCTTGAAGTCAGTGAGACCAAGAACCCACCAATTCCGGACACAATCCCAGCTACTCAGGAGGCTGAGGCAGGAGAATCGCTTGAACCCAGGAGGTGGAGGTTGCAGTGAGCGGATATTGTGCCACTGCACTCCAGCCTGGGCAACAAGAGCAAAACTCCGTCTGAAAACAAAACAAAACAAAAAAACGCACAACTCCAAACACATTCACTGCGTATCTACTATGTTCAAGCACTGTAATGAACTTTTGTTATAAACAAATCAATGAACTCTCTACCCTTTTTTTATCCTGAAAGAATTCATTGCTAGAGGGAGATGGATAAATAAATACAATGTGATGTGAAAAGTATTAAAATAAAGGGCTATACAAAATGTTATAGGAAGACTGAGGAGAAAAGAAACATTCATCTACTTAAGAGCAAAATCTCAAGATTGCAAAGCTCATCTGTCTTGTTTGTATTCTAATAAATCCTTACTATTAATAAATATTGGTTGAATAAATACATGACTCACTGGGGTTGAGGAAGAAGGCTGGAAGTAGAACTTTACTGTCACTGCTTCTTCCATTTCCTTTCCTTTCACTGTTCAAATTCTGTCAGCCTAGCTTGTGCCTCTACTCCTCCCAAGAACTTCTTCCTGCTGAGATCATCTATGGCTTCTTTTTTGTTTTTTGTTTTTAAGACGGAGTCTCGCTCAGTCGCCCAGGCTGGAGTGCAGTGGTGCGGTCTCGGCTCACTGCAAGCTCCGCCTCCCGGGTTCACTTCTCCTGCCTCAGCCCCCCAAGTAGCTGGGACTACAGGCGGCCGCCACTAGGCCCGGCTAATTTTTTTGTATTTTTAGTAGAGACGGGGTTTTACCGTGTTAGCCAGGATGGTCTCGATCTCCTGATCTCGTGATCCGCCCATCTGGACCTCCCAAAGTGCTGGGATTACAGGCGTGAGCCACTGCGCCCGGCCCATCTGTGGCTTCTTAACCGCCAGATCCTCTGGGCCCTTTTTGGCCTTTATCTCACAGGATCTCTTATTTGTGTTTGTTGTTGCTGATCATATTCTCTCAGAAAGGCTCACCTCCTTTCACTGTTTTTGAAATAAAATTTCTGGGTTCTATCCTTATCTTTCTCTGACAGTCTCCTGTCCTCTTCTTGGGGTTTTCAATCAAACCCAAAACTCCAATGTTCCTTTGGGAACATTTTAGTCTTCTTGGATAGTATTTCCACTCTTGGTTTAATGACTGAGGATGATTCCTAAGTTTTGGTTCCAGGACAGAATTTCTGCTTTGAGATTCAAACTTAACATGTTCAACAATCTACCTGTTATCTTCAAATGAAAATTCCTTTGGCACATAAAAATACAAATGTTCAGAATGGAAGTCATCATCTTCTCCTCCAAACATTCTGTGCCTCTTCTGGTACCCTCCTGCTCCCAGCTCATGGAACTATCATCCGCCCAGTCACCCTTGGGATTTATCCTTGATTCTTTCTTCTTCTGCACATACTGCCGAAATATTATCAATATTTGCTTTTCCTCCCCTTCCTAGACACATAGAAGATAATGGGAGATCCTTTGCAATTAGGCAGGTTATGTGACTCATTCTGGTCAGTAGGCTGTAACCAAAAGTAACAAGTGTTATTTCAGACCAAAGCCAGGATCTGAATCTCCATGCTCTTTTCCCTTGTAATGACTCAAGAAGCTCAATTTGCCAGATGGTGCTGCTATAAGATGATAGAATCTCCATCACCTGGATCGTTGAGGGATTCTGTGGAGCAGAACGCATCTCCCTACCAACACATGATAGACATTTAGTGTAAACAGGACTGAAGCTTTTATTGGGATAAGTCATTAAAGTTAGGGTATGCGTTTGTGACTGCAGCATGACCTAGCTCTCCCACTGATAACACTGACCTCATCTAACACATAAAAACATCTTTCAAATTTCCCTGTTTTCTGTCTCTATTACTTCATTTTTATTCATGATTGTTTTCCTGGATTGCTTCCACAACTTCGTAACTGAATTCGCTAACGACTCAAATTTTGATTCTTTCAAATCTGTCTTCTTCACATCTATTAGAGTGTTTAATTTAAAATACAAATATGACAATGTCACTCCCAGCTTGAAATCTTTTAATGATCCTTTTTTACCTATCACAGTAATTTTTAAACTTTGTTCTCTGGAACAGTTCATTGATGTTCTGGAAAAAGAAATCCCTAAAAGACTAATAATGCCCCTAGGTTCAAAAGGATTATGCAATAATGCACACCATTGTGGAGGTCTATAAATGCACATCACTAAAATATTAAAATATCCATGTGGTAAAAATTAGTATGACTTGCTTTAAATATTTCTTTCCCCAATTTTTTGGATCCTTAACCATTTTTGGAAGAATGCTTCTTAGTATTGGATATCAGAATAGTGTCTAAGCTCTTTTCCTGGACTGCAAGGCCGTTTATGATCACCCTCTGTCTATCCATCCCTTTGGCTTCTTTTCCTACCACGGTTTACTTAACAATTTATGTTTCAACACATTAAATGTGTACAGATCTTGCATACACTCTGTGGGGAAAAAAAACTTGCCTTCAGCAGTGCTATTTACTCCAACTGGAATGCCATGACACCAATCCTGTGCCAATCACTTTTATTACTCTTAGTCAGTGTTATTTAGGAGTTCAGATGATGTTTGCTGCAGGAGGCTATGACTCAAGGGCTAAAATTCAGGCTCAATACTATGTGCTGTCTTGACATATGGTGAAATCAGGGGGGCTTCAAATGGTCCAACTGCAAGTTCCCCTCGCTACTCTAGTCTTTTGGATAAGGTCTCCTAAACAAATAATTCTGTTCATCATGGGCCCAAGAACAGTTTTCCCTTATCCCTGAGTAGTGGGTTTCAGTTTCCTGTCAGCTTGCAGAATTATTTATTTATTTTTTAGTTTTCTGAGGCAGGGTTTCTCTCTGTTGCCCAGGCTGGAGTGCAGTGGTACGATCACGACTCACTGCAGCCTCAACTACCTGTGCTTAAGTGATTGTTGCACCCCAGCGTCCTGAGTAGGTGGGACCACAGGTGCACACCACCATGCCCAGCTAATTTTCTTTTATTATTTGTAGAGACCAGGTTTCACCATGTTGCCCAGGCTGGCCTGCAGAATTATGTAAACAATTCAATCACATATACCTTACAGGAACCAGAGAGTCTTACATCCTCTTGATATTACGAAGCTTCTGATTGTTCACTCATTTTCTGGGTGCAATTCTCAAGGGCTTTGCATGGTGTATGGTGTCTTTCCCTCACTCCCAACACTGAGCTGTGAGTATTTGTGATTAATAAACTGCTGATCTCTCTGTCCACTGTCAGGTTGTTCAACCATCCCAATACCTTAGGGCAGAAATACTTTTCTCACATGCAGAATGACTCAGAGGCAATAAAAACAGAGACCTTCCTTGACACCTTACCTCACAGCTCCCCTTGTTCATCCTGAGCTGATAAGCACTCTATATGTATCTTTCTTTGCACTTACCAAATTTTATGTGTCTGTGTCTATATTAGATTGTGAAATTCTTGACGTCACAGCCCAGGCCTTACCTTCCCACATAGTTGCCACAATGCTGTTTGTGAGTCTGATGATAACATTAAATTTACAAATTTAATGTGCATTTACAAATCACAGCTCAAAACTCCACAAAGTTGGTATTGTCCTTATTCTAGAGATGACAAATTGAACCCTAATCAAGGGTTTTCTTTAAGACCACACAGCACATTAAGAAGCAGAGCTGGATCTTGAACCCCAGTCTGGGTCTCACATATAAAGATGACATATTATAGGTATACAGATGTACTGCTCTTCTGAGTCCTTGAGGCTAGGATATGCCAAATTACTTGGTGATGTGACAGTGAAACTCATGTTTTGTCCCCAAAACTGGAACAAAAGAGGAACTACGTATTTTACATTCTGGAGAGAACTACAAACATGTGTGATGATACATCTTTTCCTGAGTGTACTTAGGGGTAGCAGACACTGTCATTTCAACCACCATTCTCACCCCAACTCAAATAAAAAGAGTGGAAGAAGAAGAAAGAAAAAGGGTTGTGGATAGAGGAGGTAAAAAGACAATAGAGAAAATAGTCAGGGTATAGGTTGTCAAAATGGAAAATGTTGTGGTTTTCCCTTCACCTCCTCGAGGAGAGATAAGGACACACTACTTCACTGGGAACAGCTGCAAGGAAGGGACACTTAGCACCTCATTCCCACAGGGATGATTTACTCAGGCAAAGACTTACTGACAAGTCTCTGTGTCTGCAGGGAGAAGGACATGTGGACCCTCTAAGAGGGCTGGCTACCTGCAGGGCATGTGGGTCCAGCAGAAAGAGGTTTGGTGACTCCCAAGGTCAGGGCATGTAGTGTGTGAGTATGGGGAGGGAGTGAGGAGGGAGAAGAGGAAGGTAGTAGTTGGTGATGATAGCTGTTTGTCTTCACATCAGGGAACCGTGTAGTGAGGAAGCCCCACACCTCCCCAGAACTCACTCATATACCCAAAGAGAGGCAGTCTTTGGATGCCTGCCATACAGAGAACATCTTTGGCCAGACTGTTAGCTGGGGAAGCATCGACATCTGGCACTGGATTATAATCACTCATCCACTAAGCAAAGACATTTCTCCTCTCAATGTCTAGTCCAGAAAGAAAAGCAGGGTGACAGAGCCGACTTGACTCTTTTCCTCCTGTTGCAATTCTTTCAGCTATAAGGTGAGGAGGAGTGGTGGATGGGAAGAGATTGAAATTTTAAATTGGACCAAGATTTCTATTTTTGCAAATAACTGGTAATGGCCAAAAAGTTATGGAGCTGGTTTGAGGGGTTCTCAAAGATCAGAAAGGGAGATTTAACAGCACAGTGGGGGCCAAAATTGGAGAAGAAACAAAGCTCTCTGCATCTGATGAGTTCTGACTGTTCAGTAAACCATTCATCTAAGTTGCTTGTGAAAATGGTAGCCTGTACAATAATCAAAACAGTGTGGTACTGGTACAAGAACTGACACATAGACCAATGGAATGGAATAGAGAATTCAGAAATAAGACTGCACACCTACAACTATCAGATCTTCGACAAACCTGACAAAAACAAGAAATGGGGAAAGGATTCCATATTTAATAAATGGTGCTGGGAGAACTGGCTAGCCATATGCAGAAAATTCAAACTGGATCCCTTTGTTACACCTTATACAAAAATGAACTCAAGATGGATTAAAGACTTAAAGTAAAACCCAAAACTATAAAAACCCTAGAAGAAGATCTTGGCAATACCATTCAGGACATAAGCACAGGCAAAGATTTCACAATAAAAACATGAAAAGCAATTGTAACGAAAGCAAAAATTGACAAATGGATCTAATTAAACTAAGGAGCTTCTGTATAGCAAAATAAATAATCAACAGAATAAACAGACAGCCTACAGAATGGGAGAAAATTTTTGCGATCTATCCGTCTGACAAAGGTCTAATATCCAGAGTCTACAAGGAACTTACACAAATTTACAAGAAAAAAACAAACAACTCCATTAAAAAGTGGGCAAAGGACACGAACAGACATTTTTCAAAAGAAGGCATTCATGCAGCCAACAAACAAATGAAAAAAAGCTCAACATCACGGATCATTAGAGAAATGCCCATCAAAACCACAATGAGATACCATCTTACACTAGTCAGAATGGCGATTATTAAAAAGTCAAGAAACAACAGATGCTCGTGAGGTTGTGGAGAAAAAGGAACACTTTTACACTGTTGGTGGGAATGTAAATTAATTCAACCATTGTGGAAGACAGAGTGATGATTTCTGCAAGATCTAGAGGCAGAAATACCACTTGAACCATCAACCCCATTACTGGGTATATACTCAAAAGAATATAAGTCACTCCATTATAAATGTACATGCACCTGTATGTTGATTGCAGCGCTATTCATAATGGCAAAGACATGGAATCAATGCAAATGTTCATCAGTGATAGACTGGATAAAGAAAACGTGGTACATATACAACATGGAATACTATGCAGCCATAAAAAGGAATGATATCATGTTCTTTCCAGGGCCATGGATGAGACTGGAAGCCGTTATCCTCAGCTAACTAACACAGGAACAGAAAACCAAACACCACATATTCTCACTTATAAGTGGGAGCTGAACGATGAGAACACATGGACATATGGTGGGAAACAATACACACTGGAGCCTGTCAGGGTGGGGGCGGGGGGGGGAGAGCATTAGGAAGAACAGCTAACGGAAGCTGGGCTTACTACCTGGGTCATGGGTTGATCTGTTCAGCAAACCACCCTGGCATATATTTACCTATGTAACAAACCTGCACATCCTGAACATGTACCCCAGAACTTAAAATAAAAGTTGAAGAAAAAAAAAATAAAGTGGTAGCCTGAATTGCTTCACACAGAGTGGCAATTGGAAGAAATTTTGTCTACTCATTAGGTGAATACCTGAGACCTCATTCCCGCCCACTAATGATCCACTTGTAAGCAGCATGGCAGTGTCCTTGGGATGTCAAGTCCAAGAATTTAGAGGCAACTACTTATTGTAAACCCTGAAAAGACAAGCACCTGGTTGGTCAATATTATCTGTTCCTAGTGTTCAGATGGTTACTTACATTGGGCACAGAATATACCTGCATATCATTTCGTGCTCATAGCAATTACACAGAAACCCTGAGGCCAGAAGTATTGTAAAGTTTTTTCATCATAAACCCTAACTTCAGCTAATTTAAACTTAATTGATCATTATTCTGAGTGTTGCCTAAAGCCTCCCACGACTTTTCTTTTTCTTTCTTTCTTTTTTTTTTTTTTGAGATGGAGTCTTACCCTGTCGCCCAGGCTGGAATGCAGTGGTGCTATCTCAGCTTACTATGACTTCCGCTTTCCAGGCTCAAGCGATTCTCCTGCTTCAGCCTCCCGAGTAGCTGGGACTACAGGTGCCTGGCACCATGCCCAGCTAATTTTTGTATTTTTAGTAGAGACGGGGTTTCACCATGTTGGCCAGGCTGGTCTCGAACTCCTGACCTTGTGATCCACTCGCCTCGGCCACCCAAAGTGCTGAGATTACAGGCGTAAGCCAGACTTTTCTTAAACTAAAAATGCCTTACTAAGATGCAGAAAGATTTTTTTAAACCAAATTATAAACAGCCGTTTTTGTAAACCTTGATGAGAAAAATAAAATTATTTTTGAGTGTGTGTGTGTTTCTGTGTGTCTCTTTCTGTTTCTTATAGTATAGGAAATCAGGTTTGGGACAGTTCTTCAGGAAATTGAAAAGAAGCATCTTTATATGTTTATATAAAATTTGATTTATCACTCTTTGTTTATTTGAGTTTGACTACAAAATACAGTAAAAAAGGAAGACAAATATTACAAAGATAAAAATAATAAAATAGCTACACTTTTTTGCATGTTCATTGTCAGTAACTATTCTTGAAATTATGAAAAGTATGCATTTTTTCTACTGCCATTTTATGAATGGTGATGTCTTGTGTGTTCATTGTATTTTCATGGTACCAATTATCACTAGCTTAGAAGGGGACAAGATTAGGCCTGAAGAGGTTCTGAGTAAGAAAAGTATATCAGAATTGCAAGGAAATTTGGAAATTGGCTTCCTTAGTTTGCCAAGTGAAAACTAAGGCCCAAAGAGATTAAAAAACTTGGCTGAGTTCATACAATTAAGTTGAGCAATAACAAGTTTGGAATTAGAAAAAAGGATTAGATGAGGATATGGATAGATTTGCCCATTGGCTTAATAACTGTTGTCACAAACTGCTACTGGTTTAATTCTAAGGAATATAAATTTGACGGAGGAAATTACCTATTTTGTAGAAATGAGTGTGTGTGTGTGTGTGTGTGTAAATAGAAAGAAAAGAAAAGTGAAGAGGTAATTATTGCAACAGGAGATTAGACACAAGAATAATAATTTCGTGACTAAATAAGTCCAACTCTTCATTTTACTGAAAGGGAAGCCTGAAGCTCGGGACTGTGATTTGCTCAAGATCACACAACTAGTCAGTGGCAGAACAGGATTAAAAACCTCGTCCCCAGTCCTATCCTCTGTCCACTAAGCTAAGTTCCTATATTTGTTGTTTGTTAGTATTGGGAACAAATTTAATATTTCTTAAGAGTTAGTCAATTTTGTTTTAATACAAAGAGCAACTTTAAAAAAAATTTTTTTAAATGAGACGGAGTCTCTCTCTGTTACCCAGGCTGAGTGCAGTGATGTGATCTCAGCTCACTGCAACCTCTGCCTCCTGGGTTCAAGCAATTCTCCTGCCTCAGCATCCCAAGTAGCTGGGATTACAGATGCCTGCCACCATGCTCAGCTAATTTTTGTATGTTTAGTAGAGACGGGGTTTCACCATGTTGGCCAGTCTGGTCTCAAACTCCTGACCTCAAGAGGTCCACCTGCCTTGGTCTCCCAAAGTGTTGCGATTACAGGCATGAGCCACCATGCCTGGCCAAGAGCAACTTTTTATGAAAGTTTCAGTAGTGTATGACCACTAACATTATTTAAGTTTAAATAACTTGAATGTTTAAATAACATTATTTAAACTTAAATAATGTTAGTGGTCATACACTGCTGAGACTATTAACATTCATAAAAACCTAGACTAAGGGTCTTAAGCAATGTGTGGTGAGAAAATCAGGTTAAAGTGTGGGTGAAAGAACAACACCGGCTATCAGAATCCACGGTGCTGGGAGCTTAGGCCTGGCTCCCTGTAAGATTTCTGGGAATAATTAGATTTGTCCTAGAGCAAGATTTCTTAGTGTTATCACCATTAGATTTTGTACTAGATAATTATTTGCCCTGAGGAGCTATCCTGTGCATGGTATGATGTTGAGCAGTATCCCTGGCCTTTACCCACTCAAAGCCAGTAGCACCTCCCCTCCCCTGTTATGACAACCACAAATGCCTCCAGACATTGCCAAATGTCACCAGGTGGTGATGGGGAGGGATTGCTGCAGTTGAAAAACCACAGGCTTAAACTGATAGGCCTGATCCCATGGGTGTTGGGGAGTAGATAATACCAACTAGGGATGTGGCCAGGAGACTGGAGGAAGTAGGCATTGTAGTTCTTGACACCCTTCAATTTGAGGATATTTATATGTTGACTCCTAGTTAGGCTGCATATACACATAAGCAGGGGTGGAGATTCCAATTATGGGAAATTCCTTTGGACATCTTCAAACAAGGGCTTCATGTCTCTGGATGGTAGTAGAGATATAATATTGGGCTTGGAGTTCCCACTCCCAGAGCTTTCTGCTGCCTATAACCATGGGTAGCAACATGATTCATCTTTAGGGTTCTAGTTATGGAAAGTCCCTTACTGTTGTGATAGATACTTAGGCAGATATTGGCTGCCCTCCACTTCCTTTTCCTTTGTTTCATGTGAGCTAGAATGTGGATATAATCAGTCAGCCTTTACTGCAAGGACAAGGGCAACTTGTGGGGCATGGCACAGCCAAAACTGGCTGGGGTTTCTGTACATCCTTTTGGAGCAGAGCCATTTACTTACCTTGGCTCTGTTCTACAAGAGAAGAACAAGTGCTTCATTCCTGCTAGTGAATTGTGGGGTTTATTTGTTCTAGCAATCTGGTCTGTGTCCTACCTAATATACAGGGCAATGTGATAAGATGAACATTGAGGAGATAAAGGTTGGAGACTGGCTAGAAACTACAAAGAGCTGCCACACGGGACAGCAAAGGAGTTCTAGGGAAAGCAAAACATTTACTTGATTAGATTTTTCTGCATCTGTTATTTGTTGGTTCCTTTTGGGTAGAAGATCAATTACCAGCATTTTCCTTTTTGGGGTAGTTGAAGATCTCTACAAGCAGATAAGAGAAGTGCAGGGAAGTCATCTCTTTTCTGTCAGGTTGAGAGGACTGACTCCTTAGAGCCGCCTTTGGAGGATAGAATAAGCTTTGACTTTAGCCATAAATTACTTATTGAATTTCTATTTTCTGCCAATGGAGATGTGAGACTGACAGAGATACTAGACATGGTAGCTTTCTAAAGTTGCTTACAGTCTAATCAGGGACTTCTAAGCTATTAGGAGACACATACCTTAAAATAGTATATGATAAATTAATCAGTAAGCAGTAAGATCTCTAGAGATAGTAGTGCTTGGAATGAGCTGTGAGTGGTAGATATAATAATGGTAAGGCCTACTAATTATTTAGCACATGACATGTGCCAGCAGTGCTCAGATAAGCAGAGAGGAGGATAAAGGCCATTTCAGGCAGGTAATAGTGAGGTGTGGAAGGAGGGAAGTCAGAATGCATATGGTGGTAGATATGTCCAGGTATGGCAGAAGCAACACCTTGTGTAGCTTTGGAATTGGGAGATGTCACACTACTTTGGTACCCTAGGTTATAATCCACTTACACAACCTAATGTGCCACACATAATGTCACAAAATCTCAGAAAAAAATTTAATAGTCTAAAAAGTAATATAAATTAAAATTTAATAGCACATGAAATCAGGTAAGTTGTGAAGCTTAAGTCACAGTTTTAATTCTTCCATGACAGTGAAAACCTTGCAACTTTTCATCATAATGGAAACTAAACTTGGAGAAAAATTACTAACGTCATCTCACGAAAAAGTCTACCTCTGCCACATGACATTATTTTTCATTTACTGAAGAAGGCAAGAAGAAAATATGTTTCGAAAGGGGGGATAATGTTGAGATTTTTTTTTATTTTCCCATCTTATGCTATTCTCCTAATACAAGGTCTCTCTGTAGCAGTGGATAAAATAGGAGACTCAGTTTGGAGCCAGATCGTGGATCTCAAATGGTTGAATTTATCCTATGGACAATGAGTAGCAACTGAGGCTTTTAAAAACCAGTGGGTAGCACAATGAGAATGTCTTTACAGAGAAATGTATCTGGCTGCAGTGCTTAGAATAGGTAGGTGGAGAACAAAACTGGAGGAAGAGATGCTAGCTAAGAATTGTGTTTGGAATAATTCATGCTTATGTTGTAATTTGAGGGCCATTAGGAGACACTCAGCTACCTGAGTGAGAGACAATACATTTTCCGGCAGAGATTAGCTTGTGGAGACTCACCTGCATGCACACTGAAGAGATCTGTGTCTTGGGAAAATGGTTCAATATACAGATAAATTTGAACAAGAAAGGAAGTCAGACACATTCCAGATGGCACAATGGCTTTACGAGACCTGGAATTGTTCAAAATGGGAACCTATGGTGAGTCTATGGGTAGTATGAGGGCACTGAATGTTGGGGTGAAGAATGCTAAAATTAAATTTGCCTATGACATACTTTTACCTACTGTGTCAATCAGGGTCCCAGCAGGAAACAGATGGCACACTCAATGTGAATAAATTGAGGAATTAATCAAAGGGCTATTTACAACTCTCAGGACTGGGCTAAGAGAAAGCAACAAGGTAAGAACTGGACAACAAAGCATCCTGAGGCAGGCAACAGCTAGGGAGCCAGTCACCACCACCTCTGGGCCTGAAGAGTCAAGGGAGAGAGCAGATTAGCTGTGCTCAGAATCCAGAGGGTGTAGCTCAGGAGAAGGCCCTCAGGTAGGAGCCGTGGTCTTGGCAGAGGGATGGAGTTAATCCATGGCGATGAGCGAAACACAGGAATAAATACCTTGATCTCACTTTCCTCTTATCCTTTAATCTCCTGCCCATGCCTTTCATTGGTAAAATCAACCAGAAGACACAGAGTAAACAAGCCCATGACTGCAATCCAAATAGGTCACCCTCCCAGGGCACAAAGCAGGCAGAGAAGAGAGGCAAGAGAAGGAGTATAGTAGGGGTGGAGCAAGGAAGACATCTGACATCAATCTTCTTGGTGTTGCTAATCGCTGGGTGGGAAGAAATAATCCTTACCCCAAATCCCTTTCCAATGGGCCTTCTTGTAAAATGAAAATTATCCTGAAAAAGGGTGAATTAAACTAACTCAAACTAAGTGGTAATTAACTAATACATGAATGAGTGATAGATTAAAGGGCAGGAGGATATTGAAAGGACAAACAAACAAAAAAGTGAAACAGACTATCATTTGGAATTTTGCCTAGGGTTCACTGTATCTAAACTGCTGAAGCTTCTGTCTGTGTCTCTTAATTGTAGCAGTCATGCAAGCTGAGCTGAGGATTAGAGAGAAATTGTATTTTGTTTTCTATTCTTGGTCAGAGGGACCTCCATATGGGGACCGGAGAGGTGGAAGGATGTACAGGAACTGAGGATAGGTTTTCAGAGTGCAGTCAGCTAGGTGCTCACTGCTTTCCTCTCTTTGTCCTATTCCTTTTGTTTCCCTGTTATACCAAGAACATATTCTGTGGTGCAAATCAGCATCCTGATATTATTTTAGAATTTCTTGTTGCCATGGTGTATGTTGATTATTTAATTTTTTCCTTATTTCTATTTTAGTTTGCTCTGCTTCATTCTTTAGGGTTCTTATTTTTCCTTGTCTGTACTTTCTATCTCAAATTCTTTTTTTTTCTATTCCATTTTAAGAAGGAAACAAATTTTAAGCAGTCTTTAAAAGAATTTTATGCACATCTTCTAAGTATTGCTTTTAACTTGGATTTTCTTGTTTTAGCTTTTATCTTTCATTCCTTTAACTTTCATGTTTCCAGCTTTTTATCTCTTTGGTTCTAGCCCTTTATGTTTTTTATTTATGCTGGTTTTATCTTTAATCTTTCATCCTTCTTTCATGTTTAAATTTTTTTTAGTCTCACTGGTTTTAGTTTTTCTTTTCTTTTTTCTATTCTTTAGGTTTTATCTTTGTTGAACCTTCCATTTTCAGCCTGAAATTTTGCTTTATTTTCTTATCTTTTCCTTTTCTTTTTATTCTCAACTTTATCCTTTCATTTGCCTCAACTCCTTTCTCTGTCTTTATCATTTTAATAGCTTTTTTGCTCTTTCTCTTCTTGTTCTCCATCCCTTTCTTTTACTCCAACTTCTACTTTGTCTGCTCTTTTTTTCTTTATTTTGTAATTTGCTTTTGTGCTACAAAGAGGCAAGAAGCTTGGCAACATGAAGAATACTCATAAAGTAAATTGGACAGTTTGGAGGCCTTTGTCCTTCCACTTTTTAATTATTCCCCTAATGGCCTCTCAGTTAACTGAGAGAGAACCTCCCCAAAATCCTCACTCTGGAAATCTCAAAAAATCCAAGGCAATGCCAGCCTCTTCTAGTGTCTTCTCTGTTGGTCTAAGTCCTAAATGTAAGGCTGCTGTTATATTGCGTCTCTGATGCATGCAGTTTTTATTGTGTGAATTTAGACCATTTCTATCTCCAGCGATCAGATAAATGTGTTATTGCATGAGAAGTAGATTAGTTTCTTTCCTCCCTTGATCTTAGAACTGTTGTTGAGATCTCCAGCTCATAAAAGAATATTCTCTGTCCTGATTAAGTGTTCTGGGAAGCTAGGGATAATTAACCTTAATGTCTTCCTGACCCTGCCCAGGTGAACACTGTTTCTCTTTTATGATCTTCTGTTTATTCTGTACATCCCAGGGTGGTATTAATCACCTCTTATGCTCTAAGTACCGTGACTGCCAGGTGGTCTGATGGAGCTTAACTTGGAATCATTAAGAAAGGAGCAGGATTCCTTCCTTATTAGCCCTTTTGTTCTCAAGAGGAACTTATTAACCTAAATACAAAAGTATCCTCTAGTCTATTCATAGCAAACTTTACTTTAAAATGGATGAAACCTGTAATCCATTCTGTTTCTATTCTCTAATGGTAACCAGGGGACCAGATCATAGATTATTTTATAATAAGCCTCTTTCTGCTTACTGGTATTATAAATATGACCTGGGAAAGTGGTCATGTCTCCCTCTTTTTAACCCTGGGATAGCTGTTTCAGGATCCTGCTATCAGAGTGGGATGAGAAAACCCAAAAGAAAGAGAGACTGATTTTCGGGCCTGAGATGTGCCTTTTCCTCCCCCATAACTGACACATACAAAGTTTGGCTAATCTCTAATTTTAAGTCATGGTCCATGGTATATGGTACGTAGCATTGTAGTCTAGAAGATGGGCTCTGAAGGAAGACTGGGTTAAAATTCCAACTCTGACACTCAGTAGTTTGTGTCACTATGGACAAGTTACTTCAACTCTATTTGCCTCAATTTCTTTATCTCTAAAATGAGTATAATAAATTTGTTAAGGTGTAAAGTGCTTACCACTCTACCTGGCACATTGTAATCTCTCAATAAATGTAAACTAATAGTTTTTAAGACTCAATTCGGAAGTCTTCATCTCCATAAAATATTCCACAACTGAGCCCCTTGGACACACACACACACACACACACACACACGCTTAGACACACATTCTCATTTATCAGTCTGGTGCTTCAGGTACCTTTTTTCGTGTAGCATCTTGCACATATCTCTTCATGGCATGTTCACAGTGTACTAGCAGTATCTGTTTACACATATTCATTTCTTGTTATTTGATGAGCATCTTGAGGTTAGGAATTGTGTCTTATTCACCTTTGTATTCTCAAAATCTAACATAATAGCTGGTATGCAGTGTGTGCTTAATAAATATTTAATTAAAAACAGTGATGAACAGTTGACGCCTGAGGACTTTTTAAGTATCTATGTCTTAGGTAACTTAAAAGATTGTTCCTTTTACTTCCTCAGCAACAGAAGGACAATAACTTAAACCTCTATAGGCACCCTAGTCTGTCCTCTGAGTGCGTACATGAATCGGGCTTCTATGTGCCACAATCATAACCAGGTTAATGGATCACTATATGAAAGAAAAAAGAAGTCTCCTAGAACCACGTAAAATTTATGATGGATTACAAACTACTCAAACCTTCGAAAATGCTCGAATTTTATAATTTGATGTGAGAATCACATCAATAGCCTAGAAATGTGGGCGAATTCTGAGATACTCTCATTACAGATATAAATTTTATGGCTGAGGTCGCTCCACCTATCCCATTTTTCTCTCTTGCTGCCACTCTACTCACTCTCCCTCATCCATAGCCAAATTTCTAGAGTTATCCATAATTCCTGTGTCCATTTACCTTACTCCACTCTGACTTCTAGTTCCATCAATCCCAAACAGTTTGTACTACTACGGCTCTGACCCTCATTTTGCTATATTCAGTTTTTGGTTCTCATTTTCTTTGACCAGTCAGCAGCATTTGACCTGATTATCCTTGCCATCCTTCTTGTAACGTTCCTCCAGTGGCTTCTCTGATATTGTTTTCTCCTAGTCATCCTGCTATTTATATGGAAGCTCCTTGTCATAATTCTTTGCAGACTTATGCTCTTCCCTCAAGGTTGGGTTCTAGGTCTTCCTCTCTTCTCATTCATTTTCTATTTTCTCCCTAGGCAAATTATCCATGTCATTGGCTTTAACAACTCTCTCTGCCTTGATAACTTCCAAATGTACATGTCCAGCCTAGATTTCTCCTCTGAGATCCAGGTCCATAGCCTCACTGCCCACTTGACAACCCCAGTTGATGACGTAAAGCCACCTCAAGTTCAATATCTTCAGCATGACTTTTTGATTTCCCCATCAAAACCTATCATCAACAAAGTTGCGCCATTCAGAAACTTGGGAGTAACTTTTGATGTCTTCCTCCTTTTCTCCAGTATCTAATTTGTAATTTCCTATTTTAACACTGGAATTTCTCTTAAATCAGTCCAGTTTTTTTCCATCACCACTGCCATAACCATTTTTGTCATATTTGGCAGATGCTACTGAACTGGTCTAGTCACTTCCACTCTGTACTTCTCCAAACTGTTCACTATAGTGGCAGCCAGGTGACAGATTTCAAAGTGCACATCTGTTCACTTTACCTCTTGCCTAAGTTCCTTCAGTGGTTTCTCATTTTGCTCCATCTCTTCTACAACCTCAACTCTTGCAGGCTCCCCTCACTCTGACTTTAGCTACCCTGGCGTCAGCTTTAGTTTCTCAAATACCCATGTTCCTCTTGCCACAAAGCTTTTGCATATGTTGCCATTTCTGACTAAATCCAGAATATGTTTTACCCTTTGCCTTTTGGCTTGTTTACTATTCGTCCATGAGATATTTTGTTGGCATGCTTTCCTTAGGTCCCCAGAAGAAATTTTTTGTTGTTACAGCCAGGAACATCATTGCGGTTTCCTTGACCTCCTTTTTTAGTTGTTTTGTTTTAATCTTATAGACAGAAGAGTCTTCATTATATGGTGGTTACCTGCAGCCAAATTAACTAGGTTTAAATTCTGGCCGCAGTATCCAGTAGCAGTTTGATCTTTATCAAGTTATGCAAAATTTCTGCGATTTCAATTTCTCATTTATGTAATGGAAATATTAATAGTATTTATTCTCATTGGGTTGTTGTGAGAGGTAAATAAATTAACATGCATAAGGCATTTAGAATGTGTTTGATGTATAGTAAGTGTTCAACAAAAATTGGGATTATTATTATTTCTGACCACAACTTGAATTACCAGAGTAAGTCATGTGAAAGTGACTTATGGGTCTTAATTATGTGGATTCTTGACTCAATGCTCCACTTTACTCTCTTTATAATAACACATATAGTAATCGAAGAGTAGTTTTGAGTATCCAAATTCAGATTCTAAAGAAATACAGTAGACTCCTCATTGTAATAATAGAGATTTTACGTTAAAATAGTAGTCATGCTATTTGTAGGACTAACTGTAAAGGCATTATGATTTGCTCCATAGAACTGTATAATCGAATCCATAGCAGAAAATACCTTTGAAACAAGGTTTTATCTGCACTTTTACTCCAACAGATACATTACTGCACACCATAATTAGAACTCAGGATTAGAGCCATGTTATATTATTAACACAGGCAGCTATTCAAACTTGTTGTAGGAAATTGGCTATTTCCCTACATATGAAAAGAGGCTGGATTCCATTTTTATTTTCTAACACCAAAAAATGAGAGAAAAAAAAAACTCTGAGTTGCAGCACTCTTGTCATCAATTGTTTAAAAAAATAGTCAAAAATACAGTTATTTCTTAGGTTTTCAATCCTAAAAATGATATTTCCTACTCTCTGTATTCTTCGAATTTTCTGGAAAAAAAATCTTCCTTATCCCATATCATAGATGTCTCCGTAGCTACAGACTCCACCAGCAGAATAATAAACGGATTCTCGAGATTATGCTGGGTCTGTTTATCTTTTTTTTTTTAAAGCTTTCCTGCAGAGAGTAGAAACAGCCAGTGCCTTTGTTGTACATCTTGTAATTATATTTGGCCATATTAGGTGATCCTCCCCGCTCTCATGTTGGTTAATGTAACAGGCTCCCAGAGTGAAACAAAATAGAAATTCATTTTTACTTCAAGTCTGATGCAGAAAGCACACAGGCAGAAACACAGATCACTTTTTTTGCTTAAAAAGGAAATCACCATCTGCTTTGTATAGGGATTAATATTCAGGCACCATCTCATTGAGGTGTTTCATGTTAGAGTCTTTTGACCACAAATTACCCTCAGTTTTTCTTTAAATGGAATATGTAGGTTTGGCTATTAACAGAAAGGCAGAATGAAAATAAAGGCAGGGTTTTGTCTGAAATTTTTAATACAGTGAAATTGGACTTGAGAGCTAGCCTTACAGAAAATAGTGTTAAAAACAAAGTAAACAGTAAAGGATTGAAAAATCTTCATATAATCCCCAGAATTGTCTTATGGGTTTAACTCAGCTTCACTATTTATGAATTTGTGTAATAATGGTGCTGTGATTTTACAGAATGCTTTCAGAGCAATTTCCTCACTTTGGGTCATTTTTTTCTTCAGCTCAAAAAGTACTCTCTAAGATTATTAGGCACGTTGGGAAGCTGATTTAACTTTTAGGTCAATCAAGGGCCATTTAGATTAAATGAACTAATGTATGTATAAGCACTTTGAAAAGTACAAAGTTCTCTACAAATTCAAGATGATTTCACTGCTATTAAATAAATGATACAAGAGTTAAGGCAGCTTTTCTAAACACTGAATAACAAATCTTCAGATGAAAAAATGGTAAATGTTTCCATCATGACGTTCACTGCTAAGGGGTGTACTTCAGATCTCATAATACTGTCTGGCCCCCTTGAGATTTGAAATCTTTGCAAGAGCTGTGAGATTACAGCCAAAAGCCATCAGTACTTGCACATGAAGAATATTTTGAGAAGCCATTTCATTTTCTGTGCCATAATGCAGTTTATTTTATTTGATTCTCCCAAGGGGTTTAAGTACCAAGAAATTGTAGTCCAACTTGTTCTTGTCCTATTGCTTGTGGGACAAAACCTAAAATTTCTGTGTAGTTGGGCATCATCATCCCTAAGCTATTTTAATCAGGATACAGGAGACCTTGGCTTCCAATAGTGTTATGGTTACCATTTTAATGGTAGTTATGAACAGGGCTGGTATTTGAAAAACACCGGGGGTCCCCACACAAACTATAGCTATATCACCCAAACTCAGAAAAATTCCTAAGATTACTTTAGAATTCTGTCAAGTTACATTTACATTCGGGTTCATTGAAATTACTACTGTTAATGGGCTGAATTGTGTTTTCTCTACCCCTAAATTCATATGTTGGAGTTCTAACTTCAGATTCTGACTGTGTTTGGAGATACGGTCTTTGCAGAGGTAATTAAGTTAAAATGAGGTAATTTAGTGTGGATCCTAATCAAATATGACTGGTATCCCTAAAAGAAGAGGAAATTTGGACACAGACATGTACAGAAGTAATTCGGCATTCAGACTGCCTTTGAACTTGAGCTGTAACAGCAACTCTTCCCTGGGTCTCTGGCCTAGTAGCCTACGCTATTGATATTAGACTTACCAGCCCCTACAGTTACATGAGTGATTTCCTTAAAATAAATCTCTCTCTCTCTCTCTCTATATATATATATATATACACATATATACACACACACATATACACACACACACATATACACACACACACACATATATAATATGAATATATATAGCATGTATATATATACACACATATATTTATATACATATACACACATACATCCTACTGGTTCTGTTCCTGTGGAGAACTCTACGACTAATATAACTACCTATAGACATTTACATCCTAAAACATGAATGCAAGCTACCTCTACATTATATATTCTAGTTTACTGGCTAAGTGAATGGCCTTTAGAGTCACACTGCTGAGTTCAATGTTAGCTCTGCCATTTTCTAGCAATGTGTCTTTAAGCAAGCCATTTAACCTGTCTGTACTTTAGTGTCCATATCTGCAAAATGGAAATAAGGGGGTGTGGTGAGGATTTAAGGAGAAAAGTGTTTCTGAAGCATTTAGCATAGCACCTTGTCACATCATAAGCTCTCAACACATGCTAGTTATTAGTATCATATTGTGATTACTTACATATTGTTTTAGTTAGGACTTTTATTTGGGTTAGTGAGAAGTGAATAAGGCTAGTTTGAGTAGAAAAGAGTTGATTAAAAGATGTTGTGCAGCCCACAGAATCACTGAGAACATCAGAGAACCAGGCTCTGAGGCCACAAAGCCAAGAACCATTGCCAAAATAAATGCTATAGAACTGGTCTCAGGAATACCCCACTGCAGCTCTCTGAACATTACTTGTACCATCAACACTGTTGAGTCTGGGTACCAGAGGAGGACCCCAGAACCACTTTAGAAGCTGCTGTTATGGGGCTTCTCTTGTACCAGCACATTCTCTGTACTCCCTTCCTCTTTACATCACTAACTTCATATCTGACATTTGCAATGAGTGTGAGTGATTCGTGGAAACTGGCTTCATGCTCAGCTGCAAGGGATGCTGGAAAAGCAAGGCATTTTCAGTTTTGATGATGGGAGATAGGCTCTGCCTTACAAGGTGGGAGACACATAAGACACAGGAATGCTGGGAGTTCCAAAAATGACCAACATTCACCACATATGTAGATGGATGTTGACATCAGCTGACTACTGGCCACAGAAACTCTTCTCTTCACTTCTGTTTTTTACAATCTTTTTCCAGTCTTCTCTCTGTGTCACTTTTAACCACTGCTGCCTATAACAACTCCCCAGATCTTACTCCTAATCGCCCTTTTTTGTATGTGTTGAATTGGTTTAAGTGCTTTGGTGTGATAGTGTCAGGTGAAGGATATAACATTATTTTACTGCCTATGAAAATATTTAATTATGACTGCTAGGGAAAACATCTTATTACAAGAAAGAAAGGTATTGAAAAACATGAACTTTGAAATAAGAAAAAATGAGGTTTGTATCTTGGCTTTCTGCTTAGCATCAAAGTGACCACTGGCACATTTCTTACCTTAGGTCTCAGCCTCTCCATTTGAAAAGCAAATAGCATTAAATGACTGACCCTGAAGGATGTTTGTGAGAATTGGACATAACATATGTCTTGTAATATGAGACTGACATATAGGACCTACTGTAATCATTTCTTAGCCTTCAGGGGCATCAAAAATATCAATCAAATAATATTTTTAAAATCTGATTTTATCAGATTTTTATACACAGAGCAACAACAAATAAATGTCAATTCTGGGTGGCATTATCAATGAACATTACAGGATGGAAGCTTTCTGGATAAAAGGACCGTTTGAAAAAAACCAAAACTAGATCAACATCTTCCAAGCCATTTCTATTAAGGTTTATGACCCACTTTTCTCTGCCATGTCAAACTAGCATCTCCACCACACAGGCAGCAGAAGGGCCATTTTACCTACGGTACATACTTTCGAAACCCTATACTCAGGATTTCCCTGTTTCTTATTTTGTCCTTAGTATAAATGTAGCTAGAGACGACACAGCAGACAAGATTGACTGAGTACTTCACCGGACATGATCAGAAAATAAATCTTTGCCTAAAATTTGCTCTCTGGAAGTGTTTGGAAATCAAATTTTGAGGAACAGAGAATGCTTTTGTAATAGCAAACTGACATCCCTAAATATATGTACTTGAAAGTTTTCGGGAAGAAAAATTTTGTATCATGAAAATTAATGAACAATATATGTCTATTTGCTCAACACTTTATTGGTAAACTTATTTAAGGAGTAGCTGTCAGTTTCTGCCTTGTGTGAAGCACTGTGCTTGGCTCCCAGGATATAACGATGAGAAATACAAACACGATGTCTTTAGTCTTAGGGTTTACAAACCCTTTGGGGAGCCAGGTCTTAATCAAATTCTTTGTTCATTCATCCATCCAATTAATTCATTCAACAATAATCTATTGAATGCCTACTAGGTGCCAAGCAGTGTGCTATGTGCTGTTAATGATTGCCGTATTCATTGCATGCTTATTATGCATTAAGCCTGGTTGCTTTACATATCTTTAATCCTTGCAACAAACCGTTCACATGCACATTATTTTATAGAGCAAACACAGACTTAGAAGGGTTAAATAATTGGCTTAAGATGATACACTAGAAAGTTGTAGAGCTGTGGGGCCCAGACTCAGCCCTGCTCTACAGCCTCTCAGGAAAATACAGTTGATGAACCAAATGACTAGATCAATTTAAGTGTATAGCAGAATTATTGTTCCCTCAGGGCCCTTGATATATCTGCGCTAATGGTGCTAACAATTTCTATAAATTAGGAAAACAGTAATTAGGCCTACCAAATTGAAATCCAGGGAAGAAATGTTACTGTAATAGTTATAGCCAAAGACAGGGAGGCAAAAGCCATAAAAAGCAATGTATTGCCTTGTTGAATGACCTCAGAAACCCTTTAGACCACAGTATTTCTCTGTTTTTTGTCACTGCAAAATCAAACAATTCTCTACCCCCACCTTCACATTCTTTCTAAGGTTATTTTCAATTCTGAAAACTGAGTCCCTTCATTCTGAAAGGATATGATCAAGGTCTGGAAAGGCACAGTGGAAGCATAGAAGATGAGAGTGAATGAATTCACAGACATTTAGACACTACCTGCACATTGTGCACATGTACCCTAGAACTTAAAGTATAATTAAAAAAAAAAAAAAGAAGTTTTCCTTGAGTTTCAAGATGATATGACTAGGCCATGTGTGGTGGCTCACGCCTGTAATCCCAAACTTTGAGAGGCCAAGGCAGGAAAATCACCTGAGATCATAAGTTTGAGACCAGCCTGGTCAACATGGTGAAACCCCATCTCTACTAAAAAATACAAAAATAGCTGGGCTTGTAGTCCCTGTAGCCCCAGCTACTTGGGAGGCTGAGGCAGGAGGATCACTTGAACCCGGGAGGCGGAGGTTGCAGTGAGCCAAGATTGCGCCACTGCACTCCATCCTGGGTGACAGAGAGAGACTCTGTCAAAAAAAAAAAAAACAACAAAAAAAAAAATGAAGAAAGAAAGAAAGGAAGGAGAGAGAAAGGAAGGAAGGCAGGCAGGCAGGCAGGTAGGAAGACTTTCAAAAGCAGGGGGTCAGGGTAGGGATAAAAAAAAAAAGCCTGCCACAGAAAAGCTTTATAAGAGGCTAATATCTTTTGATGAAGGAACTATACATCTAGAAATTAGGCCCCAAATTTGCAGTTTTTAAAAAAAGTGAGGTAAATTGATTTCTAACACAAAATCATTGCCAGATATACAAAACCTTGAAGAGTTTATCTTCTCTGCAGCCACTTTCAGGAAGCTACGGGGGAAGGATCCACCTTAATAACAAATATCAAGAAAGATGACAAGGAACTCAGGACACAGAGACTGCAATACAAAACACAGACAAAAATTCCTAAGATGAAAGGAAAAGAGATCCTAAGATGATGATGGTACAGGAAGGCCTGGAGAGCACCCGGTTTAGATTACAGCATGAGAACACAGAGTTCTGGGAAAGATGTCCCTAAGAAGATGAATTTGACAGAGTGTGTGTTTAAGAAGAGATGTGCATCAAGAAGAAAGAGTTTGTGAATAATTTAATAATGGGAAACAAGCCAAGTTGTGCAGGAAAGGGAATTTACACAGCACACTAGCTCAGTTGTGAACAATGTTCATACAGTTATAAAAACGTGAACAGTGAATATAAGTATAATAAAAAATTGTGATCTAACTATTACACATTAATATTAAGCATATTAAATACTCACCAACTGGTCATGTATGGGCCATTAAACCAGTCAATGCTGGATAATAGGTCATGTTGAGGGCTGCCCCCTGTGCTACGTATTCCTCCCCTAATTGCTGGATTATGGGAGAAGACCTGAGGGTTCTAGGGGTGGGACTAGGCTAAAAGAGAGAAGATGGGTTGCTTGGGAACTTCAGAGCAGTAACTATTTCCCAACCTATAAAGGAGTACTTCAATATTTTAATACTGGTGGATGCTGATTGATCATTAGTCATCAATATTTGGGAGATAAATGTGTGTGTGTGGGTTTGTGTGTGTGTGTATGTTGGCAGGGGAATGTGGGAGAGTATAAAAAAATAGTATAATGCACAAACCTGAAAAACCAAGAAGTAACAGTACAATGGTGATGTCATTTGGAAATGTGAAGGTAAATAATAAACTAAAAGTTGTGAACTCGGTTTACTACTGGTTATGGGAATGGAAGGAGATGGGAATGTCGAAGGTGATAAGGGACTGCTGTTTTTATAATAGGCTTTGGAAAATATTGAATTCTTAAACCATGTATGTGTATGCCTGATGAAAAATAAAATTGGAAATGAATGCCTACTGTGTACTAGAGTCAATGATATTTCAAGATAGGTATTCATTCCCATTTTACTATTAAGAAAGGAAGAGTAATTGGTGGAGCTGGTGTCCTTTCTATTACATCACTTCGCCTCTAAAGGTGGGAAGAGGCAGTATTTCTTTATAGGTTAGAAGACCAACTCAATGCATTTATACCAAGATTTACAAAAGCATTTATTAAAGATTGATCCTTGATTTACCTTAACAATAAGTTAGCAATAATCAAGTTATGAACTTATTTGTAAGGGAAACATCAAGGGAGTCACTTATCATGAGCTTTCCTAAAATGTATCTTGACTTCACTGATGGAGAAAACACTGAAATGGAAGGAACTTTGATGAAATTCATTACACGTTGTAGCAGTTTGATATGGTTTGGCTGTGTCTCCACCCAAATCTCATCTTGAATTTTACTTCCATAATTCCCATGTGTTGTGGGAGGGATCCAGTGGGAGATAATTTGAATCATGGGGGTGGTTTCCCCCATACTGTTCTCATAGTAGTGAATAAGTCTCATGAGATCTGATGGTTTTATCAGAGGTTTCTGCTTTTGCATCTTCCTTATTTTCTCTTGCTGCCATCATGTAGGAAGTGCCTTTTGCCTCCTGCCATGATTCTGAGGTCTCCCCAACCATGTGGAACTGTAAGTTCAATTAAACCTCTTTTTCTTCCCAGTCTTGGGTATGTCTTTATCAGCAGCATGAAAACAGACTAATACATAGTTTTTGCTTAACTAAAAAACACTGGAAAGAAAATGGATCTAGAAACATGCTGGGAAAGATCTCTGAACATCCTATACTCTCTTCTCACCAAACCCTCACTACTATGAAGAAATAAACAAAGTATCTCAAATAAGCAAACCCAAATAATGTGAGTGTTGAAATGCCAGTCAGGCAATAGGTAAATTAGAATGTAACAATGTGGGTGTTGAAATGCCAGTCAGGCAATAGGTAAATTAGAATGTAACAATGTACTCAGAATCTAGAATAAAACAGTATCCTAAAGAAACCAAAATTCTGTTTATATGCTGGATTACATTTATTGATTTGCATATATTGAACCAGCCTTGCATCCCAGGGATGAAGCCCACTTGATCATGGTGGATAAGCTTTTTGATGTGCTGCTGGATTCGGTTTGCCAGTATTTTATTGAGGATTTTTGCATCAATGTTCATCAGGCATATTGGTCTAAAATTCTCTTTTTTGGTTGTGTCTCTGCCCGGCTTTGGTATCAGGATGATGCTGGCCTCATAAAATGAGTTAGGGAGGATTCTCTCTTTTTCTATTGATTGGAATAGTTTCAGAAGGAATGGTACCAGTTCCTCCTTGTACCTCTGGTAGAATTCGGCTGTGAATCCATCTGGTCCTGGACTCTTTTTAGTTGGTAAGCTATTGATTATTGCCACAATTTCAGATTCTGTTATTGGTTTATTCAGAGATTCAACTTCTTCCTGGAAAGAAGACATTTATGCAGCCAACAGACACATGAAAAAATGCTCGTCATCACTGGCCATCAGAGAAATGCAAATCAAAACCACAACGAGATACCATCTCACACCAGTTAGAATGGCAATCATTAAAAAGTCAGGAAACAACAGGTGCTGGAGAGGATGTGGAGAAATAGGAACACTTTTACACTGTTGGTGGGACTGTAAACTAGTTCAACCATTGTGGAAGTTAGTGTGGCGATTCCTCAGGGATCTAGAACTAGAAATACCATTTGACCCAGCCATCCCATTACTGGGTATATACCCAAAGGACTATAAATCATGCTGTTATAAAGACACATGCACACGTATGTTTATTGCGGCACTATTCACAATAGCAAAGACTTGGAACCAACCCAAATGTCCAACAATGATAGAGTGGATTAAGAAAATGTGGCACATATACACCATGGAATACTATGCAGCCATAAGAAATGATGAGTTCATGTCCTTTGTAGGGACATGGATGAAATTGGAAATCATCATTCTCAGTAAACTATCACAAGGACAAAAAACCAAACACCGCATGTTCTCACTCATAGATGGGAATTGAACAATGAGAACACATGGACACAGGAATGGGAACATCACATTCTGGGGACTGTTGTGGGGTGGGGGGAGGGGGGAGGGATAGCATTAGGAGATATACCTAAGGCTAAATGACAAGTTAATGGGTGCAGCACACCAGCATGGCACATGTATACATATGTAACTAACCTGCACATTGTGCACATGTACCCCAAAACTTAAAGTATAATAATAAAAAAAAACCCAAAATTCTACGGTGAAATTAAAAACAATGGAATGAACAATTTGTCTTGGCTTTTAATTTGGTTGGATTGGATATTTTTTGGGGGGAATTATTATAGACACACTTGGCCTAATGTGGATGGATTATATGAGGATTAGATGAAGGAGGCTACATTTTTTTGGCTAGCTTTTGAAATAATCTTGTGATTATGTCACAGTTTTCCAATATGGTGCCATGGCAGAGACCTATAGATGTGATTCTTTTTCACCCTAATCGTGTCTAATCTGGTAGCTGTGTGGTAGGACACAGTATTTGTTGAGTGAATAAATGGCTGCAGAGCCCAGTGTAAGTTTGCTTTCCCACAGAGCTGTGAAGCTTGCAAAATCAGCACAATCTTTAATTTTTATACATTTTCTAAAATGTGGAAGAAACTTTTATCTCATCCAACTTCACTTTGTTCATCCACTCAACAAACCATTATTGAGGAAATTATCTGTGAAAGCCTCTCAGTTGGGCATCCTTCACTGAAATCTAGTGTAGGAGAAATCATCATTTTCTTCTTTGAAATCATGTGAAAGTTAAGTGTTCACGTTGATCAGGGTCATGAAATATTTCAGTTCACAGGTTATGAGATGACCATAAATCCAGAGTTGATTTGTTTGCGTCGTGTCATCAGGGTTTATAGCACTCTACATATATTTTAAAAAGTGATTATTTTTCTGGGTGGTATATGTGCTAATTCAACAGCTTGCAATACAGTCACAGTCTGTTACCATTTCAAGTGTAAATTTTTGTTTTTTTCTATCTTGATATAATATTGTATAATTATGCAAGTAAGGCATTAATATTCATTGAGTGTTTTGATGTGATACACATTTTCTAAAAGAAACTCCATGAAGTAAACATTATTGTTCCTATTTTATAGATGAAGCAATTGAGGCATAGGGTAATGTAATGACCTGCATAAGTGGCAAAGCTAGGATCAAGCTCAGAAATGTTTGATTTCTACTGCATTATAGGGGAGTTTGTTAGTAGTGCTTGTTAGCTTTATGATAAATTAATATATATTAAAATTGTACACATAAATTTAAGTTACTTGCAGAAACGTATATTGAAAAGCCAGCTCTCTCTCTCTCTCTATATATATATATATACACACATTAATGAATGCCTTAAAACCTCATTTTATATATATATATATATATATATAATCTGAGCCCAAGAGGAAATATTTTAAATAATCAGAAAATAAGAACTAATGTAAAGTAATAAATACAATATATTTTTTCAAATATTAATTTATCTGAGACCAATAAAGCATATTGCAGTCACTTTGCTAAAGGTTTTTTATATTGTGAAAGTCTAGATTATTGTATTCTCTCTCCTTAGCATTTTCATGGAAATAAAGTCAGAAAATGTTTCTACAATCTGTAAATAACAACAGAAGCAAAGACCACTATATGTAAGAGGGCTATAAAGTGTGTGTATATTCTGACATAGTTTTCATAATTTCAATGAGGGAAATAAATCAAACTGCCTAGGGTCTAAGAATTAATATCAGAGCTGGGAATCAAAATCTATGCTCTTTCCTCTATTCCATTTTGAACTTGACTAGAAGGCCATGTAATCTTATTAATGAGACAAATCCATATGGGTGTACATATGTATTTTTTTCAGATCAGAGCTTGTTGAACCTAAACTTATACATACTACGTTTTGTTTATCTGATAACTGAGATGACTACTAAGTAACTAGTGGATGGGTGGCAGTGTATACGGCGTGGATCCACCGGACAAAGGGATGATTCACTTCTCAGGCTGATGGAGCAGGATGGCATGATACTTCATCAGGCTACTCAGAATGCTGGGACATTAAAAACTGATGAATTGTTTACTTTTGGAATTTTTCATTTATGATTTTCAGACCACAATTGACCCTGGGTAACTGAAATTGCAGAAAGAGAAACTATGGGTAAGGGAGGTACTACTGTCCTTTCTTTCCTTGGCCTCTGTGACTCAACACTCCATGGTTTTCCTCCCATTTCTCTGGCTGTTCCTTCTTTCTTTCCTTTCCAGTCTTGCTTTATTCTATCCAGTTATTAAATACTGAAATTCCCCAGACCTCCCAAGCCATCTTCCTTACCCTGTGTCATCTCCTTAGTAGAACTCACCCATGCTGATAGCTATAATTATCATCAAAATATGCAAATAATTCACAAATTTATATCTTCAAGGCAGACCTCTCTCCCTCTGTGCTCCAGACCTGTATCATACATCAAAATGTCCAAAATTGAACTTATGACCTCTTCTTCCCCTTCCACTCAGAATCTAAAACATTCCCGGTATTCTCCTTTTTGGTAGATGGCATCCGTGTTTATCCATTAATTCAAGCAAAAACCCAGGAAATCAAGTGAGCAATTCTTTATTTCTCTCTTGCTTATTCATATTGTATACTTTACCACGTCTCATCTAGTTCACCTTTTACCTCTCCCTGGAATTCATCTACTTCTTTCCATTTCCACCTGGTCCAAGCTAGCATTATTTCTTCCTGGTCCATTCTGACAGTCTTCAAAATGGTTTTCTTTAATTTACCGGTGTCAATCCATTTTCCATACCACAGCTAGAGTGATTTTTGAAAACACAAATCTTATCATATTAACTATCCTTCCCCTAGTTCAAAATCTTCAATGCTCCACTATTCTTAGGATAAAGACAAAACTTCTACAAAATCTGGAGGGTCAGTCCTCTACAGGTTGAGTATCCCTTATTTGAATTGTTTGGAACCAGAAGTGTTTCAGATTTTGGAATTTTTCAGATTTTGGAATATTTTCATATACATAATGAAATATCTAGGGGAGGGGACCCAAGCCTAAACACAAAATCCATTTACGTTTCATATATACCATATACATACATGCTGGAGGTAATTTTATGCAATATTTTAAATAATTTTGTGCATAAAACAAAGTTGATATGCATTGAACCATCAGAAAGCAAAGGTGTCACTATCTTAGCCACCAATGTGGGCAATTCGTGGTTTTTTGGCATCACCATCATTCCTGACTCTGAGTTTATATGCTGCAACAAGCAATCATTTTCTTATTCTTATTCACACCTAAGTACTTAGTAGAAAATGGTGTACCATTAATACAGTTAAAAATAATGTGTTCAGGGTAACTGAACAGCATGATAACATCACCAGAATACCTGCATCAGTTGATGAACAACAGCAACAAACAGGACAGCCTCCACCTACAATACTGTGTTTTGATTAAAAGGTTACTGTGTTTTTCTGTCAGGTGAGGAGAAATACAAGAAGAAAGCTAGGGACCAGGAAGCAGGTCTTTTAAGAAGGAGGAGGCATTCTGTTGGATGGCTTTTTAAAACGTTTTCTCCAGAGTCATTTGCCTCATTAACAATGATTTTTATGTTAGAAGTCTTTCTTTGATTTTTATAACTGATATGATTTCTTGTTCTATTATGAATGCATGCTAATCTAGTCCTTCAATAAGCCCATCACACATTTTTACCCTGTTGTCTGTAACACTTTTTCTGTGGTGTTAACATAATCTTCATTGTCACTATTGTCACAGTCACCTTGATTTAGAACCATTTTGGCTATTTCACCATTGGTCAATGAACGAACAACTGAAGCCTCATAATTACGTTAAAAACTTCAATATCCACATTTTTCAGCTTATAATGGACTCTAAAAATATATATATTTGCAAATGTAAGCAAGTCAGACATCTTTTTTTTTTCACTTGACATATGGGATCTTTCAAACTTAACACTTTGTTCATCAGCATCACTGAACGTAATCATAGGCCAGAGATTGTGCCAGGAAGGCAGAACTGTGTCTTTAGTTACTATGTTCCAAGGGTTGGCAACAGCATATATGGCATTCTTCATGCTACATTGCTTTGAAAACCTTCTATACTCACACTTCTGTTCACTGCTGCAAGCATGCTGTTCAAGAAAGTGTTTTTATATTTGCTCTTCAATATAAAATAAGGATACCCTGGTCGTGTGGCTGAATTAATGAAGTCACATTTGGGGGAAATACATGGCATAAACATTATTATTATTATTAATTATTATTATTATTATCTGTGAGATGGAGTTTTGCTGTCACCCAGGCAGCAATGCAGTGGCGTGATCTCGGCTTATTGCAATCTCTACCTCCTGGGTTGGAGCAAGTCTCATGCCTCAGGCTCCCAAGTAGCTGGGATTACAGTCGCGCTCCACCACGCCTGGCTAATTTTTTTATGTTTAGTAGAGACAGGATTTTGCCATGTTGGCCAGGCTGGTCACGAACTCCTGACCTCAAGTGATCCACCCGCCTCAGCCTCCCAAAGTACTGGGGTTACGGGAGTGAGTCACCGGTGCCCTGCCATGAACGTTATTTTTGATGAGAATTTCAGCTGGAGGATGAGCAGAACAGTTGTCAAAGAATAACAAGATCTTACACTCATCCTCCAGTCCAGCTTCCCTGCAGTGAGCATGAGGCTGCTGGTACAAAATGTTTACAAAACCAATCAGAGAAGATGCCCCTGGTCATCCATGCCTTTTTGTAAAATAATGGACTAGTAAGAAATTCACTGTTTGAAAACAGCAAGGATGCAAACTTTCCAATCACAGCAAGTTTACACTTACACCTGCCTATAGCATTGGCACAGGCCAGCACAGTTATTTTGTCTTTGATTCTAAATTCCTGTAGGGACTGTCTTATCAGCTGAAGTCAGTGTCTTTCTGGGGCAATAATGCTGAAATGGTAATGTTTCATCAGCATTATAGACTTGTTCTGGCATCAGATTTTCATCAGCAATGATGTTGGCACACTCATCAATGAATTTCTCCACTGCTTCATGATTACCAAATGCCTTATTACCACAAATCTTGAAAATTAAAGCCATGTTTTTTCTTAAATTTCTGCAGTCAGCCTGTTGAATAGTCACAGTTTCTTTCAATCCAGGTTCATCATAATAGATACTTGATTGTTTCATGATCAGTATCCCATTAATTGGCATATGTTCACCTTCCATGCTGACAAATGGACTTTTTCAATACACAGTCAAGATCTTCATTTTTAGTTTTATGTAGAGTTTTCTATTTTTCATTAACTCCTATTCATCTCTTTTATCATAGAACTTCAACAGTTTATTCTGTGTCTTCAGGTCATATGTGGTGGTCCTTCCAATGCCTTACTCTTCTGAAGGATGTTTCACACTTAACAGTGCTGCCCACTTTCTCCAACAGCTTGGCTTTCTGTGCTATAAACAAACAGAAGTTCTTTCTCTTTTTCTTCTCACTGTTATTGATAGGGGTATCTGCAGGCCTTTTTTTTTTTGCCATTTTCAACAATATCTTTATACCACAGAACAAAGAATAAGCAAAAAATACACAGAGAGTAATACATGTAGGTTTGTGGCCTCATGTGGGGCATTGTGGGAAAACTGCTGTTGGCATGTCTGGTCTGCACACATGCCGTTTTATTATGCATTGTGGGTATGCTTGTTTGGGGGAATCTGGGCATGTGCAGAAAAAATAAATCACAGCAGAAGGAGCTGGAAAGGTCTTTTTTTCCCTTTGGGATGCTGAATAAACTATTGTGTTCCTGTATTTCGACTATAACCAGTGACATGAGGTCCGGAGTAACATTTTCTACTTGTGGCATCATGTTGGTGCTTAAAAAGTTTCAGATTTTAGAGCATTTTGGATTTTGAATTTTTGGTTTAGGAATGCTCAACTTATACCTACATTTCCAATTTCAACTCACACCATGGTCTTTTGTATCTTATTACTACAACCACATTAGATTTATTTTCATCCCTTATGCTTACCAAGATCCTTCCTACCATAGGGTCTTCAACTTGATGTTTTCCTTACCTGGAAGGCACTTTCAACTCCTTTTTGCCTAGTTAACTCTGTACTCATCCTTTAGATTTCTAAGCAATAGATACAATCTCAAAAAAACTCTCTTTACCTCCTTAAGTCCAATTCCGCCAATTCACTATTTCATAGTAATTTTAGCTTTATTGGTGTAAGTCTTTGACAAGTGCCTATCTCCTTTACTGCTTGAAAACTCCATTAGGGAGGATAGGGGCCCTCTTAACTTTTGCTCTCTGTTGTCATCTTAGCATAGTGCCAAGGGCCCACCCAGCCTATAAGTACTTGTTGAATGGATTAATGAAATAATTAACCTAACATTTCTGATTATTTGATGCCAATTATAAAAACTATGTCTTCAAGAGAGAATATTCAATTGTTCAGGAAAGAGGGAAGACACATTAGACACAGATTTTAATAGTGTAGATAAATGCTTCGCCAGGCACTGAAAAACATTTTACAGACAGAGAGTTACGTAAAAGAATGCTGCCAGGCATAGTGGCTCACGGCTGTAATCCCAGCACTTTGTGAGGCTGAGGCAGGCGGATCACCTGAAGTCAGGACTTTGAGACCAGCCTAACCAACATGGTGAAACTCCGTCTCTACTAAAAATACAAAAATTAGCTGGGCGTGGTGGTGCACACCTGTAGCCCCAGCTACTTGGGAGGCTGAGGCATGGGAATCGCTTGAACCTGGGAGGCAGGGATTAGAGTGAGCTGAGACTGTGCCACAGCACTCCAGCCTGGGGGATAGAGCGAGACTCTGTCAAAAACGAAAAACAAAAAACAAAAAAACACACACGCAAAACAAAACAAAACAAAAAAAGTGCCAGTAACAGGTTGGTTGGAGATACCCCACTGACATTTAAGATTTTTTTAAAAAAATGTAAATCCAAGCATGAGTTATAGCGCTTGTGTTGATATTCACTGCTGAATGCAATAGGTGGTCATGTAAAAAAGATTCAGTAAGTTTGATTTTGTAACCTAGTTATACATGACTTTCTATATGTTTTGGTATTGTTTCCTCCAAACTAAAAACAATAATCTTTGAATATTCAGGTCATCAGGACATTTTCATTACAAAAGCAGAAATCCAGCTTCTAGTACTCTAACCATATAATATCATGATGGCACATGACAATATATGGTAAACCTGTTTAGGAATCTTTTTATACCCAAACACAGTTCCTTTCTCATATTCTACAACTAATTGTTGACCTGCCCCAGAGACGACAGCAGGGAAGAGTTTTGAAGTACACAGTATTGTGAACCCAACCATCAATTTCTCCATTAGCCAGGTCTAGCAGTATTCTGAGTTGCTCACCTTTGCTACCACTCTTTGACATGTCATATCCAGAATTAGAAGACAGGGTTAATGATCCCTCAGTGAGCCTTCAAATTTCAGGTTCTCAGCCTTCAAATTCCATGATTATTCTCTGAGAAATTGCTTTCCTTTATTATGCTCTATACTATCAACCAAAGCACTTTAGTAATATAATCTAAAGCAACAGCCCCTAAGAAGCTGACAGTCTATGTTGTACAGAGATTAAAACGCTACCTTTTAAGTCAGAAAGGCATGAGTTCAAGGTCTTTGACATTAACTAGATGTGTAACTCTGAGCAAGTTACTAAAAGTTTCTGAGCTTCTGCTACCACTTGTAGAAGCCAGTGATACTTCTTACTTCATAGAGAGGTTGTGAGGATAATACGAATACCTGGTACAGGTTTAGATTTCAATTAAGTATAAATGTAACTACAATTCTTTTGGTCCTCTGACCCTACACATGCTCTCTAGTGAGCACAGGTCTAATTTTCTGGTATATACACGCCAGGCTGCAAATTTCTAAGTCTCATTTTGCAACCAGGGTCCATCAGTCATTCTCAGCCATTCTCTCAATCAGGACAGCTGACAGAATCCTCAGTGAGGTCATTATTTTTAGCTTTGGAACTGTTAGAAAGTCTGCAGGGGATTTTCACAGCATTCAACAAATTAGGAAAGGTCATCAAAACAAATTCACTTACTGAATTCATTGGCTTGAAACCCTATCAAACCAGTGCAGTCATATTAAATTAAAGAAATTTCTACTGGCAATATTTCCATAAAAAGGGTCAAGCTGAATTGTGTTTAGAGCTGGTCCATTGTTGCTGCATTTTGAAGTCACAAACATTGATCCCAAACTGACTTGTCTCCTACCTGTACCTCCCCCCACTAAAGTGGTGTGTGATTTTATCCTCGTTTAAAAATTCCTCACTTCTCCTTGTCTGTCCAAGTTCAAGTCCCATTTCCTCCAAGTAGCCATTCCTAAATTCTCTAACCCTGTCTCGGGTCTGTTTTCTGCTTGACCCAGAACAGACATTTTTTTTTTAAGTTGAGTGAGTGTGACTTTAACCATACTATTTAGCCCTGCACAAGCATATTAAACAGGATTCAGTTAGGTCCTGGCATTTTCTCAGATGCCCTTAATGACACTCGCCTCTACTTGGCTGATTACCCAAGCTTGTGGAGCATCCATCAGCCAGCGTGATGGAATCTTCACACCACACATCTTGCCAAATATGACAGCATTGACATCTGTTTCCTTGCTTTCCATAGTGCCGTAAATAATGTTTTGGAAGAAATACTTGAGGGTCAGGTAATTGATCCATTTCTCTACATACCCTGAATGGTGCCTTTCAAACAAGCCAGACCACAAGGTTGTTGGATCCGTTAGTGACATCATTTTGGATCTAATATGCTGCTTTATGAATTGTACTTTGGTGTTATGCTAATGGACCACATTGATGGATTCTGTAAGAAAGAACTGGATGAAATTCAGGGCCCTCTTTCTGAATACCTACAGGAGAACTATTCCTCACACCTCATTAGGAAAAGCTGTACGTCTTCTGAATAATAAACTAGGTTTTTATTTTATGGAAAATTTGAATCATAAGTTGTATTTTATTTACTTCAGCCATTAGAAAACTAAGTGATAAAGCTGAGGTCTGTTTCTTTCAACTGTATGGTCTTTCAACTGTAATAACAGGTCTGGCTTTATTATTTTTCTATCCATAGTTTTCCTTTGTTTTTGTCACCATAATTGCTAATTTTAATCCTTTTGCATTGAAAGTATTTTTTTGTGGGGTGCCTCATGTCTTTTGTAGAATAAGACAAGTATTAAAAATAAATCCCTGATCTATTCCTTCAGTGAATTACAGAGATTCCAGTTTATGGACCATTATTTAGCAATTATTTATTTCTTGCCTTTTGTTTTTTAAGTAGTTTTAAGTAGTTTCCACAACTAGATTTTAAGCAAAAAGATGTGTTTAAAACTTTACTTTCTAAAGACTGATTCAGATAGAGAAAAAAAGAAAAAGTAAATGAAAAAATAACAAAAAAACTTTTCTGCACCCCTCACATACTGACAGCATAGGATATGCTCACTGAATCTTTAAATCAGACTTCTGCACACTAGTCCACTTCTAAGTAACTAACTGTGTGAGTTTGACCTCAATGCTATTGAGCTTCACAGGATTTCACTCTCTTCATCTCTACATAAGGGAGTTGACCTAAATAATCTTCAGTGTCCTCTCTGGTTCTAAAATTCTGTTATAAGTGCTTGTGTTCCCTGAAAGGATTTTTGCCAGGCATAGATCTTTTAGGGCAGATGTGACTTAATAAACTACTCATAGATATGAATGTGACCAGGTGACCTATTTATTGCAGGGGATGTTCACGAAAGAAAGGGCTCTGTCCAAAGAAGATTTGTTCATTTGTTCATTAAACAAAGAAAGGAATATTTCCAGACACTGTGGTTCAGAATTTAAGCCGGAAAAACAATTACAAGTGCGAAAAAAAATGATTAGAAGGTCAGAGTTTCAAAAATTCTATAATTTCTCATATATCAAGTGCTAATTCTAGTTCTTTTAGTACGAAACAGGCAGTGTGATACTGTAGAAGAACACTAATTTGAGTGAAGACCTAGCTTGCAGACCACCATTGTTCATTAATTAACTAGATAATTTATTGCCCTTTGTTGTGTCCCAGATTTTTCAGTAATGAAAAGACAAAAATTACCCGCCTTTACTTGCTAGATGTTTTATGAGGGTCAAACAAGACAATGCTAGAAAATACATTTCCGTAAGTGCAAAAGGTTATATAAACGTTGTGGATTATTGTGATTAATTTCCAGAGAGCGTGGCCACTGGTGTTGTGGGATCGAAACAATGAATCAAGGAATGACATCTTATGACTTGGTGGGTATTTTGGATTGCTTTTATAACTGAACTGAATGATTTTGCAGTTGTTTATTAAAATGGCTGAAGTAATCTTAAACTCTTGATGCTCCCCAAGTCCGTGAATGACTCAACAGCTTGTAAATTCCCCAAAATGCAAATTTAATGGAGTTGAGAATAAAGCCCTATCAATATGCAGGTGCCACAAGGGCTGGGTCCATCTCTGTTTTGTTCACTGCACATAAAAAGATCTTATCAAATATTTACTGACTACATGGTTTGAAAGTTGAGTGATTGATTTAAGTTATCCTCCCTGGCTGTGTGGCTTGCTCCTGTGCTATGCCAGTCAGAGCATAAGATCCCAGGTTGTGCTTCAGCAAACTTACAAATAATGTAACATGAAATTCTGAGGTAACTTTGACATGCTTGTCTTAGATTGCTTATGTCAACTTGGCATCGCTACCACAGCTATCATGGAAAAGATGGTGAAAATTTTTTTTCAGAATCTCCTTTCCCAGGTTTGAGTTTGCCAAAGAGATGTATTGTTACCTGCTATGGCCTGAGTGTTTGTGTTTACAGAACATTTTTATGTTGAAATCCTATGCCCTGAGGTGATGACATTAAGAGGCTGGGCCTTTGGGAGGTGATTAAATCATGAGGGCTCTTCCCTAGTGAATAGAATAATGCCCTATAGAAGAGACCCCAGAGATCCAGCTAATCCCTTTTGCCATGTGAGAGTACAGTGAAAAGATGCCTGTCTGTGCAGGAAGTGGGCCCTCACCAGGAGCTGAATCTACTGGTGCTTTGATCTTGGACTGTAGAACTGTAAGAAATAAATTTCTGCTGTGTATAACCTACCCCCTCGAAGGTATCATATTATACCAGCACAAATGGACTAAGACAGCACCAGATTTGGAACATGATGGAGGAAAGGCCATTATTTTGGAGGCAACTGCTGCCAGATGAATGGGCTGATGTGAGATTCACAGAGACTTACTGGGGAGCATTTGAGTACCTCCAACTTGTTATAGAGACTGAGATAGTTGGTAGGAGCTTCCCCGAGATCCTTGAGTATTACAACACCTTCCCTGCTTGGGTGCTGCAGGCTGAAATTACCAAGGCTGCTTTCTCTGACCTCTCCTCAACAGATTTTCCAAGCTTTGTGTAAGCTCTTAGTTCCCTATATAAAAACTTGTAACACCTTGAATATATTGAGTGACTCTTCTGTTTTCTTGACAAGAACTTAACTGGCAACAGAATGTCAAATGTTAAATTTTGGAATGTTAAGTTTCAACTAAATGCATTTATATGCACAAAGTTATAGTTAGCACTTTGGGGGAAACTAGAATTCTTCTTAGTCACTTATTACTTAGTGAACAATGGCTTTTCAGCATTCAGAAATACCCTTGAGACCTAAGAAAGTTAATTAAGTTTCCCAAAGTGGGGTGTGTGTGTGTGTGTGTGTGTGTGTGCATTTATTTATTTTTGCTCTATGAAAACAACCTGTTCAACAGGGTAAAGTTTCCTACAGTGGAAAGAACAGATTTTTAACTCATATAGCCCATAAGGTAGTCTGGGCTTCGCCACTTTCCAACTGTATGTATTTGGTGAATTCATTTAACTTCTCCTGGGCTTGGTGACTTCATCAGCATGATAGAACTAATGACAACTCTCTTACTTTTCCTATAGGTTGTTGTGGGACTAAAAAATATGTATAAAAGCATTACACACACACACACACACACACACACATATGCACACATATATACATAAATATGTCATTACTTTCTAGGTACTTGTTCATAATTGGTTGAATGCAATAATTAGTGGAGATTGATAAAGATTCAATAAAAGTAACTTCCAGGGCACTGAAGCATGTTCTGCTCTCCCTCAGCCACAGTTCAGAATTGTTGAGTGTCTTGCTGGCACTGAACAGATCTTTCAACAGCTCAATGCCTGGTTTTCATGTCTATGAAATGTACACAGATGCTGTGGCTTACTTTCCTCGAGTAGTGTTATTGGCTTTTCATAACTTCCCTATCGAAAACAGAATGTCTGTGTACAGCACATACTCACAGACCACATACCTCTCAATCCTTCCACCTGGATTTTCTTTTCTTTATCACTCCTGCATTACATTTCCTACTGTTTTGATTATTTTATACTTCCCTATAATAGATAATAAGGTACATTAGAGCTGGGGCTTGTTTTGCCTACAATAGTTCATGACACATGGTAAGGAGTCTAGAAACTTTGTGGGTGAATAAATAGATTTATGTGTATCTGAATTATTAACCAAGATTTTTTTAGCATTCTGTTTGATTCCCCAAAGTATTAGTTAGGAACTGAACTGCTAAATCTACAAATGGATATTTTTGGAAAATGTACCAGCACATCTGCCCCCAACTCCCATTTTTCTTCCTTAAAAAAATGGAAGATTTATCTAGAATTGTGTATGAGGTAGAGTTGTTCACTGCAACAAATAGTGGATATTTCTTTCCTGGGAATTAGGAAGAGGAACTGTGAGCTAAATTCCTTATCACATTACCTCCTTTTCTACCAAGCAGGCTGAGCAATCATCTGCATGGTGCTTCGTAGAACACACAAAAGAATGTTGAAAAGTTGTCTGCTTAGCAATGAGGTACACAGGGATAAGCCGAAACTAGTAGCTGTATTAATATTTGACCTGCCAATAATAGGGAGAAACACGTGTCTTCAGAGTCTTTTCAAGTGATCACAAGCCTAAAAGGAATTGAGTCACTAGCCTGTGGACTTGACAAAAAAAGCACATTGGAATTTAATGCTTAGTTAAAATATCAACGAAAGGTTTCTCTAGTTACTGGTCAATGATCTAATTTCTAATAGTCTAAAATGCTTGAGAATGGCTTTGTGCATCTGTAAAAATGCTACTTTGGGAATGTAAGCTTTTGAGGGACTAGGATGTAGTCATCTTGTCATCCTAAAAGTACTGATGGTGTCAGAAAAGGCATGTGCACAGTGAACACTTGCAAGATGAAAGAATCAGAAACATCTGGGAACTTAGATAAATACAGCCAGGAAGAGTGAGACAAATAGCACTTTGTCATCAGTCAGCTCCAGAGCAAAGGAGAAGAGAGCTTTGATTTGATTGGTGATGTACAGAAAGATCAGCTTTTTAGGTGGAAGCCGAGAGATATGGAAGAAAATGGCTAGAATTGAAGAGGGGAAAGTGATGACGACATTGACAGCAGCAGTGGCAATAATCACAGTGATGACAAATGTGAGAAAACTGAAGAACAGGAGCATTCACAACTGTTACAGAAAGAAGTTGAAGCCGCTCAGAATTCTGGGGGAAGCAAATAGCTGATTGCCCTGTACTTTCATGACAGTTGTTACCCCTATTTATTGAATAGTTAAAATGCAGTAAGGACTGTACTGGGCACTTTACATGATATTTTAATGACATCCCACAAGGATCTATCCTTTTTTTTTTTTTTTTTTTTTTTTAAGACAGAGTCTGGCTCTGTCGCCCAGGCTGGAGTGCAGTGGCATGATCTCGGCTCACTGAAACCTCTGCTGCCCAGATTCAAGCAATTCTCCTGCCTCAGCCTCCCAAGTAGCTGGGATTACAGGTGTGTGCCACCAAACCTAGCTGATTTTTGTATTTTTAGTAGAGACGGGTTTCACCATGCTTGCCAGGTTGGTCTCGAACTCCTGACCTCAAGTGATCCACCTGCCTCGGCCTCCCAAAGTGCAGGAATTATAGGTGTGAGCCACTGTGTCCGGCCAGATCTATGCATTCTTTATTCTGTCTTCAGTTCTTAGCTCTCCATGATTCCAAAACCCTCCTTTATGCCCACTGAGGCACACAGTCCATCAAAAGTAAAATCCCCATATCCTCAATGCTCTCATGCTCACCACCTCCTCTTATCAAAAGCTTTCTCTCCCTTACAAACATAGCTTATCCACCAGCTCTCTGAAGTCCTAGCTGCTTTTTCTCCTACATCCCTGGTATTAGGCCTTGGAGTTATATGAAGTGACTCTTTGTCACTTCTTTCAGGGGGTGGGGGGATGGAGTCTTGTTCTGTCACCTAGGCTGGAGTGCAGTGGAGCTATTTCAGCTCATGGCAACCTCTGCCTCCCGGGTTCAAGTGACTCTGTTTCTTATTGTCCCTTCCAGACTATTCTCCCTTACTCCTTCCTAAATTTGAATCTTATGTCATCTTACTGCTGTTGTCATCTGCCAATCCAAGGTTAATTATTCTCCTTTTTCTATGTTTGGCTTCTATTTCAACTTCAAACTCCTGTCTTAGTTCTTTGTGAATCCAGTATACATGCGGATTATTTTTCTATACACCAGACTTTAAATTCCTTGGTCTCTGCAATGATCATTTCCTCCATTTCACCTCACCACTCACTCCCATCTCTAGACCTTGTTATGACCAATAACTGCATCACATCCAACTGGCTTATTAATTGGCCACTTTTTGACTGTGTCTTATTCCCCTCATAACTGTAATTATCTCCTGGTCTAGCTTCCATCCACTCCATTTAGACTTTCACTCCAGCACTCCGTGTTGCTAAATCCAATTGTCAGTTATCAGTTGTCATCCAACTTGCACTATCAGGGACATTCGTCCTAGGTGATCACTTCTTTTTCTAGAACATTTTTTTTACCTTGATTTCCAGCATACCCTTCTCTCCTAGGTTTTCTCCTATCTCACTGTCATCTCTTTTAGTTTGCAGATTTGGCTCTGCCACTTACTAGGTATGAACAAGGGCAAGTTAGCTATTGCCACTGTGTCTCGGCTTCTTCGTTGGTAAATGGTAACAACACTTCCTCCTTGGAAAAATGGGAATGGTGGCACCTACTGATAGAGTCATGGTTGAGATTAAATGGGATATTATTTACAATGTGTTTGCACATAATCATTGCCATGCTTGTGTTTTCTATTATCTCCCCAACCTGTAGCACCAATTTGACCAAGGCTAAGCACTTGGACCTCTTCTTGAGGTATACTAATTACCTTGGAAATGCCATTCAGATTCATGGGTTTAAATATATCTATAAGATCATGACTTGTAAATTTATATTTCCAGATAGAATCTCTCCTCTGAACTCTAGACTTAGACTTTCACTTGATATCTCCACTTAAATGTCTAATTGATGATATAAATTTAAAATGTTAAACACTGATCTGGGCTCTACTTGCAGGTTTCTTCCACTTGGTCGATGGCATTTTCTCAGGGCTTTGATTTAGAAAGACCAGTTTACTTCTAAGTGTAGATCTTGAATGTCTAAAACAGAACTTACGACAAAAAGATGCTTCCCATGTGAATTCAGTCAGAGTAATGCGTAAGTCTCAGAGCTGGTGTCCAATGTCATCTTTGCCAGGTTTAAATCTTCTGTATTCACGCCTCCAAATACATTCAACATACCTCTCACCTTGACCTACTCTTAGATTGCCCTTCTCATGGTCTTTGTGGCATGTGAACATGGTATCTGAGATTCAATCTAAGCATGCTTTTGCTTTAGTTTTTGCTACTTCTAGTCATGTTATCATCGTAGCATTATTATTCATCCTCAAATGGAAAAAAAGAGAATTTTCAATGTTTGTTATGCATGAAATTCTCTTCAAAGTAAAACTTTAAGAAGAGTAACATTATAACCTGGTATCAACGTAGCAGAAGAATACTTCTTAAACTTCATTAAACTAGGAAGAAAATTTAGTTTTATTGTAACTGTACATACTGGTCAAGAAGCTGTGAAAATGTAGCAGAATCAGGCTTGTTCCTTTTATTATGCAACTAGATGAACAGTTGGAAGGAAATAATCAGATGGACAACAGGGAGAGTATCATCTTGCATTTGTTGGGCAAATGGGAGGACACTTCCAAATATTTCCAATCTAAAATCAGATGACAATTATGTAACATATCTTCCCTCTACATATAACATGTACAAATTCAAAGAGGAAGATGTAAAATAATGGCAACAACAACAAGAATAGGGGAGTTCATGTAGAAAACACTTATATATATATAACTGGATACTGAGTGAATGCAGGTGACCCGTGAGAACCTATCGTTACTGCAGACAGGATGGAGGAAGGTAAAGAGGAGGTAGACATTCAGGATCTGGACCATGGCTGAGACCCTGAAGCTCACAATTCATGCTAAAACGATTACTGATTCCTAGTAAAGGGACTAGGTTACTTAAAATGAGAACTATGCCAGAAAAACACCTATGTCCTAAGTTGTAAAAATATGCCTAATGACTAAGATGGACTTTTCTACTGTTGACACTTTAATTACATAGAGAGGTGATTCATCACTCTGCCCAGGAAGATATTACAAAAAGATAGGTTTTCAGGTCACTAAGAAGATCAGAGAACAAGTCCTTTACATCTGCCTTTAATTCATGTGAAGCTAGAGCTTTAACACATCATGAGAAACGCCCACAATTATGACCTTGAATCATCAAAAAAGGATAAATGCTTTTCAGAATTCTGTGTTGAGAAAGATTTACATCAAGAATAGTTAAAATAAAGTCTGGAAAACTTGTGCTCTCCAGGATGACTCATTAAATTGCAGACCTCTAGATAGCGGAGGTGTAAACTATGTGCTCCTTCTACTAAAAAATCTCTAGTTTCTGGACACAGAGTCAAATAAAATCAAATAGAGTGTTTAAAAATTTTTTCTTTGTTAAAATAAGTCCTTTCTACATAGAAAATATTTGCCCAAATATTATTTTTAATGTAGGTTTAGGAGTATTAATGATACTATATTTCTGGAAGTCCTCCACACATAAGAAATGCCAGGAATGTTACTTAACAAAATTTGCTGTTCAGGTGTATGTATTTCAGGTAATTTGAAAAAGACTTTTCTGCCTCAGTTTATTTAAAACTCAAACTCTCTGATTCAAGGGCTGAGCAAACAGTGTGAAAAAAGCCTTTTAGCTAACCATTTAAATCACATTAGGAAGCAAACAGGCTGGGAAAATAGATTGAGGAGGACAGGTGAGACAGGCTTTTTAAAAAATTTTCTTAAAATTATTATTCATTTATTTACTTATTTATTTATGCTGACTCCAGATTTTTACTACTCAAAGTTGAGTCCATCAACCAACAGCATTAGCATCATCTGGGAAATGTTTGAAATACAGACTCTCAGGCCCCAGCTCAGGCTCACTAACTCAGAATCTGATTTTAGCAAGACCCTGAATGTTCAATAAGCACTGCAAGGTGCATCTCACACATGTTGTGTGATTCTGCTCTGATAGTGTCTAAGATGAGGGCAGGCAAGCCCTTGGCTCTATTCAGTGAAATTTTTTTGTCTACATTGTAGGTCCACATAATCTAAATCCTGGGAATACAATTGATTTGGAATCAATGCAATAACGTACTAGGAGTTTTCTGAGAAATCTACCTTTTTACACAATCAAATGAGTACAGCCCGTACCTATAGGGCACAGTGTGGTGGGATGAAGACTAACACACAGAAATTATTCTTATATAATTTTTTATGTTTGAAAGAAATAGACTGTGCTTCATTTAGGTTTGACAAGCTATTCTTTTTTTTTCTGGGGCGGGGGGTGATGGAGTTTCACTCTTGTTGCCCAGGCTAGAGTGCAATGGCACAATCTTGGCTCACTGCAACCTCCATTTCCTGGGTTCAAGTGATTCTCCTGCCTCAGCCTTCTGAGTGGCTGGGATTACAGGTGTATGCCACCATGCCCAGCTAATTTTTGTATTTTTAGTAGAAATGGGGTTTCGCCAGGTTGGCCAGGCTGGTTTTGAACTTCTGACCTCAGGTGATCCACCTGCCTCAGCCTCCCAAAATGCTGGGATTACAGGCATGAGCCACTGTGCCCAGCCTGAGAAGCTATTCTTGTAAAAACCGTTGTCTATTCATTCAAACATACATTTTAACTTGCTTTATTTCTTTTACATGGCACAGAATGTTGCTAAAGTGGCTGATGACCATGTCTCTCCCAAGTATAGATAACTCCCCTTTCCATAGCATCATTATTCAAATTAATGTTTATTGGTCACATTCATATTAATATGTGGTGTATATATATATATATATATATAATGGGTTTTAAATATATATGTGTATATTTTTAAATATATATAAATATAATATATATTATATAAATATATTTATAAATATATGAATATAAAAATATGTATATATTATATATATGAATTTTAAAAATAGATTAGCATCCTGTAACAACTTGACTTCTTATTACATAGATTTGAATATTAAGCTGGAGCACTTAATTCTAATGTAAGGCAGGGTCCATTGGTCCACCTATTTCTTTTTTTTTTTTTCTTTTTTTTTTTTATACTTTAAGTTTTAGGGTACATGTGCACATTGTGCAGGTTAGTTACATATGTATACATGTGCCATGCTGGCGCGCTGCACCCACTAACTGGTCATCTAGCATCAGGTATATCTCCCGATGCTATCCCTCCCCCCTCCCCCCACCCCACAACAGTCCCCAGAGTGTGATATTCCCCTTCCTGTGTCCATGTGGTCCACCTATTTCAAGGCATGCACTTTAGAGAGAAAAAATGGAGCCTTCTGCCAGAGGAAATAGAAGAAAGAATAGTTTACAATTTTTCCTTTGATCATTTCAGTGATTTCTTTCTTTGAAAATCATGTCATTTTCTGTTCTTTGCTGTACTTTATTTCATTTCTATGTTTCTATTCTGCTTTTTATTTAGAGAACTGGGTCTATTAAAAGAGGAGGTTAAAGTAAAAGAGAAGAGGAAAAAAAAATCAATGCGTGGCAACTTCAGAGCAGTGGCTGTCAAATGTGGCTGCATATTGGAATCAACTTGGAAGCTTAAAAAATTCTTGTGCTAGGACCCACCTTCCACAAATTCTGATGCTATTGGCCTGGGGTGGGGCATAGTATCAATAGTTTTTAAAAGCTCCCTTTAAAAGTCTTTCATCTTAAAGATAAGAATAATGCAACTTAAATGTGGAAATTGACACCTATATGGGAACTAAATTATATACTTGTTTCATGATTCGTATGTGGATGTTGTTCATAGAAAATCCAGGACCCCTCATAAGAATATGTCCATTTCCAAGGTTGTAGATGTCAATGCATATATATGAATAATAAATTGACTTTGAATATAGTGCCTGTTGCACTATAATTATGGATAATAAATGGACTTTGAAACTGTAGCACCATTGTTGTCAGGCCCAGCACCACACTGATGTGATTTGGGGGAATAGTATTGGTAGCCATTTAGAAGAGAAAGGGTTTCTGGCCATTGTGTGATCTATTGCATTTATAGAAGTGATTTGGCAAAATAATTGTTATTCTAAAAGTATATCAATATTCGGTTTAACTGGCAAGAATGTCAAAAATAAAGCCTACTTAAGAACTGAATTGGGACAGATTCGGTGAGAGAGAAGGACCAATTAAAATGTGCTTTCTTCTCAGGTGTTTGCTTCCTGTCCAGATAGAGTACACCTAAAACCACCCAACTCACCCCTAGTGGGGAAGCTAGAGAAAAAGGTTTTGTGAAGACAGTATTAAGAAGCGAGTTTTCTCAAGAGACTATAAGGGCTAAATCGTAGACTTGCCAGTCAGATTGACTGAGTTCAAATCGCATTCAAACCTCTACAGATTTTTGTCTTGAAGCTAGTTATTACCTTGATGGTTTGATTTTCTTCTTGTGAGAGGAATCAGTGGGGAATCTTTATAAAGTGCCTGGCCCATTAATAAATATTAGATATTGTTATTATCAAGTTTGGATCTCAAGTGAATCAAAAAGTTCCTTAGTTCAGCAAGGGTGTCCAGTATTAGAAGATCAAAGTTCGTTTATAAAATGTGTCTTTAAGTGTTTGGTTGTTTCCTAAAAGCTTTAGATTTTAAATAATGAGCTTTATTTTACACTTCCTCTTTGGAATCTAGTTGCAAAATGGTCATCCATCATGACACCAATGGAAGAACAAACTTCCAGAATCTAAATCTGTAAATCTGAGATATTCTCATCAATCTACACAGCCGCTTGCCCACGGATGGAAAATAAACTGTCTGTAGTATAGAAGTGAACAACTATGAGGCTAACTTTATAGTCAAGTTGATTGCAAAACTAATTTTCATAAAAGGAACTCCATTCCCCCACTGGCTTTTATTTTATAACTTTGAAAGATCAGATACTTTTCAGAGAGAGTACTTTTTCACAGTTTCAAAGAAGCAGGCTGGAAAAAGGAATAAATTAATTCTGAAAAAATATTCCCTTCCTCTCTCCACCCACCCCTCTGCTCATCAAAAAAGCTACAGGCACTAAAATTCATTAACATTTCTATGAACATAAATGTGAAATATTCATTTTCATTAAGTAGTCTACTGAATGTGGCAAAATCAGATTTATCTAAGGAGATATCCAATGCTGCTAATTTCCTTGACAATGGGGACATAAAGCAAAGGAAGTCATGAATCATTCATGAAGTTCAATTTACTTCTGTTATTTTTGGTGTTTTGCATCCATGAATAGAAAGTGTGCAGCGTGTTGTAGATGCTGGTTTTACATTATTTCAGATCAGAACTAATGATTTGGCAGGCAGCAATAAAAGTAAGAATGGTTCAAAGGCTTTTGCTTGTAATTGTCCTATATTTCATATTTTCCCTGTGAGTATTTACATGTTTATATATTCATATTTTTTTCTATATTCTAATTTCCTTTATAAATCAGGATCACTTTAGAATTAATATTTGAGATAGGCACAGAAAGCAATGTATTAGTGATGTAACTAAATTTAATAAACTCCCAGCAGTCTAGATTTTGAGGCTAAAAGAGACCTTGAAGTTTATAAAATTAAACTGGCCTCTCAATGAGGAATGTCGTCTATATTATTTCTGGTATGTGGCCATTTCTTATTAGTTGAAGTGTCTCTGTGGTAGGGGAAGTTCTTTCTTAAGCGGGGACCTATTTCATGAATGAACACTGCTGCTCATTGGAGAGTCTCTTAATTTCTAAATCTACCTTCTTGCAGCTTCTGACTATTGTCTACTTGTTGCTGCTATCTCACCAGCACTTAGTAGTACAAAGAGCCACATATCGCTACTTAAGAAGTGCTAGTTGAATTAAATGGAATTGAATGGGTTCAAATCTAGCATTTCTGGATGTGCTGGTTAACTTTATGTGTCAACTTGGCTGGATCACGAGGTGTCCAGTAGTCAAATATTATTCTGGGTGTTCCTGTGAGGGTGTTTTTGGAGGAGATTAACATTTAAATCAGTAGACTGAATAAAGCAGCTTGCCCCCTACAACGTGGGTGAGCGTCATCCAACCAGTTGAAGGCCTGAGTTGAACAAATAAACTGACTCTCCCCTGAGTAAGAGACAATTCTTCCTGTCTGACTGCCCTGAAACTGGTACATCAGGTTTTTTCCTGCTTTTGGACTCAAATGGAAACATCAGTGCTTCCTAGGTCTTGAGTCTGTTAGGTCTTCAGACTAGAGTTATGCTATCAATTCTGGTTCTCAAGCCTTTGGACTGGGACTGGAACTACACCATTGGCTCTCTAGTTGGCTGACTCACTCTGCAGATCTTGAGATCTTCAGCCTCCATAATTGCGTGAGCCAATTCCTTATAATAAATCTGTCTTTCTCTCTCTTTCTTATTTCTCACTTGCTCTCTCTATATAGATATATATCTTATCTGTACTTTATCTATCTTTCTCTCTCTCTCTGTATATATATCTATATACATGTATTGGTATATAATATATACTATTATATATGTAGTGGTATTGATAGCTATGTATCATATATATGATATCTATATAGAGAGATAAGATACATATATATTTTATATATATCATATACCAATATTTATATGTATATATGTGGGATATATAGACAGACAGAGAGCGAGAGAGAGAGAGGGAATAGTATTGGTAGCCATTTAGAATGGAAAGGCTTCTATTCTAAATATATATATATTTCTAAATGTATATATTTCTAAAAATATGTAAATATATATTCTCTATATTCTTTATATATGCTATATATTCCATATATATGTATATGCTATACATGTCCTATTGGCTTGATTGGCTGTATTTTACATTAAATTATATATTTTATGTCATACATTATATATTTTATTCTGTATAAAATACAGCCAATAGGATATGTTTAGCCTACTGGCTCTATTTCTCTGAAGAACTATGAATAACACACTGGGCAACTCTGATCATAGTTTCATCTGCTATATGACAGCACGTTAAAACATTCAGAATGTCTGCTATGCCTTCTTATATTTTTCTTACAGGTATCTTGGTCTCCTCTTTCTGAATGAAATTACCTTAAAATGGCATTAAAAACTGGACATAATTCTCCAGATGTGACCATTCAAGGGCAGACTTTTACAGAACTACTCATGTCTTATGTCTGAAAACTATACTTTAAAAATTTTATTTCCAGTTGTTAATGTAGCGTTTTACTTAAATAAAACTTAATATTTCAATTATGCAAACCTCCCATTTTCTCAGAACATTTTCCATATCTAAGCTAGGCCATTTTATAACACTAGGTGGACAGATATTTCTTTTTTTTTTTTATTATACTTTAAGTTTTAGGGTACATGTGCACAACGTGCAGTTTAGTTACATATGTATACATGTGCCATGTTGGTGTGCTGCACCTGGTAACTCGTCATTTAACATTAGGTATCTCTCCAAAGGCTATCCCTCCCCCCTACCCCCTCCCCACAACAGGCCCCAGTGTATGATGTTCCCCTTCCTGTGTCCGTGTGTTCTCATTGTTCCATTCCCACCTATGAGTGAGAACATGCGGTGTTTGGTTTTTTGTCCTTGTGGTAGTTTGCTGAGAATGATGGTTTCCAGCTTCATCCATGTCCCTACAAAAGGATATGAACTCATCATTTTTTATGGCTGCATAGTATTCCATTGTGTATATGTGCCACATTTTCTTAATGCAGTGTATCATTGTTGGACATTTGGGTTGGTTCCAAGTCTTTGCTATTGTGAATAGTGCCGCAATAAACATACGTGTGCATGTGTCTTTATAGCAGCATGATTTATAAAACCCTAGAAGAAAACCCAGGCAAGACCATTCAGGACATAGGCATGGGCAAGGACTTCATGTCTAAAACACCAAAAGCAATGGCAACAAAAGACAAAATTGACAAATGGGATCTCATTAAACTAAAGAGCTTCTGCACAGCAAAAGAAACTACCATCAGAGTGAACAGGCAACCTACAGAATGGGAGAAAATTTTTGAAATCTACTCATCTGACAAAGGGCTAATATCCAGAATCTACAATGAACTCAAACAAATTTACAAGAAAAAAAACAAACAACCCCATCAAAAAGTGGGCAAAGGATATGAACAGACACTTCTCAAAAGAAGACATTTATGCAGCCAAAAGACACATGAAAAAACGCTCATCATCACTGGCCATCAGAGGAATGCAAATCAAAACCACAATGAGATACCATCTCACACCAGTTAGAATGGCGATCATTAAAAAGTCAGGAAACAACAGGTGCTGGAGAGGAAGTGGAGAAATAGGAACACTTTGACACTGTTGGTGGGACTGTAAACTCATTCAACCATTGTGGAAGTCAGTGTGGCGATTCCTCAGGAATGTAGAACTAGAAATACCATTTGACCCAGATATTTCTTATCACGTGCTATTTTTGTAGACAAGAAAATAATTTTATTTTGGAAATAATTAAATATGACTATTGCTTTACATTCTGTGTACATGTTGTTAGTATCAAGATATTTATATTAAGACAATGACCATCTTCTGAGAGTTAAACAGGTGGATTAAGTGGATAGTTCATTAAATTAAATGCATACGACAAGGACTAGGTTAAAAGTTATCAAACCATTTTTTAAAACAAGAAACCAGTGTAAAAGTAACCAGGCATCACTAAGTGTTACCTTTGTCTGAAAACTTGGTCGTAGTGTAAGTAGGAAGAACATAGTTAATGCCTTATGATAAAACAACAACAAAAAAATTCATAGTTTCATTACACTTACCACCCTTCAAAATTCCTAAAGTAATATAAATGTTAGATCTTTCCTTACCTGGCTGTTGGTTAACACTTTTATAATTTTTGAAATAGTTTTTTTTTTCTTTTTTTCTTTTAAGAGATCCTACTCTTTTTTTTTTTCTTTTAAGCGATAGGGTTTCACTATGTTGCCCAGGCTGGACTCAAACTCCTGGAGTCAAGTGATCCTCCCAGCTCAACCTCCCAGATAGTTGGGACTACAGGCCCATGCCATTGTGCCCAGCTGAGATGGTCTTAAAACATTAATATAAAATTATACAAAGGAAAGACTGTATAAAGTATATAAATGAATATATAAATGAAATTATATTTTATTGCAAGTAAAAATATCCTTCTTAAATCTCATCTGAAAAAATTAAACTAGACTTATATTCTAAAAGTCAAATGACTTGAAAAGTTTGAAGCCAAGAAATTTAGCATACATTCACTACACAAATATTTATTTTCAGGTACTAGACTAGGTTTAGTGATTGAATGGTGAGCAAAACAATGATCCCTTCCCTCATAGGAAGTTTATAATCTATGACGGAAAGAAACAACAAGCATGGAAACAAATACTACTATGATATAGATGTCTCAGTTCATTTGGATTGCTATGACAAAATGCCATAAACTGGGTAATTTATGAATAACAGCCATTTATTTCTCATAGTTATATAGGCTGGGAAGTCTAAGATCAATGTACTGGCAGATTTTAGTGTCTGGTGAGGGCCCACTTTCTGGTTCATAAAAGGTACCTTTTAGCTGTGTCCTTATATGGTGGAAGGGGCAAGGTAGATCTCAGAGCTTCTTTTATAAGAGCACTGTAGTAGTTTTTCCTTATCTTCAGGATATATATTCCAAGACCCTCAGTAGATATATGAAATTGCAAATAGTACCAAACCCTACATATACTATGTTTTTTCTATATGTACATATTTATGATAAAGTTTAATTTGTAAATTAGGCATGGTATGAGATTAACAATAATTAATAATGAAATAGAATAGTTATAAAAATATAATGTAATAAAAGTTACATGAATGTGATCTCTCTCACTCAAAATATCTTATTGTACTGTCCTCACCCTTCTTCTTGTAATGTGAGATGATACAATGCCTGCATGATGAGATAAAATGAGGTGAATGACGTAGGCATTGTGACATAGCTTTTGGTTACTATTGATCTTCTGAAGATATATCAAAGGGAGCATCATCTGCTTTGGGTGATCCTGGATCATCAAGCCATGATGATGTCAGGAGCAGATGGTGTCAATGATTAATGGGTAGGAAGTATAGACAGCATATACATGTGGATACACTGCAGAAAGGGACGATTTATGTCCCAGTCAGGACAGAGCAGGATCGTGGGCGATTTCATCATGCTCCAATCAAGGGTATAATTTAAAACGGATGAAAGTTTATTTCTGGAATTTTCCATTTAATATTTTCAGACAAAAAGCAAAACTGTAAATAAGTGGGGACTACTGTTTTCCCATTCATGAGGACTCTGCCCTTGTGATCTAATCACCTCCAAAAGCTACATTTCTTAATATCATTATATTGGGGGCTAGGTTTCAACATATGAATTTTTGAGGGATACAAACTTTCAGACAATAGCAATGGGAAACTAAAAAAGAATTTTGAAAGAGAATAACTACTGGTTCCTAACTTAGATTGGAGGAGTCTCAAGAAAGCCTCCTATCGAAGGTGGCATGTGAGGTGAGGACTGAAGGATGAGAAGAGGAAGCCAAAAGAACTATGGTGGGGAAAAGCATTTCAGCCAGAAGAAACGAGAAAGTTATGATGGTGGGATATGAGAAAATATAGTCTGCCAGAAACAAAGTCTATTGTGCTGGAGTAATGTATACAGTAAGCAAGAGGAAAACGGTGACAGATGGGATTCAAGATAATGAGGAAGATAATGAGGAAAGTCAAGTCACACAAGAGCTTGAAGATCAAGTTAAGAAGTGGACAGTTTTACCAGTGTAGTGGGAAGTCTTTGATTTTTTTTTTTCTTTTTTTTTGAGATGGAGTCTGAGGCTATCCCTCAGGCTGGAGTGCAATGGCGCCATCTCAGCTCACTGCAACCTCTGCCTCCCAAGTTCAAATGATTCCCCTGCCTCAGCCTCCCGAGTAGCTGGGATTACAGGCGTATGCCACCATGCCCTGCTAATTTTTGTATCTTTAGTAGAAACGGGGTTTCACCATGTTGGCCAGGCTGGTCTTGAACTCCTGACCTTGTGATCTGCCTGCCTCGGCCTCCCAAAGTGTTGGGGTTACAGGCGTGAGCCACCACAACTGGCCTGAATATTTTAAAGCAGAGAAATAATATGATCCAATTTACATCTTGCAAAGATCACTGTGGCTGCTGGGCAGAAATTGGGTTAGAGGGAGTCAAAAGTGAAAGCAAGAAGACTGTAAAAGGCAGCTACAATGCTCCAGGTAAAAAGTAATGGTAGTTTGGAAAAGACTGGTGGCAATAGAGCGGGGGAGAAATGGACAGGCCTGATAAATATTTTGCAAGTAGAATAGATGATACTTGCAATAGAACGGATCAGCGGAGTTTGAGAGAAATGGAGCTGTTAACAATTAATCCCAGGATTATGGTCGGATAGTGAGATTGAAGTGACTGAGGAAGAAATTCATTTGAAAGGGAAAAATCAAGATTAAAATTTTGAGCAAATTAAACTCAAGATGCCTTTGAAACATCAAAACAGACATGCCAAGAAGAGTGCTAGTACATCAATCTGGGGCTCAGAAGAGATCTCAGTTGGAGATATAAACCTGAGAGCCACAGCATAAGATTGAATGTAAAGAGGTCCTTTGTGACCTTTCTGAGAACAGTTTTAGCAGAGGCGGGAGGTGGGTAGGCAGGTGCCAGATTGCAGTGGGTTGAAAGGAAGTTGAGGCAATAGACAACAGATATAGATTATCCTTTCAAGTACTTTGGAGAAAAAGAAAGAGAGATTAGGAAAAAATCTTCAGGGAAATGTGGGGATAGAGTGGAGGTGTTTTAAGATGAGAAGAGTTTTCAGCTTGTTTACAGGCTGTGAGAAAAGAGGTAGACAGGGCAGGATTGAGGATCTGAGAGCTCAGGGGTGAGGTATGTGTGTGGACTAGAGATAATCAATTTCCAGAGGAGGAAGAAAGAGATGGAATTATAAGCACAGCGGGCAGGGCCAGCCTAAGAAAGGAATAGAAACACATCTTCCTGTGAAATACAGAGAACTAACTCGGAATGGTGGTGAAGAATAAGAAAGTTTAAAGAAGATAAGTGAAAATGAGAGATTTCAGGCCTGAAATGGCTTTTTCTTTTATTATTATTATTTTGGTGTGGTGAGGTGACAACATCTACTGTAAATGAGTGGATGAGACTAAGGTCCGGATCTTTTTTAATCTGCACTACCTGATTCCTTCATCATTATTACTCCAAGCTCTTTCCATATCCATGATGCTTGTGGCTATCAAACCCTCACATGATACTGCTATTGATTTCAAATTCCAAATACGCTTTAGACTAAATTCCTTGATTGATTTTTGTATATGCCATTAACTCCTTTTATGGCATCCCAGGGCTACAGAGCTATTAATCTGCTCCAAGTTCAAGCAAACTTTCAATTTAACAAGACTTTATGGCTTTTTCAATTTTACTTGATTAGATGACATCAAGTTAAACAAAACATCTTTAATTTGTCTCAAAGGACCCAACCAAGGAAAACAGTTTGCCAGCCTTGAGATTGTGATGGGAGAGCATACGAACTAGTGGATTTTGTGATGCGGGCAAAGTTTCCACTCTTGGTCACAAACATACGATTGGTTCAATCTTACATCAGTGGGATGTCTACTTTATCATTCTTATTTCCCGACTGACACTAGAGCCTCTCATTTGTAATCACTTTAAGGCTCAGTATAGTCTTGATACACTGTCAAGTCAGAAAGAGCTGTTTCAGAAAATAACATGTTTCTTTGTGAAAAGTTAAAAAATAGATGAATAATCTATTCAGTATTTATTAAAACCTAGCAACATATTGATTATGTACTTAGGTAGAAACAAGCAAAGCTCATTGAAACTCCACATTGGCGTATGCTAATTCACTTTTTAAAATTATTATTCTTAACATTTAGGAACTCTACATTGGTTTATCTATTGTTAATAAGGGATTCATTTTAAGTAAAATGTTGAAGTTAAATTATGCTGTCATCAGAAGCTTCTCTTTTTAAGGGTAACATCAATAGAATCAAGGCCTGCCTGGTTTTCTGCATCCACAAGCTACCTTCTCTCTGTAGCTGCAGTTGTTTGACCCTTGATCTAAAAGCGAAATTCAGCTTCTGGGATCTATACTGAACTTTATCAGGGATAGTTTAGGAAATACAGACCAGTCTTTGGTTGAGTCAGCATTTCCAACCTAGCCAAGAGTGTTTCCAGTTAACGCTATACTTCTAATTATTATTATTATTGTTGTTGTTGTTGTTGTTTTGAAATGGAGTCTCACTCTGTCACACAGGCTGGAGTGCAGTGGCATGATCTCAGCTCACTGCAACTTCTGCCTCCCAGGTTCAAGCAATTCTCCTGTCTCAGCCTCCTGAGTAGCTGGTACTACAGGTGCATGCCACCACCCGGCTAATTTTTGTATTTTTAGTAGAGATGGGGTTTCACCATATTTGTCAGGCTGGTCTCAAACTCCTGACCTCAGGTGATCCACCCTTCTTGGCCTTCCAAAGTGCTGGAATTACAGGTGTGAGCCGCCGTGACAAACCTATACTTCTAATTGTTGATGCCATGGTCCCTTACTCACCTGTCGATTCAGGATTCCATGATGAAGAGAAGAACACTTGGGCTTGAATTTTTACTCCATTACTTTTTTTGCCCTGTGACTCTGGGTAAGTTATTTTACTTCTTTGAGCCTCAAGTATATCATCTCTCAAGTGTTGTTACAAATACTTATGTCACAAAGTGTTATATAATACCCAGCTTTAGTCATGCAAATCTTTCTCCTAAGTTCCTGCCTCTGTAGACTCCTCATTATCCAAATTCTTACAGTCAAGAGTTTTTGCTTTGTTTTAGGTAAGTATCTAGGAATTGTAGTTCTGTGACCAGCTGCTGGATCACTTTGATGACAATTACCTTCTTTTCAAATTTGTACATATCAGCTTATTTTAGTGTCTCAGTTACTGTCTTCATCTATATGTCTAGACAACTAGTTGCATCTTGCTGAACTGCCTCAATGATTGTCATATGCCTGGGTCACCACCTATTATCTGACATCATATTTGATGATTACTTTGGGCTATCTGGGTGCCTGGGCTTCCCTCATCCCTTCCCCACAAAAGTGACATTTAATTTCTGCTTCATTTATAGTTTTGATCATTATATGTTATATTAAATGGACTTAAAGTCATCTTTTAAAAATATGATTAAAGAAATCTTCAAACAAAGAAAAATATCAACCTATAATAGAAAAACTCAGTATCCATCATAAATAAAATATGCATTTTGGGAGAAAGTGTTGATAATTTTAGAACTTACAATTTACAACACAGAATCAATTTCAAGTATTTGTCAAAATTCATTGCTCCTTTAAGCAAATGATACAATTCATAAGGTCTTGGAATTTCAAGAGGTTGCTGTATGTCAATATTCTCCAGCGGAAGCCAAGGTAAAAAAAATCACAAAGTCAATGGAAGAGTGCTCAAGGGTAACAAACAACTAATATGTATGGGCAATCCATGAGTTATCCTTCTCTTTCTATATCAGTTCCAAAAGTAATGATTTACTTGTCGAACTAATGATCTGACTTATTTATAAAATGTTATTAGCTACTAGTATATGATTGGGTTTACATAGTTCATTCCTATGATTTGAATGTGGTCATTTTTGATATCTGAACCAAAAGTTACCATCAATACTTTATATATAAACACCTTTCAATACTTAATAACTTCTTTATATAATGAGATTTAAAATTAGAATATTGATTAGAGAATTATTCATGAATTTTCTTGTTCATTCTAGGTTTTAGTGGTAGTAGGTCAATGTCTACGTGTAAACTTGTAATTATATCTACATTAACACCTTCATCTATTTCCATATATACAGTGGAACTAGAAAGTTAATGTAATTGCTCAGTAATGAGACACTACTCTTCAACAATACTATAGAATCACCTGGAATTTTCCCATTTTCCTTTACTTTCTTAATGTTTAGATCTAGAAAGTATCTTAGACGATCTAAATAAACATCTGTCAATTTCTAACATTACATTAAGTGGTACTATAGTAATGATCTGATTAGCTACTGCATTTTTTTTGCACCTCTGAAAACCAAGAAATGGCTTAGCTTTGGTATTCACAATTAATGGTCTCAAATACCTACAGGCTGATGGCTGAGAAATAATCACAAAAGATAGCCAATCAGACTAAATCTTCATGACTAAAATATTTGAATTGTTAAGAAAGCGCCATCCTGTCTAACACGATGAAACCCCGTCTCTACTAAAAATACAAAAAATTAGCTGGGCGTGGTGGCGGGCGCCTGTAGTCCCAGCCACTCTGGAGGCTGAGGCAGGAGAATGGCGTGAACCCGGGAGGCGGAGATTGCGGTGAGCGGAGATGGCGCCACTACACTCCAGCCTGGGCGACAGAGTGGGACTCCGTCTCAAAAAAAAAAAAAAAAAAAAAAAAGAAAACAATCAGTGAAAAAGCAGCCCAAGAGGACAAACGAAAATTAGTCACTAGACTTAAAAACCATTAAGTGTTTGGCGCAAAGCATAAGCCCCATGAGTGCAATTTATCATCTTTTTCTTTTCATGAGGAAAGACACATTATTCACACAAGACACCAACATAATGTTTTTCTAAAAGACAATTTACAATAGTTTAGGTCAACAGATGATAGAACCCAAAACAATCTCACAAACTCTTTTCATATTAAAATGTCTTTCCTTTCTTTTTAATGCAGCTTGGATATTGGAAGCCTTTGGGAGAAACTATGCTCTGAGAAGGAGAAAGTATGAGTTTATAAATTGTTGAGCTAAAATAAGTGAACTTTTCCTAATTGTTCAAAATGATAACTTCATTGAAATGACCCTTGAGCCACCAATATAAACCCTTTGAAAACTTATCAGACAAGAGCAGCTAGAAAATCCCGGTGCTAATTAACTCAGTGAGAAGTTGAATTCAACTGGGTCAAGTAATAATCCCTCTTTTTCATTCCCCTGTCCAAGTAACTCACAACTTTCGATCTCCAGGGTGCAGTTCTGCTCATCCAGTGGATATCTTCGAAGATCCATCATACATGCAGCTGTGGTTGTGATTCTGATAGAGCAGAGAGAGAAAAAAGAAAACATTACAAAAGTGATGACATTTCATTTCCAGGCTCCTAGCCCCAAATCATGTTTACATGATTGTAACATGTAACAAGGCAGAAACAAGGCATCAAAATTTTGTGAGATTTTAAGAAACTATTATGAATAATTATATGTCAACAAATTGGATAATCTAGATGGACAGGTGGAAATGGATAAATTTCTAAAAACATACAACCTACCCAAACTGTGTCAATAATAAATAGAAATCTGAACAAACCAACAACGAACAAGGAGAGTGAATCAGTGATTAAAAACTTTCCAACAAAGAAAAGCCCAGGGCCAGATGGTTTCATGGATGAGGTCTACCAAACATTCAGAGAAGAGCTAATATTAACCTTTCTTAAACTGTACCACAAAATAGAATAGGGAAAACTGCCAAATTCATTTCATGAGGCCAGCTTCACTCTAATTCCAAAGCCAGACACACAATACAAGAAATGAATAGTACAGGCCAATATCCCTGATGGAATTAGATGCAAACATTCTCAATAAAATACTAGCAAATGAAATTCAACAGCATGTCAAAACAATATACACCATGACCAAGTGGGATTTATTACTGGGATGCTAGGATGGATATGCAACAATCAACAACACATACAAATCAATCAATGTGATACAACACATTAATAAAACAAAAACCACACTATCATCTCAATAAATACAGAAAAATTAAAGCTTTTCCTCTAAGATCTGGAAGAAGGCAAGAGTGCTCACTCTTGGCCCTGCTAGTCAGCATGGTACTGAACTCCCAGAGAGAGGGAGAGAAATTATGCATATATATACAAGTAAATGTATATGTAAATATATCAGTGTGTGTATGTATATATGCACTTATACAGTATACTGTAGTACAGTACATATGCTGTGTACATAAAGTACTACAGTATATTCAGAGCCCTTTCATTTGAAAAAATAAAATGGAAAACAACACAAATGCCCACAAAAGGATGATTAGAAAATAAATTATGGCATTTCCACACAATTGTAGTACAGTTTTAAAGATAGCTTATTATTTATTAATACAAAAGCAAATTCATGATGCATCGTTAAAGAAAATAAGCAAGGTGCAGAGTAGTGTGTGTGGTAGGCTACTATCTTGAGAGGTTTTCTCCCTAAGAAGACACAGCTGTGCTTCTATTTGCATAGAGTATTTTTAGAAAATTTCAAATTGTAGCTCCTGGAGATTAAGATAAAAAAGAAACCATTTAATTTGAATTTTTGTGTTGTTTAACTTATGATTACACTTTATGGGGAGGACTGTTACATTTTTAAAAGTTCTTTGTCAATTCAAAAGTGAATCAAAAACTTGTAAATGTGGACTTACCATCTGAATTTCAGTTACTCTCACACTTCACTGACCAGAAAAACATCCCAGGCAAGAGAAAATGGAGAGATAATGAAGTCCAGATAGGATATGTAGAGTTAGGGTCCTTGAGTTTGAATAAACACAAAAGCTCAACTGGGAGTGGTGAATATGGTATTAACTCTCATCCTAGGATAGTGTTTCTTCCCTGCTTATATGCTACCTGCTGAATGTAAGTGGACCAGAGTTTCAGAGATAAATCTTACAAATCTCCCTAATAGTGGGAAGTGTGAGGCACCATCAGTCACAGAAGGCTGGTTTTGTTGTTGTTGCTGTTGATGATGATGATGATGATGTTGTATTTTGTTGCAGTAAGAGAGGAAGATATGCTTTTATGTATAATGTAGATTCCTCCCATTCACAAATTCTGCAGATAGTAGCACAGACATTGCTAAGGTGATAATAAAAATGGAAAGGGTCATGAGATAATAACAGCTATAATAGTGATCATCATTTGGGGAGCACTTCTTAAGTACGGGGCACTGGGCTGAAAGCTTTGCATACATTATCTCTTTTAATTCTCACAGCAATGCTGTGTAGTAGGTGCTTTGATTAATGAGAGGACTGAGCTGCAAAAAGATAATTTAATTAATGCAAACTCACACCACTTATGGGCAACAAAGTTAAGACTCAAACTCAATCTGCCTATCTTTAAAATTTTTAGTCACAAAATATTTTAATAGCTTTACTGGGATATCATTAAAATATGGCTACTGCAAATGATAAATTTGTTACATAAGTTATGAAAGTAATGTAATCCTCAACAAATATTAGCAAACTAAATTCAATAGCACATTAAAAGGATTATATACAATGACTAAGAGGGATTTGTTACTGGGATACAAGGATGATTCACCGTACGTGAATATATATATATATATATATATATATATATATATATATATATATATATATATATATATCAGAGTATTTTTGAGGCTTCTAAGGTGAGTTATTGTTTTGGTCATTTGCGCTAAACTATCAGCAATAAAGACTTCTTTTTCCTAAAGGAAAAAGAAAAACCCTACCTCTTTCCAATTTTCCTTTGGCTTTCATTATGAAAGATGAAAGCTCACAGATATGAACATTTTCACATACCTTTTGAAGCCTTTCTTAGGACATTGGTTAATTTACTTGAATTTATTTAAGCATTACATCAGAGCAAAAGGAATTTTCAAGTTTAATTAAAATTTTTTTTCAAAATGTTTTACAAAACACTATGCTTTCTGTTCCTATGATCATATGGGTTAATTAATTTATTCACTTAATACATCATGAATATCTTTTGTTGTCTAAAAATACAGTTCTGCAACATTCTTTTTTTCAGTCTCATAGTGATTCAAACACCCTAAATAAAACACCCACAATAAATATTAAAAATTCATTTGTCTGCTATACTCTTTTACCATATTCTTTGTTTAACAGCTTCTTATGAATTAAAAAATTGTCAAGAGGGGAATATTCTCTGGGAATTACCAAAATGTGGCAAGTCCTGTGATTCTACAATTTAGCTGATGCTTTTCAGTCAGAGATGATTTTGCCTCACTGGGGACATTTGGAAATATATCTGGACCTAAAAGTTTGAAACTGGAATCTAGTAGATGGAGCCCAGAGATGCTGTTAAACATCCTACCATGTGCAGGACAGTCCCCAACAACAAAGACTTAGCTTTTCCAAAATGTCAATGGTGCCAAGGTTAAGACATCCTGCTACAATGATGGTTTACAAATTTGATAAGGGACCTCAGTATGTAAAGTACAAATGAAATAAATAAAAGCCATATTTTGTTAATATAAAATCACCTTGTAAGTTCTAATGTTGATCCATTTTAATGGGCACATACATATAAAAGCAGGGATTATGATGAGAATTATGGTTTTAAGCCTCTCTCATTACCAATTTATTTTTTATTGCATTTTATTTATACAGCATTGAGAAAATCCTTATAAATAGTGAAGTACTTGCTTCTAAATTCTTAAATAACCAAGCAAAGGCTACCCTGAATTGGGAAAACAGGAACAACAACAGCCCCAACTCCTGTGCCAAGAAATCACCTTTATAGTCAATGATACCACTGCAAATAGTTTAGGAACACCCATAAATGGTTGGTCTCTAGAAGTACTTAATGATGGATTAAAGGCAAGCTTTACTTGGTGTTCAATGCTCTGCATAATTTAACCTGGCAGCACAAGTTAATATAGTGATCTTGAATGTGTTAACATGGGGCATAGGACATTCTCATATTTATTGCAACATATTCACAATAGCCAAATATGGAATCAACCTAAGTGCCAATTAACAGACGAATGGAGAGAGAAAATGTGGTAGATATGGACAATGGGATATTAGTCAGCCATAAAAATGAAATCCTGTCGTATGCTGCAGCATGGATGGAACTGGAGGCCATTATGTTAATTGAAATAAGCACAGAAATACGAATATTGCATGTTCTAATGCACATGTGAGAGCTAAAAAAATGGATCTCAAGATAGAGTGTAAAGTGGTAGTTACCAAAGACCAAGAAAAGGGAGTGAGGAAAGGAAAAATAAGCATATAGTATATTAATTACCACCAAACTATACATTTAAAAGTAGTAAAGATGGTAAATTATATATGTATATTTTACCTCAATAGAAAAAGCACCTAAGACATTTAAGAACGTAACATAGGACAGGTGATAGTGTAATGCTTCTTATTATAGTTTAAAATATTTATTATATATATTTTTAAGTTTTATTTTAGGTTCATGGGTACATATGCAGTTTTGTTATACAGGTAAATTGCATGTTACAGGGATTTGGTGTACAGACTATTTCACCACCCAGGTAATAGTCATAGTATCCAATAGGTAGTTTTTTGATCCTCACCTTCCTCCTTCCCTCCACCTTCAAGTATGCCTCAGTGACTGTTTTTCCTTCTTTGTGTCCATATATATTAATATTTAATGTTTAGCTCCCACTTATAAGTGAGAACATGTGGTGTTTGGTTTTCTGTTCCTGTGTTAGTTCACTTAGGCTAACGGCTGCCACCTCCATCCATGTTGCTGCAAAGGACATGATCTCATTCTTTTTTAAGGTTGTGTAGTATTCCATGGTGTATATGTATCACATTTTCTTTATCCAATCTACTGTTAATGGGCACTTAGGTTGACTCCATGCCCTTGCTATTGTGAATAATACTAAGATGAACATATGTGTGTATGTATCTTTACGGTACAATGACTTATATTCCTTTTGGCATATATTCAACAAGGGAATTGCTGAGTCAAACGGTAATTTTGCTTTGAGTTCTTCAAGAAATCACCAAACTGCTTTCCACAATGGCTGAACTAATTTACATTTCCACCAGCAGCGTATAAGTTTTCCTTTTTCTCTGCAACCTTACCAGCATCTCATATTTTTTTACTTTCTAATGATAGCCATTCTGACTGGTGTGAGATGGTATCACATTGTGGTTTTATATGCATTTTTAATGATTAGTGATGTTGAGCATTTTTTATATGCTTGTTGGATGCGTGTATGTCTTCTTTTGAAAGGTGTTCATGTCCTTTGCCTACTTTTAATGGGTTTGTTCATTTTTTGTTTGTTGATTTCTTTAAGTTCTTTATATATTCTGGATATTAAACCTTTGTCAGATGTGTAGTTTGCAAATTTTTTCTCCCATTCTATAGGTTGTCTGTTTGTTCTGTTGATGAACAACATTCTAATGATGTTTTGCTGTGCAGAAGCTCTTTAGTTTAATTAGGTCCCATTTGTCAATTTTTGTTTTTGTTGCAATTGCTTTTGCTGTCTTCATCACGAAATCTTTGCCAGATCCTCTGTCCAGAATGGTATTTCCGAGGTTATCTTCCAAAGTTTTTCTTTTACATTTAAGTCTTTAATCCATCTTGAGTTGGATGGCCCCGCACATGATTTTCTAAAGCATGATTCTAGAAAAGATGTGATTATAAGGGCATCCTGATTTTCTGTTTAAATGTGGATGAAAAATAAGAACTATGGTGTAAGAAAGGAGTCTAATTTCAATCTTCTGGATATGGCTAGCCAGTCATCTCAGAATCATTTATTGTATAGAGAGTCCTTTCCCCATTGCTTGTTTTTGTCAACTTTGTCAAGCATCAGATGGTTGTAGGTGTGCAGCAAAAAGTAATAATAGTTTTAAATAAAATTAGAATCCAATATTTGTGGCACCATTAAAGAAAAAGCCTTAGGGATACTTGAGAGTATTATTTGAGCACCACTGGTCAGCACATCTCACTTTATTTAGTCCATTTTCAGAAAAAATGTCATCTGGTTAGTTAACTACTCCATTATTAAATCAGGACATGCATTGAAATATAATATTGAACCATTGATTCAGAATTGTGAATTACAATAGCTTTTACAAAGTAGTTTACATAGCCAATTTAGCATTGTCTACAAATAATGTCTCATGTGTATGGGTACTTAGAGTTGTGAGTAATTTTTTAAAAACCCAACTTTTAGGAAGCATAACTGAATTTACTGTTGCTAGCCATTATGATCAATCTACTCAACAATCAATAGTTATAAGGAATATAAATGATATCACCTAGGGAAACTATATGTCACACCAAGACTTTACCATAACTCATTGTTTTTTAAACTATGATCACCTGGGCCAATTTACTTTTATTCCTCCCAAATCTCAATATAATATTAAAGAGAATTGAGTAATCATCACAACTTAGCAAGAGAAGAAATCAATAGCTCTAAGAACTTACTCTTAAAAAGTCATCTGATTTCCTTTGGAAAGTACTGAAACAACTTCCATCTTGGGATATATATGTTCCACATTTCAGACTCACAGGAGGATTTCACTGGTCTAACTTGAATTAGGTACCAACTCTCCCACAACTATTTAGTAAGGGTTGGAGGACAGCACTAATACACAAATACAAATATGGTCACCAAAGACCCACAGGACTCTCTGAGAAGGGAGGAATTACTGAGACTCAGACAGGGACTCCCACACAAGCACATACTCATGAATCTATGTTAGGCTATAGAAATCTGTGTAACAGAGTGTTGAACTCTGCTGATTTAAGAGTTTGGCATTTCTAGATTCTGTAATGCTTATGGTTAAGTGAGCTGAGTGTATGAGCTCTTTGTGAGAAAAAATTGCTCAGCAAGAATTCCCCAGATCATCAACAAAAAGAGAGATGTCCCTGGGCAGAGTTCTGTTCAGCTCTCTTGTCTTCTGGGTGAGAAGCAACAATGAGTATCTCTAAGAATGATTGCTCTTGTATTTCCATTTGTTCTCCTTGCCTAATATGACTGCTTTACAGTTGTTAGTCACTTCTACCATTAATTAACACATCCACATGGAAATGTACTCACGCTGTGGCTGAAACTGGCTGATTATAAATTGAAAAGATTGAATTGTTAATTCTGTCTTTAGTTTTTTAAACTCAAGATTTTCATTCTGGTGTGTGAAAATATTTTTATTGGTGGATAGCAAATGAAAGTATAGGATGGTAAAACCAGCTAAAGGCAAAAGCATTAACTGACTGTTCTTCTGCAGAGAGATTTCCCAGAGGTAGATTCATGACAGCATAACATTCATCTGTCTTCTTTCAAAGACATTTAGAATGGATTACATTATAATCCCAATTTATTGACATTTTGAAGGTTAGGTCAGAACACTATAATGGGCTATTAGTTAGAAACTGTGGTCTCATGATACTTTGGAATGAACAGAAATCATGTCACTGTAGTATTCATTTATTAAGGTTAATGATGCATGGTCATTGGCCTTAGGAGTCATTGTAATAGCAAATCATGTATATTTAATGTCTGAAGGTGGCATGATTCTAATTGCTGACAAAACATAATCCAAAAGCCCTGGCCCATAAGTATCTTGAAACCTAGGTTTATACACACACACAAATACATACGTGTGCACACATATACACATGGAGAGGGTACATTTGCAAATAGCAATGTGAACTTAAATTAACAAATTATGTATGCTCAGTTGAGGTTTCCCTATAATCATGAATTTTATCAGGAAGAACTCCCAAGTTTTAAACCCCATCTCTGTATAACATAATTGTACAGTTTAATAGAATCTGTATGAAAGAAAAATGTGAAAGAAAATCCCTGAACCCTATTTATACTCCTAATATTGGTGAAATTGAGAGTGAGTAGCTGTTATAAGATTGATATCAGTATCACTCAATAGAGTGTTTGAAGAATGGCTTGTTTAGCCTCTTGGATACACCTTTAATTCATGTTAGTTACATTACTCAAAGAAACTGATGAGAGAAGATGGATGGGTTAGTCTAAGTTATGACTAAAGAGTACATAGATTTTTTTGCAGCTAATACTTATTAACTGCTCAGTGCAATAGGGTGAAAAGAATTTGCATTATCTTCATAGTTGTGACAGGATTTTGGCTAGTCTGTTTAGAAAAATACATTGGTATTTGAAGGTGAAATCCTGGGAGCGTGAGACGTAAATGATAAGGAAACCAAAGGAGATAAACCGTTTTGTGAGATTTAAGAGGAATTTAGGTGTGAGGAAGCAAAATGTTGGAGTAGCAAAAAACTTTAAAGAACGGTCATATTGATATTTAATTTTAAAATTTTTGTGGTGCAATCATAATACATTTTCTGTATTTACTCAAAGCCTGATACACACCAAGCATGCCTGTATGCACGCGCGCGCGCACACACACACACACACACAAGCCTTGGGTAAATGTTTTATTTTTATACTTGGAATACTGGGAAGGGGCTGAACTTCTTATCCTGACAGCATTATTGGAACAGTAGTCTATAAACTGAAGCAATTCAAAGCCAGAGATTACATAAGCCCTTTGGAAAGCCTCAGCAATCTCGGAGAGGGCATTGGACTCCCACAAATAATGGATTGCGGGTTCAGGCTACTTTTACCTAGATCTAAAGAGGCAGAGTTACTTTGGCTAGTATTATGTTAGAATCCTAGATGACAGGCACTGTACTAAGCACCTCACATACAGTGTTAGTTTCCTCTTCTACTGTAACAAGGTACCACAAGCTCAGTGGCTTAAAACAACACAAATTTATTCGCTTACAGTTCTGTAGATCAGAAGTCCTAAAATCAAGGTGTTAGCAGGGCTGTGTTCCTCCTGGAGGCTCTAAGAGAGAACTTATTTGTCTGCCTTTTTCAGCTTCTAGGGGGCATTTCATTCCTTGGCTTATGGACCCTTCCTCCATCTTCAAAGCACATCTCACTCTCCTGCTTTCCTTTCATAAGAACCCTTGTGATTACATTGGGCCCACTAAGATATTCCAAGATAACCGACTATCTTCTTCTTTTTTTTTTTTTGAGACAGTCTCGCTCCGTTATCCAGGCTGGAGTGCAGTGGCACGATCTCGGCTCACTGCATCCCCCATCTCCCAGCTTCAAGAGATTCGCCTGCCTCAGCCTCCCCAGTAGGTGGGATTACAGGCATGCAACACCACGCTCGGTATTTTTGTTGTTGTTGTTGTTGTTGTTGTATTTTTAGTAGAGACGGGTTTTTACCATGTTGGCCAGGCTGGTCTCGAACTCCTGACCTCAAATGATCCACCCGCCTTGGCCTCCCAGAGTGCTGGGATTACAGGCGTGAGCCACCGCGTCTGGCGGACTTCATCTTTTTTTTTCTTTTCATGTTTTTTTTTTTTTTTTTTTTTTTTTTTTTTTTTGAGACAGAGTTGCTCTCTGTTACCCAGGTTGGAGTGCAGTGGTGCGATCTCGGCTCACTGCAACCTCTGCCTCCCAGGTTCAAGCTATTCTCCTGCCTCAGCCTCCCGAGTAGCTAGGACTACAGGCACCCGCCACCACACTCAGCTAATTTTTGTATTTTTAGTAGAGATGGGGTTTCACCATGTTGGCCAGACTGGTCTTGACCTCCTGGTCTCAAGTGATCCGCCCACCTCAGCCTCCCAAAGTGTTGGGATTACAGGCGTAAGCCACTGTGCTTGGCCACAGACCTTATCTTAGTTACATCTGCAAAGCCCCTTTTGCCATGAGAAGTAGCATATTTACAGGTCCAGAGAATTTAGGACATGGACATCTTTGGAGGAGAAAGCATTATTTTACCACACGTGCATTATTTATTATTTATTATTTATAATAGCCTTATTATGTTGAAGCCTTTTCCACTCCAATATCAAAGATAAGAAAATTAACATCTAACTGTATTAATAAATTTTTCCAAGTTTACATAGTCTATGGTAATGCTGAGATTCAAACCCAGATATACTAGATTCAAGGGTTAAGTTCTCTCCAGTTATTGTAGTTAGGCCAGATGAATCTAAGCAGAGAAGATTTGCTTCAGTAACATTTCTTCCATGAGCAGTTAAACAAAGCACAAATATTAAAAGTTTACCTTACCATATTTTTAGTATTAATTTAGTTGTCAGTAATTTATGACATTCATTACCAAATACATAGTGAGTATAAAATGATATATGACTAACCAGGAATCAGGCAATACTGTAAGCATTGGCTACAGCAATTAAAAACATCCAGCTACATATTCATGCTGTCATATATATGTATATATTTTAATACTGTAAGGTCTCAAGAGAGAAGATGGAGCCACTGTCTACCTGTTTTATAAAATAGGTAAGGTGTGCTTATTTCTCATTTGGAACTATTACCTTTGCCATTTTTTTAGAAATCCAGAGCTCTTACATCAGATAAATATTTACATTATTAAGAAAGCCTAAATATCACTCAGGATTGCAATGCAAGACAGTTTAGTTCTATACTTATTTGGTTGGTGGCAACTTGGACAAAATATGCCTCAACCTAGGTTTATGATAATTCATGAATGCAGGTATGATGCAGGTGGAATGTGGTATGGAACAGGAAAGAAAAGAGAGTTATTATATGCATGTACAAGTTCAATGCTTGATACACAGTAGGCACTCGATTAACAGTAGCTGCTATCACTTTCAGTCAATATGCTTCCAAAGAAATAAAAAATGCATATAACACTACTATTACAAATACATTATCAGATTAACATGTGGCCATATTAAAACATTTGGAAAATACAGAAAATTATAGATAAGAGAAAAAATGACCCATAATGACATTATCACAGTTTTATTATTAATTTCTTTTCTCCTCAAAATTGAGATTATATTGCATGTAGCAATTTCATTTGCTACTTTGGTCAACCCATAGGTAAGAACTTTCTTAAGTCTTAGGTATGCTCCATGGACATAATTTTAATGGATACTATACCCCGTGACTTACTTAACAATTCACCTATTGGGAGATATCATTAAATGTTCTTTAGGATGCTTTAAAAAAATCACACTGAGTAAATAGCATTCTCACTGCTATTCTTATTTTTTGATTCCATATTTCTGCTTTCTTTCCCTCCTCTCTTTTGTAGACTTAGTGCTGAATGCTAATGACACTCTTCTCAGTGCAATCCCAGGCAGTCATTTTCAGCTAATTAGCTACACAGCAAAGGTTGCATAAATGGGCCCATTATTATTCACTTCTGTTGGGGCAGGGTGATTCATGAACCACTTTATAAATATGAAAAGCAGTCCATAAATCAGAGTAGGGGATTGAGGGTGGACAAAAAAAAACTTTAAAGGATTAATAGGGAATAGAACAATAGTAATTAACAGGCTCATGTCAAAGTTCCAGTATCAGGGTGAGTCATATTTTACCATGAATGTCTGGCTGAGTTCAAGACATACTATTTTTCCTAAATTGTATCATTATACACATATGTCTATGAAGTGTAAGAGTATGCATTTAATTTATAACATATTTAATACTTCCTATTAACCAATAAGCTGAAATATGTATTAGACTGCAGAAATAAAATGAGGCTGCCCTCTCAAATTAAAGCATCTTTATTCTTATCGTCTTGATTATTAGGAATTTCTGTAGTGGACAAATTGCCAGGACTTGAAACGATAGCAATACTTTCTTGGTCTTTTGGCTAAGAACAAGTGTGGTATCTTTTCTTAACAATTTAAAACAGTAGCAAGCCCTAAGCATTCAGAAACAACCTAGATATTGAAATAAACATAGAAGCCAAAGAAAATGTTTACCTGGAATGGAATGCTCTGACTTGGAATCATAAGTACAGGATAACTAAACAAGACTCAGACAGAAGGAAGAGCTTGAGCAAATACATGAATCTCCTTCACAGTTACTACCTTTTTGGTTTATTTGCAAACCAATTCTATTGCTTTGCCACATGATTCTCTTTCCTAGAACAAAGAGCAGACACATTTACTGAAAGGTAATCAGTCGTCTTGAAGTGGTATTCCTCAAGGAGTAAAGTAAGATTCAAGAGTGATGGAGCATTAAGATACTGTGTTGTTTGAGAACAATAGCTTTATGCTGAGAAAAAACAAACAAAACCAAAACCAAATAGGACAGAAGAATAAATTGTGCAAAATTCCCAGCTCCCTAAGGTGATAAAAGCAGGCCCAGGACATTTATTTTCTATTCAAATAAGCAATAAAGAAAACAAATATCCTGAAATTAGTGGAGAAATGCTACTTCTAGAGCAATGATTAGCATTGTAGTATGTATTTTCATTTTTCCCCTATGTATGTGGACTTTTTGCATATTTGTAATCATACTTAGGATTCTGTTTCCTTCGCATTGAATCTTTATATCAGATACCTTTTCCTCATCGGCATCAGGATTGTAATTTTTTCAATGGGAAACAGTATGCTTTAAATTGAACATTTAGGTGGCTTTCAATTTTGTCAGTTTAAAATGAAGCTAAAACATTTTCATGAATATATTATTTTTCCACATTTTGGATTATTTCTCTAGCTAGAATCTAATAAATAAGATTATTATATCCAAAGATACAAAAATGTGTATGTCAAAAATGCTTTCTTCAAGGATTGTGCTAAATTATAATGCAAGATATTATTAATTTTCTTCACTGGTTCTCAATTGGATATTGTAATATTTTTGGTCATTAAATAGATGAAAAATGGTACTTTTGTGATTTAAATTTTTTAATTACTAACAGAATGAAGTGTTTCTAATGTAATTGTTTACAAGCTGAATTTGAAACTATTCTTTCTCTAGATACCAAAATTATTAGTGATATATCAATATATCAACTTATGACTAAAAGAATATCAATAATAATATTTTATTAAATATCAGGCAGGAATGAAAAGTATCACAATATAGATTAACTTTGCTGTTGTCTTATTCGGTTACTTAGATGAATAAATTTGTGTTGTTGAATTTAATATCTTTGTTGACATATATTTTTACGGTTTATTGTTAAACTTTTTTGGAAGGAGGTATAAGTTATAGAAATAAAAAATTAAAATAAGGCCTGTGTTGCTATTCAGAGTTCACAATGAACACCATCAAAATCAAGCTAATTGAGAGGTGATCATATATTCTAAAAGACAAAAATAGGAAGGGGATTTTGTATATTTTCAAGTTAATAATTGAGCACTCCAGATATCATACTAACAATAAAACATGATTTCTGTCTCTGTGCTTTTGTGAGCATAAATCCCTAAAAATGGCCACATTTAAAAGCTACAAAACAAAATTAGTTTTATTTTCTATTCATTTTTATAGGTCCAGTGTTAAATAGGTAAATTCTGGAGGGGTCAATATATCAACAAAACACTAGTTTTTTAAAAATAAGAAATACGATTTATTTCTATAACAAAGAAATTATAAATTAATATAATGAGAGATCATTTTCTAGCTGTCTGAGATTGGCCAACATTGTCTGGTGACATTGGATTTTTGTGTCCCTTTGGGAAAATTAGGAGTCATACTTCTGGTGAGAAAATAAATGGATACATCCACCATGGTAAATATTTTGACAACATATTGATTCAGTGATTACCTCTTGACTCAGCCACTATACTTCTAGTTCCCTACTCGCTACACACAAGGAAACATAAGTAGAGGTGTTCCTCAAGCACTTCTTGTAAAAGAAAATGAGTAAACACCAAAATGGTCCAGCAAAGCTAAATGGATACACACCTCTAGTGTATATACACTGGATTACTTTACAGCATTTAAAATGAATGAAATAGGTCTACATGTATGAACATGGGTATGTCTTACATAGTGTTGTGTGGAAAACAAACAAACAAAAAAAAGAACAGACGCTTACAAAAACTACATTTATTTAAAATTTTATAAGGATGAAACATTAGCATATATGCCTTAGGGAACCACATATGGGTAGCAAATTTTTAAAAATGTACACATTGAAAGGATACACAGTAATTTTAGAATAGTGGTTATCTCTGGGGAGGGAGAGGTAGGGGAAGGAAAAAAGAGGATGGGATGAAGGTGGTATTGGATTAATCTAAAATTCCTCCTCCCATCCTTGGTTCCTTTCTTCCTTTTTCTCTCCCTCCTTTCCTTCCTCTTTTCCTCCCTCCCTTCTCCTCTCCCTTCCTCCTATCTCTACCCTGCACCTCCCATCTCTACTTCGCAGCTTCTATCTCTATCCCGCACCTTCTTCTCACTGTTCCCCTCCCTCCCACCTTAAATCCTCCCCTTCCTCCTACCCCACCCCTCCGCTTCCCATCCCTCTTTTCTTTTTCCTTCCCTTCCCTTCTTTTTATTTTTCTTGTCAATTGTGTTATTTATTTTATTTTATTTTACTTTAAGTTCTGGGATACATGTGCAGAATGTGCAGGTTTGTTACATTCCATCTTTTGTCTATCTTTCCATTGTTCTTTCTTTAAAGGAAGCTGAAGCAAATAGGGCAACATGTTGTTATATTTTTAACCTCTTTGTTACTTTCCAATTTGATATCCTTAGACAAACAGATAAATCCTCAAATGAAGATCCTTTTGTAGTACGTGAGCATGATGATTTAATTTTCACACACATGTGTAAGACATGCCTCTCTCAAACTTTGTTATGAGGTCAGCACATTACCTTTCTGATATTTTAAAAAAGAAAAATATCCCCAAATATCCCAAAATATCTCCACTTACACTCTTATTTTAAATGTTGCTTTGAACTGGGCATAGCCACCTTCCTGTCCCCAGTTTGAGTTACAACAGGAAAGGTAAAGGAACACAAAGATTATCTCTCCATCACATTGACTCTATGCCTAATTGGTATTTAATACTGGGTGATGATTATGATCTTTCAAAATGAGTTCCTTCAATGAAGAAATTCATCAACTTACACGGATCTTGGTGTTTGAAACTGACACATATTTCTCCACATTTCTCATTATTGCAATTACGCATTTATTTATTTGATTACTTGCTTCTTGTGTGACTTCCACCTGAATAGATGGTAAGTACCCCATAGGAAATGATCTCATAATGAACCATTTACTAGGGCCCAGCTCAGTGTCTGACACAGAATTGATGTGTAAGGTAATGAAATTAATATGGAAATTAAGGAAACACTGAAATCGTTACTTTTCTAAAGAAGAAAGAAGACAACCAGCGTGATGTCTTCATTAAAAAATTATGCCACTGTTGCTTGAAAAATATATTCACGGTAAAGATCCATTTTCTTTCTCCTGACTAAATTCTCATTAAAAATCATTTTGAGTCCATTGATTAAATAAACAACTACAGATCATTGTCAGTTGGACAATTTCCAGGGCCATGAAACTACTAAAAGTATGCTCAAATTAAGCTAGATATTTTAGGAACTCTCAATTGTTAAATTTTAGACACCTTGTGGCTTGAGAGAGAAGCGGCTAAAACACTGGTATACATATCGAATAGTCTAAGCATAAACATGGGTTAAGGTCCCACTTCTTCTCTTCTCTTGCTATTAAGAATACAAATAGATTAGGGCCTCGAAGTACAAAATGTTGGTTTCTTTTCAAGAAACAAAATGACTGTCCTTGCCAAAAGAATAAATGAATGAGGCCTTCAGTGATTAATCTATGTCTGAGTTTCCTCCCATGTTAAGTGAGTGGACCAGTGGCTGGACTTTTCTATGAGAAAAGGAAGTATTCACATGGTACAAGAGGATTTCTGTTTTTAACCATTAAAACATCATTTTGATTACTGTCATTAGAATGCTAACTTCATGAACAATTAAAAATTAATATGTTCTGGCAGATTTTAGTAGCTCCATACATAAAATCCAGGGGAAGATAAATGAAGTCATGTGGTTCTGATTCACTGCTAGTGTTACAACCCATTGTGAATTTGATCACAATCCAATTTGTACTTCAAATATCATCTAAATTTGCTAAATTTCCATTTGTAACATTGTAAACTGGAAAAATTATGTCAAAAGCAATTTGTTTAGAAAACAATCAACAGAGATAATAGACAGCCTATGAAATGAAAGAATTTGCAAACCAAACATCTGACAAGGGGTTAATATCCAAAATATCTAAGGAACTCATACAAATCAATAGTAAGAAAACAAGTAACCCAATTAAAAGATGGGCAAAGGATTTGAATGGATACTTCTCAAAAGCAGACATACAAATAACCAACACGTATATGAAAAAATTGTTCAATATCACTAATCATTAGAGGTACAAATTAAAATCAAAATATTACCTCATATCCGTTAGAATGGTTATTATCGAAAAGATGAAAGATAAATAAATGTTGGTGAGTTGTGGGGAAAAGAGAAGCCTAGCACACTGTTGGTGAGAATGTAAATTAGTACAGCCATTATGGAACCAGGATGGAAGTTCCTCAAAACATTAAAAATAGAACTACCATATGATCCTGCAATCCGTCTACTGGGTATATAGTCAAAGGAAACAAAATCAGTCTGTTGAAGAGATATCTGCATTCCCATGTTCATTGCAAGGATATGGAATCAACTAAGTGTCCATTAACAGTTGAATGGATAAAGAAAGCATGGTGTACAGATACACAAAGAAATACTATTCAGTCTTAAAGAAGGAAGTCTTGTCATTTACAATAGCATGGATAAACCCAGAGGACATTATGTTAAGTGAAATAAGCCCAGCACAGAACGACAAATGCCACATGATTTCACTCATATGTGGAATCTAACAAGTTAAAGTCATAGAAGTAGAGAATAGAATGCTGGTTACCAGGGACTGGGTGGGGAAAGGGGATTAGAGAGATAATCAGTCACTCTAGTTAATAATAATGTATTCTTGAAAATTGCTAAAAGAGTAGATTTTTAAAAAATGATATGTGGGGTAATGCATATGTGAATTAGAACAATTTCGCCATTCTACAATGTATAGATATTTCAAAATAGCATGTTGTACATAATAAATATAAACAATTTTTGTCAGTTAAAAATAAATGATAAAAAGGTAACTTTAAATAAATCTGATCTTATATTTGTACCTTCAAGACAGAGTTAAAAAATGAAGAAAATAAAGCAATGTTTAGAGAAGCATTAAAACTGAAACATACATGGACATATAGAAAGATATTTCAAAAATAGTTTGTCACAAGAAGTAACGTGATATTATTTCCTATATAAGTTTTATATATTTTTGATTGGCATTATTAGAATGATATATATATATATATAGAGAGAGAGAGAGAGAGAGAGAGCACACCTTCAACATTCACCTTAAACATTTAAAGTGTAATTTAAACTATCAACATTGTTCTTTATTAAAGATTAATAATGCAAATTTATTCATGTTTATTTCCATTTGTGTAGAAATACATCATTTATACTGCAAGAAGGCTGTGATTTCTAGAAATCAATTTCAAATAAATTACAAAATGCACAGAGGTTCTGTGCTTTTTTTATAGTAGTCAAACTTTTTAAAATAAAGTTTTAGTAACTAGAAATTCAGAGTAAATAAATGTGCATTTCTTCTCATCTTCCCTTTCCTACCACCACCTCTCTAACTAAAAACAACAAAACAAACCCCTAAATACACTGTATTCATAAAGAACATGTGAGCACATAGCACATACATTGTTAAAGTTAAAAAATGTACTTCTTAACAAGGGAAATGATACATAGAACTTTGCCTAGGTTACATTAAACATAGTTAATTTCTGTGACCATTACACTTCAGAATAATAAAAGTCATGATAAACATTTTCAGGTTTATGGTAACCTGAAATTGGAACCTGAATGTTCCAATTAACTCCAGTAATTAATTAATCTGAATGAAAGGCTCTTTTGGTACCTTGCCTATTTAAACGAATAAACAAATTGTGAAGTCCTATTACACAAGAACTGCGTAAATTAGAGCTACATTTTAGTAGCGATCATTATTATACTGAGTACATTCAAGATCTTGTACCCTGAAAATCTTATTTTTAGACCTAATTGTTAATTAAGAAAATATTGTACAATAAACACATAAAGCCTAATTTTGAATATTCCTTATGCATCATAATTTGGGTTTAAAAACATGAGTCACAGCAAAGGATTCTTGAATTTTGTATATTTAAAAATATTTAAATGCAGTTTATTAAGTTAATATTTGTGAATCTTATATAAATTATTAGTAGTCTTACAGTAAATTATATATTCAGAAATATGCAGAACTTATAATATCACTTATGAAAATAGAAGGTTTTTCTAATAAAAGTAAGTAAAAATAACATTCCTCTCTTGAGTCATTTCCTAAAATTTCACATTCAAATTTTCTATAAATAAGTTGCTCCATTTTATAGATAAATGCTACATTTAATACAGCAACTAGAAATAGGAAAATGGAAGAAACAGTACTAAGCACTTTACATATATTATCTTTTTAAATCCTCACAGTATCTCCCCTGTACATTGGGAATTGTTGGATCAAAAGAGAAATCTTAGTATATCAGAGGAGGGAAACATATGACCATGAATTTTGTGCTATGTTTAATCTTGATCTGTGGCAAAGTACAGATCCGAATTTATAAACACTCTATATTTCTTTATATTTGTAACTTAGAAAGGGCTTTACCTTTCATTCTGTAGGAAAAAAAATTGTGAAAGATTTTGAAATGAACCAAAAAGATGACCAGATGTCTAGTAGTCAAAATTATCTCACCTTCACTGTCTATGAATTATTTTGGAACTCTCTACATTATTTAAAAATGATAGAAAAGTAACAAATTTCTACCTGTAGAATTGCAGTTGCAATTGATTATTGCCCTGTGGATACTGGCCAATTTTGCCAATTTGCATATATTTGTAAGTGCTTTTCAGTATGCTATGTTTTTTCAGTATACTATGTCTTTTCAGCGTGCCTAGTCCTTGGATTCTCCTTTGAATGAGCTGTAGCATCTTAATAAATCTCTCATTAATTAATGGGTTAATTGAAATCTTTTTTTTTTTTTGAGACAGAATCTAGCTCAGTTGCCCAGGCTGGAGTGCAATGGTGTGATCATGACTCACTGTATCCTCAACTTCCTGGGCTCCAGTGATCCCCTGACCTTAGTCTCCCAAGTAGCTGGGACTACAGGCACGCACCACCATGCCTGGATAAATTTTTTATTGTAGAGATGGGGGTCTCACTATATTGTCCAGGCTGGTCTTGAACTCCTGGGTTCAAGCAATCTTCCTGCCTTGAACTACCAAAGTGTTAGAATTACAGGTGTGAGCCACCATGTCCAGTCTCATTAAAATCTTTAATCCATTTTGTTTTATACTTTCACATGAATTTATCTTTTTAAACTGATTGCCCATGAACCATTTCGGAGGTAATCTACTATAATATCCAATGGATTTATTTAACAGAGCCGGGTAAAATATGTTGCCAGAGTAGTGTATCTCATTAGGATACTTAAGGTTGGTGTGTCCTTTTGGTTCCCAGAAATGAAACCTAAGAGTCAACATAACCTAATTTTGCTGACTGAATTTCTCTATTTTCCTTCCCTCTACTGATTTTTGTTTCTTTTTTTGTTTCTGGTTTGCTTATAGCCACTAATTTATTCTACATTGGTGACAGCAATGACTGGGAATTTGGTTTCATGATCTGATCATCTAGCGATTTATACAAATGGCTAACAGGTTATAGAGATAAGATTTCCATACTCTTTGGGTGACAGATAACAGAGAGACTGGTTTGTTTACATATACATATATACATATGTATGTATATGTATAGCCTCTTTGTCCATTTTGAGCTTAAATCAATTAAGAATCTTGTATTCAATGGAATGGAAAGCTGTTTGATATTTGGACTATGAGTTTTTGGGTTTCAATGTTTACTATTAACCTGTGGCAAAAGTGTTGATCTGGATTTATAAGCACACTAAGTGTCTTTGTGCCTGTATCAAAATATCTCATGTACCCCATAAATATATACACCTACAATGTACCCACAAATATTAAAAATAAAAAATTTAAAAAGGTCTTTACCTTTCATTGTATGAGAGCATTGACAAATTACATGATAAAGACTCAATATAAAGGGGCTGTGTCTTGATTGATTTAGATAAATAAGTGCTAATATAAATAAAATATGCTAACATTAATACTACATAATATTTAAGATTATGAAAAATATAAATTTGTGTTTAAATAAACGGGATCATTATTCTGACAAACTTTATGTCAATAATAATTATGTTTTGTGACATGTCAGCTTGAAGATAATTTTTACAATGTCCCTCTTAGAGCCTAGGACTGATATTGAACTTAATTAATGAATAATCACTGGCTATTTAGATAATTTCTTTTTTTTTTTTACTATTAACACTTTTTTAATTGTAATTTTAACTTTCATTTTATTATTATTATACTTTAAGTCTTAGGGTACATGTGCACAATGTGCAGGTTAGTTACATATGTATACATGTGCCGTGCTAGTGTGCTGCACCCATTAACTCGTCATTTAGCATTAGGTATATCTCCTAAAGCTATCCCTCACCCCTCCCCCCACCCCACAACAGTCCCCAGAATGTGATGTTCCCATTCCTGTGTCCATGTGTTCTCATTGTTCAATTCCCACCTATGAGTGAGAACATGCGGTGTTTGGTTTTTTGTCCTTGCGATAGTTTACTGAGAATGATGATTTCCAATTTCATCCATGTCCCTACAAAGGACATGAACTCATCGTTTTTTATGGCTGCATAGTATTCCATGGTGTATATGTGCCACATTTTCTTAATCCAGTCTACCATTGTCGGACATTTGGGTTGGTTCCAAGTCTTTGCTATTGTGAATAGTGCCGCAATAAACATACGTGTGCATGTGTCTTTATAGCAGCATGAGTTATAGTCCTTTGGGTATATACCCAGTAATGGGATGGCTGGGTCAAATGGTATTTCTAGTTCTAGATCCCTGAGGAATCGCCACACTGACTTCCACAATGGTTGAACTAGTTTACAGTCCCACTAACAGTGTAAAAGTGTTCCTATTTCTCCACATCCTCTCCAGCACCTGTTGTTTCCTGAATTTTGAATGATGGTCATTCTAACTGGTGTGAGATGGTATCTCATTGTGGTTTTGATTTGCATTTCTCTGATGCCCAGTGATGGTGAGCATTTTTTCATGTGTTTTTTGGCTGCATAAATGTCTTCTTTTGAGAAGTGTCTGTTCATGTCCTTCGCCCACTTTTTGATTGGGTTGTTTGTTTTTATGTGTAAATTTGTTTGAGTTCATTGTAGATTCTGGATATTAGCCCTTTGTCAGATAAGTAGGTTGCAAAAATTTTCTCCCATTTTGTAGGTTGCCTGTTCACTCTGATGGTAGTTTCTTCTGCTGTGCAGAAGCTCTTTAGTTTAATGAGATCCCATTTGTCAATTTTGTCTTTTGTTGCCATTGCTTTTGGTGTTTTAGACATGAAGTCCTTGCCCATGCCTATGTCCTGAATGGTAATGCCTAGGTTTTCTTCTAGGGTTTTTATGGTTTTAGGTCTAACATTTAGGTCTCTAATCCATCTTGAATTAATTTTTGTATAAGGTGTAAGGAAGGGATCCAGTTTCAGCTTTCTACATACGGCTAGCCAGTTTTCCCAGCACCATTTATTAAATAGGGAATCCTTTCCCCATTGCTTGTTTTTCTCAGGTTTGTCAAAGATCAGATAGTTGTGGATATGCAGCGTTATTTCTGAGGGCTCTGTTCTGTTCCATTGATCTATATCTCGGTTTTGGTAAAAGTATCATTGCTGTTTTGGTTACTGTAGCCTTGTAGTGTAGTTTGAAGTCAGGTAGCATGATGCCTCCAGCTTTGTTCTTTTGGCTTAGGATTGACTTGGCAATGCGGGTTCTTTTTTGGTTCCATATGAACTTTAAAGTAGTTTTTTCCAATTCTGTGAAGAAAGTCATTGGTAGCTTGATGGGGATGGCATTGAATCTATAAATTACCTTGGGCAGTATGGCCATTTTCACGATATTGATTCTTCCTACCCATGAGCATGGAATGTTCTTCCATTTGTTTGTATCCTCTTTTATTTCATTGAACAGTGGTTTGTAGTTCTCCTTGAAGAGGTCCTTCACATCCCTTTTAAGTTGGATTCCTAGGTATTTTATTCTCTTTGAAGCAATTGTGAATGGGAGTTCACTCATGATTTGGCTCTCTGTTTGTCTGTTATTGCTGTATAAGAATGCTTGAGATTTTTGTACATTGATATTGTATCCTGAGACTTTGCTGAAGTTGCTTATCAGTTGGGCTGAGATGATGGGGTTTTCTAGATACACAATCATGTCATCTGCAAACAGGGAGAATTTCACTTCCTCTTTTCCTGATTGAAAACCCTTTATTTCCTTCTCCTGCCTAATTGCCCTGGCCAGAACTTCTAACACTATGTTGAATAGGAGTGGTGAGAGAGGGCATCCCTGTCTTGTGCCAGTTTTCAAAGGGAATGCTTCCAGTTTTTGCCCATTCAGTATGATATTGGCTGTGGGTTTGTCATAGATAGCTCTTATTATTTTGAGATACATCCCATCAATACCTAATTTCTTGAGAGTTTTTAGCATGAAGCGTTGTTGAATTTTGTCAAAGGCCTTTTCTGCATCTATTGGGATAATCATGTGGTTTTTGTCTTTGGTTCTGTTTATATGCTGCATTACATTAATTGATTTGCGTATATTGAACCAGCCTTGCATCCCAGAGATGAAGCCCACTTGATCATGGTGGATAAGCTTTTTGATGTGCTGCTGGATTTGGTTAATTTTTGCATCAATGTTCATCAAGGATATTGGTCTAAAATTCTCTTTTTTGGTTGTGTCTCTGCCCAGCTTTGATATCGGGATGATGCTGGCCTCATAAAATGAGTTAGGGAGGATTCCCTCTTTTTCTATTCATTGGAATAGTTTCAGAAGGAATGGTACCAGTTCCTCCTTGTACCTTTGGTAGAATTTGGCTGTGAATCCATCTGGTCCTGGACTCTTTTTGGTTGGTAAGCTATTGATTATTACCACAATTTCAGAGCCTGTTATTGGTCTATTCAGAGATTCAACCTCTTCCTGGTTTAGTCTTGGGACAGTGTATGTGTTGAGGAATTTATCCATTTCTTCTAGATTTTCTAGTTTATTTGCATAGAGGTGTTTGTAGTATTCTCTGATGGTAGTTTGTATTTCTGTGGGATCGGTGGTGATATCCCCTTTATCATTTTTTATTGCATCTATTTGATTCTTCTCTCTTTTCTTTATTAGTCTTGCTAGCAGTCTATCAATTGTGTTGATCCTTTCAAAAAAACAGCTCCTGGATTCATTAATTTTTTGAAGGGTTTTTTGTGTCTCTATTTCCTTCAGTTCTGCTCTGATTTTAGTTATTTCTTGCCTTCTGCTAGCTTTTGAATGTGTTTGCTCTTGCTTTTCTAGTTCTTTTAATTGTGATGTTAGGGTGTCAATTTTGGATCTTTCCTGCTTTCTCTTATGCGCATTTAGTGCTATAAATTTCCCTCTACACACTGCTTTGAATGTGTCCCAGAGATTCTGGTGTGTTGTGTCTTTGTTCCAATTGGTTTCAAAGAACATCTTTATTTCTGCCTTCATTTCGTTATGTACCCAGTAGTCATTCAGGAGCAGGTTGTTCAGTTTCCATGTAGTTGAGCGGTTTTGAGTGAGTTTCTTAATTCTGAGTTCTAGTTTGATTGCACTGTGGTCTGAGAGACAGTTTGTTATAATTTCTGTTCTTTTACGTTTGCTGAGGAGAGCTTTACTTCCAACTGTGTGGTCAGTTTTGGAATAGGTGTGGTGTGGTGCTGAAAAAAATGTATATTCTGTTGATTTGGGGTGGAGAGTTTTGTAGATGTCTATTAGGTCCACTTAGTGCTGAGCTGAGTTCAATTCCTGGGTATCCTTGTTAACTTTCTGTCTCATTGATCTGTCTAATGTTGACAGTGGGGTGGTAAAGTCTCCCATTATTATTGTGTGGGAGTCTAAGTCTCTTTGTAGGTCACTCAGAACTTGCTTTATGAATCTGGGTGCTCCTGTATTGGGTGCATATATATTTAGGATAGTTAGCTCTTCTTGTTGAATTGATCCCTTTACCATTATGTAATGGCCTTCTTTGTCTCTTTTGATCTTTGTTGGTTTAAAGTCTGTTTTATCAGAGACTAGGATTGCAACCCCTACCTTTTTCTGTTTCCCTTTTGCTTGGTAGATCTTCCTCCATCCTTTTATTTTGAGCCTATGTGTGTCTCTGCACGTGAGATGGGTTTCCTGAATACAGCACACTGATGGGTCTTGACTCTTTATCCAATTTGCCAGTCTGTGTCTTTTAATTGGAGCATTTAGCTCATTTACATTTAAGGTTAACATTGTTATGTGTGAATTTGATCCTGTCATTATGATGTTAGCTGGTTATTTTGCTCATTAGTTGATGCAGTTTCTTCCTAGCCTCGATGGTCTTTACAATTTGGCATGATTTTGCAGTGGCCGGTACCAGTTTTTCCTTTCCATGTTTAGCGCTTCCTTCAGGAGCTCTTTTAGGGCAGGCTTGGTGGTGACAAAATCTCTCAGCATTTGCTTGTCTGTAAAGTATTTTATTTCTCCTTCACTTATGAAGCTTAGTTTGGCTGGATATGAAATTCTGGGTTGAAAATTCTTTTCTTTAAGAGCATTGAATATTGGCCTCAACTCTCTTCTGGCTTGTAGAGTTTCTGCCGAGAGATAGGCTGTTAGTCTACTGGGCTTCCCATTGTGGTTAACCCGACCTTTCTCTCTGGCTGCCCTTAACATTTTTTCCTTCATTTCAACTTTGGTGAATCTGACAATTATGTGTCTTGGAGCTGCTCTTCTCGAGGAGTATCTTTGTGGCATTCTCTGTATTTGCTGAATCTGAATGTTGGCCTGCCTTGGAGATTGAGGACGTTCTCCTGGATAATATCCTGCAGAGTGTTTTCTAACTTGGTTCCATTCCCCCCGTCACTTTCAGGTACACCCATCAGACGTAGATTTGATCTTTTCACATAGTCCCATATTTCTTGGAGGCTTTGTTCATTTCTTTTTATTCTTTTTTCTCTAAACTTCCCTTCTCACTTCATTTCATTCATTTCATCTTCCATCACTGATACCCTTTCTTCCAGTTGATCGCATCGGCTCCTGAGGCTTCTCCATTCTTCGTGTAGGTCTTGAGCCTTGGCTTTCAGCTCCATCAGCTCCTTTAAGCACTTCTCTGTATTGGTTATTCTAGTTATACATTCTTCTAAATTTTTTTCAAAGTTTTTAACTTCTTTGCCTTTTGTTTGAATTTCCTCCTGTAGCTAGGAGTAGTTTGATCGTCTGAAGCCTTCTTCTCTCAACTCATCAAAGTCATTCTCCATCCAGCTTTGTTCCATTGCTGGTGAGGAACTGCGTTCCTTTGGAGGAGGAGAGGCACTCTGCTTTTTAGAGTTTCCAGTTTTTCTGCTCCGTTTTTTCCCCATCTTTGTGATTTTATCTACTTTTGGTCTTTGACGATGGTGATGTACAGATGGGTTTTTGGTGTGGATGTCCTTTCTGTTTCTTAGTTTTCCTTCTAACAGACAGGACCCTCAGCTGCAGGTCTGTTGGAGTTTGCTAGAGGTCCACTCCAGACCCTGTTTGCCTGGGTATCAGCAGCAGTGGCTGCAGAACAGCAGATTTTCGTGAACCACAAATGCTGCTGTCTGATCATTCCTCTGGAAGTTTTGTCTCAGAGGAGTACCCGGCCGTGTGAGGTGTTAGTCTGCCCCTACTGGGGGGTGCCTCCCAGTTAGGCTGCTCGGGGGTCGGGGTCAGGGACCCACTTGAGGAGGCAGTCTGCCCGTTCTCAGATCTGCAGCTGTGTGCTGGGAGAACCACTGTTCTCTTCAAAGCTGTCAGACAGGGACATTTAAGTCTGCAGAGGTTACTGCTGTCTTTTTGTTTGTCTGTGCCCTGCCCCCAGAGGTGGAGCCTACAGAGGCAGGCAGGCCTCCTTGAGCTGTGGTGGGCTCCACCCAATTCGAGCTTCCCGGCTGCTTTGTTTACCTAAGCAAGCCTGGGCAATGGTGGGTGCCCCTCCCCCAGCCTCGCTGCCACCTTGCAGTTTGATCTCCGACTGCTGTGCTAGCAATGAGCGAGACTCCATGGGCATAGGACCCTCTGAGCCACGTGTGGGATATAATCTCCTGGTGTGCCGTTTTTTAAGCCTGTTGGCAAAAGTGCAGTATTAGGGTGGGAGTGACCCAATTTTCCAGGTGCCGTCTGTCACCCCTTTCTTTGACTAGGAAAGGGAACTCCCTGACCCCTTGTGCTTTCCGAGTGAGGGAATGCCTCTCTCTGCTTCAGCTCGCGCACAGCGCACTGCACCCACTGTCCTGCACCCACTGTCTGGCACTCCCTAGTGAGATGAACCCAGTACCTCAGATGGAAATGCAGAAATCATCCGTCTTCTGCATTGCTCATGCTGGGAGCTGTAGACTGGAGCTGTTCCTATTCGGCCATCTTGGCTGTCCCCCACCTAGATAATTTCTAAGTAAGGTAGAATACTTAAACATTGATTACTAAGCATGCTTTTATATTTATGTACATTTGCTTCCTTTTTATGCTGTGGAGTGGTTGTAGCTTTGGGGCATGTTAATGAATGTGTTTATTTTAGTCACTTTAAAAAGATGTTAAAAGAATATATAACGTCATATAAATTTGTGTTATATGTTTTCATAAGTTCTGCTAGTCAGCTGAAATGCTTATGTATAATGGACAATTTTCAGTATTACACTCCCTAGTTTTCTTTGTGAAATACAAGTTCATTATTTTGCTTACAAGTTATAATTAATAGGACTGAGACTATTTTAGGAGAAATAGAAACAAAGAAATATAACTGTATGTGTGTGTCTTTATTATTCAAGAAATAAAAAAGGTTTATCCTAAAGCCATAGTTCTTAAAATTTTGATCTTGGATTCATTTACACTGTTACATGACTATAAAACTGGCACCCATGACCTTATCTTAATTAAATGTTCAAATCTTTCATAATTTTTTGATTTTTTCATTTCTAAATCAGTTTATATCTATATCCATAGATATCTTTTGCATTTAAAACTATTTTTTATTTTCCCAGAGTGCTCCTGAAAATCCTCAAGTAATTTTGTAAGGATTGCACATGAGAAGTTGTTAAGTAAGAAAATGTGCTTAGGGCCAGGAACGGTGGCTAATGCCTGTAATCCCAGCACTTTGGGAGGCCGAGGTGGGTGGATCACCAGTGGTCAGGAGTTTGAGACCAGCCTGACAACATGGAGAAACCCCATCTCTACAAAAGTACAAAAGTAGCCAGGCGTTATGGCACATGCCTGTAATCCCAGCGACTTGGGAGGCTGAGGCAGGAGAATCACTTGAATCCGGGAGGCGGAGGTTGTGGTGAGATGAGATCGCACCACTGCACTCCAGCATGGGCAACAAGAGCAAAACTCCATCTCAAAAACAAACAAACCAAGAAAAACAACAACAACAACAACAATAAAACTATATGCTTACTCTGCCCCCAAATTTGTATAGGTAAAATGTTATTGATATAAATTGTTATTGATAAAATGTTATTGATATAAATATTGCAGAGTGTTTGTGCTTTGATTTAAATGTTGAAATTTAATTGCCATTGTAACAATATTAAAAGGTTGGACTATTAAGAGGTGATTTGGCCATGAGGGCTCCACCCTCATGAATTGATGAACAACATTATCATGGGAGTGGGCTCATTATAAAAGAGGGATTTCAGCCCCCTCCCTCCCTCTCTCACTTCCTCTGTCTCTTTCCCTTTCTTGTCCTTTCACCTTTACCTGTGGGATGACACAGCAAGAAGGCCCTTGCCAGATGCCAGGCCCTCCTCAGTCTTGGATTTCGCAGCCTCCAGTGCCATCAGTCAATAAATTTCTGTTCACAATAAATTACCCAGTCTGCAATAGTCTCTTACCACAGCCCCAAAGCAAACTCAGAGAGTAGGCTTTATGGGAAGTCCCTGAAAATTTCTCAATGCCTTTGCTTTCCACAAATTGTTTTAAGCTCAGGGGATGTACTGTTTAAAACTCTTTTCAGAATAGCTTTTCTAGGTTTTCCATTTATTAGAGCCCTCAAGGGGCTTGCCTAAAGATATTAAGTAACAACAGTAAAGTATTTTCAATTATAATTTGTTATTATTTTTATAAGTAAATTTTTTAAAGTAAACTTTTTAAAGGTATACTTGTCCATGTATTATTTCATTTTCACACCGCTGATAAAGACATACCCGAGACTGGGCAATTTACAAAAGAAAGAGGTTTATTGGACTTACAGTTCCACATGCTGGGGATGCCTCACAATCATGGTGGAGGGTGAAAGGCAAGTCTCATATGGTGGCAGACAAGAGAAGACAGCTTGTGCAGGAAAACTCCCTCTTGTAATGACCATCAGATCTCATAAGGCTTACTCACTACCACAAGAACAGCATGGAAAAGACCTGCCCCCATGATTCAATTACCTCCCACTGGGTCCCACTCATAACACTTGGGAATTCAAGATGAGATTTGGCTGGGGACAAAACCAAACCATATCATTCCACCCCTGGCCTCTCCCAAATCTCATGTCCTCACAATTCAAAACCAATCGTGCCTTCCCAACAGTCCCTCAAAGTCCTAACTCATTTCAGCATTAACTCCAAAGTCCACAGTCTAAAGTCTCATCTGAGACAAGGCAAGTCCCTTCCACCTATGAGCCTGTAAAATCAAAAGCAGGTTAGTTATTGGCATTGGATAAATACACCCATTCCAAATGGGAGATACTGGCCAAAACAAAGGGGTTACAGGGTCCATGCAAGTCTGAAATCCAGCAAGGCACTCAAATCTTACAGCTCCAAAAAGATCTCCTTTGACTCCATGTCTCACTCACATCCAGGTCACGCTGATGAAAGAGATGGCTTCCCATAGTCTTCGGTGGCTCTTCCTCTGTGGCTTTGCTGGGTATAGCCCCCCTCCTAGTTGCTTTCATGGGCTGGCATTGAGTGTCTTCAGCTTTTCCAGGCACATGGTGCAAGCTGCTGGTGAATCTACTATTCTGGGACCTGGAGGACAGTGGCCCTCTTCTCACAGCTTCACTAGGCAGTGCCCCATATGGACTCTGTGTGGGTGGGGGGGCTCTGACACCACATTTCCCTTCTGCACTGCCCTAGCAGAGGTTCTCCATGAAGGCCCCAACCCTGAAGCAAACTTCTGCCTGGGCATCCAGGCATTTCCATACATCTTCTGAAATCTAGGCAGAGGTTCCCATACCTCAATTCTTGACCTCTGTGCACCCGCCGGCTCAACACCACATGGAAGCTGCCAAAGCCTGGGGCTTCCGTCCTCTGGAGCAACAGCCTGAGCTGTACCTTGCCCCATTTTAGTCATGGCTGGAGTGGCTGGGACACAGGGCACCAAGTCCCTAGACTACACACAGTGGGGGACCCTGGGTCCGTCCCAGGAAACCATTTTCTCCTAGGCCTCCTAGCCCTTGATGGGAGGGGCTGCCGTGAAGACCTCTGAAATGCCCTGGAGACATTTTCCCCATTGTCTTGGGAATTAACATTGGGCTCCTCGTTACTTATGCAAATTTCTGCAGCCAGCTTGAATTTCTCCTCAGAAAATGGGTTTTTCTTTTCTATCACATTGTCAGGCTGCAAATTTTCTAAACTTTTATGCTCTGCTTCCCTTATGAAACTGAACGCCTTTACCAGAACCCACGTCAACTTTTGAATGCTTTGCTGCTTAGAGATTTCTTCCACCAGGTACCCTAAATCATTTTGCTCAAGTTCAAAGTTCCGCCGATCTCTAGGACAGGGGCAAAATGCCGCCAGTATCTTTGCTAAAACATAACAAGAGTCACCTTTTATCCAGTTCCCAAAAAGTACCTCATCTCCTTCTGACATCACCTCAGTCTGCACCTTGTTGTCCATATCGCTGTCAGGCTTTTGGTCAAAGCTATTCAACAAGTCTCTAGGAAATTCCAAACTTTCCCACATTTTTCTGTCTTCTTCTGAGCCCTCCAAACTGTCCCAATCCCTGCCTGTTACCCAGTTCCAAAGTCAGTTCCACATTTTCGAGTGTATTTTTTAGCAACGCCCCACTCTACTGGTACCAATTACTGTATTAGTCTGTTTTTATGCTGCTGATAAAGGCATACTAATGTTGGACTTATATTTCCACGTGGTGGAGGAGGCCTCACAATCATGGTGGAAAGTGAAAGTCATGCCTCATGTGGTGGCAGACAAGAGAAGAGAGCTTGTGCCCGAAAACTCCCTCTTACAATAACCATCAGATCTCAGGAGACTTACTATCATGAGAAGCAATGGAAAGACCTGCCCCCATGATTCAATTACCTCCCACTGGGTCCCTTCCACAACACTTCGGAATTCAAGTTGAGATCTGGGTGGAGACATAGCCAAACCGTATCAGTCCACAACTGCATTTCATTAATTTGAATCTAACTAATCTAGACAGTAAGTTTCCATCCTATCCCCACATATGCTATAGAAATCTACTTCTAGGCAAAATTGTGAAGTAGTATTTGTTGTGAATTGTGAAGAGTCAGCATTTCTCACTGCTTTTGCAGATCCTGTACCTCATTTATTAGCTTTTCTTACTCTTGGCACAACTTAGAAGTGCCCTGAATCACATTCTCCAAAAGTTCCCAATATTCTTTGCCATGTTATTTCTACTTATGGGTAATGAAATGCCATAACATAGTTTAATGTAATGGTTATAAAAGTCCAAGGCTAAAAATGGTTAAGACATTAATGAAGTTAGGTTTTCAGGTAGTTTATATCTTGTTATGATTTAATTTATCACCCCAGGCTATACATACAGGGAGGTAAAGCCAATAAAGCATCTTATATCATACATGGGTTTCCATCACTCATCCAGTACGCCAGTATAATTTTGGCAGTTAAATCAGCTAATTGGAAGACCATGCTCCTTCCAATACTATTTTAGTGTGTGACCAATTTGCCATGGTGAGCACAAATCAAATCAAATACCAAATAGAAAAAGAAATTCTGTTTGGTGGAGTTAGACTAATTTTCCCAGAATCCAGGCTGAAGGTTGAGGACAAATGGTGTAGGTTCACATCATTTGGTTTGTTATAATCTATGAAAAATCTTCCCCACCCCTAATAACAATTTCAATTTGTAATTACTACTATTTCAGGTTTGACTACAGCTATGATGTAATGAGATTACTGTGTCAGTTGGATCTGATTTCAAAGAGATAATGCACTTTTTCCTTTCTGAGTGAGTTCATTTAAAATAATAGGTTCAAAACGGAAACAAAAACTGGCAGAAATAAAGGCTCTTGAAAATGTGGCATTCCTTTAGTTTTCACTCAGACAGCATGGGGAATTGAAAGGGTCTCTGTGGACTGATGGTCTCTGTTTCACATCATCACAGATAATAATGGATCCTCAGGGAAGAGTCAAAAAATTCCTCTGTTGATGATGCGCATGTCTCCCTGGCTCAGAAGCAAAAAACAAACAGGCCAAAAAAAAAAGAGGCTTGTGCTGATTTCTTCACTTGTTCACTCATCTATATTGATCATCTTTACAATAAGGTGCCATGCTAGTAAATATATTTTAAAAATATAAGATGTACATAAGATGTATATATTATTAGAAGTATAGGATATGGATGTAATCTTTGTGGTTAAGAATGTGAACTCTGGGTAGACTGCTTGTCTCCATAGCCAGGCTCCATCAGCTGTTGACGTTGGGCAAGTTACCCGACTTCTCTGGACTCAGTTTCCTCTTTTCTCAGTTGTGATAATTTTAGTAATTAAGTAAAATAACACCTATAAAGCATCTGAAAATTGCCTTGAAAGACTAGGATTCAATAAACGTTTGCTATGATGATGATGATGATTGAATGACTTACCACAAGGTGCCTCCAAATCACTAAACATCCCAGTCATAGACTTAATTCATTACAGGAGCTGCTAGACCTTAGGAAAACATTATTAAGATAGAAGCCCTGGCTGGGCATGGTGGCTCACACCTGTAATCCCAGCATTTTGGGAGGCTGAGGCGGGCAGATCATGAGGTCAGGAAATCAAGACCATCCTGGCTAATGTGGTGAAACCCAGTCTCTACTAAAAATACAAAAAATTAGCTAGGTGTGGTGGCAGCTACCTGTAGCCCCAGCTACTTGGGAGGCTGAGGCAGGAGAATCACTTGAACCCAGGAGGCAGAGGTTGCAGTGAGCCGAGATTGCGCCACTGCACTCCAGCCTGGGCGACAGAGTGAGACTCCATCTTAATAATAATAATAATAATAATAATAATAGTAATAAGCCCTGTTCTCAAGGTTCAAGGTGCTAACAATCTTGTGGGTGGTGCAGACATACTACGCCAGTGTTCTGTGATTCGTGCTACACTAGATGAGTATATGCTGATTTATTGCCTATCTACTGCTGCATAACAAATTACTCCAAAAATTAGTAGCTTAAAACAACAAACGCGTTATTTCACAGATTTTGCGAGCCAACAAACTGGGCTTGATGTAGTTTAGTGCCTCTGCCTCAAGCCCTTTCACAAGGTTGCAATCAAGTTGCTGGCTGGGACTGTGGTCATATCTGAAAGCTCCACTGAGTGATGAGTCATACTCAGCTCATTTACAAGGTTGTTGGTAGGGTTAAGTTCCTCACATGCTGTTGAACTGAGAACCTCAGTATCTTGCTGGCAGTTGGAGACCTCTCTCCGTTTCTTGTCATATAGGCATGTCCATAGGGAAACTCTCAACTGGCTTCCATTAGAGCAAGTGAAAAATAGCAAGAAAGGGCCAGCTGGCTAGAAGTCAGGCTTTTTAAAACCTGATCGAGACATGACATTGTATCACTTGTGCTATATGCTATCCATATGAAGTAAGTCCAAACAAACTCAAAGGAAGGGAATTACACATTGATGTGAATACCAGAAAGTGAGGATCATTGAAATCCATTTTAGATGCTGTCTAACACAAAGTACAGTGGTGAAACAAACAGCAGAGATAAAGACTTTAAAAGTAGACCAGCATGATCTGGGTTTTAAAGGATAAATAATTATTCACTGGAAAGGTATGGGGGAATAGCATTCTAGGTAGAGAGAATAAAACATTTGCAGAAACATGTGAAAAAAACCCTGATAGGATCAGGTGTCATAGAAGAAGTTATATTGATGCCTTAATAGCTTTTAGGTATACTAACATGCAAACTTCCCATAGCACCATAGAACAGAAAGGCTCATGGACAAAATTAAAATACTTGAATCATGTGATATAGTAAATCAAATTAAAACACAGAAGCAAAGGGAAAGATACGGGGAAAGCTACATTTATGATAGGGTGCAACCAGGTATAAGAACGTCAGCACCTGAATTCTGGGGTATGCAATGTTCATACATCTCTCTCTCTCTCTCTCTTTCTCTCACCTCAGACTTTCCCAATGATAGTTTGACTATGAGGACCAGAGTTGAGGTTCAAGAAACATAGCTCACAGAACATACTCTGGGCCAATGAGGTGTAGGGAAAGATGTAGTTTAAACCCAGCTGTGTCTTGGCAACAAATCCCCCAGCCATGAGTTTTACTTGTATTTATTGGGAAGAGCACATGTGGGGTGAGAATTGGTCCTTTAGGGTGTTGCTAATGGGTGGCCATGTTTGGGGGCATCATAGTTATCAATTGATGATTAAGACTTTGATCTTTCTATCTGTAAGTAACATTCTTGTTTGTGCAATCATATTTTTCTATTTAATTTTTTTTTTGGCATGTCACATGTTATTAATTTATTGTCTACATTGAACACATCATATGAATTCTGCCTTTGTTTCACAAGGTACTTGCTTCCTCATTATCCATGCTTAATTATCCTATGAATTTTACCTATACCTCATAAGCTACAGGTTTACTTACTATCTAACCTCAATATTTCTTATAGGTTTTATACAGTTTGTTATTTTTTCTTGTCTTTTTAGCACAGTTGAATACAACATACACACATTACATTAGGAGACTTGAAGTGTTCTGGCGTAGCAGGAGCACAGGGGGTTTGTCAAGGAAGGGCAGGAAATAAATGCAGAAAGGTAGAGAAGGCTTTATATGGAAACATGGACTCTATCCTGCAGACAATGGAGAATCACTGAAGGGTGCAAGCAGAAATAGAACTGTATTAGATATATCACAATATACTTATATAAAATATTAAAATAAAAATAATGTATGATAAACTCCCAATGAATCATTCAAATAAGACAATGCATGCACTTCAACCTACTCAAAGTGATGTCCCTGGTGTCATTTATATAGGCTTCAGGGAAGTTGTAACATGTTTATTAGTCTGTGGAGGAAGGAAATGTCTTTGGCTGAGAGTAGAAACCATTAAGGCAGAAAGACGTTAATACATGAACCTCTTACTCAGCTCCTACTGGTATATCCAGTAAGTCAAAGAACAAGATTACCCATTTGCATACCATAGAAAAAGTTTTCATGGATTTAGTAATTTGGATTTTTGACTCTCTTCCAGTAAGGATAAAAGTTTAATGTTAGTTGTTAATTTGTAATTTAGCTCAGGCACATATTTAAATCATATGTATTGCAAATTAATTAGTGATTAAAACTAGTTAACTTACTTCCTCCCTTTTCCCTAGCAGTTGAATCTCAGTGCAAAGTGCTGTTTCATTCATACATAAAAAACAATTTGGGTGGTGCATGGGTGAAAAATGGGTCTTTAAAAAATCAAACAATTATTAACTATGTACCAGGCCTTTTATGATGTCATACATCTCGTTTAATACTTACAATCAACTTAAAATGTAGATGCTATTTCAGAGAGGAAGAAACTGAGGATGAAAATGATCTATCAAACTGGCCAATGTCACATAGTTAGGAAATGCTAGAATAGAGATTTGAATGTATGCCATTTAATACTAGAGCCTGGCTCTTAACCACTCTAGGAACCAACTCCTGCTGTTGGTGCTGGCCCTGGAAGTAAAGAACAAGTGGGGAAGTCTAAAAAAGTAGTGGCTCATAGTTAGGAATGCTTTGGATAAACTAAAAGAGAAAAGTAGAATTTACTGGATACTATAAATAAGTTATGAAACAATTCATTGTACGTTCTATATAAAAATGTAACAATTGACTTTAAAACCATTTAGTGAATGCCAGGTCAGTAAAAAAGTGCTGTTTAAAAAGAAATAAAACTTTAGTTATAATTACATTGGGAAGCTATGCATAGTAAACATGAGGCTTTCATGAGAGCATGATCTAGAGGAAAACAAGCTTGTTTCCTATCCAAGAACTAACTGGGTACCATATGTCCTTTGTGAAAATCAAGGGTCTCCTACAGTAGTGAGCACAACACACCAGTCAGCTACAACTCTTGTGCTGTACACATTTTCAATTTGTGCTCTACGTCATTCATTTCTGCAATTTCAATTTTTTATCACTAGGCTTCCTTTATTTCAGAATCTAGGCTGAAATCTTCTCTGCAAATACTCTCATTGTACTGCAAACTATAAGAAGACATTCTTAGAAAGATCATACCTACTTACACACGATGACGTTAGAAATCCTTATTTCATGGGGTACCATCCTCCAAACCCTGTTGTTCACTCTAATGTGTTACTATCTGAGACATCTTATGAAATGCTATTGTTTTTTATTTTTTAGTTATGCATTTTAAAAACTATCTCTTTTCTTCATTATAGGATTTAAGTTTTATTTTGCTTCTGAGAGCTGTCTGGTTTGAGAATACCTTCGTTTAATTATGAAACTGTTTGTTTTGTGCTTGCACAGTCCACTCTTTAGGGCTTTTATATTCAAAGAACTAATAAGAATCAAGAGGACATACCAATCATGGTTGCCCTTTAGCTTTGGTTGTAGGATCCTGACAAGAGAACACAGCTAAAAAGCCACTTTAGGATTACTTACGAAAAGCAATATAACACTACTTGAAAAATTAACATAAATAACTCAGAATTATATGTTGTGAACCCTCTTGAGAGAAAAGAAAAAGTTTTCCTCTTGGAAGTAGGGAAATAAAATGGACATATTCTTGTCTACATAGTAGAGTGTTGAGAATAAGTATGAATTTCGGGGTTGAGTATTGCTGGAAATGACTGTGCAGATGAAAACATCACTAAATTGAAGTTTATAAAGAGATGCAGATGCATTGAGAATAGCAGAGCTTTTCTTGGTTTATTCCTGCTTTGTGGAACTCAGTGTTTCTCTCATGGTGGGCAATAGGGCCATCTTTACATGCTTGTCTGACTTGTAATAGAAGTGTGGCTGGCAGAGCATTGCTGGTGAGGGTTCATGAGCTGTAAGTCTAACATGCAGACGTCAGCCAAAAGCCTGTCAATCTCGAGGGACAGAAAAAAGACAACCCCAGTCTCCTTGCTCTGAGCTGCCCTGATGGAAAATGGGACTTCCTTTTTTTTTTTTTTTTTTTTTTTTTGAGACTGAGTCTCGCTCTGTCGCTCAGGCTGGAGTGCAGTGGAGCGGTCCCGGCTCACTGCAAGCTCCGCCTCCCGGGTTCACGCCATCACGCCATTCTCCTGCCTCAGCCTCCCGAGTAGCTGGGACTACAGGCGCCTGCCACCACGCCCGGCTAATTTTTTGTGTGTTTTTGGTAGAGACGGGGTTTCACCGTGTTAGCCAGGATGGTCTCAATCTCCTGATCTCGTGATCCGCCCGCCTCGGCCTCCCAAAGTGCTGGGATTACAAGCGTGAGCCACCGCGCCCGGCCCCCGGGACTTGCCTTTGATTGGCTCAGTACTGTGAGAAGCTTGACAATCCCTCTTTTGCATTTTGATCAAATACTGAAGGATAGTATGGTACAACAGTCTAAGAGAGTTTCACCACAAATTCATGGTCATCAACCTTATTCAGGTTCTGAACCCAATTCTACATTTGTTTCAATTATCTTTGGTGAATTCTTTCTCCATCTGAACTCAAGCAGCTATTCGAAATCTTTATTTTTCTTAAGTCCCCTAAAAAGTAGCCCCCAGAGGCCGGGCGCGGTGGCTCACGCCTGTAATCCCAGAACTTTGGGAGGCCTAGGCAGGTGGATCACAAGGTCAGGAGATGGAGACCATCCTGGCTAACACGGTGAAACCCCGTCTCTACCAAAAATACAAAAATTTAGCCGGGCGTGGTGGCATCAGGCTCCTGTAGTCCCAGCTACTCGGGAGGCTGAGGCAGGAGAATGGGGTGAACCTGGGAGGCGGAGCTTGCAGTGAGCCGAGATCGTGTGGCTGCATTCCAGCTTGGGTGACAGACTGAGACTCTGTCTCAAAAAAAAAAAAAAAAAAAAGTGGCCACCAGGTATGGAACATTGCCTAGAAGATAACCTCAAGAAGAACGAACCCTCTTTCCCTCATCTACAAATGCTTTTATACCCAAACTTAGTGTCTTGTTTGAAACAGAATCCTCAATTGTTTTAATAATCCTATCCACCTCACCAATGCCAAGACCTTATCAATCAATTATCTATGCCATCTCTCACATCTACCTGTCCTTTTCTCATAGTTTCTCCACTTTTGCCTCTAAACATGTTCAGGGTGTTACAATACAGACAGACATGGAAACAAATGAAAAACTCAAACCAAACAGTGATTACAAAACTCTTTCCTTAACCATACCTCCTGTTCTAGCTACTGCCTTCCCTCTCTCTTCCCTTCTTGAAAGAGTGATATGGTCCTCCCACAGCACATAGTTCAGCCCAATTACTGCACACAGCCTTCTATAATCAGAGGTCTCCACTGAGTGTCATATTGTCAGGTACCATGGCCACCTTTCTATTCTTACCTTACTGAACATCTCTGAACCTTCCTTTGTTCTGTTTGCAACACCTTACTAGTTCCAATATTAATTAATGAATTAAGTAAGATCTTTCTTATGTGCTTATTTTATATTGGCAAAAGAGTTATGATTTTACTTTTAGAAATTTGATTCAATACACTGAAAAGATTTTTCTTTCTTTTGTAATCAGAAGTATGGGTAAGATTTGTAAAGAAAATAATTTCCTCACCATGTAATTTAATACCAGCATTAATAAGTATCTCACCCTTTGACAATACTGAACTAGATTACTGTTTTTTTTTATGCTTAGTTGCTATTCCCAGTTACTTGCGGAAGTTAAGAGCTGGGGCTACTACAACTAGTTATGTATGGTTGTGATCTTCAAGAGCAGATATCTGAAAAAAATGAAAAACAGGAAAGCATCAGTTAAAAAGTATATATGTGCTAGCATGCATGTGGGGCTTATAAGCCCACCCAGGTTGGTAGGTGTGGGAGAGGATTCTCAGAGAAGACTACAGGTATAACAGAGAGAGCTGTGTTTCAGGCATTGGTAGATGGGCTGTGAGAGAATTTATAAATGTGTTGTGCAAGGCTCTTAGAGCCACAAAAGAACATGTGTTTTAGAGAACTGGAATAGTGCAGTATGATTAAATATAGTTTTTAAAAATTTTTAACGGACAAATAATTGTGTATATTTGTAGGGTACAAGGCGATGTTTTGATTTATGCTTCTATTATAGAAAGAGTCAATCAATTAATTAGCATATCCATCATTTTAACAATTCATCATTTTTTTAATGAGAACATTAAATATTCTAGCAATAGCACATATTAAGTACTAATACATAATACATTATACTAACCATGATCACTATGCATTACAGTCACTAAAACTTATTCTCCCAGTTTAACTGAAACTTTGTATCCTTTGATCAACATTTGTCTTTCTCCATCCCTTCATCTTTCTCCCCACTCAGCCACCTTTTTATTCTCTTTCTCTATGAGATTGATTTTTAAAAATCCACATATAAATGACATCATATAGTATGTGTCTTTCTGTGTTTGGATTATTTCACTTAACATAGACTTCTAGTTCCATCCATTTGTTACAAATAACAGAATTTTTTAAAAGCTAAATAATATTATATACACCAGCTTTTGTTTATCCATTCATACATTGATAAACACTTAGATTGCTTCCATATCTTGGCTATTGTGAATAATGTTAAAATAAACATAGAAGTGCAGATATCTCTTCGACATACTGATTTAAAGTCCTTTGGATATATACCCAGAAATGAGATTACTAGATTATATGATAATTTTATTTATAATTATTTAAGGAACCCCCATACATTTTCCAAAATGATTGTACTAATTTACATTCATACCAACAGTGTACAAAGGTTTCCTTTTCTCCACATTCTTGCCAAAACATATTATCATTTGTCTTTTTTATAACGGCCATTCTAATAAGCATGAGGTCATATCTCATTGAAGTTTTAATTTGTATTTCCCTTATGACTAGGAATGTTGAGCATTTTTTAATATTTCTCTTGGCCAGTTGAATCTCTTCTTTTGAGAAATGTCTGTTCCCATCTTTTGTTCATTTTTTAATCAGATTATTTGTTTCCTCGCTACTGTGCTATTTGAGTTCTTTATATATTTTGGACATTAGTCCTTTGTCAGATAAATGGTTTGTAAATATTGTTTTCCCAGTCAATATGTTGTCTCTTCACTCTGTTAATTGTTTACTTTGCTGTGCAGAAGCTGTTCATCCCAGAAAGAAATGGAATGAAAATTCAAAAAGCTGAAAGAAAAAAGAATACCTGTCAACCAAAATACAATAACCAGTAATTCTGTTCTTCAAAAATAAAGGGAAGGCTGGGCACAGTGGCTCATGCCTGTAATCCAGCACTTCGGGAGGCTAAGGCAGAAGAATTTCTTGATCCCAGAAGTTTGAGACCAGCCTGGCAATTTAGCAAGACTCATTTCTAAAAAAAAAAAAAAAAAAAAAAAATTAGCCAGACATGGTGGCACACACCTGTAGTCTTAGCTTCTTAGGAGGCAGAGGTGGGAGGATCTCTTAAGCCCAAATGTTTGAGGTAACAGTGAACTGTGATTATGGCGCTGCACTCTAGCCTCAGTGACAGGGCAAGGCCCTGTCTCAAAAAATTAAAATAAAAAAAAAATAAAATAGTGTTGGGGGATGGTGAGACAAAAACTTTCTCAGACAAATAGCTGAAATAATGTGTCACCATTGCACCTATCTTATAAGAAATGCAGAAAGGAACCCTTGAAGGTGAAAGAAAAGATTGCTAAGTAACAACATGAATATATATATATATATAAATATATATATATAAAATCACTGGTAATAGTAAGTATATAGAGCATTCTTATAATGTAATAGTGGTGTGAAAATCAATTATATCTCTAGTATAAAGGGCAAAAGACAAAAATATTACAAATAACTATAGCTGCAGTAATGTGTTTAAGGGACACAAATTATAAAAATTATGAAATGTGTCAATAAAACAAAAGGTGGGGGGGAAGAGAGTAAAAGTGTAGAGTTTGTGCAAGTGACCAAAGTTAAGCTGTTATCAGCTTAAAATAGCCTGCTATTAGTATAAGATGTTTTATGTAATTTTTATAATAACCACAAAAGAAAAATCCTCTGTAGCTACACAAAAGATAAAGATTTCAAAGCATACCTCTACAGAAGGTCATACACCACAAAGGAAGACATCAAGAGAGAAAGAAAAAAAAGCAACAATAAAGAATCTAGAAATTAACCAGAAACAATTAACAAAATGCCAATAGTAAGTCCTAAAATGTTAATTGTTACTTTCGATGTAAATAGATGGAATTCTCCAACCCAAAGACACCAAGTGACTGAATGGCTAAAAAAAAAAAACCAAGACCCAAATATATGCTGCCTACAGAAACTCATTTCACCTCTAAGGAGTGACTGAATGAATTTTTTTTTTTTAAAAAAGACGAAACTATATTCAGCATTCAGGAAACTCACTTCATCTCTAAGGACACACAGAAATTGAAAATTAAGGGATAGAAAAAGATATTCAAAGCCAATGAGAACCAAAATTGGGGGAGGAGGGAAACTATAATTATATAAGACAAAATAGACTTATTTAAGACAAAAAACTGTAAAAAAATACAAAGAAGGCCATTATATAATCAGGGGTTACTTCATCAAGAAGATATAGCAATTATAAATATATATGCACCCCCATTACAGCACCTAAATATATAAAGCAAACATTAATAGATGTAAGAAATGGGGATGGAAGGTGGATCAAAGGGCCTTCCCTGTTAATGGTTTTCAAACTTTTCCTTACTTTCCAACAAGAAATGCATTTACCTTGTAACTCAGTACAACACACTAAAAATGTAAGCAAAATTTTCATGAAGCAATATTTATCCTGAATACTCACAATGCACTTTGCTCTATTCAGTCTTATTTTATTCTATTCGCTTGTAAAAATGCTTGTCACCACCTGCTAAATTGATTTCACTCACTAATGAATGGCTGCAGTTTGAAAATCATTCAGATTTTGTTTGTTTGTTTATTTGCTAAACTATGGAACTTGGACCATATCCCAAAAAGTGAAAGGTTTAACAGAGAAGTGACTTGATGTTCAAATACTCCATCTATGTTTGTTGACTGACTGGATGAATTCATCCATCCATCCATCCATCCATCCATTCCTAAGAAAGAGTGGGAAACAAGGGCTTATCTATGCTTAGATCACACTTATATTTGGTTCCCCGAGTGCCTCACAAGGGAAGATGCAAATAAGAGTAACAAAAATGAGCAATATAGCACCTAGCACTCTGGCTACAAGAAAACAAGTACAGCTTGTGCACTGACCCTCAGAAGCCATCTTTAATGAGCAGTGAGACAGTTCATCTAAGTCACGAATTGTCACCATAGCTTCTGTTTCCATAGAAACAGGGCAACTGGTGAAGCACTTGGCTCTAAAAACTATGATGAAATATCCAGTAGCCAGATGGTCTGGCAACTGAAATTGTCATGCTTTTGTGAGCATTTATCATGAATTGGCATCACATGAGAAAAGAAATATTTTCCAGTGAGAATGGAGCAGAAATGGAAAAGTATGATCAGCAGGTGTCTGTTGGTAATTGACATTGAGGGCCAGGCAAAAGGCAAAAACCTAGGGCTTGGAGCTCCACCCAGTTCAACAATTCCCAGTTTACTTCTGCTGTCATTGTTCCTATTGGCTTTGCATCCACTGTGAAATAAATATTGCTTCCATCCTCACAGTGTCTAGGAACAAGTGGAGTTCTGAACATTTTCAAATCCCTCTTGAAGAAGATGAATTTCTTATACACCTCCTGCAAATTAAAAATGCCAACCAGCACTAGGCAGGAGAGAGACTAATATAAGCATTTTATGTTCTTTGGCATGCATTTCAAAGATTTCTGTGTTTGGTCAATACCATTGTAATGTAATTGGCAAAATATTTACTTGACAATTATATATAAACAATAAGACATTAAAGGAGTAATAAAAATAACTTGTAGTAATCATGTGCTCACCACATGCCAGTCACTGTGCTAAACACTTAACATTATGAGAGCTAGTAAAAGATATGTGCTACTATTATTCTCATTTTACAGACAAAGAACAGCTAGTAATTTGATTACAGGTGCAATACAGTCTGCACTCTTAGCCCATAAAAAAGTTTGTCTCTCCAAATATAAAACTTGTCTCTCCAAATATAAGGTGGTAAAAGCAGGGTCTTCAGGGCAGGGCTATGAAAACTTTCTGTGTCATAGATCCCTTTTGCAGTCAAGTAAAACCTATGGACACCCTCTTAGAAAAATGTGTTGGTACAAAAAAATCAAAGAAAGGATTACAAAGGAAAACAATTGTATTAAAATATAGTTAACAAAATTTTAAACATATAATATAGTTATATATACTTTTAAAGTAATGTATCAAATAAGATTAGACAGTAGGCCTAATATCTATCATAATTTTGAAGTAGGAAATACAAAATAAAATTTTGAAATACCTGCAATAAATTGTAATTAGATGTGAAGTTTGGTTTATTCATGTTTTTTCTTTTCCTTTTGGTCAACTCTTTATATTTAAAATTTTTATTTAAAAATTTTTTTGTGGGCACATAGTAGGGATATACATTTATGGGATACATGAGATGTTTTGATATAGGCATGCAATGTGAAATAAACACATCATGGAGAATGGGGTATTCAACCCCTCAACCATTTATCCTTTGAATTACAAATTCAATTACACTTTTTATTTTAAAAGGTACAATTAAGTTATTATTGACTATAGTCACCCTATTGTGCTATCAAATAGTAGGTCTTATTCACTCTTTCTATTTTCTTGGTACCCGTTAAGCATCCCCACCTCCCCCAGCCCCTCACTATCCTTCCCAGCCTCTGTTAACCATCCTTTCACTCTCTATGTCCATGAGTTCAAATGTTTTGATTTTTGATTCCACAAATAAGTGAGAACATGTGATGTTTGTCTTCCTTATGCCTGGCTTATTTAATTTAACATAATAATCTCCAGTTCCATCCACATTATTGCAAATGGTTGGATCTCACTCTTTTTTATGGCTGAATAGTACTCCATTGATGTTTTATTGGTTACAAGTCTCAAGTGTAATTAGTGGTAATAATACCACTAAGTCCTGTTGCCTACATTAATTATGGAAAGAAATGTTAAATTTCTATTAAATATTAGTGTAAAGAGGTAAAATTTTCCCATCTAAGTTCAAGGACCCCTAGAATCCTACTATGTTTTATTTTGGGGATCCTAGATACCAGGTTAGGAGCCCTGGCTTTAGAGGCATGGTTCTCAATCTGGGGCCATTTTATTTCCCTTACCTCCACCCCACTCCACAGGACCCTTGGTAATATCTGTAGACACCTTTGATTGTCATGACTAGGGTGGTACGCTACTGGCTTCGAGTGGGCAGAGGTTAAGGAGGCTGTTACACATCCTATGATGTACCGGTAGCCCTATAGAACAAATAATTATCTGGCTGAAAATATCAATAGTGCCAAAGTTAAGAAATTCTGCATTAGCGCAATAAGATTTAGGTTTGAGTCCAAAAGCTGGTACTTAAAAATGGAGTACTTGGAAAATATTTCCATTCTGAATTTTGGTTTTTTGATCTGTAAAATGAGGGCAAGATCTATATCATTAGGCTTTTGTGAGGATAAAATAAAGTGAAAGTGTATAAAAGGGAATAATGCATTATGCACATTTTTTTCTTTTGAGTCCTTGGAGTATACAGGGTCATTTCAGGAACTATTTCTGGGGACAGATAGAGAGGCTTCAAGGTCAGAATATTCAGGTATCTAAGCCGCTCTTTAACCAGGTATTTTCTGCTTTTTATCTATTTTATATATTGAGCTTCGCTGAAAGATTATTGAAAAACATAAAATTCTTTGCAGCTTAATATAATGCTAGACATAATTATTGTAAATATATTATGACAATCAAATATAAGCAAAAATTCTGAGCTCTTTATTTCTTAGCATTTAATCACTTGCATGTTCATATTATTGCAGAGGTTACGTTAGCTAGCATTACTTTGGGACAAAGTTTGAACACAGCAACTTGAGAAGAAAAACATACATTTAATATGCTTCCATGTGATACATTTTGATGAATATTTTCTCTGTACGAGTATTGAAAACACATCAAATAAAGGGACTGAGATAACTCATATTTCAAAACCACCTTTTCTTCTACTGCTGAAACAGAATAGAACTTTCTGTTTTTCAGTTTCATGCGTATGGTAATCAGTTTGCTTTGCTTTGAACTACATAATTGTAAGAATCACAGGATATCCAAAGCCTGTCCATGTATATTTATGTTCACTAACACAGTTACATGAGGGATCAGCAGAAATACTACTGGTCCTATTGGTTTATATTAAATTCCTTAATCAATCCCTTGAGAAGTGTTATCCAGGAGGTAACTGCCAAATGTGCATGAATCTTTTATGCGCTTCATTCTATAGCAGATTCTGGGAGGCTGGCAAATGTGAATTTTGCACAACAAAAATGAATGGCTGACATCAGACAAGGCGTCTGGTGGTTTCCTGATCTTGGAAACCTAATAACACAGGCTTGGCAAAGCAGAACACAGATATGATAAAGTTTTCTTGTCTTAGACTTCCCCCATCCACCTCCCTTAAAAGAGCAGAAGATAAGATATACTCTTTGATTCCTTATGCTGAGACTTTATCATTATTTAGTCCCTCAAAAGACTATGTAAACACAGAACCATCCTTATCATCCACTTTATCAATCGAGAAAGCCATGGCTCAGAGAGGTTGTGTAATTTGCCCAAAGTCACTCAGCTTGTAAGTAGCTGAATGAGGACAGGAACGCAGGGCTTTTTATTTCAAGAGCACATGGTCTTAGCCTCTACCAGAGACTGCCTCTCCTAATTTAACCCTTCCTCTCCTCCCTGCCCCCAGAATGAAGTGATTATTTAAGCCCCACATTTGCACTAGCGGTAGGATGAGTTACAAAGTGATAAGCCACTCTGGACTTGCTTCTTTGTCATTTTCTTATCAAGGCTAACTTGAAGTAAACATACAGAGTAAATACATTTTGGTTGTGGCCTTTGTGGTTTTCCTCTTTCCATGCTTCACTGAATTGTACCCTGAAGTTCTCCTTCACACCCTTGCCCAGGAAGCTGACTGGGAACTACCCATTGGCTTAACTGGAAGTTGCCAAAATCCAGAGAAAAAAGCTGTCAAAGTTTTGGCTCTTGAACTTTGCAAAGGCTTTATTTCAAGGAAAACACGAATACAATTTGAAAACAGATTTAATCTACTTGTTGACCTCCTTTCCTAGACTGAAAAAATAATTTCTTCTAGCTGAATAGGAATGGCCATTTGGACAGGAGCTAAGTCCACAAGGAAAGACCCCTAAGCTCCACACAGCAAGTACAGTTGGCCAGCAGCACTGGGGCTGAGACACCAGGACCCTTGAGAGTTAGCCTGAATGAAGCTCATCCTTCCAGTTCTATGGGTCAGAACTCCCCATCAAAAGTAACCAGTGGAGTGCAGCTTTTGAGATGTCCTTCAGAAGTGACACTTGCCTGTATGCCTGACATTGTTCAGTCTTCCATTTGGCTTACTTTTGGGGGTAACAACCTTCTCTAAATATTGAATTTGAGTACTGGGGTCATGTGACACTTATGGGTTGGTGTGCAAGTGGGGAGAGAAGAGACCCCTATCTAGGCAACATGGAATATCTGGAACAGTCTTCTATGTCCAATAGCTCATAGATAGTCATAGAAAAGAACCCTTTCTACATATAGATAATTTTATCTTTCCTATGTGTTCAGTAAATGGTCTAAAATAATTGTGAGATTCCAGAGGGAGGATAATAATAATGGGCCTCAAGTCTATGGATAATTCTTATATTGACTGAAGTAATTTAATTACTAATTGTAAATGCAGCTAACATTCATTGTTTTTTTAAATGCGTGCCAGGCACTATGTCAAACATTTTATGTACATTATTGCTTATAATCTGCATAAAATCCCTATTAGATGATATTGTTTTTATTATTACAGATATAGAAACTGAGTCTTAATAAGGTTAAGTGTATTTAGCAAGAAGTAAAATTTGGATTTGAGCCAGGAATTTGGGTTTTTCTTGCTTTAAGAGTTAAGAAAAAATGAAGAAGAGGGCCAAATAGTAAAAGAGGATGGAAGCATTATCCAATCATTCTGCCTGGAAGAAAAATACATATTCATGTATGTATATAAATACTTGCATGAGTGTAAATGTATACATGTATGTGTATGCACGCATAATCTTTCAATGTATGTGTGTGTACATATACACACATAGGGAGAGAGAAAAAAATCTACCTTCAATGTGTGTGTGTGTGTGTGTGTGTGTGTGTGTATGTGTGTATGTATATATGGTCTACCTTCAAACAGATTGTGTCTTCTATAGAACAAAACCTCAATCTCAATAATAAAATAATAACTGACAGATATCCTGAGTCTGGGTGGGATGCTCTCATCTGTGTTCTCCTGTGTAATAATTTTTTTCAATTGTGTGACTCTCTTTTCTTTCTCTGTCAACTAAGTTTCCAGCAGGGCAGGGACTACAACTTGTTTATTGTTATTATTATTTAATCCCACAGCCTAGTACAGCCCATGACCAGCCTAAGGTTGCCTAGCTAGCAAGTGGGATTCGAACTCAGGTAGTCTGGCACTAGAGCCAAACTTTTAGCCACCAATTTGTCCTACTGCGCCCAGAACAATCCTCTCCCAGAAGCACTGCCTTGTGACTTTGGGGCATGGCTTCTTCCTTGGTGTGGGGGTAAATCAGATTTTCCTTGTATTTACTTTCCTTATGTGTTGCACACAAGATTGGCAGGAAATAAACTACCCAGAGAAATGTTGTCTGACTCCAAGCTTAAGAACAAATCTGAGTATCCATAGTCCCTTCCATCATATCACCAATTTCTTATTTAGCATGTGCATTGAAATGTGAATAAATATAGCATATTAGGATGCTCCAGATGACTGGTAGCTGCCTGGGAGGATTTTATTCCGCAAAGCTCCTGTATAACATGATAGATGGAAATGTTCAAGAATACAGCACATAAATTATAGAGGCATATATTAAACAGGGAGGTTCTTAAGGCTTTTTAAAGCCAACGCACCATAAGGATTTTTTGTCTTTTGGTTTTTTTCCTTAGGATGCTGTAGGTAGGTCATCTAAATTATGGATACTTGGTTTATGGATAATTAACTACTGAATAAACGAGAGTTCACTACAGTAACGGTTCACATCATCTAGTCTGTGAATAATTGATTATGGTGCTCCTGCCCTGCTTCTTGGCCCTGTTTATTGCTTATAAGCAGTCCCATAAAGTTAAACTCAGGTTTCGTCAGAAAGCAGGAATAAAATGTATACAGAGATATTCATTATAGCACTATTTATAACAGCAAAATCTGGAAACAACCTACTTGTTCAGTAATAGATTAGTAGTTAAATAAATTTTGGCTTCTCTGGGTAAAGGAATATTTTGGATGTAGTGGGATAGTGTTTGTAAGGAAAACTTCATTATAATTACATGCTTAAAACATAAGAGACAGAGGAATACCTAAAGTATTTGACATCTAGGGTGAATTATTTTTAATTTTTTCCCTCCATTCTATAGATCAAAATTATTTTCACTGATTAATTTCGGTAATTACCAGTTATAATTTTTAAAATTTATTTAATTAATATAGAACCATAAAGTATAACAAATAATAATGTTAAAAAAAGCATGAATTATAGAATTCTTATCTTGAACTTTTTCATATGTAATCATGCCAGTAAAGAAAATGGAATAAAATAAAATGTAAAAATGAATAACACAGTTCAAAGGATGAAAATAAACAAATTAGTATTTTTAGACTACATTTTTTTAAAGAAGGGGAGGGGAAGCCACAATACGTCCAAACATTGGATTCCCAGTGTTTCAGAGAATGATCTGCACATACAAAGACATAGTTGAAGTAACTCAAATTCTGTTTATCTTTACAACCATTATGTTGCCACTTTTTATTTAAAATCTACTAGTTAAGTGCAGGAATATACAGCACAGGAGTTGAATACATGAACTGCATCCAAAGTGAGCTTGAATGATTCTAAATCCTATAGAACTAACTTTCCAAAAGAGAGGAACACGTGTAGTTAATTATGTGTGTCATGGACCATACATGGAGTCGTTTGGATTAATTCTCATGTACATTACAAAGTTTATTAATGTGTAACTAGTGAAAATGTGCTAATTCGAAGCTTAAATATATACTAGTAAAACTCATCCATGTCTTCATTAATTGTTTAGAACCTAGATCAACAAAAAGGATTTGAAGAAAAAGAATATTTTCTCCCTGATATTTAGGATCACTGGAACATTGTGAGACTATGAGGCAGGCTGAATTTTACTTGATTTTATTTATTAATTGTTGCTTTTAATTTCTCTATATGTTGCTTCCCCCTTATTGCTTGCACCTGAGGTGAACCATTTCCACTGTCCCACTCCTGAAACGTTACTGATGATACATCTCTGAAAGAAAGAAAATAATATAAAATTGTATATAGGTAAACTGGAAAGGAGCCTCTGAAGCTGCCTTCTGCACAAGGAAGGCTGAAATGGCCCAGTGAGATTTCTGGGGTTTATAGCATTTGTGATACCTGAAATAAGTGTGCCACCTGGGCCAGGACTGATTAAGCCAGGGAAAGAGATGCCCCATATTGGGTGGTGGCCAACAGACAAATCAGTGCCTCTTTCTGGAGAAGTAGGAATGCCAAATGCACAGATGAGGTAGGTTAATTACATTTGAGTATTCATTAAACTGTTGTTTTGGTTCTCATGATGTCAGTCTTGGAAACACTGCCACCCACCTGATTATCTACTATATTTTGAGGTTTTATTTTAGGCAATAAACCTTTTATTATACAAGCTTATCTCTGTGGCCAAACTTAAATAATGGTTTAGTTTATAAATATGAACAAATAAAATAGGGCTATACTATAAATACTAGCAGAGAATATATAAACATGTTAATAATGGGTAGGCTCTCTGGGCTGCGAGATAATAAATGCATTTTTCCCCTAACATTTTCCTGCATTTTCTATATTATTTATCATGAACGTGTGTTGATGACATGTCAGAAAAATATTATCAGAGATAACTTTATTTTATATTTTCAACTTGATTGCCTTTAAAAGGAGAGAAGAAACAACCTTTATAAATTCTTTGCATAGAAGTAAGTTCTTTGCTTTGGTAAAACTAGTACATTTTATACTAATAGCACAAACTAAAAGTGCTATAACCTGCTGAGACTAAATACAGTTTAACCTGGGCTGGTTATCTTAATTTGTGTTCGTACGCTATAGGATAAACAAACCATTTGAAGTTCTTCCAGGGAAGTAAGAGACCAAGATAATGGTCAGGTAGTTACCTTGGACAGCAAAGGTGAAGTGGGTTAGTGCTTTTGACAATCTCTTGCCTATACTGAAAGGTTATTTTTGAAGACAAGAGTACCGAATGTTCCAAGCTCCCACTGTTGTCATGGAAACATTTCAGCTAGCTGAATAGGTTAGGAGGATTTTATGTTCCCCACTCTGACAAATACAAGAAGGCATGATCCTAGCTTTGCATTTCTAATCAGAAAACTTCAGTTTTCAATTCTTCTAGCACTTGATTAGTCACATTTTCTTAATGTTTCCCTCCCCACTCCACAACAGAAAGCAACAGGCAATTCTCTTTCAAAAATTATTCCCACTTTAGAAGCAGAGCCGAAATTGTGACTGGGCTGAACTTGCTGTGCTTGGGAGTAATATTGCTTGCAGCTCTGAAAGGCTCCTGCAGGTTAATTTAGACTCCTGCAGAAACTCTTCTGATTTGTACTCACTTTCAGTGGTTTCCTGGAGGTAAACTCACTTACTAATAGGCAGGAATTATTCCTCATTTTAGCAGCAACAGACTGCCAACAGTAGCTTATAACGCACAGGTAAGCTTTTGGAAAATGGCATCCTAAGGCTAAAACCAAAACAGCCATGTCATGTGCGTACATTCAGAGCCAGCCAATCAGACTTTTTCCTATTATTTATCTGTAACAGCCCTCAACACTGTTTTGGAAGATAGAAATAGTCTAAGAATCCAAAGGTGAACTGGACAACTAACAACTGCATTGCAGGCAAAAGACTGACTAATTAGGTTGAGCTAGTTGAAGCTGGAATTTGTTGGACTTCTTTAAGAGTCATCAGACTCAGCCTGTGTGTGTGTGTGTGTGTGTGTGTGTGTGTGTGTGTGTGTGTGTGTGTAGGGAGAGTTGACAAGGACACCTTAGAGCATCAGGTTTGTTAAGTAGTGAATAATGTAATAATTAAGTTTGATGTAACAAGAATGTGGGCTCTTCTAGCTATGTGAATTTGAGGAGTTCCTTTTGCATCTCAGCTTCTTTATCAGTATAACGGAAACGCTTGTGGTGAGAATTAAAGAGTTAATACATGTACATAGTGTATCATCCCCGACACATAATTACATGTTAAGTAGCTATATTTGGCATGACAAAGACACGGGGAAGAAAGAAAACAAAAGAGCATAAAAACATAGAATAGAGAAAAAGAATATAAGAGAAAAGGACCAGGAAAGAATGAGGTGCATCTGGCTATAAGGTAATCTCTTTTCTAGTTGCCTCAATTGTTGGATGTTGACAAAAACCTACCCCCTCCCCCACACCTCACACTAAACCCCACTGGAGCCATCTATCACTGGATGCAACTAACTGAAATGATTTTACAGAATTAATTTGACTAATATAATGGTTTTCATTATTTAATTAGCTCCAATGAAATTCTGTTTTCTGTTTTGTTAAACGTTCCAATGTCTGTTCTGCACTAATGCAATGATGCTTGCCTAAGAAACCTTAAGTTAATAAAGAAGTGCATAATGAAAAGTGCTGTTTCAATGGGGCAGAAAGGGTTTGTGATTAGAGGGTTTCAGCCTTGCCATAGCAGAATTATATTTCTTCTGAGAATTAAATAGTGTATTTAAAATACATCTGTATATTCTTGCAAGCTAAAAGTAACAAATTGACTGATGCAAATGAATAAAAAAGAAATCAACCTGAACATCATTAAGTAAATCTCAAACAGTGCTTAAATTCAGACCAAAATAAATGATTTTGGAGACCATCAAAAGAAGTTGTAGCACATGTTTCAACTCCAACATTAAACTAAAACATGGTTGCCAAATGAGAAACCAAAAATGAAAATAAAACAGCTTGGGTTTTCATTTTGCATGAAACACAGTTTTCCTATACTCACAAAATGGATTTTCGTATAAATGCTTTGTTTTTGAAGAGTTTTGTATAATAATAAATGATAACATGTACAGCGCAAAGTGTATCCTCCCTTTAATCAATCATATTATGTCCAATATGTTATAAAATTTGCCCAGTAGAAAAAAGTTCTACTTCAGCTAGCTGATAGTAATAAACGTTTTAATGCTATCAGTACATATTGCTTTGTATTTATTCTCTTGCTTTTTCCATGTGGCTTTTCTCATTTAAATTACACATTTCAAAAATCTTTTTATTCAAACTAAGCACTTTTAGTGGATACTTACAAATGAATGGATGCATTAATGACTAAGTAATGGGGATTATGATTTGGGGAGCTTAGCGAATAGTAAAATTAAATGATACTCTTACCTTCTACAAATGAATTATTATTTAAATCAAATTTCATTTTAATGATGTAATACATGCACATAGGAAAAAAACTAAAAGATTTTAAGGAAATAAAGCATCCCCTACCCTTCTCTTTTCCACTCCTTAGGCTTTCTGAAGGAAATCATTTGAACCATTTTAGCTTTTTCTTCTGACGTTTTATATTTTGAAACATTCTTCTTCTGCAATGTATCCTAAAAGCCAATTTTCTGACATCAACTGGGTGTCTAACAATTCAATTAAATCTAGAGTGAGTTTACTATTTCATTTTGTTGTAGCACATTTTACAGCAACTTTGTAAGAAAGTATATAAATGGAGGTAATTTTTTTTTAGTTTTGAAATATCAGGTCATATTTTTACTCTTATATTAATAGATGATTTATTACACATGGAATTTTTGGGTTGAGTCATTTTATCTCAGGATTTTGAAAGTGCTTCTTCACTTTCTGTAGATTCCAGTTCTGCTGATGAGAAGTCAAGTGCCGTTCTTATCCCTCCTCTTTGAATATGATTTAAGTTTTCTTCCTGGAACCTCTCTGAAATTTTTTTATCTTCAGGAGGTGCTAATTTCATAGTGATGGGCCTTCAAGTGCATCTTTTTAATTTATTGATCTGGGAATTTTGGCGAGTCTTTCAACATGACAACTTACTTTTTTTTTTTCCAATCTATTAAAGTCATCTCCATTTATTTAACAATTTTCCTTTCTCTCTCTTTTTATTTTTTTGAGATGGAATTTCACTCTTGTCACCCAGGCTGGAGTGCAATGGTGCAATTTCAGCTCACTGCAACCTCCGCCTCCCGGGTTCAAGCAATTCTCCTGCCTCAGCCTCCTGAGTAGCTGAGATTACAGCCGCCTGCCACCATGCCTGGCTAATTTTTATGTTTTCAGTAGAGATGGGGTTTTGCATTGTTGGCCAGGCTTGTCTCGAACTCCTGACTGCAGGTGATCCGCCTGCCTCGGCCTCACAAGGTGCTGAGATTACAGGCGTGAGCCACCGCACCTGGCCTTCATTTTTTTTTTTTCTTATTCTTTATGAAACTGTCATTTCGATGACTGAATCTTTAGTTGATATTTAAATTTTTTAGTTTTTTATCTTTCATTATTCATCTCTTTTCTCTTTTTCTACTTTCTATGAGGCTTCCTTGGTTTTTATTCCTACTCTTTCACTGATATTTTTTCCTTAAGAGCTATAATATTTTTAATTTCCAAGAACTCTTTTTTGTTGTTCTTTTAAAAACAACATACCATTTGTGTTTTATGGATAAAGTCTCATCTCTCTTTCTATGAATGCACTTTTTAAAAATGCCTTTATTCTTGAAATCATTTTGTCTTGTTTGCTGTCTCTGTTTCTTTTAAATTCTATTTACCCCCTCTGTGTCTTATGGAGAAAGATTTTTTTTCAAATTGCTAACACTCACTGTTTGCTGTTTGTTCATTTTAATAGTAAGGCATTTAAAAGCAGGACAGGTATATTTAGAATTGTCATATCTTCTTGTTGAATTGATCACTTTACCATTATATATTAATCTTCTTTCTTCTTTTTTACTGTTATCCACCAGAGCAACTAGATTCATAAAATAAACACTACTAGACCTATGAAAAGAGATATACAGCAATACAGTAATAGTGGGGGACTTCAACCCTCCACAGAAAGCATTAGACAGATCATCAAGACAGAAAATCAGCAAAGAAACACTGGACATAAACTGGACCCTCAACCAAATGGACCCAACAGACATTCACAGAATATTCTGTCCAGCAGTTGAAGAATATATATATTCTTCTTCTCTGTGCATGGAACATTCTCTAAATTAGATCATATATTAAGCCACAAAACAAGTTTCAATAAATTTCAACAAATTGAAATCATATTGAATATCTTTTCAGACCACAGTGAAATAAAGTAGAAATTAATTCCAAGAGGAACTCTCAAAACTATACCAATATATGAAATTAAACAACCTGCTCCTGAGCTATCTTTGGGTCAATGATGAAATTAAGACAGAAACTAAATTGTAATTAATTAATTGCAATTCCTTTCAAAATACCAATGCCATTTCTCACAGAATTAGAAAAAACAATCCTAAAATGTATATGGAACCAAAAAAAGAGCCCAAATGGCCAAAACAATCCTAAGCAAAAAGAACAAAGCTGGAGGCATCACATTACTTGACTTCAAAATATATTACTAGGCAACAGTAACCAAAACAACATGGTACTACTATAAAATTATAGAACAGAATAGAGAACCCAGAAGTAATGCTACAGAGCTACAACCAACCAGTCTTTGATAAAGTGGACAAAAACAAACTGGGGAAAGGATACCCTATTTAATAAATGGTGCTAGGAAATTAGATAGTCATATGCAGAGAAATGAAACTGCTCCCATATCTCTCAGTATATACAAAAATAATTCAAGATAAATTCAAGGTTAAATGTAAGACCTGAAACTATAAAAATTGTAGAAGAAAATCTTGGAAATACACTTCTGGACATTGGCCTAAGCAAAGAATTCATAACTAAGACCTCAAAAGCAAATGCAACAAAAACAAAGTAGACAAATGTGACTTAAACTAAAAAGCTTCTGCACAGCAAAAGAAACAATCAACAGAGTGAACAGACAACATGTAAATTAGAGAGAATGTTTTGCAAACTATACATCTGACAAAGAACTAATATCTAGAACTAGAAGAAATTCAAACAAGTCAACAACAACAAAAAAAACAAATGACCCCAGTAGGCAGTGAGCAAAGGACATGAGCAGACATTTCTCAAAAGAAGGCATATAAATGGCCAACAAGCATATGAAAAAATGCTCAACATCACTAATCCTCAGAGAAATGCAAATTGATTCCACAATGAGATACCATCTTACACCAGTCAGAACACCTATTATTAAAAAGTCAAAAAATCATAGATGTTGGCAAGAATGTGGAGAAATGAGAGCACTTATATACTGTTGGTGGGCATACAAACTAGTACAACCTCTATGGAAAACAGTATGGAGATTTCTCAAAGAAATAAAAATAGAACTACTATTTGATCCAGCAATCCCATACCCAAAGGAAAATAAATTATTATGTCAAAAGATATCTGCGCTCATATGTTTATTGCAGCACTATTCACAATGGCAAATATATGGAATCAACCTAAGTGTACATCAATGAATGAATGGATGAAGAAAACGTGATATGTGTATATATATATCATGGAATACTTTTCAGCCATAAAAAACAATGAAATATGTCTTTCAGCAATATGGCTGGAACTGGAGGCTATAATCTTTAGGGAAATAACTCAGAAACAGAAAGTCAAATATTGCACATTCTCACCTATAAGTGGGAGCTAAATAATGTGTACACATGTACATAGAGAGTGGAATAATAGATATTGGTTACTCAGAAAATTGAGAGGGGAGTGATGGTTACACTAAAAGGCCAGACTTTACCACTATGAAATATATCCATGTAACAAAACTGTGCTAAATCTATTAAAAAAAAGATGACCTGACTAAGTAGGACTTATTTTAGGCATTTTAGAATTAGCAAAATTTATCAGCATCATTCTTTACCTGATTGTGTCTAAGGAGAAACAATCACAAAAAGCACATAGTGCATGATTCCCTGTATATAAAATTCTAGAAAATGCAAACTCATTTACAGCGACAAAAAGCAGATCAGTGGTTGCTTGAAGGTCATGGGCAAAGAGAAAGATTGATTGCAGAAGCATAGAAGGAAACTTTGGGGGTGATGGAAAAGTTCTGTATCTTGATTGTGTTGGTAATTCCCCCAGGTGTATACAGTATATTTGTAAAAATCCATATAATTGTACACTTTAAATGTATCACTTATTAAATGGAAATTATACCCCAATAACAAATTATTTTTCTAAAAGAGAAAAAAGCAAGGCAGAGGTTTTCATCTCATGGTTTGCATTTGAGACTTGACCTTTGAGTTATATGCTATTAACTGTGAAGCGTTTCAGTTTCTTTAAAGACAAATCCCCAAAGAGTAGGCATACCCTGGGGTGCCCCTGGGATGCCAGTGGTCTGTGAACAGAGGGATGTTAATGGATACTGGATGTTCCAGTATGAGACTACGTAGGCTTACATTTAATTCCTTGCTTTCTCTTTGGTGCTTCACCATTGCCCCATAACATAGGGCCATGAGTCCAAATTCTCTGGTTTATTTTTTCAGCATATAAAACTCTTCTAGCCTTTGAATGCTTGGCGGGGTGGGGGAAGGATAGTTGCTGGGTTGCAAACATTGTAGGAAAAAATATGGGTTTAAGTCTTTCCTATGAAGTCTTTCTATCTACTCTGTTTTCAGCTCCAAGCTCTACCTTGATTTGCTTGTTTTTTTTGTTTGTTTCTTTTGTTTTTGAGATAGAGTCTTGCACTTTTGCCCAGGCTGGAGTGAAGTGGGGTGAACTTGGCTCACTACAGCCTCCCATTCCTGGGCTCAAGTGATCCTCCCAGCTCTGCCTCCTGAATAGCTGGGACTACAGTTGTGTATCACCACACCTGGCTGATTTTTTTTTTTTTTTTGGTAGAAGTGAACTTTTGTCATGTTTTGAATTCCTGGGCTCAAATAATCCACTGGCCTTGGCCTCCCAAAGTGCTGGGATTACAAGTGTGAACACTGATGTTTAATAGAACATTGTGTTTCCATTCTCAAGCTTATCTTCAGTTCTAAGGAATGTTATCATTTGCTTTATCACTATCTATTTGTGTAGATACATAAGAGTTTAGCTTTTCCTTCTCAGCAAACTCAGTGTCCTTTCATTTATAGACTTCTAACCTACAAAGTATTTATTGATATTCCCTCCCTGCTGTTGTTTCCCTCTAGTTCTTTTTGTTTGTTTTGTCATTGAGGGTTTACTTTGTTTTTATTTCTCCTCTATCATTTAGGTGTTTAAAGAGTGGGCAGGGATTGACTCATGTATTCACTCCTCTGTGTTTAACCAGCATTCTCTAAAAATCCCAGTATTTTAGAAATGATTTAGTGGTTTGATATTTAGGAAGCCTTCACAGTGAAGTGCTGGAGTCAAACATGCATCACTTGGTCTCTGCACTTTCCATGAGACTGTTGTTTTTCTCTTCTTCCCGGTGACTTCTTACTTCTCCCCTAGTCATATTTACTGCTTGTGTGTTACAGAAAAGGTGGCTATCCGATGGGTTATTTTAAGAGTCTAAGGTAATCCTCCTTGCATCCACTAAATCTATCTATATTTCATGCAATATTTAATTTTGCCTTAAAATTTTAATTCTTGTTAATGTTAAGCTCTTTTCCATTATTTATTAATTTATTTATTTATTATTATTATTATACTTTAAGTTTTAGGGCACATGTGCACAATGTGCAGGTTAGTTACATATGTATACATGTGCCCTGCTAGTGTGCTGCACCCATTAACTCATCATTTAGCATTAGGTATATCTCCTAAAGCTATCCCTCCCCCCTCCCCCCACCCCACAACAGTCCCCAGAGTGTGATGTTCCCCTTCCTGTGTCCATGTGTTCTCATTGTTCAATTCCCATCTATGAGTGAGAACATGCGGTGTTTGGTTTTTTGTCCTTGTGATAGTTTACTGAGAATGATGATTTCCAATTTCATCCATGTCCCTACAAAGGACATGAACTCATCATTTTTTATGGCTGCATAGTATTCCATGGTGTGTATATATGCCACATTTTCTTAATGCAGTCTATCATTATTGGACATTTGGGTTGGTTCCAAGTCTTTGCTATTGTGAATAGTGCCGCAATAAACATACGTGTGCATGTGTCTTTATAGCAGCATGATTTATAGTCCTTTGGGTATATACCCAGTAATGGGAAGCCTGGGTCAAATGGTATTTTTATTTCCCGATCCCTGAGGAATTGCCACACTGACTTCCACAAGGGTTAAACTAGTTTACAGTCCCACCAACAGTGTAAAAGTGTTCCTATTTCTCCACATCCTCTCCAGCACCTGTTGTTTCCTGACTTTTGAATGATTGCCATTCTAACTGGTGTGAGATGATATCTCATTGTGGTTTTGATTTGCATTTCTCTGATGGCCAGTGATGATGAGCATTTTTTCATGTGTCTGTTGGCTGCATAAATGTCTTCTTTTGAGAAGTGTCTGTTCATATCCTTTGCCCACTTTTTGATGGGGTTGTTTTTCTTTCTTGTAAATTTGTTTGAGTTCATCGTAGATTCTGGATATTAGCCCTTTGTCAGATGTGTAGTTTGTGAAAATTTTCTCCCATTTTATAGGTTGCCTGTTCACTCTGATGGTAGTTTCTTTTGCTGTGCAGAAGCTCTTTAGTTTAATTAGATCCCATTTGTCAATTTTGGCTTTTGTTGCCATTGCTTTTGGTGTTTTAGACATGAAGTCCTTGCCCATGCCTATGTCCTGAATGGTAATGCCTAGGTTTTCTTCTAGGGTTTTTATGGTTTTAGGTCTAATGTTTAAGTCTTTAATCCATCTTGAATTAATTTTTGTATAAGGTGTAAGGAAGGGATCCAGTTTCAGCTTTCTACATATGGCTAGCCAGTTTTCCCAGCACCATTTATTAAATAGGGAATCCTTTCCCCATTGCTTGTTTTTCTCAGCTTTGTCAAAGATCAGATAGTTGTAGATATGTGGTGTTATTTCTGAGGGCTCTGTTCTGTTCCATTGATCTATATCTCTGTTTTGGTACCAGTACCATGCTGTTTTGGTTACTGTAGCCTTGTAGTATAGTTTGAAGTCAGGTAGCGTGATGCCTCCAGCTTTGTTCTTTTGTCTTAGGATTGACTTCGTGATGCGGGCTCTTTTTTGGTTCCATATGAACTTTAAAGTAGTTTTTTCCAATTCTGTGAAGAAAGTCATTGGTAGCTTGATGGGGATGGCATTGAATCTATAAATTACCTTGGGCAGTATGGCCTTTTTCACGATATTGATTCTTCCTACCCATGAGCATGGAATGTTCTTCCATTTGTTTGTATCCTCTTTTATTTCATTGAGCAGTGGTTTGTAGTTCTCCTGAAAGAGGTCCCTCACGTCCCTTGTAAGTTGGATTCCTAAGTATTTTATTCTCTTTGAAGCAATTGTGAATGGGAGTTCACTCATGATTTGGCTCTCTGTTTGGCTGTTATTGGTGTATAAGAATGCTTGTGATTTTTGTACATTGATATTGTATCCTTAGACTTTGCTGAAGTTGCTTATCAGGTTAAGGAGATTTTGGGCTGAGACAGTGGGGTTTTCTAGATATACAATCATGTCGTCTGCAAACAGGGACAATTTGACTTCCTCTTTTCCTAATTGAATACCCTTTATTTCCTTCTCCTGCCTAATTACCCTGGCCAGAACTTCCAACACTATGTTGAACAGGAGTGGTGAGAGAGGGCATCCCTGTCTTGTGCTAGTTTTCAAAGGGAATGCGTCCAGTTTTTGCCCATTCAGTATGATATTGGCTGTGGGTTTGTCATAGATAGCTCTTATTATTTTGAGATATGTCCCATCAATACCTAATTTCTTGAGAGTTTTTAGCATGAAGAGTTGTTGAATTTTGTCAAAGGCCTTTTCCGCATCTATAGAGATAATCATGTGGTTTTTGTCTTTGGTTCTGTTTATATGCTGGATTACATTTATTGATTTGCATATATTGAACCAGCCTTGCATCCCAGGGATGAAGCCCACTTGATCATGGTGGATAAGCTTTTTGATGTGCTGCTGGATTCAGTTTGCCAGTATTTTATTGAGGATTTTTGCATCAATGTTCATGAAGGATATTGGTCTAAAATTCTCTTTTTTGGTTGTGTCTCTGCCCGGCTTTGGTATTGAAGCCCATCACACTAACAGCGGATCTCTTGGCAGAAACTCTACAAGCCAGAAGAGAGTGGGGGCCAATATTCAACATTTTTAAAGAAAAGAATTTTCAACCCAGAATTTCGTATCCAGCCAAACTAAGCTTCATAAGTGAAGGAGAAATAAAATACTTTACAGACCAGCAAATGCTGAGAGATTTTGTCACCACCAGGCCTGCCCTAAAAGAGCTCCTGAAGGAAGCACTAAACATGGAAAGGAAAAACTGGTACCAGCCGCTGCAAAATCATGCCAAATTGTAAAGACCATCGAGGCTAGGAAGAAACTGCATCAACTAATGAGCAAAATAACCAGCTAACATCGTAATGACAGGGTCAAATTCACACATAACAGTATTAACTTTAAATGTAAATGAGCTAAATGCTCCAATTAAAAGACACAGACTGGCAAGTTGGATAAAGAGTCAAGACCCATCAGTGTGCTGTATTCAGGAAACCCATCTCATGTGCAGAGACACACATAGGCTCAAAATAAAAGGATGGAGGAAGATCTACCAAGCAAATGGAAAATGAAAAAAGGCAGGGGTTGCAATCCTAGTCTCTGATAAAACAGACTTTAAACCAACAAAGATCAAAAGAGACAAAGAAGGCCATTACATAATGGTAAAGGGATCAATTCAACAAGAAGAGCTAACTATCCTAAATATATATGCACCCAATACAGGAGCACTCAGATTCATAAAGCAAGTCCTTAGTGACCTACAAAGAGACTTAGACTCCCATACAATAATAATGGGAGACTTTAACACCCCACTGTCAACATCAGACAGATCAACGAGACAGAAAGCTCTTTTCTATTATTTATAATTTAGAATACATTTTAGCTTCTTCATGAGGTTTGGTAAAAGCTAGGGTTGAGAATACTAGAGAAATGAGTCACAAAATGTGATGTATATATCACCACCAAAGAAAGTACTCATGTCCTTGGCTCAGATATGAGGTTTATAGTATTAAAACCCAAGGTTATTCTGGAACCTATAAAATCTGGGTCTTATTCTTGCCTCAGCTGCTTGTCATATAACCTTGAGCTAATGATTTAGTCTTCCTCATTAACCTTACTCATTCCTCATTGCAAATTGTTGTTAATAATGCCTATTTTGTATGATGTTGAGCAGGCTGAATGAGATAATTAACAAAAAACTAAGGAGATTGAGAGACGTGAATGAGATAATAAATGAAGAAATTTAGAACACTGAACACTGTCTTGCCTGCAAAAGTATACTATAAACATTATTGACTTTTAACATACAAACAGAGCTTATAGATACTACAGAAAACAATTACTTGCTTTAGAGATAAGGTTTGGTTTTGCTCAGTATTTTTATTATTTTTTATTTTCTTTTCTCCCTCATTTGCCAAGTTTATGATTACAAACATGGTGGACCACCCAAATCATTAAACTTAGAATTTTGGGGTAGCTCTGCGTTATTCTCACTAGTGTGGGAAAACCTTCTGCAAAATGTGAAGGCTGGATTTGTTTGTGGCTGAAAGTGAATTGATAGAGGCATGCTGGGATTGTTAAATGGGGCTCTCTCAAAGATGGATGTCAGTTGCTGCGTGATCAATTTGGCTGTGGGGACTAGAATTGATCACATCAATGGTGGCAATGAAAGTTCCATTCAAGGCTGCAGTCTACTTAAGTCAACTGCATATGGATGGACATGACCTGGAATAGATTCACTTAATTAAAGCTCCAAGGCAGCAAGCAGAAATTTGGGTAGGGATATGGGAACTAGGAAATTTTATCTATAGTTTCTGTGTAATTTGTTAGAATATAAATTTACTAGAGTGAAAATATCCCTAGGCTTAAAGATTAGAGTTCTAAATTTTACACTACACTATTGCATCATTCATTTCCAACTTAATGAGACACTTTTTAGGAAAATAAATTTAACAGCTTTTGGCCATGTATATATTGATGGCAATTATCACAGTGATTTCACAGAAAATTTTGTTATTTTGTGCACATAAACAAAATATACTGAATATTGTAATTCGGTAGGAAATTGAGTCTTGACTAATACATTGTCATTCTTTTGAATTCTGAATTTGAATATTTCCTTTTTCTTTTGCATATATTTGTGGTCACTTTACAATTTTCCTACAAAAACTGTTTTCTACATCTATTAACTTATGTTTGTTCTCATATCCTCAAGTCTTTATTGTTAGGAATTGATGGTGGCCACATTGCCATATTTATTTTTAATGTCTGACAATTTATAGCAACAACTCCATAGAATTTGATGGGAACTAATATATTTAAATGTTAAATGGTAGGAACATAATCTAAACTTATCTCTGATAAGCTCAGGGACTTGTGGTTTGTTAAATTGTTGAGAAAACTCCCAAGAGTATATGTAACCATTATCTTGGCTATGATAGTACCCTTTTCTGAACTCTGATTAAAAATTCTAATCAGTTCTGGAAAGTTGAACATCCATCTGTTTTCTGACGATTTTATGTACGTTAACTTTAGTTACATATAACTGTATATGTCACTGTATATGACACTCTATAATAAAAAATATGATACACTGCAAGAAAATGAGTTATTTTAACTGAAGAGGAGGTGAACATGACAGAATTAATAGATACACTCTAGATTGCTGCTTCTCAACCTGAACTCTATTTTTACACATTAAAAATATTACTCTACATCATGTACAAGTTTGTTAGTTTAAACAGCCTCAAGAATCTCACAGAAACTTTGCTCCATTTGGTCTCATTTTTTCACCATACTCTTTTAATTGGTTGTCTTGCTGATAAAAGGGGGAGGCAGTGGAGTGAAGTGTAAGACTGAGAAAATCAAGGGTTGCCATCTAGTATCTTTATAATGGTAGGACTGTAGACTGTTTTTATACAGACTCTCAGTGTCATATATGGTCACTTAGAACCAAGTAAAGTCTTTTTTTCTTTCCTAATTAGGGTGAACTGGTAAAGAGGCCAAAGAATGGATTTTTCACTAGTTTTTTTTTCCTGACTCTTAGCTTTCCTTGATTTGTAAAAATTTATTTAGCTAGATAGTCATTCTTTGCCCTTCTCTAAACTCAGTTCCAAAATAAAGTAGAGAAGACACTTCTCACCAATCCACTTCTCACCAATCCACCCTCCCTCCCTACACCCACCCCACACACAGCAGGCTCTAGGAGCTTGTGCCTTGTGTCAAACTGTGAGATTTCAAGTTCCTGCCTCCCCTAACTTTTAGCTGTAATCTTTGAGTAATTATATTAGTTAGGATTCCAGTGGAAAAGAGATGGTACACTCAAAGCTCAAAGTAGAATAATCTGATGAAAGTTTCACAAAGCAACTAATTTTCAAGTGTAAGCAATTTTGTAAGGAGCCTATGAGGGAAAGTGCAGCACTCCAGTTGTAGGAACAGAAGGGCTGTTACTATCCCTAAACCTGAAGGGAAAAGGAAAAATATGGTCCCTGGAACCAGGAAGGAAAAAGTTGTATAGATAGGCCCTATTCTACTTTGTTGAGTGACATAAACAGTGTAAGACAACAAACAGGGAGGGGGCTGAGGGAATAAAACATGGCCTCACTCTCTTTCCTACGTCTGATCTTCTATCAGGTTCTTCCATTGACTAAACCCAAATGGAAGCCTTCCACACAGCTCGGCTTGCTTGGGTAGAAAGCAGATGGAAAAAAATGGAGAGTGGATATGAAGTGGCAAGTGGAAGATAACTGAAACAGTAAATGACATAACCTGTGAGCCATAGTTTCCTCATCTGTAAAGTAGGGCCAACTTAGTACCTACTTTATAGAATGTGGTGAGAATTAAGTAAAATACCTGATATGGTTTGGATTTGGGTCCACGTCCAAATCTAATGTTGAATTGTAATCCTCAGTGTTGGAGGAGGGGTCTGGTGGGAGGTGATAAGATCATGGGTATGGACTTCCCTCTTGCTGTTCTCCTGACAGTGAGTGAGTTGTCACAAGATCTCATTGTTTATAGTGTGTAGCACCTCACTCTTCTCCCTCTTTCTCCTGCTCCACCATGTGAAGACATGCCTGCTTCTCCTTTGCCTTCCACCATGATTGAAAGTTTCCTGAGGCCTCCCTAGCCATGCTACCTGTACGGCCTACAGAACCAGGAACCAATTAAACCTTTTTTCTTTATAGATTATCCAGTCTCAGGTAGTTCTTCACAGCAATACGAGAACAGACTAATACAATATTAGATGCAGAGCGTGTAGTGCAGTTCCTCGTACAAAACAGGGATTAAATGCAAAATAGCGAACATTAATTATTCTTACACACATGGGGGATTTTTTATCAAATGGAAAAAGATTACCAAAATGGTCAGTAGCTGGGTGAAACCCATTAAATTCTTTCAAACCTTTTCTATTTTAGCATGTATGTAAACATATGAAATAATTCAAGACTATTTTTAACACAAAATTAGAACCATTCTAGTTCATATAGTTTATTACAGACCATGAGTCCTTAAAGAACATCTTCAAACTGGGCTTTTTCTTTTTTTTTTTTTTTTTTTTTTTTTTGAGACGGAGTCTCGCTCTGTCGCCCAGGCTGGAGTGCAGTGGCGCGATCTCGGCTCACTGCAAGCTCCGCCTCCTGGGTTCTCGCCATTCTCCTGCCTCAGCCTCCCGAGTAGCTGGGACTACAGGCGCCCGCCACCACGCCCGGCTAATTTTTAGTATTTTTAGTAGAGACGGGGTTTCACCGTGTTAGCCAGGATGGTCTCGATCTCCTGACCTCGTGATCCACCCGCCTCGGCCTCCCAAAGTGCTGGGATTACAGGCGTGAGCCACCGCGCCCGGCCCAAACTGGGCTTTTTCTATCCCTTCACTAAATACATTAGCAAGTCCTGTGTATTTGTCTTCATCTCCACACTTACTTAGCTCAAGCCCCTATCATCTCTCCTCTGAATTATTATACCATCTTCTCAGATGGTCAACCAGGCTTCAGATTTCCCACTCCCTAATTCATTAGTGTGGCACTGATCCTTCTAAACTGGGCCTCGGACTAAATTTGTACTCTTCTTGGAGACTTTTATCAGTAGATATCCAGGTTATTCCATGATCTGTGTCCTTTCTTCCTTTTTTGGCCCATCTCTGGCCATTTCCTTATTGCCTGCTTCATCAGTAACAAGCCACAGTCCCGTCCCCCAGTGCACCACCCCTATTCCAATGGTTCTCAAAGTGTGGTCCCAGGCCAGAAACACCCAAATCAACTATGAAATGTTTGTTGGAAAGGCAAATCCTCAGGCTTTATATGAAACATTGTCAATCAGAATCTCCCTGAAAGAGGCCCAGCAATCTGTGTTTTAACAAGCCTTCCAGGCAAGTCTAGTGCACACTCAAGTTTAGAAGCCCTTGGCATGCCTCTTTGTCTTAGGTCACGATCATCACCCTTCTGGCATGTCCATTCTACTTATTTAATCTTCAAGACTCATTTCAGGCATCAAAGACCCAGTATTGACTTCCTTACTTATTCTTCTTCTAGGAAGAGGACAATAAATGCTTGTAGATTTATTGATAACAAATTAACTTTAGTTTCCCTGAATCTCATTATTTGTTCAGATAACTCACTTATTTGAAAAGAATCAACCTAACTCTTATGATAACTTTATGGGGGAAATTGTATTGTACAAGTATTTATTCAGAAAGGCTAATGTATTTGTTTGGAGAAAAGAGGGAGCTTTTATGTAATCAGATTTCTCGTGAAAATGTGCCAGACAATGATGAATAACTACATCTACTAGTAATAACAGTTAGTGATGTGAACTCTATTTAATTCGGCTCACTTTATAGGTGAAGAAGAGGGATTATGTAACTCATTCAGGATTACAAATCTAGCAAATAGAGTCAGGACTGGAACTCAGGTCTTGCTCACCTCAAAGATCAGGTACTCAAACATGATATTATCTTTGAAACACAGAGAAAGCAATTACCTGAATTCTTTTTCTCAAGGATTCTTCTTTCAATTCAATCAAAGGAAAGAGAGAAAAGAACTTTTATAGGCAATGTAGTATGGTTCCAGTTGGTTACTGAGCAAATAGGCAGAATTGTATGAGATGGTCTAGCCTCAGTTCTCTCCTGCAGTGTCATGACCAACTAGTTCATTAAAACTGACTACATGTGAAGTTTGCTACAAATAATTTTTAAAATAACATATTTTATTTATAATTTATTTTTGCATGCATGATAAAGATTCAAGGTTAACTATATAATAATGTCTCTCCCAAATACTTGTATTGCCAGAAGAGAGGCTGACAATATAGCTATTGGTAAAGTAATTGCACAAAGAATACAGCCTATCTTATGGGAGTTGAAACATCATCCACCTTGGCCGGGCATGGTGGCTCACCCTGGTAATCCCAGCACTTTGAGAGGCCAAGGCAGGCAGATCACAAAGTCAGGAGATCGAGACCATCCTGGCTAACACGGTGAAACCCCGTCTCTACTAAAAACACACACACACAAAAATTAGCCGGGCATGGTGGCGGGCACCTGTAGTCCCAGCTACTCGGGAGGCTGAGGCAAGAGAACTGCGTGAACTCGGGAGGCGGAGCTTGCAGTGAGCGCCACTGCACTCGAGCCTGGGCAACAGAGCGAGACTCTGCCTCAAAAAAAAAAAAAAAAAAAAAAAAAAAACAGAAAGAAAAGAAACATCATCCACCATGTATATTCCAGGAAGAGAAAAATACCGTGTTCTAAGACTTTATAGAACCATTGAGTATTTAATGGGGTGGGGACAGGGGTATCAGGGTTACTGGAAAACCTCTTTCAACTTATTTTCTCAATAAATTTAGGGAGATTTTCTGATAGCATATTCTTTGGTGCAGAAACGGTAGGACTCAACCTTCTTGATTGTGTGTAGTGGGCATAATTAGACAAGAAAGTGAACTATCACATTTCCAAAACAACACTTTAAAGTTTCAATATTTTCTTTTGTTTTAAAATAAGATGCCCCTATTGTCAGTACAATGCCCATATTGTCAGTACAATCTTTTTATTTTTAAGCATTGTTAGCTCATTTTCTACTCCAATCTCAATAAAGAGATGTTATCCATTTTATGGAATCACATTAATGATAAGTACCAGCACATTCAATAAAGTATACAATTACCATTCCATTAACTATTTTACTAAAGCAATTTCATTATGAAACATTTCTTTGGGAAACATGACTATTATGGCCTTTTCTTTATGTTCTGGAAAATCGTGCCCTAAAAAGTAAGCTTCAAAAGTCCCTTTATTAGTTTTTCTGCATGTACTTCACATAGACAACTTTAATGAATCATTTAATTAATCATTTTATTTAATTATCTTAATTTCATTCATGGACAAAAAGCAAGAGTAATGGAGCCAATCAAATAAAATTGTTACTGTAATAAAAGAAAGTGGGTGGTGTTTGGGGTATAATTCAAAAAATTTGAATATATTAGACCATTGGAAAGGAACAATTTGTAAATAAAACTAAGGAGATGGAATCAGAGGAAGAGAGAAATTGCATTACAAAGAAGACATCATGGCAAACATAAAGATGGAAAGTTTAATTACCATAGTTACTCTGCAGTGATATTTTTAATAAAAAAGGACTATGTTTTCCAAGTTGCCTTCCTAGTTTGTCATTTCAGGGTTTCTTCAACTGACAAAGTCTTTCTTACATAAAACTATATTTCTTTCTGTTTTAATTAGAGCTCACGGACTCACACAAATGGGATTCCCCTTTGACATAAACAACTAACAACCTCTCTTCCTTTTTAAATCCTTCAAATGCCTAACGGTAAAAAATCACATTATCTTTCAGTCTTCTTGCATTATCTCAATTACTTTATAGTATATTTGTTCAAGAGCCAAAAGGCCAGGCACACTGCCTTGCTTCAAATCATGGGTTTCTACTTCCCAGAGGTGTGACATTGGGCAGGCTATTTAGCCTCTTTGTACCTCACTTTGCTCATTTGTAAAATGGGGTTAATGATCATTTCTTCTTCCTAAGGTTGTTATGAGGATTCAATAGTCAATGTATATAAAGTGCTTAGAACAGTGTCTTGTATGTGGTAAGTACTATAAAAAGTTTTCTATTATTGTTATCACATAGACTTCGTGTTTTGGTAAGTAATTTTTCAAAAAGTCTCATTTTTATCTTAATAGAATATTTAGGTATGATAAGGGATTTTAACAATAAAGAAATGTGTACAGGCTGGGCACGGTGGCTCATGCCTGTAATCCCAGCACTTTAGGAGGCTGAGATCCTCCACTTTGGGTGGATCACTTGAGATCTGGAGTTTGAGACCAGCCTGGCCAATATGGTGAAAGCCCGTCTCTACTAAAAATACAAAAATTAGCCAGGCATGGTGGTGGGTGCCTGTAACCCCAGCTACTTCGGAGGCTGAGGCAGAAGAATCACTTGAACCAGGCAGGCAGAGGTTGCAGTGAGCCAAGATCACACCACTACACTCCAGCCTGGGTGACAGAGTGAGACTCCATCTCAAAAAAAAAAAAAAAAAAGGCAATTGCTATTAATGGTTTCTTAGATAGTCAATTGTGAACTTTAGCTCCAGATTGACTGCAAGAACAATCCAGCAATCCTGAGGACCCACAGACCCTCTGAAGGAAGCAGACTGCTTCTGCAGGACCCTGGAAACACCCCAAATACTGTGAGTGCCCCAACTGTGGAAGTGGGTAAGGGAAAGCCTCCTCTCCTGAACAAACACCCCCACTGGAGAAACTGAAAGTCTGTTTGTGGGAAAAGTTTCTGATGTTACTTGGAGTTGAGTCAATTTAGAGAGCCAAGAGAAATACAGGGGTAGAGGAAGCAGCAGAAAGGCCTTGGGAGCTTACTGGGTCTCCAGGCAGGCCATTCCTGCCTGGCACCACAGGGATCCATCTGGAGGGCATCCAGAGGAGTAGGAAGGCAGCAGGGTGGGGGGCGGTGGCGGGAACACCACAGCCAGAAGGATATCTCCAGCTGAACTTTGTAACAATTTGAACGGGGCAAGAAGCCTCCCAGCCAGAACTCAAGGGAGGGCGTGAATCCAGCATGCAGACTCCACAGGCAGGGGAAGAAACAAGCCCTTTTTCCCTCTGCAGTTGGGAGGCGGATAGCCTGGGGCAAGTTCTCAAGTCTGGCTCGCCCACTGCCTGAAAATAGACTCAGGGCTGTTAGGTGGGGCACAGCAGGAGTGAGACATGCCCTTCAGTTTGCATGGGAGCTGGATGAGGCCTGTGATTGCCAGCTTTCCCCCACTTCCCCGACAACCTGCAAGACTCAGCAGAGGCAGCCATAATCCTCGTAGGTACACAACTCCATTGACCTGGGCTTTCTGTTGCTTCCTGTACCCCTGTATTTCTCTTGGCTCTCTAAATTGACACCCACATCCTCCACAGCAGCCACAGCAAGACCCACCCAAGGAGAGTCTGAGCTCAGACACGCCTGGCTCTGACAACACTTGATGGTCCTTCCCTACCCACCCTGTTAGGTGAAGACAAAGGGCATATAATCTTGGCAGTTCTAGGGCGCCACCCACCTCCAGTTCCTCTCCGTAATACTCCAGCTGATGCTCTTGGGAAAGCACCACCTCCTGGCAGGAGGCCAACCAGCACAAAAATAGAACATTAAACCACCAAAGCTAAGAACCCTCACAGAATCCAATGCATCCCCCTGCCACCTCCACTGGAACAGTTGCTGGTATCTATGACTGAAAGACCCATAGACGGTTCACATCATAGGACTCTGTGCAGATAACTCCAGTACCAGCCCGGAGCCTGGTAGACTTGCTGTGTGGCTAGACCCAGAAGAGCACAATAATCACTGCAGTTGAGCCCACAAGAAGCCATATCCATAGGAAAAGGGGGAGACTGTTGCATCAAGGGAACACCCCATGGGACAAAGTAATCTGAATAACGGCCTTCAGCCCTAGACCTTCCCTCTCACACAGCCTACCCAAATGAGAAGGAACCAGAAAACCAGCTCTGGTAATATGACAGAACAAAACTCTTTAACACCCCCCAAGAAATAATACTAGTTCACCAGCAACGGATCCAAACCAAGAAATACCTGATTTACCTGAAAAAGAATGAGGAGGTTAGCTACTAAGCTAATTAGGGAGGCACCAGAGAAATGTGAAGCACAATGCAAGGGGAAATACAAAAAAATGATACAAGAAGTGAAGGGAGAAACATTCAAGGAAATAGATAGCTTAAAAAAAATTCAAAAATTCAGGAAATATTGGACACACAGAAATGCAAAATGCTCTGGAAATTCTCAGCAATAGATTTAAAGAAGTAGAATAAAGAAATTCAGAGCTCTAAGACGAGGTTTTAAAATTAATCCAATCCAACAAAGATAAAGAGAAAAGAATAAGAAAATATGAACAAAGCCTCCAAGAAGTCTGGGATTATGTTAAATGACCAAACCTAACACTAACCGGTGTTCCAGAGGAAGAAGAGAATTCTAAAATCTTGGAAAACATTTTTGGGAGAATAATTGAGGAAAACTTCCCTGGCCTTGCTAGAGACCTAGACATTTAAATACAAGAAGCACAAAGAACACCTGGGAAATTCATCACAAAAAGATCTTCGCCTAGGCACATTGTCATCACGTTATCCAAAGTTAAGATGAAGAAAAGACTCTTAAGAGCTGTGAGACAGAAGCTCCAGGTAACCTATAAAGGAACACCTATCAGATTAACAGCAGATTTCTCAGCAGAAACCCTACAAGCTAAACGGGATTGGGGTTCTATCTTCAGCCTCCTCAAACAAAACAATTATCAGCCAAAAATTTTGTATCCAGCAAAACTAAGCATCATATATGAAGGAAAGATACAATCTTTTTCAGACAAACAAGTGCTAAGAGAATTCACCACAAACAAGCCACCACTATAAGAACTGTTAAAAGGAGCTCTAAATCTTGAAACAAATCCTGGAAACACATCAAAACAGAACCTCTTTAAAGCATAAATCACACAAGACCTATAAAACAAAAATACAAGTTAAAAAGCAAAAACAAAAAACAAAAATACCAAAGTACACAGGCAAGAAATAACACGATGAATGCAACCATACCTCACATCTCAATACTAACATTGAATGTAAATGGCCTAAATGCTCCACATAAAAAATACAGAACCACAGAATGGATAAGAACTCACCAATCTACTATCTGCTGCCTTCAGGAGGCTCACCTAACACATAAGGGCTCACATAAACTTAAAGTAAAAGGGTGGAAAAAGGCATTTCATGCAAATGGACACCGAAAGCAAGCAGGGGTAGCTATTCTTGTATCAGACAAAACAAACTTTTAAGCAACAGTAGTTAGAAGAGACAAAGAGGGACATTATATAATGGTAAAATTCCTTGTCCAACAAGAAAATATCACAATCCTAAACATATATGCACCTAACACTGGAGCTCCCAAACTTATAAAACAATTACTAATAGACCTAAGAAATGAGATAGACAGCAACACAATAATAGTGATTTGAACAAATGTAATTAACAGACATATACAGAACACTTCACCCAACAACTGCAGAATACACATTCTATTCAACAGTGCATGGAACTTTTTCCAAGATAGACCACATGATAGGTCATAAAATGAGCCTCGATAAATTTAAGAAAATTGAAATTATATCAAGCACTCTCTCAGGTCACAGTGGAATAAAACTGGAAATCAACTCCGAAAGGAACCTTCAAAACCATGCAAATACATGGAAATTAAATAACCTGCTTCTGAATGATCACTGGATCAAAAATGAAATCAAGATGGAAATTAAAAATTCTTTGAATTGAATGACAGTAATGACACAATCTATCAAAACCTCTAGAATAGAGCAAAGGTGGTACTAAGAGGAAAGTTCACATCCCTAAATGCCTACATCAAAAAGACTGAAAGAGTACAAATGGGCATTCTAAATTCACACCTCTAGGAATGAGATAGACAAGAGCAAACCAAACCCAAACCCAGCAGAAGAAAGGAAATAACCAAGAATAAAGCAGAATTAAATGAAATTGAAATAAACAAACAAAATACAAAAGACAAATGAAATAAAAAGCTGGTTCTTTCAAAATAGAAATAAAATTGATAGACCATTAGCAATATTAACCAAGAAAGGAAGAGAGAAAATCCAAATAACCTCATTAAGAAAAGTAACAGGAGATATTACAACTGACACCACTGCAATACAAAAGACCAATCAAGGCTACTATGAACACCTTTGTGTACATAAACTAGAAAACTTAGAAGAGATGGATAACTTCCTGGAAAAATAGAACCCTCCTAGCTCAAATCAGGGAAAATTAGATACCCCGAACAGACCAATAACAAGCAGTGAGATTCAAATAGTAATTTAAAAATATCCAACAAAAAAAAAAGTCTAGGACCAGATGGATTCACAGCAGAATTCTACTAGACATTCAAAGAAGAATTGGTACCAATCCTTTTGACACTATTCCACAAGATAGAGAAAGAAAGAACCCTCTCTAATTCATTCTATGAAACCAGCATCACCCTAATACCAAAATCAGGAAAGGACATAACCAAAAATAATATCCTTGATGAACATAGATGCTAAAATCCTTAACAAAAATACTATCTAACTGAATCCAATAACATATCAAAAAGATAATCCACCATGATCAATTGAGTTTCATACCAGGGATCCAGGAATGGTTTAACAAATGCAAGTCAATAAATGTGATACACCACATTGACAGAATTAAAAACAAAAATCACATGATCATCTCAATAGATGC